>NC_139043.1:58764046-59368546 GCF_965140915.1 Aythya marila
TGAGTTATTGAATATTTAAGTAGAAGTATTACACATTTTTTTTCTAACCCTTACCCCCCATAAAACTCAACAACTAAAAAAATAACCTTCATGTAGTTTACTAGTAGTCTTACAAACATTCATCTTTTCCTTATCTTCCTCTCCTCCTTTGTTAAAAAAAAAAAGTCTGTAACAGAATTACAAATCAGAATCTCTCTAGTGGTATAGATTTTCTTTTTTTAAGTAGATGGAAGAAACAGATTCATAATTCACTTACATTTCTGTGAATCCAAGATGTTTTGGAAATGACTGTTGTTTTGGAAATCGTGAAAGATCGGGGCAGCCATTTTGCACTCTTTTGGCATCTGGCATTGGAAAGTGTTGAGCACCCCACATCTGAACTGCAGCCCCTTGAAGGTATCTTCAAAGAAGCATGAAGCAAACTGAGGCCTCTGAAGCCACTCATCACTTCTTCAAAAAATGGTTGTGGTTTTCACTAGATGTGGTCTCGTAGCTCTCAAAATCACTACTTGCAGGCCTTGTTTACCACCTCTGAGTATGAATTTTAGGCAGTCACTGAGTGACAGCGTTGCCATATAGGTGCAATTCTAAGCAAACATGGCTAGAAGGGCTGGTGAAGGCCTGATGGTGCCACGGCCCATCCTTCCTGTTGATGCTGGTCTCCTGACCAGAAAACAGCATGGGGCCATCAAGAGAGCACACAGCTGTCGGTCAAGGCTGAGGGATCTCCAAGGGGTCTCAGGGGAGTCTGGGCTACAAAAATGCTGTATGTACCTTGTATTCAAGAGTTATTGGACAAAGTGCTTTAAAAACTTTGGGAAGGAGAGGAGAAATCCAGGTCTCCCTTCCCAACAGAGTGCTCTGTGCCAGCCGTGTTTAAGTTTTGGTTTCTTTTTCTTCTTTTTGGCTCACAATATGAACTTTATTGTCGAGCAGCCTGAATGGTTTCTGAAAGGCAGAGAAAGACCTGACACCTTCTGTTCCTTAAGATCTTTCTGATCTTTTTAGATCAGAAAAATTGGCCAAGTTGCTCAGTGACAGCATCTCGCCTAAGGGTGACATTAAACTGAGGCAGGTCATTTTGCCTTATGAAGAGCTCTCCAGAACCAGTTGGAGAGAATTATTTGAAGGCAGCTGTCTGAGATATTTAGGAAATACCCTGGTGCCTGAACTGTTATCACCATTTCCAAGTACTCTTCCTCAGATGTTCTGGCTAGTTGCTACCCTATTTGTCTGCTCCCTCGTGATCTCCTTTTTGTTTCAGTCTGAGGGGTGTGAAGTTTGGAAAGAATGTAAAGCAAGTTGCGAGGCTCCATAGGAAAATCTCAGTACCTCAGTCTCAGCCCTGTGCTGTTGGGTACTGGGCAAAAGAAAGATACTAAAGAAATAAGGATTCTTCCTCCTTTCATCAGCACATCTGTGCATGTGTTTCTCAATGCATCTGCTGCTGGTGTCATTGTTTTCCAGTAAGAGCCCCTAGCTAAGATAATGTCTGGACAAAAGTCAGAAATGCCTGGCTTAGCATCCTTCTGGAGGCTCCATATGGTGTTAGAGAAGATGTAAAGAAAAATGGCATCTCTGTGGGGTAAAATGTATCCTTTTGATGGAAGCCATGTGTATTTATGTACAAAGGAATAACAAATATACTTACTTAACTTTTAAGCTCTTGCACTGTACTGCTGCAAGGCATGTCACTGCAGGCCAGTGAGACTGTCTTCTATATTTGTTAAAGTGGAGCTGCTCTCGTCTTCTAGTTAAAAAGATGTTTTGCCATTGGAGGCATCATCTCTTTTTGTGTTGCTCTCTGTGGGGTAGAGAATGCAAAGCAGGGATAACTGACTAAAAATACTGTTGGCACAGCAGCCGTTCCCCATCTTTGGAGGGACAGAGGCTAGAATATTGCCAAACTCCAGTAAATATATATGAGGTACATTAAGTGCAAATTGTGTGCATATATCTTAGGGCTCCTATAGTATTTTCTCCTTCTCAGGGCCAAAGGTTCCTCTTCACCATCCAACTTCCTGAGTCCTTATCACCGGCACTGTAACAACCTCCTACTGAGCTAAAAATAAATTCATATCACAGCGGTACCTCCTGCCCCTCCTGAACTGTTTGGGAGTGATCTCCTGTGCTCTGGATAGGTTAAAAATGAATGTTAGGTGCAGGTGCTCATGTATCTGTATTCACAGAGCTGATAGGCAGGATATACGCTCAAGGCAGTCATGTCTTGTGGATGAATCCTAAATTTGTCTTTTTACTGTGTAGGATTTGGAGAATATTGGCGAGCTTGTGAACTGGGACTTGCAAAGCTAGGTATTGCTGTGCATGCTTAAACACCTAGAAAACAAATAATAATAATAATAATAATAATAATAATAATAATAATAATAATAATAATAATAATAATAATAATAATAATGACTGTGTTTCTAAGGGTGGTACATACTTGGAGCTCCAAATGAAATGAGACCACTTATTTTTTCTTTTAAACTGATTCAGCTAAGGAGTGAAAATGTCCTAGGTACTAACTGCTCATAAAGAAATAAAATACTTCATCCAAATTGTTTGCACGTTGTATTTGTTGATCTCAGGATTTGATAGCATCTTCAGAATGGTGCCGTCTACTGTTTAAAGTACACAAGATTAACTCACAGTGTATGTAGCAGGATAGAGGCAGGGATATAGTAAAGAGGCATCGTTTCAGCCTCATGTATGACATTGTAATTGTATGTTTTTTAATGAACAGACCAGAGTAGTTACACTTAGTAATGTTTGTTACTAAAAAGGAAAATGGGTGTTAAATCATTGTGTTCTTTGATGAATGGCTTGTACACTGAAGAATAAATTGAACAAACTGGCATAGAGCTCAGTGAACATGAAATCAGCTATTAGAAGAAAGCTGTGAACAAATTCTGAGCCTGATATGCATCTTTTGATTAATGTCCTATCAATCATCCATAGTGGCTACCTTAGCTAAGTCGTGCTGTAATCATTCATGGTTGCTTACAGGAACACTAGCAGGGACTATAGAGCTGCAATAACTGAATATTATTACTGATTTCTCCCTAACTCTTGCTGTGAACAATTACTGTTTTCACTCCGTTTCTGCCTCCCTTTATTAAAAAGAATACAATGCAAAATGAAAAGAGAGTTCCTCAAAGACCAGTAAAATTCTCCCAGGGTATTCTTAATGATATTCTGTCCTAAATGGGCAAACTATTGTAATGCACAGTTCTCACCAGGAATAATAGTAATGTAATCACATTGAAGCTGTCTCTATATGGATTGGAGTCAAACAGACAAAATGTATAGTCAGATTAATGAACACAGAATTTCTGTAGAAGTATTACTTAAAATGGTTGAAATGATTTCAGCTCTTTTTGTATCACAATATTTTCATTTAATACACTTAACAGTAACAGCAATTAAGACTTGAGACTGTAAATTTGGATTAAATCCACGCTTTTGACATTAGAAGAAGCCTTGATTATTAAAAGGTATTATGCCTGCACCTCTTTCTTTTAAGACTTGATGTTTTAAATTTGTATGGCTCTTTTGAACTGATCTTTTTTAAAGAAAAAAAAATCAATTAATACCCTGTTTATTCCTTTTTCTTTTTGCTATGGTTATAAGTTATTGGAAAATGTTTACAGGAGAATCTCATATTTCTGTGGGTGAAGATTTAGCTCTGTACCATTTATTTTTTAAGTATGACACGAAGAATGCTTTGGCAGTACCCACAAAATAGTTCCTTAGATGGCAGTGTAATTTCCTCCAAAGTCACTGTAGTCTGGGAAATACAGTGAAGTAATGAAGTGATGACAGGTATTAACATGCATAATGGGCTTTAATAGACATTTAATGTTGTTTAACTGGAAGAAGAAGAAGTGCTTTCCCATTGGAATATTTCTACATTGAAACTCATTGATCACCAATTTCAGAGGGGAAAGGTTAATCCATCAGTTTCTGTAACCAAACAGCGCTGATGGAAATTCTTTAGGTGACATTCTGGATGAACTGAGCTTTCCATCTTTGCAAACAAAAGAGTGATATGACAAGTACGGTGTTCAGAACACATTTAACCAATTGATTTTCTCTCCTCTTGTAATAAGATCTAGAGACATATGAAAGAGCGTAGCATGAGCCAAGATTAAAGGAACTGCTTCATACAGGCGAACATAGGGGAACTGCATTATCAATAAAAGTACTATAAAGCATGTAGGCACCCATTCTTTTTCTTTATCTAAAGTTTGTTATTGCAATAAATAGCTGTTATTGAACTGCTTGCCTTTTATTTCAGTTTTTCTGAATTTTATTTTACTCAGCTTTCTGTGGTTTTGTGGTAAATGTTAGTAAAAGATGTTATGTTTTGTTATGGTATCATTTTTGTGCTCACTAGTAAATCCAGACCAACTCTGTGTTTAAAAGCTGGATTTATCAGTCGTTGGGGCACAAGGAAAGACATGAGGGGAGGAAGGGATCTGACTTCAATTAATGTAAAACATCAAATATTTTTAAGGTTTTAATCTGTACAGTTCCATACAGTAATGACCCTCATCATTTTCCTTCCTTTTCCCTCCTTTTTCTCCCAAATTCAGCCCTGCTCTGAGTTTCACATACCCTCCTACACCAGTATCCCTCCAGCAAATGCATCAGCAAATTATAAGTCGTCAGCAAACCCTGGGTTCAGCCTTTGGACACAGCCCTCCTCTCATCCATCCTGCTCCAACTTTTCCTACCCAGAGACCTATCCCCGGCATCCCCAGTGTCCTGAACCCTGTCCAGGTCAGCTCTGGGCCTTCTGAGTCCACACAGGTGAGAGACAACAAAAGAAACCTTTGCACCCCAATAATTTAAAAATGAAAAAAATGAAACAAATCACGTTGTCTTGTTGGCAATTAATCACCACTGTCACGGAGACCCTTCGATAACAGTTTTCTTGCAGGTATAGCATTTGCAGTCCCGTTATTATAAATCACAGGCATATACGCAGTGTTCCTGATTGGTAGCATGCCTTTTAGTCCTCATAAATATTTCAGTGTGCTGCAGCGGCTTCTCATTCCAACCTGTCTTTTCTGAGTCAGACAACTTAATACAGGTAGGGAGCAGAGAAGGGGAAAAAACACACTGAAACACTTAATGATTTAGAGCTTAGCATCTTCACCTCAAAATCATGTTGACTGGTATACCTCTGGACACAGAGACACATTCTGCCATCCAGAATGGGTGTGAGTACAGAGCAGCTCAAAGATTGTACGGAGGTTTGAAGTTTCTTGTTTTCTTTTTTTTTTTTTTTTTTTCTTCTCTGCTTTATGCAAAATTGGACTTGGTAGGTTGGGATTAGTCATTTCAGTGAGCAAAGCTGTGTTCTCAAAAGCTGGAGATGTGCAGCAGGGAATCAGGCCTGTAATGTGCATGGTTCTTGTTTTGTTTTTGTTTTTTTTTATTAACTCGTGGTTTGTTTCCAGATGACTTGGGATAGGTTATTTATCAGTCTGGGAGCTGTTTATCTCCTGGCTAGCTTTTACAAATGCAGAAGCAGAATATACTGCTGTGGGAAGCATATTGATTTTTTGTGGGGTCTGTGCAAGTTCAGATATCTCTAAAAGATCTCTGGATTTCTACAAGATCCATTTGCAGGTGTAGATAACAGTGTTCAGTCTAGCACAGCAAGAGGGAAAACAAGATTCCAGCCTGTTTATGTCAGCGTTAGTTTTGCTGTTGACTTTAGAGAATCCGGGGCTTCATCTAGGATTTTTCAGCAGAGACATTCACGCTTGTGTTCAATTTTCCTCCCTATCCATCATTGTAAGGGAAACACAATAAAAGAGCTGAGATGTTGCATACAGACATGAAGTGGGGAAACTTTTCCTCCAAGTGTAAAAAAAATCATCTTCTCATGTTTATTCTAACTAGTGCATAGTGATTTCGCTTTTCAAAGTTGCGTTTCTGAAGTCATCATTATGTGGAAAATCAAGTCCTTCCTACCCCTCCCTGGCCCGCCAAAAACAGCATTGGTTTGTAGCAAGGAATTACATCAAATGCTCTCCTTCCTGTTCCCTCCCTGCTCCATTACAAGGTTGAGTGATGCAGTTCTTCCACAAGTTAATGCTATGTAATTGAAACACAATGTAATTGCATATCCAATATAATTAACAGTGTAGCTTCTCCAAATAAAGTTGCTGAGCAGATGCTGCATATTTCTGTTGGGAGCTACATATTTATCACAGTCTAATTTTGTCTTTTTTGGGGAAAAAAAAAAAACAACACAACGCACCAACTGCCTGCAGCAGAACAAACCCACAAGCGAGTCTGCAGTGAGCAGCACTGGAGATCCAATGCACAACAAGCGCTCCAAGATAAAGCCCGATGAGGACCTCCCCAGCCCGGGCGCAGGAAGCGTGCAGGTATGGCCTTCAGCTTGCAGTCATCAGCCTTTTTTTCTCACTGCTGGAGGGAAAACACACCTTTCCCCTGTTTTTAGCCCTCCTGCCCTCCTCAGAGCCTTCAGAGCCCTTGTACACACACACAGCTCACGGTAGCAAGGGACTGAGTACAGGATTAAACCCAAGCAGCGAGGCCTTACTTTGCTACAGAATGAGGGCAGAGAGGAAGGAGGCTGAGGGAGAAACATCTCTGTTGGTTCACTGAGTGCTCAACCCTCTGTTCTCCACAGAAAAGGGAACCAAAGACATTTGGGTCTTTATTCAGGATGGGTTTTCCATTTGGCAAAAATATTTATGCCACATGGACTTTTAATGGATCTTAGCACCGAGCTGCTTTGAGGCCTCGTTGCTGGCCTGCAGTCTGGCTTGCTACACTTTCCTTACTGGTTGATCCCGCTGGTTTTAGTAAAGTGACTTGTAATTTACAGTGACGAAAGGCAGGTCAGTGAATCAGTGACTTGATCTTGTGAGAGAATCCATGAAAACATACAAAACAAGATCCATCTAAATCCCTCAGCAGGGTTGAAATGGAGAAATAGCATGAGTTCATAACCCGAACCGAACGTTTACGTCAATGTCCTACTCTCACCCTGAGCCAGCACAAGCTGGGAGAGGGATTCACTTTGAGGAACTGAAGGTGGAGAATCAAAACCCCAAATTAAATGCTGACTTTCCCTGCTTAGCCCTTTCATGCACATATTATGGACAAGAAAGGACTGACAAGAGGCCTGAAAATTACAAGTCTATTCTTGGAAAGACTTTTATGTGCAAATCTGTCACTGGACTAGCAATGCAAACACACTTTGGATAACTGGTGATGCGATTTATGTCCAACTGTAGTAGTAAAGACAAATTCCAGTTAATTCAACTATATTAAATAATGTCTTTTTTATTACTACTACTTGTGTATAATTAGGGCAAGTGTGCAAATATAGAGCTGCATAAATACAGGGTAAAGGAAGCGAGCCTTTACAATTTGATTTTAACTGACAAGTGAATGGGTTTTATTTTTTACAAATTCTCTGCAGTTAATATTTCTGGGGAAGAAAAATACATTTTACACATATAGCTGACACATGGTTTTGGTTTACCAGGCCTGTTTTGAGCTTTTATATTTCGTAGAGCAGAATAACAGGGTGAACTGAGGGTATAATAATCTGTTTCCCCCCTACTCTGTCTTTCTTTCAATGCAAAAGTAATTCACTTCTCCTCCTCCATTTCAGAATTTCCTCTCTCCTCTCCTCACGCCTGTTTTTTTCTTCTCTCCAGGAACAGCCAGAAGGAATGACCCTGGTAAAGGAGGAAGGGGACAAAGATGAAAGCAAACAGGAGCCTGAAGTGGTCTATGAGACAAACTGCCATTGGGAAGGCTGTTCCCGGGAGTTTGACACGCAGGAACAGCTAGTGCATGTAAGTTAATGGTATTCAGGAACCGGGTTTTAAAACTATGTGACCTTTTTCATGGGGGTCAGGTTCTCTGACCCTGTGCTGAGTCAAGTTTCTTAGCTAACAGCGCTGCAAACTGGAGAGGGGTTTATGAGTTTCTGAGAATAAAGAAAACTCTGAGCCACAGTGCTTGACCTGTTCAGTCAGCTAAAGCTTAGTGTAAAATTCAATAAAGTCTTCAATAGAGATTGTAATGGCTCTGATCCTGTAAGCCAGCAAACGCTATTTTGAGTTAGAGACTTTGATAGTTATTGAGTAATAGTAAGCTGGACATGAATTATTATTAACCTTTAGCCAAGTTTGATTTTTTTCCCCAAAAGGGACTGTAACAGTAGAAATGGGCGAGTGGAGTTCTTCCCCTTCCCTAAGGGTTTGCAGCTTTTTTGTATCAATTTACTGTTCTGTGAAAACTGAATTGGATTATTTGGCTAAATACATAGAGACAGAGTTAGTTCAGTCCTTTTAGCAAAAGCAAACTGTAGGGTTCACTATTTATGCAACCATATTAGCTGTATCTGTCTTGTTTGTCTTGTTTTTTCTTCCCCTCCATTTGCTGAAGGAAATTATTACTATTTTTTAATATTGTAAGCTAGAAAGTGAACCACCAAAATTCAGAATGTAACCTACCAAGTACAATACACCTACGATTTCCAACCACTTAGCTAGTAGCACCTCTTAAATGTCAATGAGCTTATCTAAATACTCTGAAAAAAAAAGGAATTCATAGTACAATTTAGAGAGGACCTTCTTCAGCAAATGATCAGTGTGTCAGAATTATATTTATTGTAGAAAAATGTTTAATACTTTCCTGGAGATCGTGCAAAATCTGTTACATAATATGGCCAATAGTACTGAAATAACATGTTGAAAAATGTACTTTTCACCACAAATTGAAAAAAAAAAAAAAAAATCAACCACCATATATTTCCAAACACTATGCAAAATGGTAGATTGATGCTGCAAAGCTGACTTCAGTAAATCAATGCCAGCTTTCACTTGCTGGAGTGTGACAGCCTGGTGGTGATGGAAATTATTCATCAAGTATTCAGTTTCTTATTTTTTTATTATTGGTAGTAGTAGTAGCAGTAGTGACAGTAACAATAGCAATAATAATAAATTAAAGAATATCATGAACTGAACTAATGGCAAATATGTGGCCTTTTGGGGGGAATTCTTTAGATACTTTTTATGCAAAAAGTATCCTAACATTTTGATAGGACAAAATGAAATGCGAGGAGCGGGCCTTTTAATGTTTTATTATCTTTTTGGGAAGAAATTCCATATGAAAGGCTGCTGCAAAGGGTTGGACACATTTGAAAGATCAAGTGTCGGTCTTGCAATTGATTCTATGCAAACAGACTGATTGACATCATCTGGTGCTCTGCACAGGCCTGATCTTTATATCTGCTCATAATTGTAAGGCTAAGGCTTTATGATGCCTGGAAAACTGTTCTTAATATTCAGAAATGATCCCAGCAATGATGATAAATAATTTACACCAAAATATATGAAATAAAAGAGAAATTCAGAATAAAGGTGCCCTTGGAAATGAAAAAAAAGGAAGAGGATTTTTTGAAGTTGCAGATACAACATTTAATTGAATTCCACTGTGCCTTTTACCTAATAGCTAAAGTTTTATAGCTGCAGGTAAATTAAAGTAGGATTGTTATTTAAAAAAAAAATAAAATAATAATGTGTTGTTTCTAGTGTGTTTTTCATAGCAAATCTGACAGTATTATAAAGGTCAACAGCAAGAATTCTCTAAAAAAATGTATTTCCTATGGTTTTGCATGATGGCAACATCTGAAATGGGTTTCTCCAGCTGTAAACACAGGCAGAGGAAAAAAACAACAAAACAAAAACAAAAACAAAACAAAACAAAAAACAGGTTTCTGTGATAAAAGGAGTTCTTTTTGGCAGATTTACGTATGTTATGGCATTTAAGATTATGAGGCACAACTCCTGACTTGAGACCCTGAAGACAATAGGATCATCATCCTCGTCACAACCATCACATTCAGGTAGCTCAAATCACACTGCCAGAGTCAGCGTGACTCAGTGATGGGGCCCGGCTTTGTGATTTCGTTTGCTGCTCTGGCAGCAGCCTGCTGTGTGGACTTGAGCGAGTTATTTCTGTCCAGAATTGCAAAAGGGCTCGAGACATCTAACTCTGTTTGAAAGACTGGCCATGCTCTGTCTCCCTCACGTTTTGTCAGCCCTTGATTGTCACAGCCCCTTGATGCACACCTGCAGCAGCGCTGGAAATGAAGTCTGGATCTCAGTAGGGCTTCATGGCAGAGCAGCCCAGCTTTGCTTAAGTGTGCAGCTCTGGAAGAAAGTGTTAAGTCCCCGAGCAGTGGTTCAGTCCCTGAAAATCTCCCCACTGCTGGGGCTCATGGCCTTGTACCCAAATACTTGTGGGTAAATCTGAGCAGATGCAAATAGCCATGGCTGCACGTTCCTCTTTGCGCTGAGCTTCTGACGTGGTGTACGCACGTGTACACCTGTGTTAGGCACAGAGAATGTGCCTCTGGTATGAGTACGTCCGTACTCAGTAATACTTACACTGCAGTAGCAGCTGGAAGCCTCGTCAAGCCCAGAGTCCTGTGGTACTCGATGCTGCTCAAATGCAAGGGAAGGAATGGCCTGGTTGTGGGCATTGGGTTGTCTTCACACTGTGACTCCAGGGACGTGTATGTCAGGCTCTTCAGTGCTGACTGGAGGTACCTGAGCTGGCTTGTGTACAGGTAGGCATGTAGCTAGGATCGTGCTATGCTTCCCAGCAGGTTCAGGGCTTTGCAGGATAATAGATACCAACCTTCACATCTTGCAGCAGGGCTCTTCTGCATTGCCTGTGCGAGTGCTTTCTGACTTGCTGGCAGACTTTGCAGAGCATCAGTTAGTTGCTCCGGCAGAGACTGAAGTGGGATTTGAAGTAAGATGCTGGACTGCCACCTGGGACATCAAAAACATGGGTAACTTTCCTGTTCTGTTAATTCTACTGAGGAGTTGTAATCACCAAGACAGGGGCACCTGGGATAGATGAAGTTAATAAAAGGTTTAAATTGCCCTGGCAAGACTCATTCAAATGACATCTGTCAGCATCCCTGTATTCCCTGACACTCAGTGGGGATGATCTGTGTGAGCAGAGAGCTACAGCCATGTGGTCAGAAGTTGGGTGGCTACCTGCATGTGATAGAGCACTACATCATATCGTGTACATACACCTTCTTGACTAAGGGTAGTCAAGTGAACTGTGTAGAGAAACTAAGTGAGCTATGTAGACATTTACAAAGGATTGCAAGAAAACCCTTTCCTGTCACCCACTCCAAAATTTGTATATTTTACGTGGAAGTATTCACAGCGTCCTTTCACCTGTACAGCTGTAGCTCTCTAAGCCAGTTCGCTGAGCTTTGGAAGTTTGGCTGGGAAAATGAAAAACTGTAAAATACAGAGTTTCAGAAAAAGACCTTAAAAGCATTCCTGTACATCCTGAAAAAGCTGAAATTTCAGGATCTGCATGGGCTGACAGTAAGTCTTACAATGAATGTAATTTTTCTCCCGTTTCTCAGAGGAATAAGGATACTCTTCATAGCCATGAATGTTTAGTAGGGAATCAGACCCCAAACCCCCCATGGTGCAGAACAGACTGTTGTTGCCCAAGCTTTGCTTTCAAAAGCATCAAAATTTTAGAGGAACTGCAGTGTTTAGGGAAAAGATGGAAGCCTGTTTCTAGCTGTTTATTTTGTTTCTTAAGGGGTTGGGTACATTAGAATGAATTCCAGTCCCACTAGGTAGAGTGGAGCTCAGGGCATCTTTTCCGTGATACACAGTCCACACAGCTCACATTATTGATATCATTACTGCCGTTATGTACAGGGTGAATCCACAAGCACATACGCTTGTATTTTGAAAGAAGTAAATATGGGTTTGCTTGTGTATATTCCAGTCTTTCTGTCACATGAGGACAGCATTATTACCTTTCTGGAAATTGTAGAACCGATTTACTCTGAAATCAAGGATAGGTGAATCAGATTTTAGCCATGTCTGCATTGCAAAGTGATGTGTAATACAGCATATATGAAACAGTAAATGCAAACATACTTGTGTCTGAATATGTAGTACAGCTTTACAGCACAAATTGTGGTCTTGGGCACAATGGTCAGCACACACTGGCATTTTTCTGCTTTATTTTCTGTGGTGAATTCCAGCTGTTATTAGTGTAAAATGTGGGCGCTAGTCAAAGTGTGTTTAGGCCTCAAGAGACAATGTTTTCGGACTGAATTTATGAACAGAACCTGTGCTGCTATGAATAAATAACTAAAAAGCTACATAAAAGAATTGTTATTGACCCACCCAGAAGGCTTTGACACCGTAATGATTTTGGTGTGGGAGCTCTTATTTCCAAGCGATATGTGCCACTTAGAATTCAGCGTGGTTAAATTTTCATGATACATACACCAAACGGCAAGGTGTTAAACCATTCACATGCTCTGCCTTATTTATAGCACCCATCCATCCTTTTTTTTTTCTTTTTCCTCTTACAGTTAATAGAAAGATTCATGATTCTTCATGGTTGTCTATCTAGTGTCTGACAGTACCGACTGCCCTGCTAAAGCAAGTCACTATCTATAATTGATATCCTTCTATGGAATAGGGTACCGGCTGCAATTGAAGGGTTTGGCTGAAAGCTCTTAAATCCTGACAAGTTCTGCCCTTGTTCTGGTTCAGTCGCTGAGCTGCACAGCTGGGATCCCAGGGTTATTTGAACTTGGTGCAAAAGGGGTGCGTGTGTTTCACATTAGCAAATCACAAAGTCGGAGAGCAGCATTAGAGCCGCTGCTGTGGTCGCCTGCCAGGTCGTCTTATTTACATTGCATTGCGCTCCTGTAAAGATTGTTCACGTTGCTGTTTGAGCATGTGTGTTATGGATTTCTTTCTTTCCTTTCTTCTTATTAAAAAAAAAAAAATCTTATTTATTTTAAAGCGTCAGTTTGCTGCTGGGGTCTTTATCATTCAGCTGTTTAATTAATTTCTCTGCCCAGCGAGATATTATAATTGGGCTTAGCTGAGCTCAAGTTTGTTTTAAATATGTGATAAATGCACTTGAGCGCCCAGAAGCTAATAAGATATTGTATATTTTTATAAATCTGCTTTTTGTTGCAGTTTGTCTTCCTTTTTTTTTTTTTTTTTTTTTTCCCCCAGAAATCAGTTTAGAATAAAATATTGCAAAAGGGTTAAACACTAAAGATAAAAGTTTGTTTAAGAAAATTATCCTTCAAGGAAATGACTGAAGTTATTGTTAAATATTAATACAATGGCAATCAGAAAAATGCAGTCCTGCCTATTTCTCATCCCCCTTGCTGTGTACCCTTGATGATAATTATTTTTTTATTCAAAAACATGCTTGAAGAACTGCAGAGCTATTTTTTGTTAGTGTTTTCTCCTTAATTGTGCAGTAATAAAATTCTCTTATTGTTGTTGTATTTGATTAGATGAGATCAAAAAGCCCTAAACTGACAGCGATGGTTTACACTCAGGATTTCATTTGCTGAGTTCTTCCTGCCTTTCTTCCAAGCCCTGGTGACCGAAGCACTCCCCTGGCAATCACTGGGGCAGTCACTCTAATGCTCTGCCAGGCTCTCCTATTGCACCTCAGCCCCAAGGAAAGTTTCTTGTCTTTCTCAGGTACCCATAGTAATTGCAATGTGCTGAAGATACCCAGAAGAACCATTTTGAGAGGTTCCCTGAGTTGAGTTTCTGACGGTTTTTACCCTCTGCTTCTCCATAAAACCCAGGCTGTGTCCACAGGCTAGCTCAGCTCAGGTTTTCGTGGAATCATAGCATGGTTTGGGTTGTAAGGGACCTTAAAGACCATCTAACTCCACCACCTCTGCCACGGGCAGGGATGCCACTCACTAGATCAGGTTGCCCAGGACCTTGTCCAGCCTGGCCTTGAACACCTCCAGGGATGGGGCATCCACAGCTTCTCTGGGCAACCTGTACCAGTGCCTCACCACCCTCTGAGTGAAGAATTTCCTCCTAACATCTAATCTAAATCTCCTCTCTTTTAGTTTAAAACCATTTCCCCTGTCCTGTCATTATCTGACTGAACAAAATTTGCTCTCCATCTTTTATTTATGTTTTGCAGCATCTGCAATGATTTGGGGTGCCCTCATCACCTCGAAACACTGAAAAACGTGTTTGACTGGGAGATGGGGAGCACACTGCTCTCTGAGGGACCAGACCCTTAGGAGCAGGTCATTTTGGACACCTGTAAATAGGGACACCTAAACTCAATAGACTTCCAAAACCCTCCCTCTTACTGCCCTTGGCTTCTTCCTCAGCTCCTCTCTCACCGGAGAAGGGCAGGTAAGGACTGGAGGGAGTTTCGCCTCTCTACACTAAAAAGGATCCAACTGCACTAAGGGAATAAGCCACTCCTTGAGATGAGAGCAGCTCCCCTGAGTAATAGCTGCAGTGACAGAGCCGTAAATGAACGGGAGAGTCACGCTTTGCCTACCCCTGAGCTGACAATGATGTGGTGCCGTTCACATTTGTGTGGGCAGGCATCTATACCTTGAAGTAGGCAATTACAAACAGCTGCCCCAGAAGGCAGATTATCCTCGGTGCATTTCTTTTCTCTTGGCTCTGGAGGTATGCTTGCAACTCCCCATAGTACAGGTGAAGTTCACAATCCAAATGGGATGTAGTGGCAACATCCCAGTTGCCATGTGAATTTGAATATGTGCTGGGATTTTTTATTATTATTAATATTATAATTCACAGAGGCTGTTTTCAGTGCATTTCCATTATGGTTTTATTTGGTCCTAGTGCAGTAACACAGATGCTTCATCCCGTTCAGAGTCTCATTGTGTGTGACGATGGCAGCCACTGCCCTGAAAGGTTCAGAAATGTTTCCTTTAAATTGAAAAGAGTAAGAAATAGATAAGGACATGAAATCCATTATAGTAATCTTTTTTTTTTTTTTTTTTTTTTTTTCCCTGACAAAAGAAGAATGTTTTACTTAAAACAGCAAAGGTTTTTTGGTGGTGGTTTTATTTTATTTCATCTTATTTTATTTATTTATTTATTTTTTCTCTGTGGAGACTGGACCCTGCCCTGTATTTGGAGAAGCAATGCTGTGTGCAAAAAAAAATAAAATTCTTTGAGTGATACAAGCCCAGGGCTTGGACTGAAGGCTGGGACAACTTTGGGAAGTCAGAGAGCTGCTTTAAAGGCAAGCAAATACCATGCAAAGTTTTTCTTCAGCTTGTGTATCCCCTCAGTGTGTTTGATCTTTGTAGCTGTGAGGGAGGAAGGTAAAGGAGAGAGAGGGAGAAGAGATTATACAGCAAAAGTAAATAATTGTGAGAAAGATCTGTACAGAAGTTTGTAGTGAATGTTTAATGTTTAGATTGCAAAATCTCCTCCTTGCTGTCCATTTAAAGGCCAAGTTGTAATTAAGATGCCACCTTACTGTGCTGGGTTATAGGCAGCTGAACCTGCAGCTTTAAAATGTGCCAGAACAGTGGCATTTGTGGCCCAGCGGTTCATTACATACCATCCCAAAGCTAATAAAGCTGATCTCTGCCCCTAAGTGCGTGTTCACTCTCTCTTGGTTTCCATGTG
Source organism: Aythya marila (assembly GCF_965140915.1). Classification (NCBI taxonomy): domain Eukaryota; kingdom Metazoa; phylum Chordata; class Aves; order Anseriformes; family Anatidae; genus Aythya; species Aythya marila. The sequence continues at coordinate 58,779,571 of NC_139043.1, forward strand.
GGTATCTAACACAGCCTTGTTGTCCTGAAGGACGTCTTTAACCCCCTATCAGAGGTAACCATGTCAGTGCTGGGGGGTTTTAAGGTTAAATCACCACAGACCGACCTCGCTGCTGTTTTCTCTGTGCTCCGTGGCGCACCAGCAGCCTCCAGGGTCCAGCACAATCCCTGCTTGCCTTCCCAGCACATCCCCGCTCCGCACCACCACCGTGATGCCCTCTGCCTTCCAGCAGTGTTAAAAGCCAGCGCGGCTGCCCTGTGAAGGGATCTCATTTACTCAGGGCTTGCCCTGAAGGCCAGCTGTGCTTTGGCTGGGGTCCTCTTGAGCACTCCAGCATCAGCAGTTCCCCTACCTAGAGTCTGGCTTTTGATGAATTACAGAGGAGAAGGAAAAAAAGAAAAAACAAAAAAGTGGGGATTTTTTTTTGATAGAGAAAGGTTTACAAAAAAATAAATCCCCCCTAATCTGTGAAGTCTTAAGAGGGGATTTAGAGAGAGAAATGTAATCATTTTTTTATATTTTAATTCCTCTGTAATTAGCATTTCTTTCACAGCATTAGGAAAACTTGTTGTTAGTCTGCTGCTGCTATGGCTACTGTTCATGTGAATTGCCAAAGTCATTGTCTCTGAATTGGTGTCCCTGACAGAGATGGCCATATAGTTGAAGTAACACTTCCTCCTGGCTGCTATGGGTAGGGACTGAGCAGTGCTCCTGTGCCTGGAGAGGTTACTGCAGCCTTTGGGACTGAACTCAGAACCAGCAGGCACTTTAATGCGAAGGCCACGCATGACAGCGAGCAAGGCCTGGCGGCTCTGTGTGGTTTCAGTCACAAAACACTTTTCAGATGGTTTGTGGACATACCCATTTATTTAGTGTTTATTTGCCCTGACAGCTGAGCTAGTGAGCTCCTCCAGGTTAGTGATGTTCCATGGGTGGCTCCCAGTTTTTTGGGGCAGTGTAGGATAAGAAGCTGGCAGACGAGTCCCAGGGGAGACCGTGCTGCCTGAGTGATGAAGGCATAGACAGAAGCAAAGCTGCAAAGTGAGCTGGTTCTTCAGCTCTTGACTCTGGGTGGCATATCGTGTAGAAGAGAGGAAACAGAAATTGCAGCCTGCTGCTTTTGCTGCGTGGGAGCTGCAGGGAAGGTTGGACTTGTGCACTGACGGATACTATTCAGCCCTGTGCAAAGGTAAAGCATATTCCCCTGGACAGAGCTGCCATTTCTGTGCAGGTTTTTCCTCCTGTGCTACTGCTGACCAAGTGATTTGCTGTTATGTAGCTTGTCTTATGGTGGCAAACCAGTGGAACATCTACAGGAAGCTTCCTGGAGGCCTCTGATCTGCATGATGTGTTTCTGCACTGCTTTTGTCACCCACCTCAAGAAGAGTAGGATTTTATCTTCATATCTTTGTCACAAGTGCCATGTTCTCCCCTCTTAGCCACCCATATTGTACCCAAAATGTTTTGCCCATGGAAACCTGGTGCCTGGAAGAACTGAAATCCATGAGTGCAGGCCCAGCTATTGCACGTGGAAGCTATTGCAGGTGGACGTGTAGATAGAAGTGGCAGACAGGCATGTGCAAGTGAAGGCAGGGCTGGGCAATCTGCATACAGGCTCAAGTGTGGATTCTGCATTTGGTTTTGAGGGCTGGGCTGTGTGGATTGATTTTTGCAGCTGCTTTTGCTTGTGTAACCTCTTAATGGAAAAAAAAAAAAAAAAAAAAAAAAAAAAAGAGCATACAAGTCTTTTATTGTGGTTAACCAAATCTAATGTTTTTCAGTGGTCAAACTTTCATGTGAGTGTGACTTTTCTTCAAGGTGCCTAATCTATAAAATGAATGGGTGGTGTTTTGGTCAGGAGTGGGTCCTCTGGTGGCTTGCACTGTAGGTATGAGGTCTGCCTATGCCATTCTTGCGTGTATCGCAGGGCTGAGATGCTGCAGTTCTCTGTGAGATAAAGTAGTCAAGCTGAAAATGAAACAAAGCTCTAACTGTATCCCTCCTTGTGTTTAGCAGAGATAAACTACAGTGGAGTCTCAGTGCTGCTCCGTTTGGCTTCTGGCAGCAGCTTTAATTGGTAAAATGCAGATTTTTTTTTTGATCAAGAGAGGATTATTCTTGTTATCAGTCTGGAGCATCTTATTTCAAGATGAAAAGACTTTGCTGAATTACAGATGCCAACATTTTTACAAAGCACTTTGGCGATTGACATCTCAAAGAGAAAGTATGATTTATTAGCCTATAATGGCTAACACTGAGCACTGGGCTAGGTCCCACTGATTTGTAAAATTGCTTAATATGAATTGCCTTTTTGTGTAATTCAAGCCCCTGGTTTTTCAAATAAACTTAGAATATAAATTGTATGAAATGTTACATACCTGGAAAGGGAAAAGAGGAATGGGGCTGTGTGGCTAAAAGAAAAGAAAGAGAGAGAAAAGAAAGAAAAGGAAGGAAGGAAGGAAAGAAAGAAGAGGAAAAAAGAGAGAAAGAAAGAAAAAGAAAGACCTACTTCTAAATCCATCTTGGTGGTGCTTTTTTACAGTAGTTTGGTTGATATGTTGGCAGGGTAAAGATTAATAACAAGCCTTGTCGCTATCAGTACCTGCTTGTCGATTCTCTGTAACAGGGCTGTCTGTTCAGCATGGAAATTATTGATTAAATAAAAATTGCTATTAGATTGTGATGTGATCCATAATCACAAACAATGGTGGACATTCCTCTTTCAGATCCCAAGCCATGCATCAAGTTTTTCCTCGCAGTAATTTATATTGTGCTGACACTCGCACCCATTAGGCTTTTATCCTTTCCTACATGTGTCAAGAAAGCACTAAAAGAAAGAACAGCAGCAGCACAGCGGCAGGTAGGAACTCTCTAAATTTTCAGAGAGAAGCACAGCGTAGCTAAGCCAATCCTTTGCTCCTAGTTAGCACCTTACCCCAGGAGTGGGCAATATCCCTTGAATTCAGGGACCTTTTTTGAGTGTTTTCAGTGAAAGCAAGTGCTAGCTCCACAAGTATTTGTACCTAAAATGCTCACCGCCTCTTTTTGCTTCTGTTAATCCCTTGGCACTGGTTTTGTTTATGATCTTTGTTTAAGGTGCACCCATGTCAGGATGATGTGGAAGGGACGTACAGCCCAAGAGATCAAATACTTTTTGTTTGTTTTTTAATATTCTGGAGTGTGAAGGACAAACGAGTTTCTGATATTTATTTAGTTCTGATGCTTCCTAATTCGAGGAATTCGGGATCAGAGGGCTTCATTTAAGACTGCCTCACTTTAGGCTGAATTAATTAAAAAGATAAAATCTCACTCTTCTTTTCCCAGCACATGTGAGCACAGTACCAACTTTCTGCCTCCTGTGAGAGACTTTGTCTCAAACTAGTGGAAACTTAGTCAAGATTTTTTTTCAGAGTTTGGCCATTTATAGGAATTATGCTCACACAGCTTCTCAACCACTTTTTCTCAAAAGACCTTAAAAATGTATGCAGCAAAACGGGCCAAACCCATCTTGCCTGGCTACAAGGGAGAGGCATTTCTGTAGCTCTGAACTGCAGATTGCTGCTAGTTCCTACCAGCACTAGGCAGAAATACTAAAAGAGTTTTGTAGCTCTGTACATGAGCTGAGAATATAGCAGTTTAAAATATGGGTACATGGTATTGTGTTGTTTTTTTTCTTACTGTAATTTTTTTTTTTAAAGTTAGCAGAGTTAAGGCTTTATCTCCTTAACTGTTATCAGTGCTGATTATTATACTATGTATATTTCTGTATTTTGTTAGTGTTGAGACATCTTTTGCACATCTTTCTTGTGGCTAAAGCATTTCTAATGCTGCCACAGACAACCAAGAAAATCCTACCTGCAGTATCTGACAGTTTGCCACATTACACTCAGCTTAAAGAGCATTTAACAATAACCTTAGCTTGCTTCATTATGCAAGGCACAGACAAAGTTTTCAGGCTTGGCCACTGTCACTTAAATCAAGAGACCACTTCATTCTGCAAAGCTGGAGCATGTGCCTTGCACACCTCGCCTCCGGTGCAGCCACTTTCTCTGTGTGGATCAGAGCCAAGGGATTACCAGCCAGGAAATTAATTGCCAAGGGGATTCCGACACTTACGGTTAGTAAAAAAAAAAAAAAAAAAGAAAAAAGCCTGAACAAAGAAGTGTGGTTTATATCACACTCTGAAGGCACCAGGCACTAGCTCAGATAGGTTTTGGATGAGGGAGAGTTGCAAAGTTGCAGGCTTCTCGCCGAGGCTGCCCTTCGGTTTTCTCCTGCAGACTTGGGGGCTTGACTGCCAGCGCAGGTCTTCCCCTTCAAATGGCGCCAGCTTGGTACACGGAAGATGAGATGGATCTTTGAGATAAACCAGACTGTTTAGGATTGATTTTTAGTTACCAGAAGCACCTGTAAGTTCACTGTGAGTAAATTAAAGTTGGTGTGCGGAATGCAGGACAGACAGAAAATTGGCTTCAGCTCTTTCCTAAGTGTGTTAGGTGATACCACCTTGTTCTACTATAAGCTCCTACTCAGTTTTCATTCCAGTTGCTCCAACATAGGGCTGTAGTCTGGCTACAACACAGTGCCTGTGGTACGTACAAGAGAATAGAAAATGTTATCCCATGTCACAAGAGAGATAAAAGAATATCAAGGAAAACCAACTTCTAACATATGATAGAGACCTGTGCTAACCCTGACTCTGCTGTGATGTGGCTGGGATGCCCAAGCCTAACAAGGGTGTGAAAGATAAATTCTAAATGGACGTTCGATGGACAAAAGCCAAGGGGGGTCTCAGAGGAGCAATAAACTGTTGTGCATGCTGAAGCTTTTTAGAAATGTTTCGTAGAGATGCTAGAAAGGAAGAGCCCCAAATATCTCCTCCAATTGTCATGATGTCATGGCTACAACACAGTGCTGCTTGTTACCCACTGATGCATTAATTCTGCCAGCATTTCCTCTGTGATGAAACGAACAGTAAAACATGCATTACCTAGTGAAGATTTTGATAACGCTTATCACTGCCAGAATTTTTCTTTCTAGATTCTGTGAAAAGTGTTGGGTGTTTTTAAGTCACTGTATTCCCAGCTTTCTCAAAGTTTTTTTTTTATGCATTTAATCGTGAAAAGTGGATCAAGCATTATCTCCTAATCTAACCCGCAGCTTTCTTAGATTATATATAAGGAGACATCTCTGTGCATTTCTTGAAATAAATCCCTCTATTCAAGACTGCTTCTCTGCAAACAAAGTATTGGTATTTTTATTGTATAGGCAATTTGAATGTATTCATGTAGTAAGCACAGAGCTCTCAAAAATAATAAAATTAAAAAGACTTACTGATTTACACAGGTAAGTCCCGCTGAGAAGTATATTTTCTTTCATTTCAAGTGTATCAGCGTTAGTTATGCTGTAATCAAAGTATTAAGAGCAGAAGAAAGTGTGTGGTTTTACAAAATCTGGTCCAATATTTTTTCTAAACGAATTTCGTACTGTTCAGCAAGTCCTGTCTACTTAGTCTGCTTAGTGTTACTAGCTGTATGTTTAATACACCCTGAGGAGTAGAGTCCATTTAACCGTCTGACATTTACCTTGCTATTGCACCCCATTAGGAGCACAGTCTTTTCCATTAAAAAACAAAAAACAAAACAAAACAAAACAAAAAAAAAAACACAAACAAAAAAACAAAAAAAAAAGTTTTGTTGTTTTTTGTTTTTGTAAGGGATCAAGTATTTTGCAAATCCTTCTGTGTAGATGGATGACCCACTGTACCAGACTGGGAGTTTGGAAGTCTTCAAAATTTCATTAAAATGATAATTTTTGACTTTTCCTTATTCTGTCTTGCTGTACCCTTTCATAGATTTATAAGTTGGCTCATGAGATTAAGTGGTTTGTCTCTGCTAATACAGAATGATATAAAACTGCTATATTGCATGCTAACATTTTAACTCAAAGAGCCTGTTGGTACTAACCTGCTTGCAGCCCATTTCCAAAACTGGGCACTGAAAGGCAGTATAAATTTTAACAGATTTTTGTTATTAAAGCCATACAATTTCTGTAAAATAGCTCTGGCTTTATATATTCATTTTGTGTACTACAGTTCTTGGGATATTTTGCTGGGTTCTTTTTTACTTGCATTTCTTTCTGCTCTAGGCATCTTTACTATTGAGCATTTATTTCTTGGCTCCACCATTCTGGTCTGGAATGTAAAGGTTAGAAATCTCTTCCCATTTTATTTTCTCGTTAACATGCCCTATTTTAAAGGAAAATGTTATTACTTTGAGCATAGTTTGAACCCACTGCTCAATAGCTAAGTATAAGAGCTGCTAAAGCCCCACTCCTGCAGAGAGCTCAGTGTGGTTGGACCCATTCGAGTTTAACAGGCTCTGAGCCCCCATAAGAGCCCATGTGAGCGGAGCAGCTCACAGAATCGAGATCTCATCTCAGCTAGGAGCAATGACTGGAATTTATCAAAGCCAAACAATACAGGGGGAGAATAGTTAATTTCAGGTTTAATATATACAGCAGGTCTGATTTCCATTGAAGTCAGATGAGTTACGGTGGCAGGAAGGAGGCCTATAGACTTTTGTCTTCTGCAGCAATGTGAGAAAACATCTGAAGTATGTAGTACTTCTACCTTGTGTGGTGATGTGCCTCTTGCAAAACTGAGCTGGCATTTTCCTTCTTCATGCCATTTGCAAATACAATGAAATATCGTAGTGTAATGCTTCTTTATGGTGACTTCCTTCTGCAGTGTGCTGGCAGCAGGGCTTTCTATGCCAGTAAGAAAAGCCCAGATTTAGGCTTTTAAGTGTGTTACACTAACACCTGTACTAGTGCAAGGAACTGAGGTGTTTATGTAGACATATATATGTATATATTTAAGGTAAGTCCTGTTTTTCTTGCGTGTTTTTGTTAAAGAGTGCACACAGCTGTGTGTGAGTTCAGGATTGTAACGAAGGAAGTCAGCCATTGCTCACATTGGATACTGCCTGTGAGGAAGTTCCAATGTGAGGGTTTTAAACTTGGTTTTCGTGGAAATTCTCTAGCAGTTGCATGCAAAATCAATTTTTATCCCTAAATGCAAAGATCATGAAGCAGAAAATTTTGAACGTGAGCCTCAGGTAGTTTTCTGTCCTCCCATTTTCAGTCACTTGCAGAAAGTAACAGGCAGCGTATTTTCTATGCAGCATTCACAGATAATGTGAGACCTGCTGAAGGGTAGGTTTTCAGTTTTTACCTTCTTCGCCATCCAACTGTAGGAAAAACTCTGCCCTTGTTCGTACACTACTGTTTTGACTAGATTGAGAGAGGAATGTGTAACTGATGTCTGGGGGAGCGTGGAGCTCCTCTCTTGTAAGGCTGCAGCAGGAGGAGGCTTTGTGCCTCCCTGCAGTCATGCCACAAAGCTGTTTCCTGAAGGCAGGAATTGTTCTTGCATCTCACCCTGTAGCATTTGGGTCTGTAGCAAGCTCACAGTAGGCCTGTGGGGAGAGCTCGTGTGCATGTGTGACAGAGAGAAAAAAGGCAGGGAAAGAATGAAGGAAAGCAGGCAGAACAGGCTGAAGATCATCAGTGCAGGGCTAGGTATAGGACTTGGGAGCAGACCACATTCTGTCACTGCTGCATTGTAAAGGCCAACAGCAGTCACATCACTTGGTCAGCAGTGGGTTTTAAATCTTTTAGCAAGTGGCCTTTCTTTAGACTCTTCTTCCAGCCCTATCCTTATGAGCCCAGCTTGAATGCTCCCTCATTACTGCAGAGTTTCTCCCTCTTTCCTCTTCTTTTCTCTTTGCTAGTCTGTCTTGAGTCTCTTGGTTTATGCTGCAGGCACCAAATTAACCTAATTTGTATCATATGAACTTTACACCAAAGACAGGTAACTCTTAAATGTGGATGCAATTTGGGGACCTAAATGGTAAGAGCATAAGAAATACAAAGTAAAACTGAGCCAAACAGGGGTATGTTAAATCATTGTTCTTAAAGTGATTTCTGCAATATCTAAACTCTCGTTGAAGGTGAAGTTTATAATGGGGTTCTACCTTTAAGACTACCTTATCCAAAAGGGATGACCCTGCAGCAAAAGGCTTTCTTTTGCCCAGGTCTTGTAGCTTAGCCATTACACGTTCAGCACAGCTCTGTACCTGTGCAGGCAAACGTGCACAAGGAGAACCACGAAAGATGCTGGAGCTAGTGGAAGATGGAGGAGAGTTGTTCGCACAGTGGGGTGGAGCACGTAATACAGAAAATTGATCACCAGGGAGCACTGTGGTGGAAGCAACCAAGAGGGCAGCCAGAGTAGAAAAGTAATGCACGCAGTGGTTGGGTTAGGGCAAAGTGGTTGGGAGAAATGCCATGGGCAGACAGCTTGCAGCTGGCCCCTTTTACCCTTTCAGGAGCAGTGGGGATGTCTCTTCTTCCCTATGCCCCAAGTCATCCTCACAGTCATCCTGTAACATCTTTCTTCCCTTCAACAGCAGTTCTCAGGAGAGGAGGGCATACCCTTGGAGGGCAGAGACATAACCATAGCATCCCTGTTGGAGGACAGCTGACTTGAGCACGTGCTTCATGGTTTCTGCTTTCCGTGCATTCACTTCTCTGCCACAGCTCTCTCACACAGATGCAACTAGCCCTGTCCTTCCACATGTCACAGAGAGAGAGGGGGGGACTTTTTTTTTTGGTTCATTAACATCACAAAATATGGAAGCTGTGATACCCTGTTTAAAGTAGGGCAAATGCAAGACAGAGCATCAGTGCTGGAGGAACTTGCAAGGCCCAGTTATCACAGCAGCATGTTCTGAAAAATTATTTCCATATACTTGGAAAAAAGAATAAAGAAAGCATGAATTCCTCTAACATGCCAGTTTCACCTATTAACCTCCCAGCTACTAATACAAGAATGCAACTTTCAAGAAAGCGATGGCACTTGATTTTTAGACAGAGTTATGGAAGGCAACATCAGAGAAGAAACAAAGCTGAGAGTCATCAAAGCATCTTTCCTACTGCTGTAAAAGTGGAATGATTAATATCCACGACATTTATGTTAATGTTCTGGCAGAATCTCATTTATTAAATTTTCAGTTTTAGGAAATAAAGATGCAGTTTTTGCCCATTGCTTTACAGCTGCATGCTTTTACACAGGAAATCAAGAGAGAGCTGTAAAACATTGCCCTTGATGGAGCTGCATGTTACTGCTAACAGACTTAACTGTGCCGTATATGTGAATATATGTGTATTAAATGAAACAAGAACAAGATGTGATGTTATTGGGAAAGAATCCTCACAATATCCCGTAAGTTCCATTCCCTCCACAAAATATCTCAAAGCCTACCAAAAAGCTGTCCAAAACCTGGAAACATAGACACAGCCTAAGAGAGCTGGTTCTCAGCCTGACGAGCAAGCTCTGTTTTCTCTGCTGGTATTATAGCATATCCATACTGTATAACTACTACATCAGAGATTAAAAGAAGGTCATGCTGTATTACGAACCGCTGCCTTTATTTTTAGGATTAGATAACTTTTCTCTTCTTTTCCTCCCCACTGATTCTCTTTATGTCCTAAGGGCAGATCCTTTCTCTTGGGTCAGGAATGTAATAAGGCAGGTTTTCCTCTCTCCAGGATATTGTGTCTGTCTCACTGTGTTTAAATTGCCACAGAAAGCTCTTCTGAGCAAAATACAGTATTTTCTTTGTACAGGAGCCAACGATTGACGTATCCTTGGGGACTTCTCTGTCTTTAGCATTTAAACATACAAGTTGGATATGTTTAACCTATTGATAGGCAACAGAGACAACTACAGAATTTATTGCAGGAGAACAAAAGGAGAAGCAGAATGAAAACATTTTTTTATTTATTTTTTAACTAGTGGATTGAGAACTTTTGTTGCTGTTGTTAGTGTAGAGAAATGAAGAAAAATAATCAGACCTATATTTTCAGCTGAAACAGGGAGGCGAGAAGAAAACAGTCCTGCTGGGTTTTGTCCTTTGAATTAGCATATTCCTATCTGTTAGTAATACAGCATCACATTTAGAGAACAAGAGTTCTCCAGGCCCATGTGTAAGATCCTGCAGCATCTGGAGTCAAAAAATGACTCCTACAAAAGGAGTAGTAAACTTGTAGTAAACCGCACAAAATGCAATTTTTTTAATTAATTTTTAGTAGTTTGACTTATTAATTTTTAGTAATTTGACTGCTCTCATTCCTTCTGCATTCCTGGCTTCCAAAGTTAAATAGCCCATGAGACGAGAACAGCCACTTTCTGTGTCTTGCCCTGACCCCAGATCTTTAATACATTTTAAAATATGGCTGTAAACCTCGTCCTCCCAGTGGCAGCTGTGCTAGCCAAAGACAGCTGTTGGCCCCAACTGTTTGTTGCATCTCCAGTAGAGGCATGGTTCCCCTGTCTGTCCTTCATGTGGGAATGCTCCTTCAGACATCGCAGTCAGAATGAGCCATATTAGCACAAGCCATTCGGACCAAGGTGAATAAGGAATTTATGAGCTGTTGAGGCACTGAAGTTGGATGTGCAGCAACTTCTTCCTAGGGAAAGGTGATGAGCTGCTATGGGGCAGAAGACGTTGTGCTTCCCCACTGTAAGCATTCAGCACCAGCATCTTTTCCTGGGGCAGAACATGTAAGTTGGAAAGACAACATATTTTCCTACTACATAGCATTACACTCCACACCTGTGTGGAAATGTGGCGCTGGGTGAAAAAAGAGAGAGAAAAGTTTGCTTGGTTGAGGTGGAGAGGTTCCTGATGGGCTGTCCAAATAATTTTGTAGTGTAGGCAGCCACCTTGGAATACAGGTGTGCAAGATGGGAACCATCTCTCAATCTCCTTTCCCCACTTACCTTTTTTTCTTACTGTTTCCGTCCTTTCTTCCACCTATCGGTTTCTGTGCTGCCCTTTTCTAGCGCCTGGCATCCCCTTCCATCTACTTCTGCAGGCTGTCTTAAGTTATAAATCATCATTATTTTTCAGTTGATTCAGGCTTCTAATTTTGATCCCTCTCTTTCTTCACTGACTGCTGTTGCTAATTCTCAAGGGACAGAGACAGGAATCCAGAGCAGCACAGGAATAAATGAGCTTCAAGTGTGAATTCAGCTGCAATGCTGGCTGACGCCTAATTTTTCCTTGCAATTATGTATTAGGTCACATACAAAGAGTTCATATATTAAGTTTGTTAAACTGTGTAAGTTATATTCCCTATTTTCCACATCCTTTGCAACTCTCTGAAATAACGCCTTTTTGACTGAAACTTCTTTTATTTGGTGAGTTGATTATTTTTCTTAATGGAATGAATAAAACCTTTCTAGTCATGCTGGAGTTATAAACACTCGTGCCACATATTTAGTTGTACTATTAAATAAGTCGCACTCCTCTCTCATATGTAATCCCAAAATATCTGACTGCTGACCTGTGGTCTGCCACTAGTCCACATCGAGGTTTACATTCATGACCAAATCTTGGGGGAGAGCAGGGGGCTTCATTTGTTTGTAGTGGAAAACTTTGGAAATTAATTATTGAGGTTGAATGACAAGATCAAACACTGCAGAGTGAGGAGTTCAGTGTGTGTGCAGACACAGTGTTTAGTCCATTCATTATACACAGAGGAAATTGCTCGGCAGTGCTTTAAAGATCCAGCTGATTTTAACTGTGGGTGTTGCGTTTCAGCAAAGGTGTCAAGATTGTCAAGGCACTGAGCCGCTTTGGGCCAGATCGGGGGACTGTATAAATTGTCATGTTGCTAATTAGCATTAGTAAATATCTGTCACTAGAGTATTTCTTAAATCTTCTATAAAGTATGCAAGACAGCTGCAAGGACTCTAGTGGAATATGCGTCCAAAGGAAAGGAAGCAGGAGTGGAGATAGTTATCTGAGCTTCTCCACAGGCATGTGCCTATGCAGAAACGCTGAGTTCTTCATGTATAACTATGGCTTTGACTTGGCTTTAGGAACTGAAAGCGGCTTAGGCATTTATGCCACCGTAAGGCTTTAAAGCAGCTTAAGTGCTTCTTCTGTCTTAGGAACTAAAAATGACTTAAATACTTATGCCACCCTAAGGACACAAGGTCAAAAGCATACTCTTGTGGTTGTTTAACCTGGTTGTGTCTGCAAATGATCTTTAGTAGGGGAAGGACAGAAGGGATCCATACCTATTTTCCAGCAGATAAGAGGAAATTAAAATGCATGCATTGTTCTAACAGAGTGTCACAAAGGTTAGCAAGAGACTCGATTGCAGTGATTGGAATGTGTCTGAACAGTCTGCTGGGGATTTCACTCTACAGAGATGCATTTTTTTTGCCTCCTCACAATGGGATTTCTATTGTTGCAGGGTATTTCCTGCCTCACCAGGACCTCCTTTATACCCTGACTTCTTTACAAAGCTTTTGTCTGTCCATCTTGTCATGGATCATGGAGTTAATCTTTATCGAGATGTTAATGAGATGGTAGGGAGGCCTGGCTGATGTCATCTCTTAGTTGCCTGACTACCTAAAATGGTATCGAGGAGCAGTGATGAGCCGTGGATTGCATCCCTGGGGAGCAGGCAAGCATGGGTACTTGCTGAAGTGCTGCCCTGTCACTTTGCTGAATGATGATGCTCTTTTTACAACTGCTCATCCATCTCAGGAAGCTGTGTGGGTCAAGGACCTCAACAGTATGCATACTGCTTGGGAAGGAGCGGCTACGTTCAGTGGGAATCAGAAATCTAAATACTTCAGTGCGTGTAGTTTAGGTTTTACTTTTCCTGAGCCTTAAGTCTCCATCTCTAGTGTGGCTGCAGCAGCAGATACTATTTCCCAAGGTTTGTTGTTAGGAGAGAGAAATTAACAAGTATGAGGCCTTCAGGTGCTTTGTAAATGGTCTCAAGTAACTATCCAAAGAGAAAGAGAGATCTGTACTTACATCTACACAGGGTTAGGGAAGTCTGAATGCTGTTATGCCAGGTCTGGTTAGCTCTGGTGTACTTCGTACTGTTGTGGCCAAGGAGGTGAGCTCTGGCCTAGAAGAGGTGAAGAGCAGGGCTGGGAGGACTGCTGAGGTGGGACGGGATAGCACAGTCCTGGAAGCAGCAACGAGGAACGTAGGCACAGAGTGACAGGCACAACGTGGGGACTTCCACACCTCGAGCCAAAGCAAGGTAGGAGACAGGGAGCAAGGACTTGGTCATCATAGAGAAGACCAGAGGGCACCAGTTCATTTAATCCAGCAAGTGAAGGCAGAGAGGAGAGTATAGTCTGTAGATTACTTGGGGGTGAGCTATGAAGAGAAATAAATACCATGCAGGGATGTAGCTGTTTAAGCTGAAGGGTAGCTTTGGCACGAGAACAAATGAGTATAAATTGGCCGCAAATAAATCGAAGCTAGAAATGAGTTGCTAACCAGCAGAGGAGTGAGTTCCTAGAGCAGCTTTCCACTGGGGACAGAGGGAGCAGAGTACCAGCACAGAAGATGAAGCTTGCTGGGTTCATGAACAGGATTACACACAGTGGAGCTTGCCATAGCAGGGTGGGCTTGATGACCAGGAAGCCCCCTCCTGTTTCTAACTGTACAAATCTCCATCCCCTCTGCAAAACATGTAAATAGGAGTGTTCCCGGCGGGACCAACAGGTCAGAGACAACTAATCCCCTTCCAAACCAGCCTCAGAGCCGCTGAGTCTGTTAGTGCTGGACACAGTCTCTGCGTATTTCCCCTGTGCAGCTTGAGGGCTCTGCGACTCCCTCGTGCAGCTGCAGGATAAGCTGTATTTACCAGCTGTCCCACTGCAGTGTTTCTTCACAGTTCGCTCTTCATTTCCTACATACCAAACGCAGCAGCTCTGCTGGTTTGAGGGATTTTCTTTGGCAGCACAGTTCAGGGGAAGATGGTAGATGTGCTAGAAGACGCTTTAAGTGCTTCTTCTGCTTAAAGTCAGTAGTTAGGTTTAGCGAGGAGCTATTTTATTTAGCACCTACTTTTTAGTTTTTAAAATACAGGGGAATAACTGAGAGGCTAAAAAAGCCTAAAATAGTCATTGTATAATTGAAATTAGAGCAATTTTTGGCAATGCTGATATGATGCCTTCTTACTCAATTTACCAATGTAGCGTGGTCCCTTCCTAGTTTTTTCCTAGTGTATTCTGGGGTAGTGTGTTCAGGGTAGAAAGCAGCATTGCCCATTTTTTCTGCTTTATCCCTCATATGACACTTCCTTTTCAGATGTAATCTCAGTTGCAGGTGACAATCACTCTTTTTCTGTTGTTCCAGCTCATTCCACTGGTGTGAAGGGCAGGCTTTCCTGCTGCTGTTTGACTACTGTGACAGCACATGTGGCCTTTGTTTATGTATTGAATAACTAACGGTACCAGGCAGTCAACTTGGATATGCTTATACATTGCCTTTATTCTAAAAAAAAAAACACATAGCGGAGGGAAGCGAAGCACTAAGATTATTACAGGTCCCACTTCCAATTTCATCTCATTATCTGCTGCAATATGGAGTTACATGCAGAGTGTGCATTGATCGTCTAAGAACATGTATTTTCCAGCATGTTCCCTTTTAAAATAATGTTTCTTACTGTGTAAGCATTTATGCTTCCAGGATGATGCAGGTTGTGCTTCCAGATGCCAGTTTTTGGAGCTTCCTCAGCAGAGATGTCACACCAAGTTCAGCCTTAATTTCAATACATCTGTTGGCTGTTTCTTGTACTGGAATTGAAATCTACCTCAGAGCTTCCTTCTTCAAAGTTAGGGCACTCTAAAACCAAAATCAGTGTAGAGGTCAGCTCCCTCTGTTCACCTTGTAGCCAAATGTTAATAGCAGCATTCTTTAAATAAAAACAGCAAGGACAGACTGAGGTTTGGTAAAAAGCATTGAAATGGCATGAAAGTGACTGGAATTCTGCAAATGATCCCTGTTTAGCAGCTTTTTAGAGCTGTATGCAGTGGGATATAGCTACTAGAATACCAGCCTTTAGCAGGGCTTTTTTTTTTTTTTTTTTTTCAGGTCAGAAATTCTTAATAGTTCTGAGCTGGTGCTTCAGAGCCTTATATTAGCAAGCCTGACACTAGGGAGTAATATCGTTGGCTTTCATGCACCTATTTACTGTCATAAGGATTACCAATGTAAGTAAAACTTGCAGGTTTGGGTCTACAAAATTAAAAGAGAAGCCTTTTCAAAGCCTGAAACTGCATCAAAATTCAATTTTACCAAGAAAAAAAAATCCTTCTGATCTAGTCCCTGGAATGTGACATTTCATGGGTGTAATAAGGTTACAAACAGATTATAAATTGAAACCCTATAAATCCTTATTGTACTGTACCAAAGCTTCTGCTTTGCATAATACTCTTATTCCTGACTGTTCTTTGTTTTACAAGCTCAAAACTATTCATTCCCTCTCATAATAGAGAACTGGGGAGTCAAAAACACCATGCAAAATCCAAAGGTAATTATCTGAGTCAAAGAACCTGAATGCCAAAGTTCACAAACTTCTGAACTTTTCTAATTGCTGTTGTTTGCACAGGGAGACCTCCCCCTTCCTTTAAATGTGCTTTAAATATTGAACATTGTTTTCTGCCAGATTACAATCATTAAAAAAAATCCCTGTACTGTAGATTTAGTACCTGTTTTATTGGTATAGTACTTCCTAGGTGTCCATAGCAGATGGCCGATCAGTTTTCCAGTCACACCTTGGGTGTGCAAGGGTATTTGAATCTGGCCCTACGCAGTCAGGGTAACAAAGGCAGTTCTTACCTGAGAGCACTGCTGAGTTCTGCTGTTGTCCTCATACTTGTGCTCATTTCATGTGTAGCAAGGCTCTTCTTCCAGACCAGCCTTCCGCTATTCATATGCTTCTGTAGGTCTGCTAAAACATTGCCCCGCTGCAAAAAGCAATTGAGAGGTTTGGTCAGACAAAAAGCAGCGGAGGTCATGTGAGAGCTACAGAAATTACCCAGATTAGCAGATGATGTAATGAGCTCATTTCTTCTGGGTTTTACCTGAAGGTGAGGATCCTCAGAGGGGTTAAATGAGAACAAGATGGCTTTGCAGGCAAGCCCTCAGAGGCCTCTTGGAGCATCAATGCAGCGAACAGGAACAGTGCAAAGAGGGGGTTGATTGTAGCCAGAGTAGAGGGAACAGGAAAGGAGTGACAAGGTAAGAGAGCAGAGCAGGTGACTATGGAGTGACACAGTTACACAGTGAAGTGAAGGTGATCACAAGATGCTTGACAGATGAGACAGTGCAGTGATGTACAGAGGTGGATGATTCAGTCATGATCCTGGGTGAGCTTTTTCAGCAGCTGCAGTGAGCCTGGACAGGAGAAGGGATGAGGAAAGGAGCAGCTTGCCCATGAGAAAGGGTAGATTTAAAGGATGCTCACACTGAAAAAGGCTACATTTCTGGAGGCAAGGTGCAAGCTCATTTGGAGCGACAAAAAGTGTCCTAAAGAGAATGTCTCTGAAAGAGCATCCACAGTGTGTGTGTCCACCCAGGACGGGTAAAGAGGACTGCTGTTGTGAACTGATTGAACCAGTTTTGAAGATTTTCTATCAAATAGAAAGACTTGTCTTACCCACCCAATTTTATATTATATACCTCTTAGCCATGTAGGTTTAACCAAACAGCTCACAGTCTGTAGTATTTACAGGAAGGTGTGGCCAAGAATGTATTAAGTTTTGCCCCTTTACTTCTTTTTCTTTCAAGCAAGAAGAGCACACTTTAACCTAATTTTAGTGTTCTGGTTCTATTTCACAATGCTGGGCATCTGTACGCGTTTGGTACAGGCGTGCGTAATGCAAAGGGACTATGGAGACAGGCATTTGAAACATAAACCCCTGCAGATTACATGCTGTACTTTGTCCAGCACATCTGTTCTGTTCATACACTCTGTGCACCATCAGAAACTTTAAGAAATAATAATAAAGTTTCAGAAAGAGAAAAGAGCAGTCATCTTTTACAGGCAACGCACATGTGTTTGCCATGGGGATGCTGTATAATTCCGAACATAAGTGATTTTATTTGGTTTTCTGATTGTTTTCAGGACCTTAGAAAAGATGGGGATTACCTTTCTTTCTATTCCAGTATGAACTACTGAGTTTCTGTATGGCTGGCTTTTTCTGCAAGCTACTTATGGAGCAGATACTGATTTCATCTCTGTGCTACGATCATGTATAAAACTCTGGAAGGAGCTTTTCTCTCATTCTAATGAAAATAATCACATTTGCTGAGAAATGCAGCCATCTAGTGGCACAGATAAAATGTTGTGGTAGAAAACACAGCAATGATGAAGTCTCTGAGGCAGCGTTTCTCAAAGAGACTTTGGGAGGACGAGTCAGGTAGCTCCTGCTGAAATTCCAGCCTTTGTGCACCTTTGAAAGTCCTGCTGTAGGATGCTTTTGTTGTTTTCTGAAGTTGTGCAAAAAAAAATTCAACAGTTACGCCTTAATAACTTGAGGCTGGCCTTTGTTCACCCGTCTGTTTTTGCTCAGAATCTGAATCAGCGAGAATTAAATCTGTATTTAAATACTCTGCCAAACTGGATCGTGATGAAGGTAACAGAGCAAGCTATTTTTCTGAAAGAGTAAAAAGGTACACAGCCCTGGGCTGACTGTGGATCTGCTCATATAGATTACACTGACCACAAACATGACGTGCATGAGTGTAAGCAGGCCCAGGCCCAGGGTAGTTGTTCTCAGAGGCTTTCAGGTAGGTCATTCTTCACAATGGCAAAAGCTGGCTTGATGGATGCTTCTGTGCTCAGAGTTTTTAGTTACTGGACTACGTAGGGTTTTGTTTTCCCCACCACAATCTATACACTAAGCCAATACTGAAAGAAAACAGGTAATAAGGGAGTGAGTTAAAAGATTTGATGGAAACTTGGTTTAACAATGGTGTTGATTTTTGAGGTTGGAGGACGTCTTTTTAAAGGCTTGATTTTGTAATCCTTGTTTGTGTTGAGTGGCACTTAAGGCTTCCCTCATCCAAGAAACCATTACTCAACGTGAATCATGTAAGTGGTGCTGTGCATGAGATTATCCAGGACCCATTTAACAGCCTGTGTCCCTGAGGCCTGATCCCAAGCCTGTTGACGTCAGTAGAAATGAATTCATGGGCCTTAGTGGACTTCCAGTGTGATGTGTAATTTAAACCCTGTGTTCTCTTTGGAGTACTGACAATCTTACTTTTTTGGCACCTCAAGATCTCAGTTCACACCTGAGCCTCTGTTCCTCTTTCAGTATAAGTTAGCAGTAAGGCCGATGATGAAGTTACATTTCTATTAATCTGTGATCTGTCTTCTACCCGAACAGCATATAAACAATGACCATATACATGGTGAGAAGAAAGAGTTTGTGTGCCGATGGCTGGACTGTTCCCGGGAGCAGAAACCATTCAAAGCCCAGTATATGCTGGTGGTCCACATGAGGAGACATACAGGGGAAAAGCCACACAAATGCACTGTGAGTAAAGGGCTCTGGGCTTTGAAAGGGAAGCTGAGGCTTCCTACAGGGAGCAGAACAGCATAGATGCTGCATGTCCTGACCTCTTGTCCACCAGGTATCTACTGGGGAAGAGATTGCTATGTCTGCTTCATTATCCAGCTGGCCCAGATGATAGAAGTTTAGGAGAGGGGATTCACTGGATAATTTGGCCCATTCTTCAGATTTAGAGAGCAAAAAAGCCCCAGGGGCAATATTACACAGGGCTCAATTTGCTTAATTATTTAAAAGCACTTTCTCTTACAAAGCTACATCTGGGTATTATTGCTGGCCACCAGTCTCCTAGTGATTTTGCAGTGGATTTCTGTCTTAGATGAAGTATGCAAATACTGTCCTCTCCTATAAGAGAAGATTTACATAGTGCTGGAGGCATTTTAACTTGAGATATGATGGATTTTGCAGGGGTAAATTTAAAATCCAAGAAATCAAAACAAAACTAAATTGCGCAAGGTTATGAAGGCTTGGAAAGTTTCTAAATTTTTATAGGTCAGCTTTTACCATTTCTTGCAAGTACAAATATTAAAATTAATCCAGACTTGTCTTACTTCTTGTCTTCAGTTTGAAGGGTGTACAAAGGCCTACTCCAGACTAGAAAACTTGAAAACGCACTTGAGATCTCACACTGGAGAGAAACCATATGTGTGTGAACACGAAGGCTGCAACAAAGCCTTCTCCAATGCATCCGACAGGGCCAAGCACCAAAACAGGACTCATTCCAATGAGGTAAGTAAACACGGCTTCCAAAAAATAATAATAAAAAAAAAAATCCTGAGTCAAAAAGATCTGCAATGTAGTCATAGCAACTTATTACAGAGGACAGACATAGAAATCTCAGCAACCTGAAGGGGATAAATATTAGACAGCTCTTACCAGCACAATCATCTTAGTGTCACAGGGATCTAAAGAATCTATAGGTCATTTTATTAAGTGTGAGGGAATGGAGGGTAGAAGGGAGGCGAGTCTAAGTATGTGTATTAACCAGGGAAGTGTTTGAAGCTGACACGCTGTGATCATTTTTCCCTCTGGAGCTCTCTGGGCTCATTCAGCCCCTAGAGCGTGTCCTCTTGCCTTGTTGTGTGCTGACATCTGGTGGCTGTCGAGCCACAGTTCTTGCTCGGGGAGGAAAGGAGCTGCAGCCTCTTGCACTCCTCACCACTTCCAGCAGAGCAAGAGCAAAGACTGCGCAGCCAGGCTCCGCAGCATCTTGCAAAGTCCTTTGCAGCAGCTGCTGACAAGTATAGAGAAGTCTGCAGAGGCTGGAATATTTGGGTTGCCATAGAAGTTATGAGTTATGCATTTTCCCTCTTCCCTGGGCTATTTCACTCTTTCTGTCTATTCAGAAAAGACCTCACAGAGCAGGGATGCAGTGGTGGGAATTTGTTCTTTTCCAGAGAAACTCACTGTGGCAGTCACAGCCATCTCACCAACTCTCAGTGTAACACCTCTGTGTGTTTCCTGTTAGCGCTGACCCGTTTTTATGAGTTGCACCATCTTGGTGCTTTGTCCCTGTTCCTGTTGCCCCATTTCAGGTTACACAAGTTACATCATCTTAATCTCATATCTTGGGGGAGTTCAGTCTCTGTTGATCTACTTCTGTAACAAAGTGACACGCTGGGTGGATGAGGGAGAGGCTATGGATGTGGTCTACCTTGACTGCAGTAAGGTTTTTGACACCATTTCCCACAGCATTCTTCTCAAGAAACTGGCTGCTCTTGGCTTGCACTGGCGCACGCTTCGTTGGGTTAGAAACTGCTGGATAGCTGGGCCCAAAGAGTCGTGGTGAATGGAGTCAAGTCCAGTTGGAGGCCAGTCACTAGTGGCGTCCCCCAGGGCTCGGTGCTGGAGCCGGACCTCTTTAATATCTTCATCGATTATCTGGATGAGGGCATCGAGTGCACCCTCAGTAAGTTTGCAGATGACACCAAGTTAGGTGCGTGTGTCGATCTGCTTGAGGGTAGGAAGGCTCTGCAGGAGGATCTGGATAGGCTGCACCGATGGGCTGAGGTCAACTGCATGAAGTTCAACAAGGCCAAGTGCCGGGTCCTGCACCTGGGGCACAACAACCCCAAGCAGAGCTACAGGCTGGGAGATGAGTAGCTGGAAAGCTGCCTGGCAGAGAAGGACCTGGGAGTGATGGTGGATAGTCAGCTGAATATGAGCCAGCAGAGTGCTCAGGTGGCCAAGAAGGCCAACGGCATCCTGGCTTGTATCAGGAACAGTGTGACCAGCAGGGCTAGGGAAGTGATTGTCCCCCTGTACTCGGCTCTGGTGAGGCCGCACCTCGAGTACTGTGTTCAGTTTTGGGCCCCTCGCTACAAGAAGGACATCGAGGTGCTTGAGCGAGTCCAGAGAAGGGCTGTGAAGCTGGTGAGGGGCCTGGAGAACAAGTCCTACGAGGAGCGGCTGAGGGAGCTGGGCTTGTTCAGCCTGGAGAAGAGGAGGCTCAGGGGAGACCTTATCGCTCTCTGCAGGTACATTAAAGGAGGCTGTAGCGAGGTGGGGGTTGGCCTGTTCTCCCACGTGCCTGGTGACAGGACGAGGGGGAATGGGCTAAAGTTGCACCAGGGGAGGTTTAGGTTGGATATTAGGAAAAACTTCTTTACTGAAAGGGTTGTTAGGCACTGGAATGGGCTGCCCGGGGAACTGGTTGTCACCATCCCTGGAGGTCTTTAAAAGACTTCTAGATGTAGAGCTTAGGGATAGGGTTTAGTGGAGGACTGATTAGTGTTAGGTCAGAGGTTGGACTGGGTGATCTTGGAGGTCTCTTCCAACCTAAATGATTCTGTGATTCTGCTTGACCTGTCCCCTATTATGCCTTCACCTTCAGGCTAAATCAGAAAGTTCTAGCAAGGCAGGACATACCTCCACGCTGACTGTATGGTTCTGAAACCACACCAGCTGCATTCATTTTCACGGCAAAATCCTTCTCTAGCTTTCTGTCAGGCCTGTCACGAATGGGCTGGCAGAATCTAGGAGCATTCATCTTGTTACAGTCCCGTGGTCCCTGCAGCATCCCTTGAGTCACAAGGAAAGCAGAGAGCATTGCACATACCTGAATCTGCCCTGTCCTTAGAGCATGTGGCCTCAGCAGCCTAACAAATACACTGAAGCCCAGCAGCTACTTTGTGTATTGTCACCAATATAGAAAATACAGACGGATGTTCACCAAAGTCTTACCCATATCTGACTTCCATTTTGTGCACTGTCTGAACCAATCTGTTTGTTGTGTAACAGCAGTTGATGAATAAGATCCTCACAAACTTGCAGACATGCTGCCTGTTGTTTCATGTCAAGCAGTAAGTCACCAAGAAAGGTTATCTATCGCACATCATTTCTGGTAGGTGCAGCAGGAAGGACAATTGAAAAATTCCCTTTACTGTTATCGGGCTAACATCTTAGGCAATGTATACTGATGTAGGGCCTGCCATGAATGCCACTGGAAAGCATCGACCCAATTCAGCACTTCCTCACAGTCCTATTTTGATTGTAAGTAACCTATAAGCAGATTTAAAAGCAGCTCAGATATCTTGATGAAGATCTGTCATAACCGTAAGAGAACTAGCTGATGTACGTTTCCATAGCATCTTGAGAAAAACCTGCCTCAGTAGCTCAGCATCAACTTTACATTACTAACAATTGACATTTTTGCTCCCATTCAAGTCAATGGGAGTTTTTTTCCACTGACGTCAGTGGAAGCAGGCTCAGGCCATAGATAGCTATTAAGAAGCCACATTTGTCAAAGTCTCCCTAGTGCCATGTATAAACAGACCGAAAACCCCTTTAAGGAACTCTGCATGAGGATCTCTTTTTTTCTTGAGGGTTAGTGTAAATAAGACTAAAAATAGTAGTTTCTTGGAAACAATTCAGTAATAAAAGTGAGTGAATGATACTTTGTTTCCCAAGGCAATTAGAGTGTTTAGGAAGGGCTCAACTCTTCCTTTCTAATCCTCTCATAATATAAGAACAAAGAAAGTCTTGGTGAGATTACAAGACAGTACATTTACTTTTCTCCACATTGCTTACTGAAAAAGTGAAATTCATAGACAAAGGAAGCTAGTTTTAAATAAAGTGAGTGATTAGTTATGCTAGTAGCAATAATATTACTATTGAATATATTGATGCAGTGTGAAAATGCTTGTGGAATTGAGTCCTGTGCTTTGACATTTAAACTAGTGATCTGACAGGGCCAAGAAAGGAGTTCTTCCTCAGATACTCCTGCCTGAAAAAATGTCCCAACATGTTCTGAAGGGGATTGTTTGCCTCTGTGTACTGCAAACAGGATATCAAACTGCTGAGAGAAATGGACAGGATTCAAAGTTGGGCCAGTCTTCATAAATTCATAAATTGCCATCGCTCTCTTGGCTCTGCTGCTGTGGTAAATCAAAGCTGTGCCAGTTCGTATCATGTGAGGCTCTGCCCTCTGTAAGCTGTGCAGCATTAATGAGTACCTTCAAAACCAGGGGAAATCAATAGGTTTGACTAGATGCAGTCACTCTAGAGACCATAAATTAGATAACAAATTCACTGTGAAAGTGTAGAACTGTAGCACCAGCTGTGCTCCGAGGAGTTCTTCAGGAGTCCCATATGGAATTAAATCTAATTTAAGTGTTTTTTCCTGGCTTGGCAGAAACCGTATGTTTGCAAGATCCCAGGCTGCACAAAGCGCTACACAGACCCCAGTTCTCTCCGGAAACACGTGAAGACCGTGCATGGCCCAGAGGCACATGTCACCAAGAAGCAGCGGGGAGATATTCACCCGAGGCCTCCGCCACCCAGAGACCCAGGCAGCCACTCTCAGACACGATCACCGGGCCAGCAGACTCAGGGTGCAATTGGAGAGCAGAAGGACCTCAGCAACACTACCTCAAAGCGCGAAGAATGCCTCCAAGTGAAAGCGGTCAAGGCAGAAAAACCAATGGTATGCAATACACCGTGCCATTCCCTTTGTCCTTTCTCTCTTTATAACGGCTTAATAATCCCTTTATGAAATGCTCAAACCCATAAACTCTAGCTCACAAGGTTGGGTTTTGTGAGGTTTTCCTTTTCGTTTACATTGTAAAATGTTTTTAAAGCCTAAGAAATAGCAAATAAAAAGATTACATCTAGTCTGTGCAATATGCAGTAAGTGCAGTGCTGGCAACTCTCACAATAATTGTTTCTCTTAAAACTCCATCTTCTGGAATCAGCATATTATGAGAAAATCATAGCTTTCATTTTAAAAAGGCAGTTTTTTTCCACTCTCCTGTTTACAGAAGACAGTTAGAGAATGTGAATGCTGCAGGCTCAAAACCAGAGCACAAATAAAACTCAGTTCAAAATACTACAGTGATAATGTTGACAATGGTAACTATGGAGAACCTGGAGAAAGAATCAGATTTTACGGGCTTGAGGTTGTCAAGTCTTAACAAACTGTATCAAACTGAAAACGGGATAAGGTGAATATCTTTAACAGCAGGAAGAGATATTTTGATAATATTTGATCTCTGTTATGATGTGGCCTCTTATGTTAATGTGATATTTAATCTAACTTGACCAAATTAGTCTAATTTAAGTAAATTAAATTGAATTAGTAGTTGAATGTTGAAAGGACCGTATTGCTCTTCTTAGAGCTTCTGGGTAATATTTATTCCATTTTCTGACATGCTAAATTAAATTAAGAAGTTCTTCTTTCATCTGCCTGCATTCCATGGACCATCCTGTCCACAATGGTTAAAACTAGTAAAGGCCTTTACTAGTTTACTAGATCTCCATCCTTTTCCATGTCTGGGTCCACAATTCATCTGGATCAACCCTTGGGCACTACACCTATGAGGCCTCCAAAAGCTGCTCATATGGTTAATCTTCGTGCTGTAATTCAAAATGATTACTCAGTGAAATACAAGTTACTGCTATGTTGTGCTGAAGGCTTATGCCCAAACGGTGGAATATTAATCCCGAACTCATAAACTTACAAGGACACAGAGTTAACTCCCTGTGAAGTCCCAAGGAGACCCTCTGCTCTCTTTGGTGATAGCTACCTTAGATTACAAAGGAACAAAACCCATTCACCTCTTGCCTAGTTACCTCAATCCATAGCATTATTGAGGTATATTGAGCTGTTGAATATAGATGGTTTCAATATGAATATAACTTGCGTCAGAGGGATATTAGTTCTGATTACTTGCATAGTGTTTGATATTTCTCACTGAAAGTATCTTCTAAAAACAATCCTGTGTTTCCTGTTTTTTACTGCATGTATGAATTGAGATACGCTTTCTGTTTTTTAACTAATCCGATGTCTTTTCTGTCTAATGCTCTTAAATGTCTTGTTCTAACTTCCTAAGGACAGTGGGTAATAAGGTGAGGGCATTTAAACTTTTCTGCTGTTTTTCTTATTGCAACATTATTTATGTCTTTATTTTAGCCTTCTGCCTGTTGTCCAATCATTCATTTATTTAGTAATGTGCAATCCATCAAACTCATTCCCAAATGTAATGTGCTGTGAGCATTTTGCAACACTTGACATGTGAAAAATCTGGCTTATATTGGTGAAATGTCTTCAGAAATGTCTTTGAACCTTACCCTCTAGATGAAATAGTTTTTTTTATTATTTTTTTTTTCTTTTTCCTGTTGCACACCTAGAAGTATATGTTTCCCATAATGCTGTTCTTACTTCTGTAACCTACCTCACTGTGATCTTGACACATGGCTACAAGAACAAGCTTCTAACCATTAGTGCTCTTCTTCCATATGGCACAGAGCTATTGTCCAGAAACGTAAGCTCTCTTCTGTGTAATAACAGTTGCTTCTATTCTTGTCACCAAATCTGCCATGGCCAGCATTTGGAAATCAACTTGCTCAGTGTGGCCTCGTAAATTCTAAGTATCATCGTTCAAGTTAGAAATAATAAAATAGTTATTGCATCTGAATGGACTCCTCAGGGGCATATGAAACTAGAGTACTGCCATGCCTCTCTGTCTTCATTCACTGATGTTAAAAGAGAGAGCCGTCACTGCTACCTCAGAAATGCTAGCTAGCATTTTTCGGTAAGAGTGTTCATAAAAATCACAGGCTGGTCAAAAACAAAACAAAACAAAACAACAAAAAAAGCTGAAAAACATTAAATATTAACATGAAACTGTTCTTGGGAGCAAAATAATCACTGCATGCACAGATTTGTGGTCACAGTGATACAAGGTACAGTAAGATGCTGCTTCCAGAGACTTCTGTCTGTCTTGCTGTCTGTTTTGTTTGTCAGTCTATTTGCCTTAGTATTTCAGTTTGTTAGAGGAATTTTCCCATTCTTTTACAAGAACCTTATGAGTATAAAAAATAAATCAAGCTTGTACTTCCCCAAGAATCCTTCTACATCAGCAGGGAACACTGTTAAGAAAGAAGAAACTATTGCAGCAGATTTATATTCCCATAGATAGCAGGCTGTACTGTGTACTTAGAAGATTCTAATGAAACAAAGGATTTGATTCTGTGGATCATCACCTTCTTGATACAGGGCAGAGATGAAATAATTTAGAGCACGCTGCTAGGGTCCTTCAGGACGCTGATAATATGATACAGTATTTTTGCACTGATGCTCTGTCCCTGTTTTATTACACGCCAACATTTCTGGCCAACCACTGCTCGTAACAATGAGCCTTAAGCTTGGAAAATACTTACGTTCTTTAGCCACAAGTCTAATTAAAAAAAAAAAAAAAGGCAAAAAACAAATTCCAGTGCTGTTGGAATCTTGTTTGTTTGTTTGCTGCAAGCCTAGCTTTGCAAATTAGACTTCATAACATGGCTGAATTATGATCTGGTTTATTGACCTGCAGTTTCCATTGGGAACAGTGCATACCCAAAACATGAGTATGCATACATGCATGCTCATGAATGGTACGAAGTGATATAATTCCCAATTATGGGAATAACTGACATAAATGGCTCATGTAGATATAATATATACTGTCAGCAAGATATTAAAGTGGATTTTAGTCTCAAGTTTTGCAATGGCATTCATTGCAGTTAAAGTCAGTATTCTAGAAAGCCTCCTAATGAACGACTGCTGTCATCATTTAATGCTAAACTTTTCTTTACATTTGGTATCCTTTGGCTCCATTCAGATACACATTTGTTGCAAGTACCCTGTTAACATTGTCTGCTTAATCCTCACGTTCTTGTGTTTCTTCTTGCACTCCAACAGACATCTCAGCCAAGCCCTGGTGGTCAGTCTACATGCAGCAGCGAACAGTCCCCCATCAGCAACTATTCCAACAATGGGATCGAGCTTACTCTGACCGGTGGCGGTAGTGTAGGAGACCTCAGTGTCATCGATGAAACCCCAATCATGGACTCTACCATTTCCACAGCCACCACAGCACTTGGCTTACAGGCCAGGAGGAATATGACAGGGACCAAATGGATGGAGCAAGTGAAATTCGAAAGGTTGAAACAAGTTAACGGAGTGCTTCCAAGACTGAACCCCGTTCCACCTTCCAAAGCCCCGACCTTGCCGCCTCTCATAGGAAATGGTGAGATGCATGTAACGGGAGTGATAACTCTTTCTGTCCTTAAATTTCTTGGTTGCTATCTCAATCTTGCAGCCTTTGTAAAAGACTAGCACAGTTTATGAAATTCAGAAGCTGTGAGAATAGTCCGTAAATTGATCACTTTTTGTTTATCCCCTTATTACAAGTCCTGCTACCAACCCTGAGGGACAACCGATAGTCCCATGTTTTATAGAAGGGGAGACCAGCAGGAGTGCCATGTATCACATGTGAAATATTCTCTACAGTTAAAGGTTTGGACCTAAGATCAGCATAATCCTGTCTTATTTTTAGGCAAGGCAGATGAATTAAATATCTACCAGTTCATTGTATGTAATTCTTGCAGACAAAACCTTAAAAAAGACGCTCTTTGTGCGCATGCACTGGACTGCCCTTTAAACTGCTTCCACACATACAAGTAATCATATGTACAGATACTACTGCTACTAAAGGGAAATATCCATGAATGGGAGCAAGGTGACCCTGAAGATCCATAGCTGTTTTTGTATGAGCTGGTGCTCGTTGCTAAAACGTATGTCCCTGCTGCCTCTACATTGCCTGTGACATACCTGTAGGTTTCTGCTTTCTACCCAGCAATGACTGCCCAGGTTTTCTGAAACACATTCAGTCAGAAAAAAACTATGTAAAATTAAGAAATGCATTCTGTTTACTTAAAAACAAAACAAAACAAGGAAACCAGCAAAGATGTTTTGCAGTTGTTAGGAGTTATTTCAAGAACATTTCAAGAAGTCTTAGAAATGACCTTGAATAGCCTCCAATTTGTATATTTTGCCATTCCATGCAAATGCCTGTTCAATTATATTTTGCCTATAAAAAGCTGTCGTACAAATGTGTCCTTCTGGCACATCAGTCAGCATAGTTGCACTGCAAGCCAGAGGACTACACCAGCTGATGACAGTTTGTGGCTATGGCCTATAAATTTTGTGCTGGGATTCACACTGAAATGTTACCATTGAGTCTCTAAATTAGCTTTTAACCTAAGGACACAGTTTTTATCCCTACTTCTTTCAATAAAGATCACTGCTATGATGTTGTAGACATTCCTTCTGTACTCCCCTTACTTCTTTACTGAGTGTTTTCTGTACCAGTTTTGGGGTAATGCCTGTTTGTTTAACTGTGAATTTTGCCTCCAGGTACCCAATCAAACAGCAGCTGCAGTGTAGGAGGATCCATGACTATTCTGCCGAACAGGAACGAACTTTCAAGTACAGACATCACTGTGTTGAACATGCTGAACAGGAGGGACAGCAATACGAGCACAATCAGTTCAGCCTACTTGAGCAGCCGCAGGTCCTCTGGAATCTCACCTTGCTTCTCCAGCCGGAGGTCCAGCGACGCCTCGCAGGCTGAGGGAAGACCACAGAATGTGAGTGTTGCGGACTCGTATGACCCCATCTCGACGGATGCCTCCCGGCGCTCCAGTGAAGCGAGCCAGTGTGATGACCTACCAAGCCTTCTCAGCCTCACCCCAGCCCAGCAATACAGGCTGAAAGCTAAATATGCAGCAGCTACCGGTGGACCCCCACCAACTCCACTGCCTAACATGGAGAGGATGAGCCTCAAAACAAGGATGGCACTCTTGGGTGACTGCAGGGAATCCGGAGTATCTCCCCTGCCTCCAGTGAATGCCCCTCGAAGATGTAGTGATGGTGGGGCAAATGGTTACAGCAGGAGGCATTTTTTGTCTCATGATGCTCTAGGAAACGGGACAAGGAGAGCCAGTGATCCGCTAAGAATGGTCTCCGATAACCTCTCTGTCCCTAGAGTCCAGCGTTTCAACAGCCTTAACAGCTTTAACCCTCCTGCTTTGCCTCCATCCATGGAAAAGCGCAACCTCATTCTGCAGAACTATACCCGTTCTGAGGGTGGCGTCTTCCGTGGCTTCAGCTCCCCCTGTCCTCCGAGCATCAGCGAGAACGTCGCCCTGGAGGCTGCTACCATGGAAGCGGGTGGCAGTTTGAATGATGAGGATCTCCTGCCAGATGATGTGGTTCAGTATCTGAATTCCCAGAACCAGGGCATGTACGACCACCTGCTGAACAATGTCCTAGACAGCAACAAAATGCATCACGGCGCAGTGTTAGGAAATAACAATCCCAACAACTTTGACCAAGCCCCTCCAACGAGCAGTCAACCTGCCAGCTCCGAGGCGGACAAGAGCGATTTGCCCATTCAGTGGAATGAAGTAAGCTCAGGAAGTTCTGACTTATCTCCTTCAAAACTGAAATGTGGTCAGCGCTCAGCAGTGCAGCAGACTCGGGCCTTCGGACTGTATAACAATATGATGGTTCAGCAGCAGAACCCGGAGAGAAGCAACGTGGCCCAGCAAAACGGCTATCAGAACCTGATGGAAAACGACGCTTCCTATGGTTTACAGCAGAACAATGTCCTTGGCAGCGGAGCCAGTAATTCTTTCAGCATGCAGCTCAGTAAGCCTTACAGTGAAAGCATCAGCAGGCAACCAACGATTTCTGGGGCAATGGACAATTCCTGTGGCATGGCAATTCAAGGGCAGAAGCTGAGAAGTGGCACCATGCCAGTGAATGGGAACCAGCAAAACTTTGGACATCCCATGGCTTCCAGTGATCAAGCCACCAGTATGGCAAATGGAATGCACAACAGGAATATAATGGAGCAGGAATATTTGCAAAGCCAACCAGTTGGAGATGGAATTCATTACCAGGGAGTCAATCAATCCGATCAGATGATGCTAGGGCAGGTTAGTCCTACCTCACAAAGCAGCCTTTATCAAGGGCCACAGAGTTGTCCGCCGGTATCTCACACCATTGGTAGCCAGCCTTCAGGTTCGTTGGTGGCCAAGAGTTATCAACCATGTGCCAATTACAGTGGCAACAGACGGCAAAATGCATTGAGGAACAACCTGACACAACAGCAAGGACATGTAAGTGATGGCAACCAGACGTACAGGGTAAACACCGTTAAGATGGAGATGCAAGGTCAATCACAGCAGTTCTGCTCTAACGTGCAGAATTACTCTGGTCAGTTATATGACCAAACCACGGGCTTTAGCCACCAAGCTATGAAAACAGGTTCTTTCTTTGTTTCGGAAGCTAACTGCCTGCTGCAGGGGACTGCTACTGCAAACTCATCTGAGCTTCTTTCCCCGGGGGCTAACCAAGTATCAAGCACAGTTGACAGCCTTGACAACAACAGCCTAGAGGGTGTGCAGATTGATTTTGATGCTATCATAGATGATGGGGACCATGTCAGCTTAATTTCAGGAGCCTTGAGCCCGAGCATCATTCAGAATCTCTCCCGCAATTCCTCACGCCTCACCACTCCCCGAGCGTCTCTTACATTCCCAGCTATGCCCGTAAGCACAACCAACATGGCTATTGGGGACATGAGTTCTTTGTTGACCTCACTTGCAGAAGAAAGCAAGTTTCTTGCTGTTATGCAATAGACATGAAAAACAAAAACAAAACAAAAAAAACCTTTGGAGATAACAGATGAAAAAAGACTCATATTTTTTAGTTGTGTATGTATTTTAGCAATCTCATCTCACCTAAATGGGATGTGTTTCAAGTATATTCCTTTTATGGAATAAGGACTCTGAAAACCCTAAAGTGTTCTAGGGAGAAACTGTCTTCCATTTCAGTTTTGAATCAGTATTGCTACACCCATTCCCCCACCTCTCTCTCACCTCTCTCTCTTGCTCCCTTTTTGAATGTCTGTACGCTTCCTTTTTCTTTTCTTTTTTTTTTTTTTTTTAATTGTAAACCAATGTAAAAGTGTGATGTGCATGTTTTTGTTTTGTTTCTTTATTTTTTTAAAGAACGATCTGATGAAACGACTTAATTTTCTGTTCCACAAAAGAAACTTGACTTTTTAAACTGTTGCAATTTCTCCCCTATACATATAGGCACAAAATAACCTGGCACAATGTAAAGTGAACATAAAGTGAGGAAATCCCCTCCGGATGCATTGGATACATCACACTGAGGTGGACAAACAATTTCGACATGCACTGCCATGGTACCCCTGAGCTGTAGTTTGAGGAGCACATGAAATACGAGGTTCAAGCAAATAAGAAATTTAAAACCATCAGCCCTTTGATCCCTAGCAAATGTTTAAGGCTTTTGTAAACACGCATATAGATAGATGTCACTGCCTCGCACAATGATACTCAGATTGTGTCATGTGTGTTTAACCCATTTCAGAGGAGGGAGAGGACCAGAAAGCTATTCTTAGTACAACTCTTTCTTTCTTTTTTTTTCTTTTTTTTTTTTTTTTTAATCTTTCTCTTTTTTAAATGACTGGATAGTAAAATTACATGCCTGTTCCGTATTTTGGGTAGTCTGTAATCCCTTCTTTGCACACTACATTGGTGGAGAGATGTTCAGGATCTCATCATGGATTATTTCATATAATGAAATAATGAAACTCCAGTATTCCATGCTGGGAGTTCTTTTTTGTTTCTTGGTTTGTTTTTAAATACAAATTGTTGAAACATAATGTACTGAGCCGCTAGTTCTCATTCGTAGCAGCTATTCCTTTGCCAAAAGAATTGTCTTGTACATCGCTTCTAGCACATACAGCTTCATAGATGGATCATGTGTTTTAAAATAAGTAAATGTCCATTGACATAATACACAGTTAGAGCTTCAAAGGCATCGTGGTCTTGGCATGTAAAACCAATAGAAAAATAATAGCCCTGTTCTCAGACTAGCCAAGTAAGTCAAAGTGATTACAAGCAATCTGATAATCTTGAATATTTTTCCAGTGTATCCAGGCCTTTCAAAATTAGAAGATTTAAACTGCCATTAAAAATAGCAAAGAAACAAGCTGAACGGCAAGTTTGTCTGGTAACTCATCAAAACTTAAAAATACCAAACCAGTTGTCTACACTTGGTGAAAGTAATGTGCATTTCACTTCGAGTCAGTGCCTATGCTCAGCTAAACCAGCAAACATTGGACTTAATGCCCTGTGGTTGTGAAGTTATTCCCTGATAAAGGTGGATGGAATTTGCTCTGTAACAGCCATCTCTAGTAGCACATTTTTATCTGTGTTGTGCCCCTGAGTTGTGTCACCGTGCTCCTGAGTAAATAGGTTGGGATGGAGGACATGGACAAGAGCAAGGTTTAAATTCACCCATTCCTAGAAGCTGCACTGAAGTCCAGCCCTCACAGTCTTCTCAGTTAATACCTCATATTTAAATCCTGCTAGGGGATGCAAATGGTGCTGGCACTTACACTCATGGATCTGATGTATGTAGGGAGTTGTAGACTTATAATGAAGAGGGGTATTTTGGTCTGTTTTGGACTACAGATATCTATTAGCCTGGTCAGAATTAGGAATAGCACCAGAAGGTGACACCTACAGCCTAGAAGGCCGTAGTACTCATTTTTTGACTGGAAAAAAAAGGGTAAAATGCCAGCTTGTTCAGGGCATAGAATTTGAGAAATGTGTAGGAGTACAACCTAAGTGCAGCTGTCTGATAACGTAGATTTATTAACAGCTGTTAAAATCAGAGGAAGAAGCTGTAAATCAGAAAGAAAACATCATGGAAATCTAGTGCTGGAACCGTATTTGGGCTTATCACAGCATGTACTAAAAGTGAGCTGGAATGTCAGTGATCAATACAAATAAAAAAAATCCCTCGATATTCTACAACTTTTATCAGCAGTCCACTCCTGTCTTTCTCCATATCTTTGGCAAGGATTTCTTTCCTTATCTGCATTATGAATGTGTATACCCTCCCTCTGTGCTCTTTGCCCATTGCTGGTTCCCCTCGTGACCTTCCTGCCCATCATCAGCTTGGACGGCCCTTCTGTAGAGGTCCCCAGCCTGCAATTGGGAATGGGGCAGAGCTCATCGTGGCAAATGGTTGTTTGGCTGGAGGGGTGCTTCGGCAGCCACACTTTACCTTGCAGCACACACCCCTGCTGAGAAACAGCATTATAGACATTAGGAAAGGCTGTGCTCTCATCAGCTGGAAGTATTTCAGATGGTTCTTGGTAACCAATCGCTGGCTGTTTATTAAGCCATCAATTACATGTTTATAAACAATTTCAACAAGGAGACTTATGACGGGGAGTAGGTGGCTTGGGAGAGAAGCCTTTTATTGTTATAGAGCCAATACATTAAAAAAAAAAAACTTTTTTTTTTTTTTTTAACTCAATTTTCCAGTTCATAATTGTATTTACTAGTTCAGTTGAAGCTGGGAAGCTATTAACACATGTGATCCATCAGAGCTTAGAAGGATCCATTCACATTGCTTAGGGCTAAAAGGGATTGTTTGAGTAGCTAATTTGCCTTCCTGGATTTGACAAACCTTTGTCACTCACTTACCCCTGTCTCGGGCCAACAGTGTGTCTTGGCCTAAACCACACGTTCCAGAAAGGCATCCAGTTTTCATTTGGAGATGTCAAAGAAACAGAGACTCCACCATATCCCCAGAGAGTTTGTACAAATGCTTTATCATTTTCACCGTAAGCATATGTGCCACTTTTCGTATGTAAAGGTATCACTTCTCAGCTTTTAGTATCTTCTCGTGCTTTTCTGTTTGATGCTGAAGATGTTGTTTTGATACTTGAGCAGGTATCAATACATCCTAGGCCAGCTATCTTATGTTTTGGTATTGTTTTGATAGAGTAGACTGGGAGAGCCTGGCACCATTAGGTTTGAGACCAGTTTTAAGTTGTTAACCACCTTCTGGATGTGTGTTAGTCTGGAGAAAGTCTCACTAACATCATGCTCAGGTTTACTAGCACACTTCTACTACTCTTCTTCCAGTTACAGAGCTGGAGCTTGCCTTCATGTGTCTGGCACATCAAGTGGCATTACCATGGCAGTTAGAAGCCCACCACTCACCTAGAAAATGCAGATTTTCACTCTTTTTTTTTTTCTGTGGGGGGGGGGGGCGGATTTTTCCTATTTTTTAAAGCATTGCAGTGGGCACAGACTGACTTGAAATCCCCCTTTCTTCTAATAGCTATGTGGGGATCTTCCAGATCCATTACTCTTGGCCTTGGGCGCATCCACCTCACTCACATTTTTCCAGGCATTTTTGCTTTCCACAAAGTGGGAGCCACCAGGGAGAGCTCATCCATAAGGAAAGGTATTTTTGCAGAGAAGTCAGTGGGCTTCCAGAGCAGGTTTGCTGGTAAGTACGATGGCCTAGTGCATCCACACAGCAGATAATATTATTCTCTCCTAGGAGAACGGTCCCAAATGGTACGTGCATTAAAATGCTGGCTTGCTTTCTCGCTTCCAGTCATTCTTCCCTCCCCTCCCTCTCTCGATGAAATGGCCTGTCGGCTCGCCCACAGGCGTTGCGCAATGGCTCACCCTTCTGAACAGCAGTGTTTATATTCTCGCAATGTATGTGCCTTATTTTGTGTTATCTTCTAACAGAGAGGGACCAAGATACGTTGCCAAATTTTCACAAGGAGGCTGTACTCTCTATTCAGCTAATAGCACATACCACTGTTAATAGTGTCTGAAGTGTCTTGTAAACCTCTGGTATCACGTGTTATTGTCCTTGGATTGATAGAACGTCTTCTATTGAAAAGTTACTGTTGTCAGTTCTGCAGATGTGTAACATAAAAATGTGTTTCTTTTTCACTTTTTTTTTTAGTTCTTTTTTTTTTATAAAGCTTGTAATCCTTTTTTTTTTTAAAAAAAAAAAAAGTGTAAATACATTTACGTACAGTAGGAATAGTGTTCGGCTGTAACAGGCCTTAGTGGTCTTCATTTGATAAACCTGCAGTTATGATCTGATGTTTCTCGAGCCTTAGGTTGATCTGAAGGGTCTGTAGCACTGAGTACATATAAACTGTACTTCTGCTTTCAGAACCACTTAGCTCTTTTGTAACAAAGAAAAAAATGTTTCTTACAATGTCAATAAAAACACAAAAGCCTTTGTACTTAAGTTCTTAGCTTTCAGCTTTTAAAATATCTCCTTGGGGGAGGGAGTTAGTTTTTAATTTCACTGGAGAGCCTGGTTGCAATCAGTGCATGTATCGGTTCCACTGATGTCCGCTCGGTTTTCTGTTTGTGCTTCCCAGATGATTGCTTAATTTCATTCACATTTTAAAAACCGATGGGGAATCAAAACAGGGCGTTTACCTTCCCTTTAAAGAAAAATGGCTGCGGGGGTGCCGGACACAGCAACACATGAAACTACTGTGTCGCACAGATAGATAAAATTTTTGAAAGGAGGGGAGGAACCAACCTGGTTAACCCTCCACCACAAGAGAAAGCATTTCAGAGGTCAAACCCACACTGCATTAGACTCTGTCCTGCTATACTGGGGCTGCATTTTCTTACCTCATTCACCAAGCGTCTCTCCCAAAGGCTTGGCCACCCACAAAGCAGCACAGGGCAGGGGAAGAGATGCTGATGTGGCTGGGTTCGTCTGTACATGGCTACTGTGGTGGATCGTTGGGTGGCCTGCAGAAGACTTAAATGCAGTCTTCTTCAAAGCTGGGATTTTGGACAGATTTAGCGAGTGTTACTGTTGAGGGTAGCAGTCATGGGCTTGTACATAGCACACATGCACAGCGAGTGAGATCAAGTTAGCTGGGGCACAAGCTATAGTAGTTGTTAGGGAAGCTTTGTTTTAATGTGACTGAGCCATTCTCATTTCAAGACTTCTCTTTCAGTTACTGTATCTTGGCAAGACCTAGTCTGGTCCACTCAGTATGCAGCATCCTGCCTTGGCCTAAATACTTCAACCATTTTTGCGGTGAAGGCATGTATCCGTAAATATTTGTTTTTATTTCATGTTAACTTCCCCTCCCCCCCACATACACTGTTTGGCCACTATTAAGCTTTTGTAATTTAGTACAGAGCTTAAAGTTTGGGAGGGAGAAAGGGCAGCAAGGAGAGGTGTTGCATGTCCAGCCGAGAGGCGAGAGAGACAGGAGAGGCCTCACAGCAGGAGGAGCTGTTCAAAGAGACCTTGTGGCAGGACAGGGGGTTGGTGGTGGCCTCCTCTGATGTTCTGCCACCCAAAATCCTCCCAGAGTGTGGTGGTGACTCTCCCCACCAGCATGGTTGGCTGGCATGGTGGGTGCTGTGGTGCTCACAGCTGCCAGCCCCCTGAGGCCTGCTGCCCTGCCGCAGAGGGAGGCAAGCCTCAGACAAGGACATGACGGAGCAGTCAAGGGCTCTGTGCTGACTGCAGGGGTAAGCATGGTGTTTCTGAACCTGACCAGTCCCCTGTTGACAGCAGCTCTTTGTGAAAACATCATTCAGGCCTGCCTTGTGCTGGCCGTTGAACAGAAGGGCAGCTGACAGCACCTACCAGCCCTTCAGCTGCTCAAGTGGAAGCCCAAGCAGAAGACCTGAACGGTCCAGCCCTGTGCACAACATCCATCAGTCTGACCCACTTGGAGATGAGGGCCTCTCACATCTGACACACTAAAACAGTAAAGATGTGCCCGTGCAGGCACAGGAAGAGCTGTGACTTGATATGATACAGCTCGGCGTCACGCCAAGTCCTTGGGAAACCAGGAAATAGCAGGGCAGTCTTGGTTTGTAACATCCAAAATTAGTGGATGCTTTTGACCTTCAGTTAGTCTGTGTTTTGGTGCCAAAGCTGTAAATTAATTAATTGAATTCATTAAACTGGTTTCTTACTTCAGAGGGGCACGTACCCGAGAGAACTGCTGTTTGAAAAGCCTGTGAAGTACTATGGAGATACATGGCACTGAGCAGCAAGGCAGGAAAAAAAACATCCTAAACAGACGATGTGAATTTAATACACCCAAACGCCAAACACAAGGGCAACACAAAAACTGCTGATAGCTATAATACAAAGAGCTGAGACCTGCCTGGGTAGGGGATGGAGCACGGCAGGAGAGCACGGGGAGGGCTTAAGGTGCTGCTGAGGTTACCGGGCTGGCTGTGAGCCATGGCACCATAGGGTAGGCCAATGTCATTTTTTCCTTTCTCAATGTTTGTGGGCTCGACTGTGCAATCTTCATACAGTTTTTTGAAGGGGGGATAATGGGAAGGAGACTGCTTGTTCTCTGCATGCTGAAACACTAGCTATTTGTGTTAGGAACATAGCTTTGTTACATGATTAGTGCAATGGGAGCCCCTAGGCACCACTTCCCAGTACAAACAACCAATAATAATAATAACTCATGCTAAAATTGTTTGCTATTTAACAACCTGGGCCTCTTTCCACCCAGGGAAGCACATAACCCATTTGTGTTTCCACTGCCCTTGTTCCCACTGCCTCCGCCCGTTTTCCCTCTCTGACTTCGGACTGGCCCAGCAGCTTTCCCAGGCAAAATGGAGTGGGTTTGGGCCAGGAAGAAGGAAGAATGGGCACTTGATGGGAACGCTTGCACCCGGTGCCTGCCTGCACGGATGCCTCATGGCCCCGATAAGCCCGCACACAGATGCACCACTAGCCCTGTGCCTGAGACGATGCTGTGTCGTGTCTCGCCGAGCGTGGCAGCAGCACAGTTGGAGCCAGGAGTGGTGGGCAGATCAGATGGGAATGAACCGTAAACAGGATCAGTTCCCGGGGGCTGGCTGAGCTGCTCCAGCCTTTGCCAGCAGCACCAGGATCTCTGTCAGGTCTGTGGGGCTGTCGCTAAGCCACCCTGCTCTACAGAAAAACATTGCTAATGTTCCCACGACCAGAGCAAGACAGAAGAGACAAATAACTTGGACAGCAACATGAAACAGTGGCAAAAATCTGGAAAGCAGAGCAGGAGAGAATAAAAAAACACGAGGGTGGAAAGCTATGTAGTGATCAAAAAGAGCCCCAGATGGATATGAGCTGAGAAAAGGCCAGAGATAGAAATAGCAGTGCTAATTATCCAAGCTGAACGACCCCATTGCTGCTGTACCTGTGCACTCTCCACCATCCTTGGAGTCCCTGTGCTAGTGACAGGGAGCTAGAGCAGGGAGCTGCCAGAGCTGGCTGTACAGGAGGCACCATGGGAGATGTGTGTGCCTCCCTGTCCTCTCCCGCTGCACCTCTGCGGCTGGAAGATGTCCCATTTCTGCAACATGAGCAGAGAGCCTTATCCAGCCCTCCCAGGCCATAGGAAGAACTCCGTGTGCTGGTCTTGCCTTGAGGCAGTTTGGCTTGGAAGACCTACAGCACATCCCACAGGGCTGGAGGGTCATGGCAATGCTTTCATGGGCCAATGGCTTCATCTGCCTCAAGGGCTGCACCTCAGGCTTGTGCTTGGCTGAGCGGGAAGCCAAGCAGCAGTGGCACTTGTGGTGGCCACACCACGGTGGTGGGGTGGGCCGTGCCACACTGACTCACCTGCACTGCACTGCATGCAAGAGATACGGCAGGGTTTGAGTGGCCTTCCTTTAAAAAGAGACCGTGATGGCATGAGGAGCCGCCGATGGGCAGAGGAAGAGGGCTGCAGTCCCAGCAGCACGCTTGCCCAGTGCCGAGACAGGTGGATGGGCCTGTGATAAGTCCAGCAGCCCAGCCCTGGTGCAGAGCCCAGAGGAGGAAGCAGCCAGGTGCCACCTGCTGCAGCCCAGTGAGGACGCATTCTCACGGGTACAGGGAAATCCTCCTTTCTTCTCCTGACCCCAAGACTTTTCCAGCAGGTTATGACTTTTGGCCTCCTCACCGGCACTGTGTCTCTCACATTCATCACTACCTGGAGGCTCAGCATCAGCAGGGGGAGATAGCAGTGGGGCAGCAGAAAATGCAGGTTTGCAGGGCTGCTGCAGATGGCAGGGTGTTTTCCTCCCACCAACAGTGAAAGTCAAGCTCTCCTTTGTAGTTCCCCTGGGAGAAACAGCACAGCCAGTCCTCCAGGGCTGCTTTCTTCTCTCCACATCACCTTGGAGCAAGAAAACTCCCACTGCTGCCCCAGCTGGGAAGTGCTGTCCTCCAGGGCACCAGCACTGGGGCTGTGCCATGCTGCTGTTGTTCCTTTTGCTTCTAAATTCAAGCAGCTTGTGTCCCTCTGCAGCCTGCCGTGCAGCGTCCCCACCCCGGCACGCCACTTGGCCTCTCTGCAGGCTGCTGGCTGCCCGGGGCTGGTGGCATGGCCCTTCACACCTTCCCCCATCCAGCCCTTTTCCTGCCTCGGATTTCTTTCCCTTCTCAAGGCTGGCCTGTGGCATAGAGGGAAAACAACAACAACAACAAAACAACAAAAACATTTCATGCTGTTTTTTCGCTCCATGGCTGCTCCCCTGGAGATTGCTGCTGTTTTCTCCAAATTACAAGAAACGGCTAAAACGCTCAAAGCTGTGCAAAGCTGAGCCACACAATTAGGAGGTAGCAATGCCTTTTTCAGCTCTGTGGGGTGCAGTCTTGAACCAGCATAGCACTTCTTGCTTACCTTCATGTCCTGAAACAGCTTGGGTTTCAACCAGCTCCTCACCCGAGCACTGCTTGGCTCTGGTTCAGCTGGAGCATCAGCAGAGAAGGAGAGGGCTCAGCACCGGCCAGCAAAGTGCTGCCGGGAATCCTCCTCTGTTGGCTGGCTGTGTGCTGCACCTCAAACTGGAGAGAATCAAAAACCCAGCGCTGTTCCCAGTCTGCCCCAGACAGCGTCATTTTTTAAGTACTGGTGCCACTGCAGCGTGTTTGCTGATCACGAGTATTTGGTCAAAGTCTTCTTTCTGGTAAATGCTGGGCCACCGCAGCCAAAACATCAGATTTAGAGGAGACAATACAAACAAAAAGGCTACAAAAAGGCTCTGTGGTGTAGAGCCACCCAATGCACTCAGCTAAAAGGGGAGCAACCCCATTTCAAATTGAGAGCACCTGTGAGAGCTGCTCACATCCAAGCCAGCTTTTCCTCCTTTGTCCAGTGCCTACCAAATCATTTTTGCAATAGAGGAGGGCTCTGGAAAGAGCACCTGGGATCCTCATTGTGCAGGTGGGCCTCGTGTCCTCACCAGCAGCACTGCTGGGCCAAGGGCTGCCTTGCTCTCCTTGGGGCTGGAAACCCCATGGCTCTGACTCAGCTCTGGGAAGGAGGGAAAGGAAAACCTCCCTGCAAGGCAAACAAATGGCAAAAACAAAACTCGGAGTGAGATGGGCCAGCTGCCTCCTGGGAAAGGCCCTGGCTGGCAGGAAGCAGCATGGGATCACCTCGTCCCTATGTCCTAACCCTGTGAGCACTCATGGGGAGTGGGACATGCAGCTGTCAGGGGAGGACACCTACTGTACGCTGCAGCAGTGCCGCATTTGCTTGGTTTTGCATGTGCGCTTCCAGCATGCAGTGTCTTTCCATCTTGAATTAACCCTGTTCCAGTATTTCCTGCTCCTCTCCAAGGGCTCAGCAGCAATCCATCAACCCCTAGATGTGTGCAGTCCCCTGGGCCCTGTCACCTCCCCGGGCACGTCTCTCTGCCCGTGCACTAGCTTGGCACATGGCTTTGGCCATAGCTCCAGGTGAACGCTGGGTGTTCAACGTGCATTTATCTCGGTCCCTGCTGTTGCTCATCCACCCTTGCTGCTGGGGACTTGTTCAACTCCTGCACTAGCCCCTTGTCCAGGCAAAGCAAGGTGTCGTTCACAAACCTGCAGCAGGAAAAAGCTGTCTTTGAGGCCGAGGTCTTCTCAGTGGTTCAGTGCTGCCCCTCTGTGGGAGTCCTGGCTTACTGTGCGGTGCCGTCCTGGCTGCCGAGCCAAAGCCACCCACCGCCCCGCTCCTGCCCGGTGGGCTCAGCTCTGGAGCACTGA
This sequence comes from Aythya marila, assembly GCF_965140915.1. Lineage (NCBI taxonomy): Eukaryota > Metazoa > Chordata > Aves > Anseriformes > Anatidae > Aythya > Aythya marila. The sequence continues at coordinate 58,820,241 of NC_139043.1, forward strand.
CCCCCTGCCTCCCCACGGCTGAGAAGTGGGAAAATGCAGGTTACTGGTGTGCTTGTCGCTCTCTCTCCAGCCCCACTTCCAGCCCATACCCAAGACCCTTCACCCAGCTGCACTGTTGATGGGTGTGAGACCTCTCTGGCCTCTACCACCCCCATCCTTTTAGATGTCCCAAAACTAGGCAAAACCCTGTTTTGGAGGAGCATTGGACAGGGAGATGCAAGGGTCTGACAGAGCACATGAGCATTACTTTGCCTTGCCTTTGCCCCTTCCCACTGGGAGCATTGTCATGAGTGAATGAGGCAGTCCCCATCAGCACTATGGCCAGGAGGCATCTGGCAGATAGTGGCATCTTGCAGATACTCTAAGCAGCAGCTGGGGATGGAAAGCGAGGAAAAACACGGTTTTGTCCTGGAAGGAAGGTCGGATGACTGCAATTCCCTGGGCTGGCTGCTGGCCAGCAGAGGAGGTAATGAATAATGCCCACTCAATGTCAAGTAGCAGGAGGAGAGGGTCATCTTCCTGCCTGCTCCCAGCCCAGCACGACGGTGGCATTGCTACTGGTGCAGAGGGCAGAAATGCCAGCAGCATGGTCTGCATCTCCTCGCTCAGCCTCATGGCTCTGCCCTCAGAGGCAAACCACCAGCCACAGCCAATTCAGCCTGTGAAAACTGGTGGGACGGCAGCCCAGAGACTTGTGGAGTTTTCCATGGTCAGTTATTGTGCTGGCATGGCCAGGAGCTGCTATTATTAGATGGCATATGAATCACTTACATGAAATGAGTTAGCAGGCTTAGCCTGATCTCAGTTGGCTGCATGTCATAAAAGCCCCATTTGCAGCCCCAGTGAGAGCTAACGTGAAGGAGGAACCTCATGGGAGAAACCTTCTGCCCAAAGGTCACTCGGCTGCTCCCAGCCAAGTGGGAGACATCAGGGTTGGGCTGAGAGATCTGTGCCACCGAGCCTGGATCTCATGGCCTTGGTGGCCAGCCTATGGGGATCTGCATGGCCCTGCAACGGTGACAATGGAGATAGAGATTGGGGCAGGAAAACTACAGCCCTGCTCCTGAACCGTCAACATCATGCCAAATGCCATAACGCAAAAAATTAGGGGGATGCAACCTCGTGTGGTGGTCTGATGGGTTTGGTTGACAAGTTGCAGTCTGACAAAATGAAATTTATTTTAATAAAATTAAAGTACTGGTTTTAGCAGGGCTGAAGCCTAAGGGTCCATGTGCCTACAGGGAAGGGAGGACCCCAGGGCTGGGGTTTCCTGGCATGTTCCTGGGAGCTTGCTGGGTGCAGAGCAATAGAGAGATGGGAGGGAGCTGGAAACACATTTGCTTTTCTGGATGGGAAAACACTAATGCCCTTTGATTCCTGCTTTGACTCATTTTAGCCTGGAACTGCAGAAAGGCAGCACAGTCAGTAACAAAATTCACAGGAATGGCAGCTGCTAAACTTTTCCCTTGCTCTCCTCTCAACTAATTTCACCAGTGTTGCTCCTCACTTAGGTTCTTGCAAATGAGAGAAAGTCCAGTCCCTGTGTCCTTTCCTATCATCATGAATCAAATGCATTAACAATGATTTTCAAAGCAGAACTGTGCCATGATCTGTCCTTCACCCTGTGCTTTTCCTAGCAAAATTAAAATAACCCACTATGTCATCTTTTCACAGGACATGAAATATGATTTTATATGCATTGCAAAATCACACTAAGGTACATTACGAAGAGCAGTGGAGTACACACCATTTCTTATAGCATAACAAAGAGGCCTTTATTTAATAACGGACTATTACAGCACAGTACAAAGATTTGCTTTGTTCAGTGACTAGAAATTGTTTGCAGATTGTTCTAGCCACCGAGAGTTGACAGTTCACTTAGGAAATCAGTTCTTAAAGCAAGAGTGCCTGCATACCTGCTTGGCTTTGAGTGCTGCAAGCCCAGAGTTTCATGGGGTCTAGCCTAGGTTTCTCTTTCAAAGGACTGAAACAGTGAAACATTTCTGAGTATGTTTCTCCATGGAGGAAGCAGAGCCATGGTTTCAGCTGTCAACCCCCCAGGAAAGCTTCCAGCTTCCTAACCAAACTGCTGAAAGCCAGGTACATGAGGTTGCACCATGGAGCAGATTTGTAGGAGCAGCCACCTCAGCAGCAGGGGCTGAGCTGCTTGGGGTTGGCTCCCAGCTCTCTGCAGGCACAAATAATATATCCTGGTATAGATGATGTAAAGAACAGCGTAGAAGAAGTGGGGTGATGCTACAGGGAGCTAGCAGCTTTTCTGCATTGGAGAGGGCTGTGATTTCCCTTCCTCTGTTGCTGCCAGTTGTTGCCTGCACCTGTCCAGCCATGGGGCACAGGACACGGGGGTTCCTGGAGCCCCACCACATGTACTTGCACCTCCAGCAGGTGATTAACCAGCACAGCTTGTTTCAGTCATGCTGGGCTGGCCAAAAGGTGCCATTTGGCTTGGATGCAGCAGTCCCACAGATGGGGTGTGAGTGAATGAGGAGCAATGTTATTTCCCAGAGAGGGAACGTGGCATGAAGGAACATCCATTCACCTGTGGATGTACCTTGATACCTGTGACCAGCAGCTCCAGCTGGGCATAGGGCAATTACCAGCCTGTTTTCTTATCACGACACTTCAGAAGCTGTGGTTGTCTTGGTGAGCTTGTAGTGGGGTGAAGGAGTAGGTGCATCATTGGCCCTTTAGCTCTAAGACAGGGCACTTGATGAACATACCTACCCAAGAAATATCTAAGCCCAGAGCAAAGAGGAATTGTTTTTCATTGTGCTGCCGAGGCCAAGGAACTCAGGTGTCCTGGTTCAGAAGAGGTCCTGAATGCCCATAGCAACTTTGAGGACCTTGAATCCTTAGGTATTTCCAAAATATGGGCCATGAACTTGTGTGCCTACACACATGCATGCACATTTTGTTTGTTTGTCTATTTGTAAGCAAACAAATTCACTCTCACTTTTCTGATGTTTCTGGGAGAAAAACTGAAGGCCCCTGTGGCACCAGCCCCTCTCCATCAGTCAACCACTTACAGCAGGGAGCTGGAAATTTGGCACTTGGCCCTGCATTAGCTTTTGGTGCCACTGAGTGGAACCATTTGCAGGAGACGGGAAAATCTTCCTCCTTCTCTGTGCCCTCTTTTGCATTGCTGGACTCTGCGCGTGCCACCTCCAGCAGATGCAAGGACAGTGTCAGTAAAAGGGCCAGTCGTGTACTGGGACAAAGCAGCAAGGCTCTTGCCAAATGCATGGCCCCACGACATCATATGAGCTTTTGTTTGTCTCTCAGTAGTGAGAAAGGGAAAGAAAAAAATGGGGGGAGAAATTTGACTTGGAGCAGCTCCCTCTAGCCATTTATTTACCTTGAGTGCATGCTTCATGCTCTTACTCATGGGTTACAGTCATGGGTGCACATAAGGTCTTGAGAGTCCTTAGCAGTAATCCCTCGACAGAGGAGCTGGCTCCTTGCATGCTCTAAGCATTTTTGCTTCATTGCTTTTCTCACCAGATAACAACATAAAGTAACATCACTGGTGCTTCTGGCAACTGCTGGACTTCCTTTCCCCACGCGTCACTGACGCACACGTAGCATGGGAAATGCTCCTCTGTTTCAACACACAGCTCAGTGCTAGGCCAGGCAGCCTGGGGTGAGGAGATGTGCAGAGCTGAGCCATCAGGCACTACAGTGCAGGATGCAGATGGCTGCTGTCCCACTGGAGGGTGCCCCAGTGTCCGTGGCACGTGGAAGTGCTCTAGGCTCACGGGTCCACCACTGATGATGAACTCTTCAGGGATATGAAGTTGGGCCTACTTCACTGAAGCCTGGAAAGGAGAGGTGGGAAGGAGAGAGAGGCCAGGAGCAGGAAAGTAACTGGTGACACCGTGAGTTACAGCGGTGTCAGAAAGGCAGTAACTTTAGCCTGCAAACAGGAAAGCAGAGGTACCTGCACTAGTTCAAAACAAACATAGCCTTGGCACCAGAGTGACGTCCCATGGTGACTTTCACAGACATTTTTCTTAGGCCATTTCCTCTCTGACACCGTACTTCTTGCCTCCTGTCCCACAGTGAAGCACACGTTGAAATAAGCCCACATATGCCAATTCACCCCACTCTTACGTGGTTTTATGGTGCTTGCTGATAATGTGCTTACCACAGCTTGGCCCTTCCGTCGCAGACCAAATTGTTCAGTTTGGACACCAGATAAAGGATGGGCTTCATCCAACTTTACAGACCTACACTTGGCCTCTTCGTTGCAGCTCCTTTTACAAGCAGAGAAGAGAAATGGGCAAGATTCGCCTGACCTGTTTTAGACACCGACCTGGGGAGGGGATGACTCATAGCTGTGCCTATATTTCCCTATATTCCCCTCCATAAAGGGAGCATAGCGTGACTAGCTCACATGGAGACATCTATGTTTAGTCAGATGAATCCCACCCAAAGTGGCTGCAGCTGCCGGAGGAACATGAGCTTTCTCATAATCGCTTCCCTTCCCCATAGTTTTGGGGCAGAGGGAATTACTTGAACTGATGAGTCCTTGAAGGATTCCTCGAAAATTGCAAAAATTATGTTTGGAAGGATGTGTGTCTGCTTGCATCAGGTCTAAACATGGTTCAGCAGGCTGTGGAGGTCCCAGGTGAGAGGGCATTCAAAAGGCAAGCCAAGAGTGGCATTATCACACTGCTAGCAGGCATCCTGAAAGTGGAAAAAGCAAAGACAGCAACAGAAGGAGCATCCAGGACAACTCTTGGGTTCAGACAGCTACTAAGTTGGCCACATCCCAAGAGAAACAACTTCCGCTCTGTCCCCTGGCTCCTACCCTTACCTCCGCCTTCCTCCTTTCCCTCTGCTTTCTTCGGTCATTTCCCTCCTGAATAGAAACTTTTGGGAGGCTTATTTCCTTGCACCTGTTTCAGCTGTGATGTAACTGCGGTAATAACTCAACCACTGTTGGATGGAAGGTTACAGCTATTTCTTGGTTCCTTTCTTTTTTATTATTACTTTATGGTTATATTCAGAGATGGGCCTGGACCAGAGTTGCACAAGAGGAGCACTCCCACGGTTCGGGAAGGTCTGGAGCTGGAGTCAGACCCCTCCATCTCAGCTGGCTTTTTTCTTGATAATGTTCTCCAGAACCCCAGGTCTGATGTTGGAAAAGTTCAAATATAAGTCATAGTGCAACCTCCATAGATGAGGCCAGTCTGTGGTTGTAATGGGACAAAACAATGTGCAAAGACTTACATTCTGCCATAGCATGTAATATTTTTCTTCAGTTCTTGATGGGAAAGAAAGTCATTAAGAAATGTTGGGAAAGCCAGCTGCTGCCTTGCCGTCCAGAAGTAGTAACCGAGATGCTTGACACAGAGATCAAAGTCAATGGCAATAATGTAGGCCTCTGTCCCAGGAGTATTGCCTATGAGGCCTCAGTCCCTCGCTGTATACTTTAAGATCACATGTCTTTTAGTCACAGAGAAAAACACATTTTTTGGATCTGTTGTTCAGTGTGACTAGATACTTTCTTCAATGGGATGTTCTGGTCTCCCGGCTGCCAGGGTTGAAGATGAGCCTGTTTTGACAAGCCGATAGGACCTCATGTTCTTCATTGTCTGGTCAACAACATCAATACTGAGCTTGAAGACTTCAGCTATGCTGAAGCAGCACAGTCCTCCAAAAGCTTAGCTGGTCTGTGCCATGGGTAAAAGCCAGAAGAGACCAACCAGGGAACTGGCTTGTGCATTGTGCACAGGTGATTTTGGCAGGTGATTCAGAGACCATGCTGCAGGAAGATGCAGACCTTCCCCGGGATCAGCAAGTCATCAGGACAGTGGCAGTCCTGGGCAGGATCACAGCCATGTGCCAGGGCCAGAGAGACGTCCTGGACCAGCTCATACCTTCCAAAGGATTTTCCCAATCAATTTCCTGTACTTCACAAGAAGATGAAGAAAAGGCTACAATACCCCACAACATGCTGCTTCTTTTGTACTGGAGAATAAGAGTCTGCGGCCAAAAACCTTAAAAGTTCAGCACAGTCCCTGTCTCAGCATGGAGCTGCAGCAATGAGAAAACTGAGGGAAATACATATATTTTCCCCATCACCATGACAAAAAGGGACAGAAATGAGTTGAGAGATGCCCAGGAGTTGAAAATCCCAGTAAAACTTTAAATATGACAGCTGGAGATTTCCTCTTCAAAGGTGGACTCAGGCATATCTCTGAAGGAGGGTCTCATGCCACAGCTGAATTAGTGTAATTCTGTGTCCCCTCACTGCAATTCTGTTCTCCAGCATCACAAAGACAAACCAAACCTCTCCTTGGAAAAAATGACTTGTTTGCACACTTTAAAACTTACATGACAGAAGCAATAATTTTCCCAGCCACCAGGGCACTTCAGTGGCTCTCCCTGGCATTCCCATATTCCTGCTAGGAGGTGGACAACAGGTAAGACTGCTGCAGCCCAGGGGTGCTCCTGCCTTCCCAGGTCGGGTCATTTGCTCCTGGGTTCCCAGCACCATATGAGCCCTCTCACCCATCTGAACCAGCAGCGATCGTGGAGGTAGTCACCACAATGACCCCGTAATCCTGCTTTCCATGGCACAGTCTCCTGTCCTGTAGGTACAGCCTGAACTCTTTGTTCCCAGATGTATTACTTTTCATTTAGCTAAATTAAAACACATTTCCTTGGATTGTGACCATTCAGCCAGGCAATTCCGATCCCTCTGTAACAGTAAACTATCCTCTCCATTATTTACTAGGCTGCAGGTGGACAGACTGAAACACTAGCCCTGCATGGGCTGCCCCCATTCAGCTCAATGGGCTGTTGATGCTGTGCAATAATGACAACTATTTTGGTGTCCAGGGAATCGATTATTTCATAGTTGACTCTTTCAGCTGAAATACTCAGCTCTTCTGAGATTTGGGAGCACATTTGGGATCACTGAAGGAGTAGCATCCTTTCCTCCGCAGCCTGTCTTATCGCTGCATGATAACAGCCTCTCACTGCCTCCCCCTCTCCATTTCCTCTGTATGTGGAAAAGCACAGATAAGAAAGAAAGAGAGAAGGAAAACAGATTCACTTCATTAGTTTATGCTCCGAGTCATGCAATGACAGGGCTGCTGAACTGACATCAACCCCTTTGCTGTCCTCCCCGCCACAGCTGCATCCTACCCTGAGCAGCAAAATATGGCCAAGTGGGGAAATTGAGGCACAGGAAAAGTGAAAAAAATCGAACTGTCCCCTTCCTGCAAACACATGTGAGCTGCTGCTGTGAGGTTTCCTCTGCAGCCCTTCACCCTCTGTGCTGTGTGGCCGTAATGCTCTGCAGCCTGCAGAGCAGATGTCATGCCCTCCACGTCTTCTCCTGCACCACAGCACAGAGGAGCTGTGCAAATCGGGACAAGAAAACAAACCCGAGCAATCTGCCAGGGGTCAGAGCCTGTTCCTGCTCACAGGGAAGTATAAGCCACTGGGTCAGGGAGCTTGCCTTCTGTTTGTGACAGCGTGTTTAGCAATCTTCCAGGAAGATCGCTCTGCAATGACCACATCCAAACCATAGCATTAGTAAGAGCATGCAGCTTTACGGAGCAGGCTTTAAAACTGACCACACTGCTGCGGGGATGCATCACACACATGGTGTGGGTGGCTTACCACCTAGCCTCTTATCCCTGGGCTTATTGAATCAGAGGCGGTGTCACGCTGCGGAGGCCACCAGGCCACACACACGTACCTTTCTGGTGCACGTTGCCTAAATCCTGTTGATCAATGACTTCCTGCACACTTACTGGAAGGCTGTGGGAAGAGGCACATAAAACTCCCTGCACTCATTTAGCCCTTCTGTCAAAGCTGGAGAAGTCCTGGCCTGGCTTCAGCTAGAAAAACATATGAAATATATCATCTGAGGCCAAGAAGAATGGAAGTGGATGGCCAGCCCGGATATTGCTGCTCTTTTTGCACAAAGGCTTGCTTCCGCAGCGGGTGTGGGTGATCCACCCGAGAGCCCAGGTGCTCCGGCACTCACCAGGTACTGCTCTGATGGGGCAGAAAGTCAGGCTAATGGTAAATCGTGTCGGCCCACTATCTATAAGCATAACTCGTCCATGGTTAGAGTGCTGTGACAGCTGTGAAAAGCACAATTTATTTCCTAGCATTTGCACTTTTCGGTCTTCTCTTCATGGCTTCATCTGGGGTACTCACAATGAAGCCAGCAGAGAACTGCATAAAGAGTGGAAGAAGGCCTATCTGGCAAAGGATTTCCAGATTTTGAGATCTGGCTTCCTTTCAAATATGAACGGAAAAACAAAAACGTCCACATGCTTCTAAAGGGGGGGCTGATTAAAAACAAACAAACAAACAATGGGATGACTAATGGTTATTGATGGCTTCATTTTTTTGGGACTCAACTTGAAGTACTTTAAAGCAATCCGAGTACAAGGAGTTAGACTGTGAACGCCTTCTGGAAACCAGGTCCTTTCAAATACGCAAACCTGAGCACACGAAATGGAGACAAACAAACAAACAAACAAATAAATAAATAAATTGCTTATGCATGCAATTTTGAGAGATGACCGGAGCAACTTTCACAGAACCAGACCCCACTAGAAACATGTCATTTATTTTTTCTCTTTCCAGACAGTTTTACTGTTGGGTTATCATATTCACATCAAGCATCATTTGCATGGAAACAACTGCAGGGAACTGCAGAAAAAAATCATCAGCAATTTCAGTTGTGATTATAAAGTATTCATGGCAGAAATGCCTACATGGATCTAAAAATCAGTTAAATACTTGGTTATGCTATATTGAAACAAAACATGTTTGTGTTTTCCTTTCACTTATAAACTCATGCAATTAAGTTATAGTCTTATTTGGCTAGAAATGGTTGTTAAAAAAAAATAAATAAAGAATTGCAAAGCAGACTCTTATTCCACAGCTGGATTAGTTTAAGCATCTTCATTGCAGTAGCGTGGGGATCACCATGCTAGCAAGAAGCCTAAACTGAAGCTAACCTGTAGGGCATGATTTCTAAAGATGTTAAAATGCTGATGGTTGGTACACAACAGGACTTTCACAACAGCTTGGAAGGTTGATGTACAAAGCTATTCATTTAGAAATGCACTTTATAGCAAACCGCTTGGCTGTTCGGCCAATTTGTGTTCTATAGGCCCCAAAAGTCTCCTGTGTTTTTGCTATTGTGAATCTTCACAGTCCCAATAAAGTGGTAACTTAAAAAACAAAACAAAACAAAACAAAAACAAAAAACCACCACCACTAACAATAACAACAAACAGAAAAAAAAAAGCTCCAAAACTTTCATCCATGGTATTTTGATGTGTATTCAAAGTATTGAAGCTATTGGCATTAAAGGTATCCCGAGCAGGTAGCAGCATGATGGTAGTGGGAATGAAGAAGAAAAGTCCCAAGTGATAGAGAGACCCCTGCTTCTCTGAGCAAGAGCTTGGAGGTGGCAGAAAATACCAGGACCATGTTGGCGGGTGTGAAGCTGGCAGCACTGGTGTTGTCAAACACCCAGGTGCCCTGAACTTCAGACCACCAGGCTGGGATCATCTCAGGTGTATTTTCTGGTTGATTTTAAATTAGCAAGTCAAGGCAAGCAGGGAGGAATCTCAAATTCAGTGTGACAAAGCCAAGGCAAATTGATCTGGTGAAAAGAAGTCAAAGAATAAACATTTAATTAATTAATTAATTAATTTATTTATTATTTTTTTCAGATCTCCACACATTAATTCTGGGAATGTAGGTAACTGGCAACGGGAAATAAGAGTAAAAATAATACTATGAGCCTGGCTGTGCTGAAAACCCTCCAACACCATGATGCTGTGGTCTCACCAGGCATGGAAGAAGTGTCAAGATGGATGTGTCCTGGCTGCCCTGGGTGCTGATCACTTGAGACTCGCTCAGAGCAGGGGATGCTGATTTTGGGTGATGCTGGTCTCCTATGAGAAACCCGAGAGAGTAAGTATGGGGAGCTCTCAAGATGACTCAGACAAGGAAAAGAAAATTCTGACTCCTTCTTTCAGGAGCCATCTTTCATGCAGGAAAGAAGAAAGTGTGATGGTTACTATAGGTGACTTCAGTTTGAGAAATTCTTGAGGTCCCACTAATCCAGCAATAAAACAGCCTAGAGTTTCTAAAATTAGCAAATAACACTTATGCAGCAAAGAAGCAACTACACATGGAAGGAGATGGCCTTACGATGGACCTCATGGCTGGCCACTGCTGATTCCTGAGTTGGAGGTGGCTGCTTGCATGGGGACTGGTAACTATGGCCTGATTCTGTATGGACAAAGAGAAGAGATACACAAGTAATGATTAATACACAAGGCTGCAGTAGCAGAGAGATTTCCCAAAGGTTCTCAAAACTGCAAGCCAAATTAATATGGATGAAAACTCAAAACAGAATAAATTTGAATGAAGAGTGTGCGGGCATACTAAAAATAAAAGAGAAATGAATAGTTAGTCATCCCCACCCTTTCTACAACCATGCTCAGAGCTTAAGCTAAAAACTCATCCAAATTCAGCAGCAATTGGAAATTACTAAATAGATCACTAACAAAGGAAGAATAAGTAAAAAATATTGATGATGTTGTGAAATGCTGAGTTGCAGGGAGGGAAGCTGTAGGCCTCAATAGAAATCATACTGCAATGGGAACACAAAGAACAAGGAGCACAAAAAATGCACTAAGGACAGAAAAAAAAAAATGTCCTAGCAAAGATAGACATCAATCATAAAACAGGCAATGTCGATGCTGAAAAGGCTGAAAGAGTTACTTATTAACCTTGTATGGGAAAGGAGAGGCAAGGAGTTTATTTCCTGTGAGAAGTCAAATTGCCTTTCAGTCCATCGATAGGCAAGGACAACAAATTTAGCAGATCAACCTTCTGCCTGACTGCTGTGCCAAAAGGGGCTCAGGTGGCATCCCGCAAAGAGCTCTGCTTAGGAAACACCAGCTTGCGAAGTGTGACTGGGCTGCAAGTAAGTGGAAACCCCTGGCTTGCCCCTCTGCCCCGTGCTGGGAGCAGGACGCAGGAGAAGGGGGGTGCAGCAGAAGTGGGGTGCAGGAGAAACTAGGTGCTGCAGCCTTGTAGGAGCATTGTCTGAGGCTCCAAGCTGTGTTTGCCAAAGGGGTGCTAAAAACCTGCCAAGACACAATAAAGAGCAAAGCTGCATTTGAGTGTGACGCTTTCCGAGATGAGTTTATTCCTGTCATCACAGAGAGGATTCAGAGGAGCATGGATTTCAGCGTAAGGGAAGAGGACGGCCCCTCCTAAATCTTTCTCTGTCTAGCAGAGAAAGCCATAACAACAGCTCAAGGAGGCTGACTCAAGCCAAATCAAATGAGAAAGCTGGCACCAAGTGCTAAGAATGAGGGCGAATAAATTACTTAGCAGGGTCGTGGATGGCTCTGTTTCTGGATGTTTTCATTGGTTTTGGTGGGGAAAACATTCATGCCACTAGCTGCAGACAGCCAAGTGCCTCGGCCAGTCTCTTCAGCCTCTCCCACAGAGAAAGATAAAAAGCCCTGCAGAGGATGATTCGCTGTACCTAAATTAAGCATCTTCTTCGAGTTGTCCTCTGGAGGGGCCCACCTCTCTCTCTTTTCCCCAGTGTTTGCAGAGGGAGACCAGGTGGGTGCCAGGTACATGATTTACCTGCCTGTGGCTAGCACAGATGTACTACCTACTGGCTGCAGACAAACAGTGCAGCAGCTTCACTCCTGAGGTCAGGATTCAGAAATTGGCACAAACAATGCCCGCAGCCATCTGTGCAGATCCAGCAATGACCCATGCAATTCAGACACTGAGCGGAGCACTTCCCCAAAAAAGGTCACCAAAAAACATGGGCTTGAATCCATTTATAAAGTATTTACTGAATATTGTGGACAGGCTGCTAGCTGACTTCCACAGCTGGCTTCCAGCTCACAAATGGCTCACACCACAGAGCCACAGGAATAATCAATACCCACAGTATGTAGGGAAACCCAGTCTTGCAAGCAGGAAGAGTTTTTGCAGCAAAAATCTCAGGCTGGACAGAACAAGGTCTACTTGCTTTTATTTATATGTGGGTGAGAAAATCTGGGATGTGGATTTGCCCCTGTTTTGCTTTGCTTTCCGTAGTGTACTTTTTTTTTGTTGTTGTTCTTTTCTTCCCCTCCCATTAGATCTCTATCAAGAGTGGTCATTTTTCACGATCCCAGCAAACACCTCTATTTCTTCCTTTGAAGAAATTTTCCAAGTTCCTTTTAATTTATTCCATCTGGCTCCTGTTCAAATGCCATTTATCAGCTGGTTCATTCAAAACTGCTTGCTGGGGATGGGTTGCAATCCATCACTGCAGCTGGCGAAGAAGCCACAAGCATGCAGATTTCTGGCTACCAGCTGCCCAGGTAAAACCTGGCCACCTCTGTGTGCCCATGCATGGCATGCGCCGTGCCGAGCAGCCTGGGGACTGTGGGTGTCTGTGGGCAGCAGGGAGCAGCAGGGAGCCCGGGTACCCATGGTTATGGATGGCTCTCTGAAGTGGACATCTGCACATCACAGTCAGGAGGTGATGTGTTATGTGTTAGGCTTGGAAAGGTGTCCCTGCTCTTTCCTTTCCTCCGGTCTCTGCTTGTAAATCTCCTTTTCCTTGGGTTGCAGTTTAGTAGTGTGAAACACACAACCAGCCAAGGCTAAGGGCTTCATCTCTATGCTAAAGATCTGAACCATTTCTAAACTGGTTCAGTTAAACCACTGAAAACTGCCGTGGGAACACCTCTTCTTCGGCTGAATTCTGATCAGGCTGACTGATTCCCAGCTATACACAAGTAAGCCCGGTGTAAATCCATGCTAAGAGGCCGCAAATGGAGTTTACTCTGCTTTAGCTGAAGTGGTTTACTAGACTAGAGTGGTTCATTCATAGGAAAAAAAGCAATGCAACCTATTCCTATGCATGCGCAAAGCGGAGAGCTGCAAGACCATTTTGTTTCTCATTCCTGGTCTCTCATTAAGGGCCGTGCGTTGATCATTTATTTATTTCTAATTTAGCAACAGCAGTCCCACGAACTGCCTCCTTGACCTGAGGTGGCTGCCAAATGTTTAGTTCAGGACCAATTTCAGTGCTACTGTAATCCCCTGCACTGGAGAGCTGGAGCAGAAGAAAAGCTGAGCCAACCTGAAACTGGAGCTGCGCGAATGGCGCCAATCTAATTAAGTTATGAAAAACTGTCCCTCTGGAGATGAGTCTCCTGCAGCTCGCAAGCAAAAAGGTGGAGAACATGTGAATCTGGCCACAGGCCTCAGCTGTTGACAACCCAACTTACAAAGCATCTGTACGCATGCCCTTTGGGAAGGAAGATAAGTGGTACTCAGGGGAACCACGCGTTTGTTTAACTCTTTGTTCCGTACCCAACCAGGCAAGAGGAAAATGTTTCGTATTATGCTGAATACCATCTCAGGTTCTGGCAGGATTACTCGTCAATATTATTGCAGCCTCTTCAGTTACAGTGCTTCAGCAATAAAGTAGTTAGACTGGCTTTGAAATACAGAAATTCAGGCAACACAATCACGCTATGAAAGAGCGCTCATTAGCCTTTGGCTGACCTTGAAAAATTGTGTTTCTCTCCAATTCTTCCACAAATTGCCTTTAAGGAGACCTTCTTAGTTCCACCAAGTCACAAGGTTTGACTGTGTGACTCATGTTTTTTAGCCGCTCTCTCACGATCACAAGGCGTACTTGCCTTTTACACACAGCCACAATTGCTACAAGGAGGATATGTAAAAATGCACCGATGGCCTTATTAATAGTGGCATGTTCTTATTTGTTTGGGATTTTTTTTTCCAACCTCAAAAGTTTCATAATGAAATAGTTGGTCTTATAAAGAGTGTCACTCATCAAGTCAAATATTATGGCTAGGTCACTGTGAGGACTCTGTCAGATTGTGACCCGGCACGATAAAAATCCCGTAGCTGTGGAAGCTGAATTAAGTGTAATCAGACACTTCTGGGGGCATGAGCTGGCTCTCAAAGGGATGCTGCCTCTTGTCCGAGACAAATAGCACCGCTACACAAGCACCGCTACATTTAAGCTACAAATAGCACCGCTACATTTCCTCCAAGACCTTGCTGCTGCTGGACACGGGCCACCAAGCACGCTGAACCAGGAGGTCACCCGTGCCTACATGCAGTGGCCGAAACAGATGCAGGGCTGTAATTCCACCCAAAAGAGGGCAGTGGTGCTCGTGGCCAGGCCGGCAGGCAGGCCAGGCGGGAGTTTGCTCTCCAGCTGCTCGGCTTTCCCAACCAGCTGACAGAAACCCTCCCCAGCTCTTGGCACCGGTGGAGCAGAGCTCTCCCTTTGCCTCTGCTCTCACTTCCTCCCTTTGACTCATTAGCCCTTTTGCCATCATTTCTCTTGAAATTCAAGGGAAGAAATCATGCGGATCCGTCAAACTCCATGCTGTGTGCCCCGGGCCAGGTGCCTCGGTGTCACCTCACCGATCAGTCCCTTGGCTGCCAGCCCGTGCGCGCCCTTTGCAGCGGCAGCTCTTGGATGAGCTGAGGCTTGGGCATAGCTGGGAATGGAAAGTTGGACAGCCTGCAGTTTATGGCAACCAGGCAATATCCAGAAGCTTGATGTCACAGGAAACCACTGATACTGCAAATAATTCAAAGCAATTAGAAAATAATCCCCAATCTGCCAACTTTTCCCCCCTGTGCGAGTGGCTACATGTTTTCAAGCAGCCTGCTTGTCCAGCCCCACAAGCTCACCTTCAGCAGGTGTAGTTTATGAAAAAAACTAATCATCCCTGAGCACCTGCTGCTAACGCTTGTGCTTATCATGGTCATCACCCAGCCACAGCAGGCACAAGCATTTCCACAGCCAAAAGCCAGCATGGGTCCCAGTGCCAAGGTGGGGAGAGACACCCACTTTGCTTCCCAGCACCAGAGGTTGCTCAGCCTGGCAGCCTCTGCTGTCTTGAGCTTGTGCAGTTAATGCTGTTTTCTTGGCTCCTATGCTAAAAACACCAGACATAATAGCAGCAGCCAAGGTATTAACAACAAAAACAGCAGCAAAGACAATAGCAACACAAGCGTAGCTCATAAGCTTAGCTTTGTTTAATGGTACAGGATCTGCACAGCCTCTGGGAGCTGGACTCGGAGCAAAAACCGCAGCCAGCTTTCCCTCCTCTGCTGCTTTTGATGGCTGGGAATGACTTTGCTCCAGACCAGCCTTTTACTGCAGGGTGAAGTGAAACAGCCCCAGCGTGGGGCAGCGAACACAGGCCTGGAGGTGTGATTTATGACGCAAATATATTTGTACAGTGTTTCACACCAGAGGTGAGACACAGGACAGGTGGGTAGCGTGGCACAGCACCCCTGTGCTGCAGCTCTGCCTCCAGGTAGCTCTCTGTGCCCTTACAGGGTTCCCAGGCAGGCAGGGGTAAGCCTGGATGGACAGACAGATGGGGGTCACTGCACTGAGACAAAGCTGTTAAGTTGTTCTTCAGGCTACATGCTGAATCTGACCCTCCCAGGTCACTCTGGTACCGTCCACTGACAGAGAAACCAATATAGCGGGGTCAGACTGTGCTCTGACTATAATGTCCTCTATCACAGATGTACCCGCCCTGAAATGACCTGATTGCTCTGTGTGTAACCCACTTGTTTCTTCAACATCTGCTAGCACCTGCACAGACTAGGGCATTTAAAACCTGACTCTATTCTTGCATTTGAAAACAGACTGTCATCTAAGTAAAGAGCAGAGTCTATCACACTCCCTGTTCTTTCCTGAAGCTGCCTGGACACTCTCCCTTCCAAATAAAATCTAAAAACTTAACGTCTTTCCAAGAGGGACAACCTACTTGCACCCCTAGAGGATGAGATACTGCACTTAGTGGAGCATGGTGCAGACCACCAAGCCAGCAAGGTTACTAATATTGTCACCAAGACCAGCAGTCCTGGATCCTGCTGGCTCTGTATTACTCCCAGCTTTGGGGCTGGTGGTGGAGGCATCACTGCATGATGTTCCTCTGCTTGCCAGTGCCTCTTGTACTTGGTGGCACCTACCGGTAGATGTCTGCAGGTAAAACTCCAGCTTCAAGGGCACCGCAAGCAGAAACCTGTGTGTGCTGTTATTTCTCTGCTATTTGTGTGCATCTGGTCAGATGTCAGACTAACTCTCCACTTCCCTGCAGAGGTGATTGTACCAGAACAAGGACCCTCACAGGCAGTACGATGCAGTGTGGAAAATATGGGCCTTTTTCTCCAGAGGCAGAAAGAAAAATTAATGCTATTGAGTGTTAGGAGAGGATGAGCAATGTCAGTATTACCGCATTTGGGAAAATGCAAACATGAAATTCTTTCCCAGTGAATAGTGACAGTACCGTGCTATGTAGAAATGTGGGGAATTAGGCAGTGTCATCCCATGTGATTTGTACATATTTAAGAGGGAATTAAATCCTTGTGAACCTATCCAGCTTTACAGATGTTGAGGCCTGATTTGGCTTGCTGGTGTGCCAGTTTTACATGGAGGCAACTCCACTGAGACCTGTGGAGTCATTAAACACTGACAGAAGAAAGAGGAGCCTCAGATGCTGCCACCCTATTCACCATGCCAAGGAACAGCAGGCATTTCCCAAACATTTCATCCATTGAGCAACAGTAGCAGCACTGGCAAGGGCCTCCGTGACCTGCTTTGCCCACTGCCGAGCCCATGTGCCCAGGGGGACCTCCCTCAGGAGAAAGAGGTTTATCTGCTCCCCTTCTGCTTCTGGCCTCCCTGCAGTATTGGAGGAATGTCAGCATCTGCCAATTGCCATTTGCACATCATCACTGTGCACAGGCTTTAAAGGGGCTTTTGCTGTACCATTTGGTGCCCAGATTTCCATTCGCTCTTAAATTAGTGTCATATACTGCAACCACTTTAATGCTGGAGCTCATGCAGCACCCTCTTTGCTGAAAGGCTCCCTTTCCGGTACTGTAATTGTGATACACCCCACCGTAATCATTATCACCCCTGTTGAGGGATTGCCTTCCCACTGCATACTGGGCTGTGTGTGCTGGCTGAAAGTAGCCCGATGACCTTCCTCCTTGTTTGTGCCAGCAAGAGAAAAGTCCAGGCCCAAGCATCAGGCTTTTAAGCAGGGCGCCACGAAGCCACATGAGGGGTGTGAGCCTCCCCATCTGCGTGCCGCAAGGCTTGCTGCCTCATGCAGACGGAGCCGGGCGTGGAAATGACACGGGGTGCAAAGCACGCTGAGCACCAGGAGTAGCCTTTGAGCGAGCAGCAGGCCGAGCATCCCCTTTCCGCCCCCATCCAGGGAGGAAGGGTGGAGCAGGCTAGACTGGGATGGGAATGTGATCCGAATCGCGCTGCTGCGGGGCTTGCATACCGACCGAGTGAAAATGCATGCAGCCATGTCGGGTCTCCCCCCTCCTCACCCTTCACCAGTAACTTTTGGCTTCAGGGTGAGTGTGGGGACATGAATGTCCGTGTGTGTAAAGCAAAGCGTCTGCACGTCGTGTGGAGCAGCCAGGCTTCAGTGGTGATGGGTGCTGGTCCCTAAGAGCCCTCTGGCAGCCTCGCAGTACTGCAGCCCAGTGCCTGTGCCAGCCCTTGCCAAGCAGCCCTGCGGTCCTGTCTTCTCTGGGCCTTGGAAGCAAGCCACGGGTGCTGGGAGAAAGGACTGGCTTTCTTTTCTCTTCTTTCTTTTTTTTTGATATTTTCTGACAAACCCACCCAATTTTGCAACATTGCAAAATGAAGACTTTACCCGTTGTTTGTTTTGTGTCCTGCTGAGGGGAGGGACAGAAAGAGCTGGGTGAGATAAAACAATGGAAATTAGAGTGGGATGGAGGAGTGTGAAAAACAAGAAGGTTGAGGTTGTGAACAGCGGGACCCAGCTTGGGAGAAAAAAGCCCTTTCATGTATTTAGGCAACATCTTATAGCTGTGCTACGTATGTGTCCAATACCAACCCGCTGCGTACCGAAAGCACAAACAGGTCTGGAGTTGTTAACAGAGCCTGCTGGGCATTTGTAAGCTCCTGGTCAGCCTAAGGATCACCTCACCTTTAGCTAAAGTCTATCACATACATATTGGTGCCTGTGCAAGCTAAACTGTCTTAAAACAACAAAAACCAGAAACCCAACCCTAAACAACCCTGGGTCTAAGAACAACCGTGGAAATCCCATCAGGTAATCGCGGTGAGCCTGGCACACTCAGCAGCTTCTCGGGGCTGCTCCTGGTGCCAGAAGCTCCAGCTCAGCATGCGGTCCCTGGAGAGGGCAGTGGTGCTGGACCCAAAGCTACCAGATCCCTCTCTTGTTTGTCTTGTCTCCCCTTTCGTGCCCTCTTCCACCGTGGAATAATTTGGAGAAGTGGTTGGAGTGCAGCAGAGAACAAAATCAGAGGCTGTGGTGCTTGGCAGCCCCACCTGGGATGGGCAGTTGGGTGCTGAGTACCTTGTCTTTACGAGTCTTTGCACAAGGGGCTCCTGAGGATCCCAGGAGATGCCTATCTATCTCCTTCTAAACAACCCAACCCCCTTTTAAAACAGCACTCTTATTTTCATGTTTTCACAACACCACATTTGCAGGCATGTGATTAGCCCTAATTAATGCTTGTAATCAATGAATGTTTAATCACTGCTGGTGAAAAATGCTGGGTAAGTGCAGAGCAGGGCTTGATTGAATGCCACTGCACTGGCTAATGTATCGCTCTATTACTTTTAGATTCTGCTTAAGCAGGCAAAATATCTGGGCTGGTGTAAAACAATCCTGCATTGATCTCTGCAGCCAAGTGGGGTCCTTCCAGTAATTAGAAGGGTGGTGGCAGGAACAGACTCTGCTGGCTGCAGGACCAGGGGGACTGGAAAGTTTTTTTTTTTTTTTTTATTTTTAAATCTGAAAGCCATGAAGCAAATAACAAGAGGACTGGTCAGCTCTTTTGACTTTAAGCTGTAAAAAAATCATTTAGCATTCCCTGATAAGCCCCTTGATTTAAACAGAGAAGCAATTTCTGCTCCCTGGGAGTTCCACTTGAGTAAGTCTGGCCCCAAAATTTCACAGGCTCAAATCTCTGGAACCAAATTCCAGGAAACATTCATATGTGGATGATACATCTGTAACAGATACAAAGGGGAGAGGGGAAGCATTTGGCAATTAGGAGCTGGAATCATTTATAACTCCAGCTGGTACTTCTCTTTTTTCAGGTGAAATGTCTTGAGGGGAGGAGGAGAACCTGTCAGTGGCATGCTTTGCACTATGTCTTGCCTTTTCTCCATATCAAGGCTTGCCTCTATGAACTCTTCCAAATGAGGACAGTTTCAGAGGCACGAAGTGGCCCTTGATCGTGCTCTGCTCTGCAGCACCCTGTATGAATGCCATGGAGAAGCATCCTCACTGCACTTCTCCAGATGCACACGAGCATGCATGAGAGCAAACTGTGCAGAGCATAAGGGATCATGCATCAGAGCTGTGTCCCAATTCCTCACCTGGCCATGCCTCCATGGACCCTGCAAAAGCAGGGCCACCCGATGCCAGGCACCCACAAGCACCGATCCCAGCATGATTGGGGAGGGAGAAGAGGACAGTAGGAATACCCAGCATCCTGCAAGCTCACTCCCACTTCTGTGACATGGCTGATGCTTCACGATGATCAGTAGGGAATCTTTTTATATAGAAAGAAAAGGGACTCAAGAAAAGCAAAAGAGGTGTTAGCTATGGGGGACTCATTTTCAGTTTCCTTGTGAATCCAGACAGGCTCCTTGGCACTCAGCTCACAGCTCACCCAGCACTGACTTGCAAGGCTGGGCACTTACAGAAACCATGGCATGGGCACACACGTCTCAAAGTAGAAGTGAGGTTTCAGCAATCCAGTCCGTTGTCTCTTTAACTTTATGTTCAAATGCTCGGGCCTGTGCTCCAATATAAATACATTGCCTGAGTTTCCCTCCCCCTGCACTGTTCCTCTTGAGCTGTGGAAGATTATGCTCTATAGATAAAAAAAAAGTGCTTGTTTCTTTGACAAATGCAAGGCTTAAAGACCACCCTCTGTTCTTGAGCAAAATTAGCTTATCTTTGCCCCAAAAAATGTTGTTACTAAATATGAGCCATCGTTTGTGTGTGGCCTGAATGAGACGCTCAATTCATCTTATTAGAGGTTATCCTTTGAGGAGCTTTAAAAGGAAATGCATTGTTCTTAATTATTCTTATCTCAACAGCTGTATAATTCCTGGTTTTGATTTAAAAAAAAAGAATATCCAAAGAAAGATTATACTGAAAGCTGGAGATGGGTCTGAACCCAGATTGCAGGGTTGAACTGCAGCCCTTGTTCTGTGCTAAACTGTCTTCCCCTTGAGAAGGTGTGTGTCCTTCTTTTTCTCTCAAAGTTAAACAAAGTGAATCTGTGCAGAAAATGCCAGAAAGTCTTTGAAGGGCAGGCTTTGTGTTTCTTGTCTCTGGTTTTAAACTTGTCCTAATACTGTTATTTTGGCTGTATCAGAAGACAGTGAACAAGACGTGGTGAGGAAATACTACCTTCCTTTGTCATTCCTGCACCTCTGGCTACCCTGAAAAATGTTGTACATGTTTTCATCAGAAAGGCCCAAACCCAATATTTCTTTTCCATTCAGTGAAAATTTTAAAAAATTTCAAAGCAAATTGAAATTTGAGTGAAATGCACTACCAAGCAAAAAAAGCCGCTTTCTGTTGGTTAAATGTTTGCACAAAAAGTGACATTTGCTGTGATGCTGTACGGTTGTCACAAGCTGCTACCCACTTTGAAGTGGAGCAGCACATAATGGATCAAATTCTCCACAGAGCTTAGTGCCAGAGTTTCAAGTGCTTGGCATCTCGCATTTGGTCCAGCTTCTCTGAAGTGGTCAGCATCCAGCAGCTTCTATTGTGACAGTAAGTGGCAAGATGTTTTGCGAAAGGGCTTAGCTACCAAGCTGCTGATTTTTTTCTGAAAAATCTGGTCCAGGATGGTACTGAAGGCAGTTTCATCTGGTTTGATTGAACCAGCTGTTGAATCACAGCGGATTCCTTGAACTTCTTATTATAACATGCCTCCACCACGACACACTGTCCCCTCTCCCAGCAGCTAGGTAGCCAGTACCACCACTACCATTTTATCAGAAACAGCAGCGCACTTGTGTGCATTTGGTGCTGGGATGCACAGAGAATATGTGTGTGCCATGAAACGCTGCTGAAAGGACTTGAATTGTAAAACAAACAGGAGCCAATGTGAACCCTGCATGTACCAAGGATGCCTCTGGTTGACATTTTAAATGACCAGCTTGATGGAAAAATCTGTTTCAGCTGGGTTATTTAGTGCTCATCACATCTAAAAATCAGACTGCTTTGGTGCCATGATATGGAACTAGGTGCTGCCTTTGACAAGTACTTGAAACCATTAGCAATTAGACAACCCTAACAGCCTGGCTGTGGAAGCTTTTTGTCTGGTGTAGCAGACCTTAGCCTCACCTTCTTTATACTCCAAATACCAGTGGAAAGATTTAAAATAAGTTAAGCAGCTGCTATGACTGCTTACCATGCTGTGTTCCTTTTGGCCTTGATGTAGGAGGTTGGAGTGAGGATAAACTACCACATTTGCCTCACTGAGCAGCTGCACATCCCGCAGGGGCTCCTTTCAGCCTGGAAGAAGCGCAGCTTCTGCGTCCCTTTCCGGTATGTCTTCGGTATCTTAGCCAGGAGGATTTGATCAGCTGGACAGTCAGAGATCTTCTCACAACAAGATGCTTCCCATAGCACATTCAAGAAGTGTTCAGAGATGTGGTAAGCTCTGTGCAAAGAGTATCTTTGGAGGTGGGGCAGCCAAGAGGCCACGCAAGAAAATCAGAGCACTACACATGGTACGTGGTATGTGGCATGGGCCAGTGGATAGGCACCAAAACATACCTTAACCAGTTCCTCCTGATGATCACAGGGTGAAACAGCTGCCCAGTTTGCATGGTGCATGACTGTTGCTTGTGTAATCAGCTTGCTGGGCATCCAGAGCACTCTCTTCCCTCACGTACAGTGCACAGCACCTCACTCAAACACCCTGAAGGACTGTTATATTTCCTACATGGCAGTTTCCAAAGAACTAATCTTGAACTGAACATGCTATGAAGAACTTCTGTAAGTGTCCCAGTGCGGATATTGCTGGCTTAATCTCTGGCAGATAGCAGCAAGGGACTGCTAGCCAACACTGGTAGGACAGGGAAGCACAGTGCACATTGTTCAGTTTCTCATACATGCTTGGGGGTAAAAAGTATGTTTTTCTTTCCACTAGATCTTAAAATGTCAAGCAGCTATCGAGCATGTTTTTAGATATCTAAATCATAAGGATTTGCTTGTTGCAGTCATTCCTTGGTATATTATTTGCACAGTGATAACATAGAGGATAATAAAACAGCCTGCAGTGGGCACTCTCCATACTGACATCCACACAGCTGTGGCTGCTGCTAAATTCAGCAAGTGATGGTTATTTTGTAAAAATAATGATAAAACAACAACAAACAGCTAACATGAATGTGTTTGTGAAAATCACCTTCTGTCCAACACCCAGCAACTACCCAGCACAGAAATATAATTTCTCTGAAGTAGATCCACTCATTAAGTGGTGTTTGATCAGAATACCAGGCTTCACCTGGAACGAAGCACAGCTATTACCAGTGGGGGATTTAGGCCCTCTCTCCTATGGTGTGCATTTCTAATCCCCCAACAGTGACGTTCTTGCTTTTATTTCTCATTAGTGAGAGGCTACGGGAGGACTACAAGATTAATGACTGCAGCATGGCCTCACTCAGTACCTACAGCAACGGCAGCTGTTCCCTCATACAAAAAAATATTTTTCTCTGGGTGCTCATTCTACCTACACCAGCAGTAGAGATAAGGGCATTTACAGTTTCCAAAATCCCTTATCTTTATTTCTAGACATTCTTAGAGAATGTAAGAAACATCATTGCTAGGCACGAAACAAAAAAATGACCCCACAGCCAAAAGATGCACTACAGCCAGATTTTAAAGAAATAGCAAGGGGGTATGGCAATAGGCCATCTCTTCCAAAGCCAGCTCTGACTGCTATCCAGACACATGCTTCACAAAGAGTGAAACTGCCAAACAGGTATTGATCACAGAAGAATTCTTTTCAAATACTTATTTTCATTTAAAAAGACAAATTCCTGCATCTGAGCAGAACCTGACCATTAACGGGAACTTTAAGGCACTGTCCACACAGAAATAACCTTTTGCCCGCACCAGAGAGATCAGACACACACACAAACAAAAATAGCTTGACTCATCCAGACGGTAATTCAAAGCAGCAAAATACATCCAATCCTACCCAAAACCCCATCGTGTATTTTCCACGTGGAAAGTAGACGGCTCCCACAGAGAACATCTTGTTGTCCTAAGCACTTCTGAAGTTACTCTAGAAAAATCTCTCTTCTACCAAGTCACGCAATATGAACAGGCACATAGCTACTCATCACAAACATACGCTATTTTGTAGAGTTTTCTACATTTACGTAGTTGCTAGGGATACAACTCAGTGGGTCCTCTTGACCTGAGGAACGATTGAGCAATCTCTGCGCACGAACTGATTACAGAAACGGGATTGGGGGTGCCTGGTACATCTCATGAGCAAGCTTGTGTCCTACCCCATTCAAAGCATGCAGCTGGCTTATACCAGTGGCTTGAGCACCAAATGATTTTAAGCCTTATTCTTGTAGTGCAGTCCTGGCAGTGTCCGGTTCAGGCTTCACTGAAGATGTAATCTCATTCGAGCATCTTTCTCAGGGAAGGTGTGGATGCCCCATCCCTGGAGGTGCTCAAGGCCAGGCTGGATGAGGCTTTGGGCAACCTGGTCTGGTGGGAGGTGTCCCTGCCCATGGCAGAGGGTTGGAACTGGATGATCTTTAAGGTCCATTCCAACCCAAACTATTTTGTGATTCTGTGATTCTGTGATCTTTGATCTTGTTTTACAAACTCGGGGTGAAGCACTGGGCTGACTCTAAATGTATAAATGTGACCATCCATTGCTCAGCATCCAGAAGTGACAAGAACTCATCCACTCTGCATCATCCCAATGCTTCTAGCTGCCAAAAGACTCTTTTAACTGGAAAAGAAGGACCGTGCATTTCTGCAGCGAGAGGATCTCTCACATCATAAACACAATGTTGTGAATGTAATTTTACCAGAGGATATAGCTCTCTTTCCATTTAAAATAGAGAGGGGTGAAAAAGGTTGGACAAAATAAAACCTGATCTAAATTTCCTCTGAAGTCTTGAGATGGACTTAGCAGAGAATTAGATAGAATGGCCATGTTAAAATAACTCGATCTCATTTGAAAACATCAAAGAAACAGAAACACCACAGGCCACATTTAATAACTGGCTGCCTGAACAGTGAAAGGAAAACTGTGTAAGCACCACCTCATATACCAAATATGCACTGATGTGTGCGAAAAAGGATATTCATGTACTCCACCACCATTTCTCCTCAGGCAGTTGTCCGTTCCCTTGCACAAACCTGGTCTTGTACAGACAGAAAGTAATCAAATCCATTTGTAAGAGCATTTTGGGTACCTAATTTTGAAAACCTATCCCCAGACAATACATTCTGCCCAAAGAGGATCGGTATGCTCTACCAACATGAAAAGCTGTTGCCAGTACTAGTATTCAGGCGGGTTCAAATTTCCATAGGAAGCCTGATTTTAAGTACATTAATTTCTGTGTGTCCAAATGGAAATGCTGACTTCTGCAGGGCAGGTTTTCAGTGCTCTCTTTTTCAAAAGAGCCTTTCAGGGTGTCTCCTGCTTGAGCTCTCTTAGCATCACTCTGTGCAGTTTTGGAAAGGTAAAGCATGTTCCTCAGTCAGGTGTTTTCTCTCTACCTCTTATGAAGGGACCCATGATCCTTCTTAAAATGCTTCCTGGCAGAAGGAGCATTGCAGTGAAGTTTCCAGGTAGTGCATGGAGTGACTAAATGAAACCTCTGGGAAGAAGTTTGGCCTGACAGCACCAGGCTCCAGGCTACAGCTGTGCCCTCTGCTAGACTGTGCTCTCAGATAAGAGCTGCGAAAATGATCTTTGTGCATCTTCCCACCCTGTTATCTGTCCACTGTCCTCAGCTGGCTCAGCACTGGGATAAACGTGCTCTGGGGAGCTTGAGGCAGGCTGGATGCTGCCCAGTGGCCCAGCCACCCCACCCCGAGGGATTTGCTGCCTGCCCTGGGCACACAGCAAGGGAAAATGGGTCGGGAGGATGGGTGTGAAGCTGGCTGAGCAGAGCCCAGAGGCTCTGGCCCAAGATTTTGCCGGTCAGCTTTATTACAAACATTTGTGGCGTCCCAACGAGAGCACTTCAAAACACTGGCGCTTGCACCGCAGGCAACAACTGCAGAGTGCGGCACTTATTTATTTATTTATTGCTATTTATTAACTGAAAATGAATCTGTTTCTACACTTTTTAAATTCTTCTGGGGGGTGGAGAAGAGTTGTTAAACTCTACTCCTTGCCCCGTGCAACGGAAGGAGCAGTTTTTCCATGGCTGGGGAGTGAGGAGTGTGCTGAACGGAGGCTCTGCACAGTCACGGTGCCAGCTCTGGCAGGCTGTGCCCATCACAGGCTGGCCTTATTTCAAAATCCGGGAGCCAGTTTTAGTGCTCAAGAAAGTAAGGAGCAAGCAGCATGGCTGTGCCACCTGTGCTGCCCTGCACAGCACTGCCAGCACCATGCCTCTTAGCCATGGCCTGCAGCAGCCTTGTCATCCCAGTCCCTGGGAAGGGACCTCTACAGTTTTCCCATTTGATTTCTTACACAGACTTTTCTACAGCCTGCCTCAACAAAGTGCAGTCAGAGCCTCTGATCACTGGGTCGTGTCTTTTTCCTGTGCTGTCAGGTTGAGTAGTGGCTTTATTCCCATTTGACAGAGGCCCAGCACGAGCCCCAGGGCCAGCCCGGGAGCTGGGGCCAAAGGGGCAAAAAACAGGCTCCAGCTGCAGGCTGGGATGGAGGTGAGAGGGTCCCAGCATTGTGTTGAGGCACATGAAGGGCAACCTGGAACTGCTAGTGCAAGGCCTTCACAAAGGCCACGAGCAAACGCTAGACCAGCCAAGCCCTGAAACTAGGAGAGGCAGCTCCCCTGGTGGGTCCATTTTCAGATTTCATGGCCTTGGATGGTCTGACTGGTCTGTGCTCTGGGGAGGGGATAGCTAGAAACTTTGTTTTTTAGCAGCAGGAACACCTTTCAGAACAGATGTGCCCAGAGAGTCCCAAACATCTGCAAAGCTTTTGGGTTCTGCTCCCGTGTTTGCTAGGCAGAGGCAGAATAGTCCATATTTCCCAACCTTCTGTTCTCTTTGAATTATTGCAGTTTTGAAATGCAGCGGTATCATCCATGGGCATTCAGAAGAAAAGCTAAAAATAAATTTAAGAAAATAACCCAAGTATTGGGGTGTGTGTGTGTCTGTGTGTGTCTCTAAAAAACCGAGACTCCAACCCTGATCTAAACCAGACTGTTTCTTTCCTTCCCCCCTCCTCCGTGTCTCACTCTCTTATTTAAAGAGAACTGGAAGGGAAAAGACGCCATCAGTCTCTGAGTCTGTAAACCTTTCCCCTCCCTAATATCCGAGACAAGACTTAAAGAAGAACCAGTCTGGAATAGAACATGAAAAACCTTCTGAAAAATGACTAGAGGCCTAATGCTGTCACTGTCCCATGTTTATTTTTCTTTCTTTGATGTCTGATGTCAAAGAGAAAATAATGTCATCTGCTGGAAACTCAAACATGTTTGCATTTTGAGGTAATTAGAATTAATGTTGGAGGGCAAAACTAACACCGCGCCACTCCAGTCTTTCCCATGTGAGGAAAACATTCCGTAATGACTTACATTTAATCTGGGACCTGGCAGTCAGTCAGCAGCAGCCCGGATTCAGGCAACAGGGTAATGTTACAAAAACCTTTTCTGAAATAAAATAAAATAAAATAAAATAAAATAAAATAAAATAAAATAAAATAAAATAAAATAAAATAAAATAAAATAAAATAAAATAAAATAAAATAAAATAAAATAAAATAAAATAAAATAAAATAAAATAAACTATTTTTTCTGAAATGGAATATAATAATAATAATAATAATAATAAATAAATAAATAAATAAAACTATCTATATATGCCCTGGTTTGTAAATGCCAGCAGGGGCCTGCAGCCTGGCTGTTGATCCAGCCCCCAAAGGGTGCAATTCTGCTGAAAACGAGCGGCTGACAAGGGTGTAAATCAGGGAGTAATGGCAGCACTGGTTCAAGACCACCACTGCTTCCTAAGTACTCAGCACCCACAATTGCCACCAGATTTTCTGAAGAGCTTGAGCCCCCATTCAGATCTAAACAAGGGCCAGACTTTTGTAAGTGCTTAGCACGCAGCCTCTTCCCACTGTGACATTAATGGCAACATGCTGAGCCCTTTCGGAAAACGGGTCATACACGTTTGTTTTGGACTGGATCTTGTCACCCTTATACATGTTGAGTAGCATCGTACTCAGTGAAGAGTCCTACTAAGCAGTGCCTCTCTGTGTGAGTGGTGTTGTGGAAGGACTTCTTCTTAAAAGACAAATGCAAGCTGTGTTGCTCAATAATACCATGCTGTTCAGGGCTGAGATATTATGGTTATTACTGAACTCTGAAAACCTGGGCTGAACATAAGCAAGCTGAACTGAGTAGGTATGGGTTGAAGTTTGGCTCCCGAGAAACTGGGTTTGGTCCTCATGGGGCAAAAAGAAGAAGAAGAAGAAAAAAAAAAGGTTATTTCTGGACTGAGGAGTTTCATTTGAATTACTCAGCCATCTTCAGGGGTTAAAAATAGAAAAGAAACCTTTTCCAGTTCAAAGAAAATAAATGGCTACACTTATCTGTGTGGGTAATTAAAAACAGCTGAACTCCAAGAGCCGAAACCTTCCACACAGCTAGTCCTCAGTGAGGAGCAGCTTCCTAGCAACATTTGACATACTAGAAAATAATGGCATTATTAAAGATTGCTCTGGGGTAAGTGCAATGCTGTGTGCTGCTACATTCAAAGGCAGGTTACTGGCGATAGAGGCCCACAGTGCCTCTGTTGACCTCAGCTGTAGCTAGGAGCAGAGGCATTTTCCCTTCTGCAACTGTGCAGAGGCATGTGCCCTGGCCCTTGCCATTGCATGGCCGTTGTCACCGTCAGGATGACTGCAGCGTGGTTAACGTACTCATGTGACTGGGCTTGTGCTGCTGTTCTACCTCATGGGTTCCCTGAGAGCCGTGGGGACGTCACTGGTTCAGCGCACTGGTTCTGTCATGCACCGTCATCGAGTTCCTCGTTTTCTGCCTTCCTTCACCAGATGGTGTGGTCTGACCGGTCACGCGGTCCGTTGGAGGCACATGAAGCAGAAGTGATGCAGGGTGCTTTCCGCTGTCTGGTCAGAGTCCAGCTCAGTGAGTTTCAGCAGAAGGATGGGACGGGCAGAGAGGAAGAGACAGAGGAGACATTCCCACAGTGAAACTCTGCTTGGCTTTCTATGGTCACATCACAGTTCTCCTCATCCCCTCAGACCTCAACTGATTGCCACTTGACAGCCAGAAATCATCTGCAAAGGCAGCAGATCAGCTGGAGGAATCAGCAATGTCTTTCCGCACAAAGGACAATGTTTTAAAGGCCGTTCTTCTTCATGTTTCATCCAAGAAGCCTATAGGAAAATGAAATCCCAAACTTTGACTATTATCCAGATCATCATTCTTTTTAAGCCTACAAAGCTAAAAGTAGATACCTCATATATTTGCAACATATTTTCTTTATTTAGCCATGGCCAAAAAAGTGTAAAACAATAGCATACTATCCTCTTTAAATTTATATTGGCCAATACAGACAACTCCAAAGACAATTTCCCTAATCTGTGACTGCCTCCCAGGCCTGGACTCTTCCAGGCTATTTCCCATGTTGACAAGACAAAAGCATCTCTAACAACTGTGCAAGGCATAATCCTGCAAATGTCAAGGCCATACAAATTCCTGGGCCCTGAGTGCTGCCTACACATCAGATGTACTCCAGCCACAGCCAAGCAGGAGGCTAGAGGAGGGCCATGGGATGGCTTTCTTGCTGTTTTCTTCAGCCCCAGCCTTCCCTGCTGCTTTCCATCTTCCCTACTGTTCACCTTCCCCCATTTTGCTCCCCATCTTTCTGAAAAATACCATTTTCCTCCCTATCTTTCTGAATAATACAATTTTCCTTTCCAATCTTCCAGGCTAGTGACCTGCTTAATACACAGCTATGGGAGGAGCCAAGTGCTGATGAAGGGGAAGCATGTGTACACCTTGAACCCAGCAAGGAGCACTTCTACAAGAGCATTTGCCCACTGACTCCAGCCACACATTTTCTGGCAAAGCTGATGACTAGTGGTGGGAAATGGATTGGCAGCAAGCAAGTTCTCACACAGAGGAAAGACAGCACAGATCCACGTTCCCTGGTCTTTTTCTATCTAAATAAAATAAAATAAAATAAAATAAAATAAAATAAAATAAAATAAAATAAAATAAAATAAAATAAAATAAAATAAAATAAATCCCTCTGCTTTCTTCTTTTCTAAGAGCAGTGCTGCTATCACAGCCTGCCTGCTGCTCACTGTTCCTCCCTCCCTACTTGTTGCCTCCTCATTTCCTCCATTGCTTCTCACCTTTGTTTCCTCCCTGCTATTCCTCATGCTTTTGCTTCCCTGGGCTCCACTTCATTTGCAGCAGCCGGGGTCTGCACAGCAAGGGTACTGTGAGATTAACCAGGTTTGGAAAGTTTGCCTTTGCTGTGCACACATGCTCTGTTTTCTTCCCTCCACTCCCATTGAAGATAAATGTGTCCAAAACTGCTGTGAACTCCTCAGAAAAGAGCTGGCACAAAGCTCCCCAGCCAGAGCAGTGCCATGCCTTTGTCTTGCGTAGGAACCCGCACACAACTTACAACAAAAAGAATGGCAACTGCTAATAGAAATAAAAAAAAAAAGTCTCCCCACACAATATGCTAGCACTTTAAAGAAGAAAAAAAAAAAAAAAAAAAAAAAGAGAGAGAGAGAGAAAAAAAAAAAGATATCACACAAATTACAAGTCTTTCATTGCTTAATGTAGATATATTGTACCCAAAACTCGTTTCACTTCATTTGGTGTGAAGCTGTGGTAAGCCTATTAAAGCTGAAGGAGCTGCATCTGCCTCGAACTGGCGCAAGCCAGATCATGATCAGATCCATTACATCTATTGCTATAATATCATCACCTCCCATATGGTGCCGCAACCAGTCCGTATGCTGAACTGAGCACTGCCTAAAATCTGCTCATCCCAAAAGCCTCATCGGTCTTACCCTCTGTTACATGAAGAGAAGATTCCACCACCACCACTCCATATCCAAAGGCACGAACATTGCTACAAAACTGTTTAGAAGTTCAAGTGTGTTACAGAGAATTCATCACTCATCCTCTACTACTGAACACAGGTGCTCAGACCTGCTCTCTGGCAACAAGCAGAGCTAAATTTCCTTAGCTGAGTCTGTGTGGGCTTGGCCCTTCGTAAACTGTACTCTGCAAAGCAGGTCCATCCTCTGTTGCTAATACATTCCTCCCTCTCCTGAAGATTAATGTGAATTTTAAACCTTTGAAGCAAAAGATTTCTTCCTGTGATCTTCTCTTGCAAATAGACACCTTGTGGACTTTCCAGTGCTGGTAAATAACAGTTACATCTAATTGCTTTAAAAATGTATCTGTTCAGGTATTCCACCTATTTCACACTTCATGTGAAATGAGTATTCTGGGATCCCACTGCTTTACTGAAGATGTATTTCTTCCAAGTTCCTCCAGCCTTAGATTCTTCAATTCCTATCATCTCTGCAAAGGGAGCACAAACAACAAAGAACCAACACACAAATACATTTATCTGCTCCCAAACCCTCTTTCTCTGGCACTCAACTGACATATGTGGTTTCCAACAAGCAGCATTTATCATTTCAGACTTATCCTCATGTCCTGTCCTATTTTTATCTACTGCCACGGAGCACCTCATTTCCAAACTAAACCTCACCTTGTAATCATATTATGCAAATTTCCTTGGGTGAAATGTTTTGTTTGTAGGTTAGTTTCACATAGTGAGCTGCAGCAGATTTATGCTCTTTTCTTCTTAGCACCCATTATAACTGATCTTTCATTTCTCCTTCACTTTGCTTTCCAGATGAGAACTCACCTGACTGTCAGGTGAAATTTCTGATCTAAGAAGAGAGGGATTTCCTGCTGTTTTCTTATGCTTTTTGCTCCACTGGAATTTCCTCATTTTTATTCTAGCCAAGTTCCCCACTTTTAAAACATCAAATCTAAATTGGCAGTGATCAATATCATCCAGAAGAGTATGTACACTCACTGTCTGTATTAACTCCTGCTTTTTCCTTAGGGGTAAACTGAACCTCCCCCAAACTATGCATCAAAAAGAGAGGCTTTAAATAGCAGTCATCTGTGGTATTAATCAAGTTTCTTCTTAAAACCATCCCAGATGTGCCACTCAACCAGCTTATACTGGTTTCTGTAAGAACACCCACTGTTATTATTGTACCAACAGATTTTGCAACTTCCTTAATTTCTTTTAACACATGAAGGTCTTGAGCTAAGATCTTTTGCAGCAATGAGGATGTGCTAACAGCAGAGGGTTGCATAAATCTGTGCAGCAGGCCAGTGGACAGTGAGGGCTGTAGGTACAGTGTGAATGAGGGCAGGGTTTCTTTAAATACTTTGCAAGCCCTGTAATGTAGCTGATGGTTTTCTTCAGTCTGAAAGCTACTGGAAGCTAGACAGATGAGCAGCAGGATGTGAGCTTGGCCTTACACAGCTACATATGCACGTGAACACGGACTGCGTGAACCCAGAGCACTTGCCTGATTTTTTTTTTGTTTTGTTTTGTTGTATTTTTTATTTTGTTGTTGTTGTTGTTGTTTGAGGGACGGGGAGTGTGTCAGGAAACCTGTCAGAAAAGGCAAGCAGATGGGCAGGGATCCACAGCCACTTCATACCAAAGCAGTGCAGAAAAATGGCGTTTGGCAGAGGATGAGGATCCTATAAAAGAGCTCTCCGTCTGGGCCTGAGACTCTTGGGACATTCTGAGCATTTTTCGTTCCACCACCCTCAGGCAGTGGGAAATTACTACCTCTTGTGTGAGCAGAGAGAAAACAACTAGACGTTCCCATTTTAGCATATAGGAGGTAGATGGGTCACCCTGCCGAAGGGCTGCCCTTTATTTATGTTAACAGGTAGGTATTTCCACTCTGGCCATGCTCTGGGGATTCATGGCCTGCTCAGCTGCTACCCTGCATGACCCAAGGAGAATTATGGCAGCACTTCCCTTCATTACAGGTCCCCACATTTATACCCTGGGTCCCTTGATGAAAGCAGACCCCAGGCTGCTGTCTGTAAGACAACCTGATTCTTCCTGTATGTGGAAGTCTAGCTTTGTATTATCATATGTTCTAGGTCTGTTTTTTTTTTTTTTTTTTTTTTTTTTTTTTTTTTTAATTGGATTTGCCACTCTGAAAATTTGAGATTAACCCACTGAAATCGAAGTGGTAAAAGCAAAGCCTGAGGAAGGCCCAGCAAAATGACAGCATGCTTAGCTGGAAAGCACTCATACTGCAGGCCTTTTTCAGTCATACCCCTTAATACAAACATCATACTCAGCCCTGTGACACTAGAGAAATCCAATAACATTTTCTCATGCAATGGAAACATTTTTGTATAGACTTACATTTTATTTGGGAACTGGCTATCTGTTACAACCAGCAATTCAAATCTAAGCAATGGAGTAATATTTCAAAAATGATTAGAGCAAAACAAATAATCACATGAATGGTATTATTTTGCAAAACATGCGAGCCTCAGTAATTTGTGGGTTTTGGTCCCTGGTGCTAAAATTGTGCTATGTCTTTAATCAAGCTAATTATGCAAAACTTTCTGAAGGTCACAAA
This sequence comes from Aythya marila, assembly GCF_965140915.1. NCBI lineage: Eukaryota > Metazoa > Chordata > Aves > Anseriformes > Anatidae > Aythya > Aythya marila. Next base: position 58,853,265 of record NC_139043.1, read on the forward strand.
AGGTTCAGGAGGAGGCTTTTTGATGCTGAAACACAGACCAAACACCCATAGTACATCGATCTGATTAGAAACAAAACTCTGTTTTCTTCAGACACATACTGGCTTGAGAGGCCAGTGTGACATGCCAGCATTTATACCTTGTGTACCCTCAGACTGCTTTGCACACCTCTGCAAAAATGAAGTTTCCCCGCCTGCTCTCTAACAGGGATATGGAAATGAGCCTTCTCTTTCCATCACTGTGCCCTCTAAAAACATTACATGAGACTTACAGCATTTATTTATTTTTTGGCAGGCAGCCAGAAGAAAGAAAAAAAAAATCCTCTTTCAAAAATACCCCTCCCTGTGAATTGGATTATGTTGTAATCCGTTCTGGATCTACCCCAGGCCTGCTTGCCTTCTGGGGTAAAATGACAAGGTTTTGGACAGTCTGCAGGGCTGGGCGGAGGGGGTGGACCACCAGGAGTCTATGATACAGCCCACGTTTCTCTCCCACCCCCTCATTTTACAGCCAAGAGGAAAAAACCTGTACACAGAGTCGGCTTTGTCCATCTGCAAAACACACGATCACCCAGGTTGCCGCCGCTCATGAGGTCATGCTGAGTGACAGTGGTGTGGGGCGATGTGGAGGCACTCCTGCCCCACCAGCACTGCTCGGGCTGCTGGCCCGCGGTGCGAGGCATCACTGCCCTACCCCACGGCCTCAGCTCTGCGAGGGCTCCTACCCCTGTGCCACGACCGATGCTGTTTAGCTGATAGTTTCTGCGGCTTTTCCCCTGCAAACTGCCACTCTCCTTTATTTCCTTTTTCTTCCTGAGTGGTCTCCACGGCCACTCGCCTCCATCTGACTTTGTGGTGAGCGGGGGATTGCTGGTGTTCTGGAAACCCGATCACCGCGTCTCTGGCTGCAGTGTAGGGACCAGACCTCTCTTCAACTTAAATTGAGGGCGACTCGATGACAAACTGAAGGGACTTCAGAGAGGGGAAAAAATAATCCAAGGCTTAGATGTGGGCTGAAGGAAAACGAAGGGAATGGGCTTTGCAAATATCTTGGCTGGATGATATCTAATTGGGGTATGATAATTCCCTATAAGTCTTAGGAGGATATAAACACTTAAAAGGCAAAGGAATTGATTAGGACCGGAGAAGGGGGTATAAGTGGAATTAATGAGATGAAACTGAGAGCAGGAAAATTTATGCTTTACAGCAACATCTCCTATTAATGAGATCTACTACAGTGTGGGGTAGGATTCCAAGGAGAAGCAATGGAAACCTTGTTGCTTAAACTGTTTCAGAGAAGACTGGACAAAACACTCAGGAACACACGGTAGGGAACAATTCCACAGTGACAGGAGGATGGAAAAGATGATCTAATAGTAGCTGTTTCCATTTCTAATTCATATGGTGACTTTATATTAGAGGGTCTTTTTTTAATTTTTTTTTTTAATTTTTTTTTTCAAGCGGACATCCAGTCATCGGTAAAAGATTCCTTCTGGTATTCCATAACAGTCCTATATTTTCCTGCTTCCCAAATCCTGTCTATTACACATATACACAATAGACCCAATGATTTATAGCAGAAACATCATCCTCCATTCATCCTATTTTGCTGAGTTACTGCAGGGTCTCTGAACAGTGGTTATCTTGTGTGCCGTATGAGCTAAAACATAGCAGCACAGCACAGCAAATTCAGTCAGATGATTCAATACAAATTTCCTGGCTTTGAAAAGTCAAATTTTCAGTCTCATTTGAAAACTATGTCTTTTTCCTATTACCTTTTCTTCACATACACAGGCAGTTTAATAGAATAACACTTAGAAAATCTTTGAAAATAGAGCCTTAGTAGAAGAAAGGCAGAGCCAGGCATTATTCAGTACAGAGAGAAAAAAGCAGTTTCTCTGTACTGGAAAAAATCACCACAAGAAAAAGGGAATTTTTGCTGAAGACACATTTACTCCTCTACCATTAACTTTGTAATGCATGCTCTTCTAAATGGCATGGAATTTTTTTATTGGTTTACATCCTATACATGAAAGTGGCACACTCTCATTTCAGAAAGAGGAAGCAATAAAGGTTCCCTTAATGGTTAACGTAATAACCCAAGTGATAGCACAGATAGCCTGGGGAGGTCACTGAAGCCGAGTTGCCTGCTAGGAATGGTGTAGATAAAGCCCATCCTGCTTTAGGTGAGGGTAGAATAGATGCTTGCTCAAGCTCCTTTCCAGTCATATATATATACATATGACTTTTTTCTTTTTTCTTTTAACAGTATCTTCCATCGGTCTATCTGCAAGTTTTCCAGACATCTATCTGCTAACATTTGTGCAGATGCATGTAGGTCAGCTAAATCCAAACATCGGTAGAGCCTAAGGTCAAAACAGATTGTTGAGCTTATCTTGTCCAGTGTTTCTGAACATTTTCCCAACCGTGATCTCATATTACAACAGAACAGAATAATAGGCCCCTTTCCATCTTCTTGCCTGTAAAGAAGGAGCAGCTGAAATCCCGTTGGACGTCCCAAGACCAGAAGATTGAGAATGAAGGCTGTAGGTCAGCCCCCGAGCAGAGCTGTATACACCAGCTCCCAGTGCAGATGGGTGCACAGCTGCATGACTGAAGTGTGCAAATGGCAATATGCACAGGCAGGACACAAAGCATGTAAAGAAAGGGACTCAAGGTCTGCTGTCTGCCACATACCAAATTAATTGTTGGTAGAAGGTGACTGATTTTTGGAGACTCTTCCTAACGCGTACTAACGCTGTTCAGAGAGTCATGCTAGCGTATACCACAGCTAACGCTGACTTCATTAGAACTCTCTGGTCAATGAAAGCAATTGTGTGTTGTCTAGTGGTTGGACTGGAAGACAGGAAAAGATTTGATTCAATACTAGCTGTGCTCCTGACTCATAGCTTACCCTCCAAGCAAGTCATTTGACCTTTCTGTAGTTCAGTCAATCTGGCTGGAAAATTGTGCGGGAAGAAGAGAAAAGCAGTATTCTTGCTGAAAACCACAGACGGAATCTGAGCTGAGTTTTCCTAGGTTAAAAAAGAAAGAGACAATATCAGAAGGTGAGTCAGATTCCGAACCTTCCTGGCCTTTTCCACTCAGGACGTCTGGTAGTATCATCATTATCATAGCAGAAAATCATTTACTTCAAGTCTTGCTTCTAGCTCAGAAACCAAAAGGAAATACTCGGTACTTGTGCCAGGTACACTCAGCTCCTGAATAGATTGAAGGACTATCTGAACAGATTTAATAACTTTGGACTTCTCTACATGGGTCATATTTAAAGGGTATAAATAACCAGAGCAAAAACTGGAACAGAGATGGATTTATATTAATAATATTTTTTTTTAAATTTTTCTGATGGGAAAATGGAAAAAAGTAGGGACTTAAAAATACCTTTTTTTTTTTTTTTTTTTTTTTTTCCCCTCTGTTATGCTTTCTGTCAGATTTTGTACTATAGAGACCTAAAGAACATTTTCTGGCAAAATACCAAGCTAAATACAACATGGTGTAAGTTCCTAATAATGGAAAGAAAGTTGTGGTGGGAAAGTGTCTAGAGCAGATTTTGTAGACAGAAGGTCCCTGAATTGGCTGCAAAAACAATTTCTTTTTCAGAATGTCTTCCTCATTTTGAAAATATAAATAGCTCTAATTAAGTGCCCCAACCTTTTTCTTTTAGTATGAGTAGGAAGTGGAGCTGTAAAAGATTGATTTTGGCCAGTACTGCCATAAAGTGGTGAAAACAATAACGACCTGTAAGGGAAACTGAAATTCAATGGGGGCTGGATTTGTGGTTCTGAATATCTTGAAAATGTCTCTGTTTTTGTGAGAAACCTCTTCTGGACCCATGAAATCAGACCCCCTCTGGATTTCAGGAACGTTTGAAGTGGAGCAAAAGGCCCTCACCCTGACAGATGACTCACGTGGAGAGCTACCATATGAATGGTACTATTGACGACACATCCATGCATACAGCTCTGCTGGATGTACCTCTGCACAGCGGGTCTTGGGGGGGGGGGGCAGGGAGAGGCAAAACTGACAAGCACTCTGCAGTGAGGGGATCACATGCAAAATGCTGAAGGTGAGTGACACTGTTGGGTTCAGGTGCCGTGCATTTTTGTTTCAGCCCTTAATGAAAACAGAATCTGCTTTCAGTTTGATACCAGGTGAAATATTGTGATGCTTTGATCTGATGGTAGAAATATCTCTAGAAATGAGGCTTTAATATTGTAGCCATCACACTGCTGACTATTTATCAAGGGGTCTACAAAAGACCTGGCATATGAAAAATGTTTATAAATTTTCACAGATCTAAATGTTCTACTTAAGTCTTCTGAACTTCTCTTCAGAAGTCTTGAGAAGTAATTAGCTCTCTCTCATCCTAGGTAGAGGGATTATAAGAGATTTTAGGTTAATATGACCCAGCAACTATAATGACAGCATTGCATAATAGGAGATATTAGCAGGGAGGAGCTGGAATGTGGAAATGGGTTTTCTCCATCAGATTTTTTATTGTTACAAAATGTGATACAGATAGGAACATTTTTATGAGTCCCAGGGATACCACTTCTCCATCAACATCATTTGAAGACAACAAGTCTCTCAATTTTATTTTCAATTACGTGGTAAAACATGATCAAGAGGCTCCTTGTGGGCTCCTGTGAATTAATCACAATCACTGAACTGTTGCATTAAAAGACATAGAGGACCTGATGGACAATAGAGGTCTGGCAAGGTTTCACAGTAAACAAATCTGAAGTGAAACTTAAGTCTTCTTTGAACTCAGACCTGACCTTGACCTAAGCAGGATTTACATCCAGAAAGTACTCTCTTGGCTTATACTCATGAAGTCAGAACTGCACTGCTGGACGTGAAACACTGTGAACTCTGATGCTCTGGAGTAGACCCATGCATCTGTATCACCTGGAAAGTTAAAAATATTTGGACATAGAATTTGATAGGAGTTGTCAACATTGTGGGCATGTCTCATCTGTTAGAGTTCTGAAGAGTTTTAAAAGTTTTGCTTTCAATCTGTGCAGACACTTCATTTTTAAAATTCCCCTCTGTTACTTCTTGTGTGTAGAAGAAAATTTATTTCCCAAATGCTTATTTTTTCTCCTATGATGCAATTGGAGTGGAATACTGTCTCTTTCTCACATGCTTCTATATTGTTAATGCATTACTTTGTGCATTCAGATTATAGTGACATAGTAATTTCAAGGAATTTACAATTTGGTCATAAAATACAAGTGTACCATGACCACACAACAGGAATAACATTCATGATATAATCCTAAATTTTCTTATTTCCTTCAATCTTATTTATACAGTAATACTGCAAAAATTACCTTACATTGCAACAAGTAAAAGCAACTGAGTCAAGTCCAAAGGGACAGATGCAACAAACAATTTTTCTTTTTTCCCTTGTGTTGAGCTGGTCAAATGCAAGCCAGCTGCACACTAGAAACAACGTATGCATGGCAATTATGTGTGAGCTAAATATGCCCTGATTTCTCCATGAGAAGATAGCTTCAGAATAAATAAATCTACTCACACATATGGGGATTTTGCCTTGCTCTCATCTTGAAGGCCAAACATTTAAATGGAGAATTTGCCTTTGGGAGATGGAATAGCCAGGTTAACTTTCATTTTAGCTTAGATGCTCCAGCATCATAATAGTGCTGGCTAAAACACGGGGCAATCAGAAAGGCCCTAAGATGGCCTGTGGGATGCCAAATCTGATGTCAAACTGTTCTCTGATACACACCTTATACAGTAATATAGTGGTTGTTTTCTTCATCTACAGAAGTCTGGAAGAGTTGAGACTTGTTGTTTTTTGCACTTTCCCTTTTTCCTGTTCTCTCTGTGAAAGCATTACTACTTCTTACACTGGTAGGATCAGGTGAAAGTTCCTGGGGAAACTTCTTTCCCACTTCTTTATCCTGGAGCTCATCAGGGCTCCTTACTGCCACAAGTTTTTTTCCTCCTTTGATTTGTGTTAGTGGATCAAGCTGTCAGGTAATTCTTCTAACTCATCTTTCCAGAGGTCTGCTACAACCATGGTAATGTAAGTCATGCTTCAGAACCATGGGGCCCCAAATTGTATGCTTATTTAATTAAATATATTATATACTTAGATATATAAATGAAAGCTTTTATTTTATTTGTCCTTACAATAAGCAAAAAAATGGACTAGAATGAGAAAGAAACATGAAAAACATGGCAGATAAAGCAGATGGAAGTTAATTTATATGAAATTTTGTATGGAATGGAAATGCAGCTTATAGTTGTTTATGAGAATCCAGCTCCTGCTATTTGAAATTGTACATACCAATATCTTGGTATATCTAGAAAAATGCTGATTGCTCTTGGCATATTAAGTCTGACATTTTCTAAACCAGTTTATAATAAAATATAATGAATGAAGGACAATCTTTCAGATTAGAAGGCCAGTTTACTCAAGCAAAGCATCAAAATAGCATTGATATGGTAACAGCCTGGCATCTCACAACGTGCCAGGATTAGAGCACAAGGCTGCTTCCGATTGGAAACCACAGTGGGGAAGTTCCTAGTTTCTCTTCCCTATAAACTCTTCCCTATAAAACACCCATTCCTTTCTAGATGATTCATAAGATAATGGATATTCATCCCGTAACTAATCTATCATTTAACATAGGCTTTGTGGCAGCATATGCCACTGTAATTTGAGAATTTTACTTTGGGAAATAAAACAATTTTTGTGGCAAGCTCTTTTCCTTCCTTCCTTCCTTCCTTCCTTCCTTCCTTCCTTCCTTCCTTCCTTCCTTCCTTCCTTCCTTCCTTCCTTCCTTCCTTCCTTCCTTCCTCTCAAATGGCACTGTTCTGAACTACAGTTTTCACCCCAAAGTCTATATACCCAGTGATGGGCATTTTATCATAAATTGTATCAACTGTCCATTTCCAGGAGGTTGACTAAAAAACACTTGAGGAATTGTGTCTCATATCCATTCCTAAAAATGATGCTATCTTCTACCATGCTGCTATTCTCAGCATTTCCTCAAATTGGAGAGATCATCCTCAAAAATCTTGCCTTGGTAAAAAGAAACAATCACATTAAATCCTGATATCAGAGGGAAGTAATTTTATACATGACCTTGAAGGCTGGATGTGGGCAGAATAGAAGGGGAGATTCCTAGCTTTCTACACAACCTTGTAACTATACTTGGAAGGTCCCAAGAAATCAGACTGGAAATTTGGGTTGCGTTTAATCACACCACTACTGCACTGGTATTTTTAATGACTTTTTTTTTTTTTTTTTTGATTCTCCAAAATCCCCCTGAAGAATAAATACCCTACTGAAGCCCTACAGGTAAACACAGAAGAGAGGATTTCCAGTAATGTTTCAAAAAATGTGTATGAAACAGCTGTCCAGGTGGGACATCCAAAATACCTGGTGCAATGGTACAGCATAAGCTATTTGTACTGATAAATTCTAGTCATGATTAATCTCAGATCCCTGTCAATAAAAGATTTATCACGCAATGCTATGTCTTTTATATTTGCCTAAGAGTCTCTCCCTTCCACTCTGACCAAAAGAAGTGAAATCAAGATTAATCAGTAAATTACTTTAACCTCGGTAGGGTTTCTCATTAATTCGTGGTTTCTCATTTCCCACATCCCCATCACTGCATAAAACTTCCCCATTTACAGACAGTTCACTGTTTACATGATAAACATACTCCCTGCATTACCCTTCTGGACTTGTATTGCTCAAGCGTGAGAGCTTCAGTACATCCCACTTCCTTACCATCCCCTTGAAACCTTGCTGATGACAGTGCTTGGTGACCACAACAGGCAGTGAGTACTAATATTGCAGTACAGAGAATTTCCCCCATCAATGAAGCATAACATTCAGTTTCTCCAGCTGTTCTCATTCCTGGAAACCTGCTGGAAAAAGCCACTGTGGAGGTAAATGGACTATCTTGGAGCAGAAGCATCACCCACATCTTAAAAGAAGTGACAGAAGAGGATGGGGCTTTTGCCCTGAGAGTGGGCTGTGGCAGCTCCTTTTGCTGCACTGCTGAGATAAAAAAGAAATACTTTAGAGTGTCAGTAGTATCTGGAAGCTCACCAAAGGGGAGGCAATTCCTCTGGAGGTTTAGCTGGGACAATTGACTGCCTGCAAGCTTGTGCCTGCACGAAGAGGCTTCACGGCTAAAGCTCATCCCTGCCCTGCTATCCCTGTTTCCCTGCGTGGCTACTGCTCCACAAAATGCCACTTCACATCTGACAGGCACAGCCCTTCCTGAGAGGCAGCCTGCACCCACTGCACAGCGATAAAGCCAGGTTGCCATTTCTCCCATTGTCACAGGGAAGTCCATCAGCAGGGTGGGTATAGGGGTATTTCTGTCTCTTTTTCTTTCTGTCTTAACAGTGTAAAATATTTCAGGCGGCAGCTTCAGAAACCAGACTTCCAGCCTACCTGATATAAGATACGGCACTTTAGAGATTATGTTTGCTTTGGAAAAATGCACTCCACCAAGAGTTTTACTCCAGGGACTTGCTAGAGATGAACCCTACTGAGGCACATATCAGTGTCAGTAATATCTCTATCCCATTAGTACTGCCTATCTAATAAACCTCACCAGCTTCGTTATAGGGTTTTTAGTAGTGTTCTTCCAGAATTATCTCTGCAAATCAACTGATAAGAGCCAGGAGAAAAACACTAAAATTGACCAGCAACTTACATTGTACTCATCATCAGATTCAAGCTATCTGCAAAACCAGAGGCGTTTAAACTGTATTCAAAATTTACCAAGTTAATTTGTATGTTCCTCCCAATTAATTAACTAAACAGTAAGAGCCAGGATCCAGTCTCAGATCCAGGGATACCATCTGTCACAACCTGGCTCGGTCCCATCATGTAAGGTCACCAGTCTGCTGTGAGTGGGCTCCACCCATGGTGTCCCACCTGCTTCCAACCCAGCCATTTCCGAGGCAAATGGCCTCTCCTTGTGCTTCTCATGGCCCTGGGGCACCTCTGACCCCTCTCTGGAGAGGTGAAACCCTGCAGGGCATCCAGCCCTGCCATGCTGCCTGAGGCTCACACACACTCCTGGGAACTTCAGCTGGGGTTTCAGGGGACCATTTCCACACTTCAAACTTAACTCCCCCACCAGGACAATGTGATGGAACAAGGAGCAGTGTTTCAGCAGAAGAATGTCTGAACCAGACACGGGTACTCTTGAAAGGAATTGAAAATCACAGCCCTTCTGAAATAGGGTGGAGTCCTTGCTTAGTCACCCCTTCCGTGAACGTAGGAGCTGGGGTGAGCCCATCCTTGTTTTCACACACTCAGGCAGGACTCAGGCATACTCAGCTGCTCTCCTTTGCAGCATCCCCACCGCTGTTTTCTCCCTGCTTTTCTTTATAAAAAAAAAAAAAAAACATCCCATGGGAAAGGCCAGTACCTAGAGGATACTCGGTACCTACCAGTACTTGGTGTTCTGAGTCCTAAATTAGCATCTTGATGGCTTCTTATAGCTAGTGCCTGGAAAGGTCGCTGAGAACATTTCTGAGGCAGGGCCAACCCAGTAAGCTGGTTTGATGATGTCTACATATGTGTCGGGGAAGATACAAGATAGAGCCATGCTCTTGGCCCCAGATGTGTGCTGGGTTCTTGAGAAGGTTCACCACTGGGGAACCACCCTGTGGTGTAATGTCACCAAGCCACTGTAGATAAGGATCCCTCTTCCCAGCTGCAAAGCATTGATTAAAGGTTGGCGGAGTGAAGCCCCAGCATTACGGAGCTCAAAGGAAGATCTGACTTTGATTTCACTGGAGCCAGAGCTACAGTCATGGGCTGCAAATGATACAGGGCTGTGTGTACAGATAAATGGGTTTTCTGGATTGCCCTCAGGGCACTTAGTGCCTTGTAAGATCAGGACACAGATGCTCATGTGGCTTTTGACATCTCCTGAATTACGGTAGTTCTGAAACCTCATTGCAGTTAACTTGATGGAAGTGTTCTAGACAAAAAATAAAGCAACTATCAAGAGACACAAAAGAATGATTTGTGATAAGAAATTAACAGCAATTCTGTGGCTCACCTACCCACAGAATAATATATTCTTTAGAGGAAAGCAGTCATCTACCTTTTAAATTGTGTAGAATTTAAACATACTTCTGTAAGATGTGTTTGAAAATGATGTTGAAATGGATATGTTATCAATGTTACATAAGAAAACTATATTTTAAAGTGTGTGTTTTTACCAGGTCACCTAAAAACACATAGCCCATAAGTGTAATCAATAATTAGATCAATATAATCAATATAATCAATAATAAGTGCAAACAATAATTAGAGGTGCATGTGTACGTGTATGGGCACATGTATTTTCAGTAATAAATTTGAAAAGTGCAAATAGCATCTATGAAAAGGAACATTTAGGAGGGATCAAGGAATAGTGAAGGGATTCAAACTCTCTTTAAAGTTAAGAAAATATTTTATCAGTGTACTCTAAATCTGGTGGTATAAAGATGGAAGATACAAACTTACCTAGAGAAACTGCATATATTTTTGCCTACACCTACTGAAGAGCAAATGAAATCACAAAATAAATTAAAAATAATTAGGAACTTCAGGTGCCTCCACTTTGCCAAATTTTATTCACTGTAACAGCACCTAGACTTCTGTAGGTAATTTGTTGAGCCACACAGATAGGTCCTTATAGGGTCTGGTCTGAAGTTAAGCACCTAAAGCACACAGTTGGAAATGTTAGATGAAGAAACAGATGTGTGAATTATCTAATTTCCATTGATGTAAATGGGAGTTAAACACCTAAAGAAGGAATGATCTGCCTCTTTGCTGCAGCCTTGTATTTTAGTGGATTCTGCAGAGATTTAAAACTTGCGCCAAAGATTTACAGCTAACAGCATTTTTCACCCAAAATCCTGAACAACTGATGAATAAATAAAAGCCTCTATTGTCATTCAGCATGATACTTCTTTTTTTCAGCAGTATAATGCTTTTACACTTTCCAAAGGTAGAGCCTAAGCTATAAGATGTTTCTCTCATCTGCTACCTGGGGGAGAGCCGTGTGAGCAGCGTCATGTTTTAATTGAGGCAAGGCTTGGGATTATGCTGACAGGCACAGCATGGTGGAGGGAAGGGGCTGAGCAGTAAAAGTCCATGTGGATCCTTTCTTGGTCTAGACAGGATTTGCTTTTAGGGCCAGAATAAAACTCAGATCAGAAATGAGGCTATCCTTCATCAGCCCACCGTGGATCTGAATATATTTCTACTTGGGATTTTTCCCCTCTCCCGTCAGTCCAGAGGGTCACTTGGACCCCTTTATTCTAAGTTTAGGAATACCAATCTTTTTCATTGGTTTTGAGGATGTGAGAAAAAAATCCTATGGGTTTTGAAGGCTGAAATGAAGCAGAAACCTTTTGCTGCTGGCTGCAATGCAAGTACATAGAGATGGCCTGAAGCCCAAGCCATGATTTTTTTTTTTTTTTTATTTCTTTGGGACCTTACAATTTGGGAAACCTAGACAGCCTTGCAGCTCATTAGTTCGGTAATCCCTTTGCTTCAACAACAGAAGCAGAGGGAGATGTGACTCATTTCCCAATCACCACTACCTCTGGCAGCTGAAGACAAATTAGTGCCCAGTTTCTGGGCCAGCAAGTTAGATGTCTGTAAACTCAGTGACACCAGGCCTGTGCAGTAAAGGTGATGCCACCTGTGTGCGTGCAACAGCCACAGTTTTTCCTTCAAAATTTTCCATCATAAAGTGGGGAAAGTTCCCAATTCTACATTTATCAGCAGTCTATAGTTTTCTACCAGCTGCAGGGTCAGGAAAGCCTTTATGTATATAAACAGCTATTACATTTGAATTGTCTTTTTTTTTTTTTTTTTTTTTTTTTCAGGCAGAAGCATGTTTCTTATTTATCTGCAAACATCCTGTTCAAATTTAAGATTTTCTGTGGTAAGTTGCTGTTCATTTTTATCTGTTCTCAAACCAGTCAGGATGGGAATAATTTCTGATGGGTGACCAATAGTGAAAAAAAAAAGAGGAGAGAAGATGTATGGGGGGTCCTGGGCATGGTGTGGTTGATGTTACAATCTGAATTTGAAATGGGATAACATATGGAAGGTCTACCAGGACTTCTGAGAAAATCAGCTAGCTAGCCTGGGATCTGCAGGACATATGCAGGGCAAATACATCCATGTGTCCTTTTTTGACTATTAGTCATTACTGTGCAGTTTAAAAAGTATGCGTCATGAAATAATCTGGGTAACCTTATGTTCTAGCTGTTATACATGGTGTGCCTTGTGCCTTTCCCTGAATCTATCGTTCAGATTTTTGATCAGACATACATGTACATCAAAACAGCAATTACCTGACTCCTCTTCTGGAAGATATTTCTACATCTGCATTTCAAGAGGTTTTTGTCCGTAGGTTCGTGCTTCGGGACTACAAGATCCTCAACATTTAGTTGAGCAAAACATTCTTAATCCAAAATCAGGTTCAGGCTTCCTATCATATTTAGATTTATGAACAGTTTGCAAACAACTCTGCTGAAATACTGATTATCTACAAACCCTACCTGAGGTAATGGAAGCAGCAGGGTATGCATAATATTTTTGCTTTTGTTTATGTTTCTGTAGTGGTCATTTTTGTTCTTCAGTTTGCATAGAGTCCCTTCAGCTCACTCTACATCGTGGAGCGTTACCACAAGAAAAATGCTGTGAGAGCTATGCTGCATTGCCTTTTGGTTTTTGTACGTATAAATCAACCATAGATCATAAAACACAACCTGTAATAACAATCACCAATATTTAATAAATTTCTGACTAGTTTGAAAACCTGTTCAAATACTTTGTACCACCCACAAAAACATTTGTAATAAATTGCAAGGCAATAAAAATCACATAACACGTAATTACTGGCATTATTGTATCCTTCACTTTTTTGAGGGGGGAGGAGCTGGGCAGAGAGAGGAAGAGGCTGGGTTTGAGGAAAAAAAAAAAAGGAACTTTTCAGCTGAATTTTATGACCTAATTTGTTATACGATTCTTTAAATAATACACTTTGAGCAGTGATAAATATGTAAAAGGAGTTTTTCAAACAGATCGCAAGTTCTGTTTCTGAATGAGTCATTTCTGATCAGTAGGATTCTCTTAACAAGGGAGTTACAGCAGAGGGACCAAAACACATTTCCATTGAAACCAGTGGCAAACTCCCGTTGACACCAACACAGGACAGAGGATTGACTTGACAGGCACATTAAAACCAAGAATGGAAAAACTTAGAGAGGTGTTGTTAAAAAAAAAAAATAAAAAAAATCTGAAACTACTCCTCCAATTCAACTTCCATAGTTTTTGGCACATTTTATCATTCTCCTAGTTTGCACACAGGAATGAGGTGTAAATGTGTAAATGACTTAAATATATACAAACACTAAATCCATGTTTACGTTTGCACTAACGTAAGATTCTGCCCTCATATCTATGGTTTGTGGTGAATTTCCAAGAAGTTGGTTTTACCAAGAAGTTGAGTTACTCATTGCTGTAGGGATATTGTGCTTGTGATTCAAAAGAAGTCATTTTACCAACCAAGGAAGAAAACAGAAGATCTATTAAACAAACAAAGAAACAGAACATGGGTTTTCAGGTGAAAATATAGGCTTCTCTGCTTAAAATAAGGACTGAGCTGACTGAATCATAGTATTTGCAAACCACCAAAAGTGATTTAGAAGCATTGACATTTTTGTTACTCTTTTTTTTTTAAGTACCTAGCAAGCCTAATTCCCATGGAAAGTCCCGGGAACTTGGGAACTTGCATGCCTCTGGGAAAGGGACTCAGATTCCTCTGAATATACTACATGTGAGCTTTTAGATGTTTAGCCATTTGAACTAAATTACCTATTTGGTTTTAAAAATATATCATTTAGGAGCTTTACTCATGATCCTGTCCCAGACTCATTCCTTTTCAAAACCCGATTTACTCCTTGATATATTCTCTGATAATTATTCCTTTTCTAGGTAAAGTATCATAGAATTAAAGCCCTTTAGTTTTGCCAGGAACTCAACTAATGTGATCAACAGCACAATAGGAAAGGTTCAAAACACTGGAAGGGTTGAGAGACAGGCACTGTATAGGCAGTGCCTCAGGAGATGGACACCAGTGCATCTTTCAGGTGCCAGCTGCAAGGCAGGGCTCAATGCTTCTGGAAATGTTCTCTGTCTCTCTAACCTGGTCCTGTTTTGCCCAGTCTCAAATACTGATCTTGGCTCTCACCAAGGACACACACCCCTTCATGTCTGGTGATGCTACCATGTAGAAGATAAAAAGAAGTAAAGACCAGGTGTTGAACCTTGTCATGAATGACTTTGTCCCTGGTAGATATCCCAGGATATCTATGGATCTCAGAAAGACTTCCTCTTCCTATAGAGACTAAACAGACAGCTCATTTGAAGGGAGGCAAACTGTTTTCATTCCCCTAAAAATAGGATTAAAAAGAACTCGACATGTGGAACTCTGCAGTTTCCTACCTCCTTTTGATTTTTTTAAATTTTTTCCCATCTAGTGTATTTTCATCTTTAAACAAATGCTTTGAAAAATGCACTTTAAAAAAATAAAAAATTGTGCAATTAGAAAAACATTTATTTCAATACTGCTGAAATGCTTTTCCTGTCTAATTTAAAGTCTTGCAGGTGAAAATGTAAGAAAAACAATTTGGGGCATTTTTCACAGGCAGTCACAAGATCCGGTAAGACAAATTGTGGACCAAGGAAGGAGCAGCCTCTGCCAACTGCAGCAGCTGAGTTAGAAAGTTACATTCTTCCACCAAGCCACTTTTCCCATTGTTAACATGTGTACCAAGGCATTTGGGGATGATATGCATGCGCTGCACACAGACAGTCATGGGATTAAACAGAGTCACTCACAGAATACATTAGCCCCAGTTTTAATTGCAAACCTTCCAGCCCTTCTGTCACACCAGAATCTCTTCGGATTTACAAGGATTACAACGAGTAGAAGATGTTATGCAAAGAAATTACAACAAACATCAGCCTCAGCATCTTGGATGCATTCATCTTCTGACAATGAATGCTCTATGCATACACAGGACACTACATGTAGATCATTTAGGGCTCACCAATGAGCAAGTGGTGTGGTTGAAGAACCAAGGAAAAAAACTCTGTTGAATGGTATTAATAAAATCATGGAACCACATTTTTAACAAACTGAGATGGAGGAAGCAAACTGGAATTTAGTGTACACTTGAGATGCAAGATTAATGCTCCCAGAGCAAAAATGTTGAGTTCAAATGTCTAAGCCAGTAAAGGCATATTTAGACACCTAAACAAAAATGGCCTGATCTGCTGTGTTGCTGAGCACCTGCACTTCCCAGTGAGATCAGTGGGTTTTGCAGGCTAGCTTTAGGAACACAGGTTTGAAATTTGTGAGTATGAAATGGAATAACAAATGGGGAGTGCAAAAGCTGTGTCAGCAGATGCACTAGTCTTTGCCATAGTAGTGTCCTGCAGATGTTAGAGAGACGAAAGCAATTTTCCACGATAGATGATATGTTCAATATATATACAATTAAAGTAATGGGAAACAAAACGAGAAATGGGGTCACGCTCATCTGCTCTTTTGAAGATGTTTTTTCCATAGAAAGAAGCAGCTGAATGCAACTGTCGTTTAGTTACATCAAAACAACATAACATGTGCGAGCAAGGGAATCCTGGCACGTTAATTGGCAGAGTAGCTGGTAATGTGCTGTGTGCTGGACACCGATGCCTCACTCTCTCCCTCCCCTCCCCCCCCCCCTCCATCTTTTTTCCTTCTTAATAAGAAAAGTAAACTCAAGAGAAGGCTTCCAGAAAACAAATAGGCATTGTTCCCTGGATGGTAGATACGTGGGATGTACACAACAGATTTTGTTCCACTGGGTATGGGAAGACGAACAAGTCACCACAGGGTAAGCCAGTATGTTGGATTTACAGCACACAAGCTGCTCTGTAGTAATAATCCTTATGCACCCTGCAGGACACTGCAGTAAATGCAAAATACTTCACCTCTCAAAGGACTTGGATGCCTAAAGACACTCTATCTCCATGTGCCTAACCCATACTGAAATCCATGGGAATCTGGCACACAAGAGCTTTTGTAAACATTACTAGCTGTCCACCTGCAACTTTATGTACCTAAAATCCTTTGAAAAACCTGACCCTGGATCTCAGGCAGGTAATGAACCATTTTCATACTCATTTCATTTGACGCACGCAGAGCATGTAGGCCATTAGGAGAACTATTAACTCGCTCACCACTGCCTGTGTTACTGGTCCTTACGGCCCCTGCTGCCGGGGGAGAAGCAGGAGGCTGGTGGGGTGGGTGGAAGGGATTGGCATCCTATTGCTCTTGGCAGTTTAACTCCTCCTCATCCACCTGCATCCCCTCTTTCTGCCAAACTATGAGCCCCAGTCTTTTCCTGGTCCAGTAACATCTCCCAGAGGGCAGGTTGATGGGTAATATTGCAATTCCCTCAAGTTCAGCTCTAAAATCAGTATGCTGCAATTGTACCTAAAGAGGCTTGAGTTTTGAAGTTGAGTAGCTCCTGCTGAGGTCAGAGGACAGAAGGCCAGTCTAACAGAAGGTTTGAGATATGAACAATAGCTACCTGAGTGCGGTGTGCAGGGTCAACCCTCCTCTTTCTGTGGTAAGACCACCGCTGTGGGAGTTAGGGACCCCTGACTCTTTGCTACTGCTTCTTCTCACTCTGCTGCTGGTATAATGCTGATGGTGCTCCCTTTAAGTCTCCTGCTCTCTGAATGGTGGGGAGGATCTGGTGAAACTACTGACACGTAAGCCCATATGATATGACTGGCACGTGTTATTTTCAGGCAGTTGTTAAGGGAAGTCTCAGAAACTGTATTACAAGCTTCAGGACTTTTGTGTAGAAATGACAAATTAGGAGAGCAGTGTGATGGCATTAGGGGATTCACAAGTCTGAGATTAGCTTATTTCCTGTTGCAAATATACTTTGTCCTGATGTTATGCCTCACCCAGCTCTGATACCACTCTTAGACTAACGCACTGTAATATATAATAAAATTGCCAATGTTGTATAAATTTGGTAGGTGTTAAAGCATTTAGTGCTTATAATTTCTACTGTAAACAAGAGCCTTAAAAACCTTGGAAGATGTAAGCTTAAAATTTATCTGTTAGTTTGTGTTTTTAAAGCACTATTGAGTAAACTGATATTGGCCTCTTTTGCATGTGAACTCCATTATACATAGGTCCAGAGTAACTCTATAGACTAAATACATGTAAACAAGAAAAATAATACACCATGACTGAGAAGATACTAAACGCATAGAAATCATGGACTTAGAACTGTGGAAACTTTAATTTCTCCTGTAAAAATATGACCTAAGCCTGTATTGCTCTAAGTACACCAAGAAACAACAACACAGAGCTCAAAAAGTAGAAGTATTGCACAGGTTATTTAGGCCTGAGTGTTACTGCTAAGTGCACCTGTGGTCATGAAATACTTCATTTAATTTGATGGGATGAGAAATCTGAGTATGAGGAGATAGTAGCTCATTAAGGGGCTTACAGTCTTTCTTGTTACCAGAAGAATTTTATCCTTAAGCAGTTTGGCACAGATAAGGAAAAAAAAAACACAACTCATCTCACATCAATTAAGTCTGCACTTTAGCCACATATCCTTTCCCTCCCTATCTTTGTGAAAGCTGGAAGACCACAGCGTCTGGCAAAATATTTAATGATAATAATACTAAAACATTTCCCACTGACTGAAGGAACTACAGAAGTAACACATAGTGTGTGTAGGCCTCTGTCCAGGAATAATAAACTATAGGTTTCTGTCTGATGGTGAAAAAGAGCTCAGATAGCAGTGAAACAAATACATTTATCCCTGTAAGACTGAAAGATAGCTGTGCTGGGCCAAATATTAAGTGAAAATTACTAGGGATAAGCAAACCCTGTGGAGCTGGAGGTTTTGTAAGCAGTTCAGGCTTTTAATATATTTTGGAGTTTTATAAAATCCCAGGCTTTGAAAAAAAGAAGTTGGAGAGGGTTGGAAAACTCATAACTCTCCTTTTTCTGTTCGCTCCTACTCCACTTCTTCTGTAGGAAAAATGGTAACAGTGATGTAGGCTGCACAAGAAGGAGGACAGAAGTACCCATGCCCCTTTCAGACCTCCAAGTCTTGGTTGCAATGCAGAACACTGAGGCAGACACTCCACCTTCCTCACACCCGAGCAGCTCGGGGGGAATGTTTTTCCCTCAGCTGAGCTAGGAGAATGGCTGGCTGGCAAACATCAAGGTTTTCAAGCCCCTTGTTTTTTGTTGCACCCATATTGATAATTGGTACTTCCTTATGAAGACCTTCACTGCTGCAGCCGGTCTACTACATGTGAATCTTTGCTTTCTTTTTTTTTAGGACAAAGAAAGAAAAGTTAAAGAAGCTAAAACAAAATCTAGCTGCCATGGCTTCTGAAAGAGGCTGTCCTGAGTTGTGACTTCTCAGTTCAAGAGGTTTGCATTGCTGATAATACCACACATCTGCAAGAAACTATAATGCTACCTACAAACCCAACAGCAAAGCAGTCTGTGAGCTGCTGCTCACCTTTCTGAACCCCCAGCAAGGAAAGACAAAAACAAGAGCAGGAGCACAGAAGTTGTGCTGGCAGCAGCAGCTGGGAGCAGGGAGTTACTGCTCTCCAGAGATATCCAGCTGTTTCAGCAGACAGCCCCATCACAGCAGCTGCTTTGCCCTCACCCACTGTTACCTAGCTTCAACTTTGCTAAGCTGAGCTGCAAACTCCAATGTTATAGCCCCAGCTTTCTTGCACAGTGGCAAGAGTCAGTGACCTTAAGCTGAAGTGGAGAGGCAAATGATGTGTAAAATTATTGCAAATACACAGATTTTCTACAGAAAAAATGGGCAGCCACAAAAAATAAGTAATCTAAATCATCACTTAGGGAGCTACACAGCCCTTCTTCCTTACAGAATCTCTTTATCTGCTGGGAAGAAAGCAGCCTGCTACTGCAAATGGTGCTTTATTCATTCGGAGGAGAGAAAATGGAAGAAACCCAGGCTTGCTCTGCTACATAAAAGATTTACCACCCATTCTGAAATCCAGCAGTAGCAAAGGCACAGACCAGGGTACTGAAAGACAGCAAAACTCCAGGTATACCACGATAAACAGGCGTAGGCTGTCTTTGCTCTGCCACCATCAAGTCCCTGCTTTTGAAGGACACAACTTCCCTAAACAGCTAAATAGCATGAATGTTTCATGCTATTGGCATGGCTGGAAAGATTTTGCCCAGAGCTGCAGCTGAGTATTTTGGCATCCATACTCCTCCAGCTGTAAACATCCTCCATATACCCTGCTGGCAGTGTATATTCCTGGGTTCAGTGGCAGAAGCAGCAGACAGGGCTTGGACATAATTCTCTTGCTTAGTTTTTACCATTTGAGCCCTTGCTCTGCTTCAGATTTCTCCGACCCAAAAGGGGGATGACTAGGAGTTAGTGACTCATGAAAACAAACCTCTCAAAGAAGAAAAATGTAGCAACTGCCTTATGATAGAGAGAAGACAAAATATCATTACTTCTCCCATCCACAACAGAAAAACATGTAAGTCTAGAGATGCAGTGGGGAATATATGGGGATGAGGGCAAAGGACTACAGTTCATGATCACAGAATTGCTTCCTGAGAGAATGGGAAGAGTGGGAGAGCTTTACAGAAATCACAGGATGCAGTTTTAAGTGAGATCCTCTGAAAACATGGGACTTTTCTCCTCTTCATAGGAAGAGTGTCTGGCCACAGCTAGGAACTCATACATTGTTAATTCAGGACTTCCTTCTCTTCACAGCAGCCCAAACTGGCATTTTGCCCCCTTTAAAAGGAAAACAAATCGAATCCTTTTGGAGTTCTGTTCCTCATTTCAAAAGTGTGTGAGTGGGTTTGAAATGAAACAAAATATGTCCCCCTCTTATTAGTAATGCCAAATTGCTGGAACTGATTGGAGGAAGGAGAGATCGGAGGGCACATTGCATGAACTCTGCACAGATTGCATGAAACAAACCTCTCTCTCTGTAAAACAATGCAGTTCAGGGGCCAGTGAATTGAGCATAAACCCCTGAGAAAATATCAAGCCAAATACATCACTACAACATCGCTGTTTTCAAAGGAACTGAAAGATGCAATCGATGCATATATCAGACAGCATTTGCTGAAGCCTGCCAGTCTGAATTCTACTCAAACTGGTACAAAGTGGGTGTAGTGGTGTTTGGATCAATGATCTGATATCAGCAGAAATGAAGTCTGAAACAGCACTACACTCTAGAAACAAATCTTCTACCACCTCTACCCCATTTTGCCTTCTTCTCTCCCTGCACATCCCCCCATGCCCCCAGGCTGAATCAGGGAACTCAGCTGCATGGTATCTTGTCACTGAAAAGCTAGCTGGAAATGGCTTCTGCTGAGATGTGTTAACCATGGAAATATAGCCCTGTAAGCCCAACAGCAAAAAAGGAACCTGTAAGCAAAATTCTCCTATCTGAGGTTTTACCTAACACTGTCTGAAAAGGGCGCAGTGTACCAATAATTATGTAGATTGCTTCAGTCATTCTCTGGAGATGTGGCAATGTGCATGCAGCGCAAGCTAGAGAAGAAAGTCTGGAGGAGGCATCAGTCTGTTTGCATTATGCAGTCATCATGCTTGCTGGAGTTGACTTGCAGCATCTGTGAACAGACTTCTCCTAATAAAGAGCTTCTTTAATTGAAGGATAATGAAATCCTACGATTTTATTACCTAGGTTAGAAATGATGAGGGACTGATACTCACGCTGAAGAAGGGTGCATGTTTAAGAAGAGAACAAGGCAACATTTATGGAGAGAAGCAATATAACACACTCTACAGGAAAGCTGGATTTCTAGACAAAGAGTGTTGCATAATCACAGAAACCATGCAAGAGAAAAATGGATTCTGAATACTGAACTGACCTTAAGAATTAATAAGGCAAAGATTTTTCCCAATCTCATATGCAGTACTTTGGCTGGGAAATACAGGAATAATTGATAATTGTAAATGATTTTAGGCAGAAGGACACTATAGACAGGTATTGGGGTTGGGATGGAGGTCAGGGAAGTACTTTATTTTACCTGAAGTAAAGAAGAAGAGAGATTCTTAGGAGGTATGTGAGTTACACAATGAAGAGCTCTGGTATCCACATGTAACTGATGAGACAAAAAGATTCTCTAATCAGAAACAGCTTTTTTTTTTTTTTTTTTTTTTGGACATGTGATTTCAGTTTGCAGAAGAAAAATGTCAAGAGAAATATCCCCAACCCTGGGGAAACACATACAAATGTCAACAGCACAGGAGCTGTCCAAAGGAAAAATCAAAACAGTGACAGCCATTAGTGCACAGAACGAGTACATAGAAGCAAGATAAAGAAGCCAATGACTCAGGACACAGCCAGACTGAAAATCATGGCTCAGTGTACATACTGTGGGAAGAACATGAAAGGCAGAAATTAACATTCTCAGCCACTGAATACAAGAGCAAAGAGTGTAAGAAATATGTCCCAGTGTACAGCCAGTTGAGAAGGAAGAACAGCTTTCAGCAGATGAAGAGATTGGAAGAGAACTAGAGTTGTCAGGATTTATGGAAAGATTGGGAAAGCTAGTAATAAGGTTGAGTACAGCATTAGGATTTGGAAAAGAAGAGCTCAATTTCATTGCCAGATCCTTCAAAGCTCAAAGGGCTAGCTGAAGTGTTTCAGCCAGCACTAGCAAAAGGCTTATGGCTAGTGAGATAATGGGTCAAAAAACCCTATGGTATAGATTTGGATGACTGTTAGGGATATCAAAAGAGGAGGCAAAAAAAAAAAATCATAATTAATTGCTATGTCCTGCAAGACTTACAGGAACAGGATGAGAATGGGTGAAGGATGAAGATTTTTTTCTGAAGCACCATTAGTTCTGACTGTGCCTACAGCGTCAGCTTGAAGACGAAAAGTATGTCCAACACTTCATCGCAAGGCTTGCAGAGAAAAGTGGATTATAGTTAGAGTTCCAGCTTAATTTATTGTTAAGATCAGGGTTAGGATTTGGGAGAGCAAGGACTGACCAGTTTGGTTTGCTCCTGTGCTTTGCTGCTGTGCTATGACCTCAGTTTGGCTGGTAACGGATTTGACGTGTCAGGTGAGAGCAGCTCTTCCCTGTGGCTGTTTCAGATCACTGGCCAGACTTGATAAAGCCACGCAGAGCTCGGACATTATGCATATGGGCCTGTTGTTAGAGTGTCAAACCAAAGGTCCATCTGGCTCTGATAATTATTATAAAGAGATGCCTAGGGTGTAGAACAGAGTAAGCCTGATTGTACACTCCCAACATTCGGACATGAAATTCATTTTCACGATCTTGTCTAGTCTCACTGTGAGTACATGTAAACACTCAGTTCCACAGGCTAGGAACATTGTGCCTTAGTTATATGGTCTGCAAAGAACCAACTTTGTCAGCAGTTTTAAACACATCTCTTTATAATTTCATTTGATTAATCTAGTGTTTATATTGGAAAAGACAGTGGCCAAATGATGCCTATTGATTCTGTGAATGATTTTATAAATCATTACCAAACCCTCCCTTGTGTTGTGTCCTTTCTAGAGTAGAAATGTCTAACTTACTTACATGGCCTTTGTATGACAATTTGTGTGGCCCAGTTCTACTATATTTTCATCCATAAGCTAATGTGCTACCTCAAATTAGGGTAGAGCTCTTCAGCTCTCCAAAAAGTAGAAAAGTTATGTTGAGTTTGCTTTAGAATAAGCAGATAACATGCTACTGTGAGATCCCATGAGGTCCACCACTGCCAGAAGGCCCGTAGCATTTGCGAGCTGTTAAGGTATGGTTGAGTCAAGGTTTTGAAGGGAGGTTTTGAAAACTGTCTTTCCTGCTTGACTCTGTAAGGTTTGTCTGCATGTACAGAACCAGATGTGGTTCATGGCTGCTCTTGAGGACAGGCTTAGATTTGCTTAGGACCTCAGAAACTAGAAACAGGAGAGGTACAAATTCTGATGTACCCAGCAGGGCCTGCAGATCCATGAAGAGGTCCTTCTGGAATGAGGAGAAACCTATGCCACAAATACCTTCAGTTTCAGAAGAATTGCAGAGGAAAAGGTAAGTGGTTAATTTTTATCTCTAAAGGTACATAAACATTAGTAAATGAATAATTCCTGGACACTGGAAAACACTTCTCTACAATATCAAACTGCTAGAAACAGTTAATTTTGGCCTGCTCCCAAACAACTCACAGGCATGCTTTGGTAGATAGGACACTGCAGGAAATACTTCCAGTTCCCAGCATGGATTTTGCAATACTTCCTCTGCCACGGCTCCCCAGCAGCATGCTGTGCTTGGCTGGTAGGAGGTGGCAGTGGACACCCCAGTCTAGATGGCCTCGCGGTACCCCTCAAACCACTCCAAGACCTGAAGTATAGAGATCGAGGAAGGGCCATGAAAATCTTGATTGCTTTGCTCTTCACAGGCCTGGCAGCAGCCACACAGCAGAGCTCCAGGGGTGCCCATTGGGTTTCCATGCTTCCTGCTGTCAGGGGACAGGGGAAATGTGGATGTGTTTGGGTATCAGATGTCTTACAATGAAGGACAATAAAGAACACAAAGATTGGTGGCTTGGAGGAGGAGTTAATTAGCCACTGCCTGAAAAAAAAAAAAAAAAAGTCTCCCATTAAAACTTCAGCAGATGAAACAGCAACAGTCATGAAGGACATCTTTACCACCTATTGAATGCTCAGGGAGCAGCTGCACCAACTGGTTAGATGTCTCTGCCTCTAAAGTTCAGCCCTGGCAGGCATATCTGCTTAGCCAGACATGTGCATGTGGGTTGTTTTAGAAAAAAATTGCCCCCTTTCCTGAGCTACTCACCTGCTGCCTGAGGGCACGCTGGCACAGAGCAGCAGCACAGCAAAGGTGTTTCTGGTAAGAATTGGGATTAGAAAGCAAGAAACTGCTTTCCTTCCTAAACCTTGGAATTTCGAATGAGTAGGTGGAGAATGCAGCTTAAAAATGGGAGTCTGCAATGTAAAATATAAAATGTTTGTTCTGTAAAATGTCTTTGGTTACTTTGACTGCCTTCAGGCTAGGATTGGGATCAGCTCATGGACTGCAATTTAGCACAAGAAAATCTAGAGAAAGACACAAGCTTAAATCTTCCAGGTGTTGGTAGAGAAGGATGAAGCAAGTAGTTGTGTATATATGACTTTTTTTTTCCTCTCTAGCCTCTGACTCAGCTCAGAATTAATATTAGGATCAGGTTTTAAGAAAAGAAAAATGATAGCACTAGTTCTAGTATCAAATATTGGAATTTCAGATTAATTTTCTTAGGCTGTAAGCAGCTCTTTCAGACGCTTAGTGTTTGTAGGCCAGGGAAAGAAGAAATTTGGAAAGATTTTTATTTCTGAGTCTAGTTATAGTAAGGAAGGAGAGATGAAGTTAGCAGGAAAACTATATTTTTGCCTTAATAGTTTGTGATTTTCTGTTTTGGATTATGGTTAGTAACATGGTTAGGTGTACCGATAGAATTTAATTCAGAAAAGTAATGTTAATATTGCTCCTAAATCTTAGAAGCTGTGCCAAAGTCATGTATTCATTTGACAGAAATTATTTAAGTTTTACTTCTGTAAGAAGGCAAAGCTCCATTTCAGGGTTGCAGCTTAGAGGGTGAAAGTCTGAATAGTTTTATGCTTGTACCTTGCAAGTCATAACAGGTAAGATGAGGGACAAGGCTACCAGGAAAAAATAACCGATGAGTAATTTCAGCACTTTTAGAACCTGTCTTTCAGGGCACAGGTAAGATGGAGGAGAGGAAGTCTAGACCTTCAGGGACTTTTCTTGTTCTGGAAACTTGCCAACATGACCAACATGAGGTAAGTAGCCTGCAGGCCAAATAGTTTATGATTAATTTTATAGTCCTTATGAGTTGCAGGTTGTTTAGTCCTAGTCTATTTTAATACAGTCGCGCCTGATGAGGGATAAGAAATTAGTCATAAATCCTTTTTCCCTGCTAACTTCATCCAGAATCTTACCCTCTCAGTGCCTCTAAGATTCAGGAATAAATCTACCTTCAAAATTTTTGCTTCCTAAACCCTGCCCTGGCAGAGAGGCCTGAAAGCCTGACAGGAATCACACTCAAAGTAAGACTTTTGTCTCTGAAAGCTACATCAATCATCTTCCCTTCACTGAAAGCTCTGAGTTTTGGTAATAAAGCTAAAGCTAGCATTCCTCAGTCTTAAACCTTGCCCAAATCTGAAGAAAGATCTGTAACTTGCAATAGGCTTAATCTAATGATAAGCCATTTATCTGCACCCTTGAAAGTGTTTTGGGGCTTCCAAGATTTGGGGAAGTAGAATTTTTCTGTAGAGTAAATCACAGTTTCTTATTTTCTGATGCTACCTGTAAACCTAAACTAAATTCTAACATTCAAAACAACTCATATTCAAATCCAAATGAAAAGACATCCTTTCCACTTTCCAGCACAGGAAAACTGCTGGGTTAGGTTTAGCATTCAGCATAACACAGATTGAGTATTATTGGTTGTTATTACAGGACTGCAGATTTTCCATGTTCAAAGACCAAGTGCTAAAGAAGGGACCAGAAGGATCTTTACCTGTTCTTAGCCTCTCTGCTAGCATTAAGGCAATGGTAGCATTTAGGAAAGGACAAGATTTCAAGCAGGAGACATGGAGGGACAAACTATTTTCTTCATTCTACAAATGCTCCAGGAAAAGGGTGATGGACAGCTCAGGAAGAGCATGCAGTTTAGTATTCCTGGCCTTTTGGATGTAGAGTAGATTAAGTCTAGGGTTTTGAAGACAAACTGTAGTTTGCTGTAGCTTGCAAGGTAGACAGGACTGTTTCTCTGTTTTGGAATAAGGCTCAGGTCACTATTAGGTATTTAAAATCAGTTTTTCAAGTCAGTATGAGAATCTGGAGAATACGGCAGCATCTGGCCATGCTGCCTCTAGGTTTCTCCTTTGTTTTCAACACAAGAAGATTTTGTCTCCAGATCTCCTCTTTGCCTCACTGGAGAGGAAATGATCCAGCTGTAAAGCTAATTCTTCAGTTCCTCAATTTTCTATACCCAGACGTACTCCTAATTATAACTTGCCAACTTATCACAGCCACAAAACTAAGCATTTCTGCCAGCTAGTTTCAGTTTCATTTCTAACCATAATAGCAGAAACTATCCTTACTCATTCAGACTTGCTCCTGTGAGTCCATGGGCTAGCACTGAGAATTTTACAGCAGCTAGCTGTAAGCCACAAATGTTCAGTTTCTGATGTCATCGACAACAAGGCTAACCAATGATCTCTCTTCATTGTGCCACTGACCAAAGATGCCTGCTTAATTCAGGGTCAGATATTGGTTTTGAGGTTAGGTTAAAAGTTAGAACTAGGGTTCAGGTTACTTTTGGGACAGCAAGGACTAACAAGATATTTTCATTGTTGGGCACTGCATGACCTGTAGGACTAGAAGATAGGCTATCAGAGACAAACGGCTTATGATTAATTCTCTTGCTGTTAGGGGTCTCTGGACTGTTAACCTTAATTTTAAGGTTAGGGTTCAGAAGATCTGGGTCATCAGAGCTAGATTTATTGCTGGATTCTGCAAAGCCCAGAGGGCTAGGCTGATGGCTTGAACAGGAATGAGCAAATGATTTGTGGTTCAGGGCAGTTAGGGATGACTAGGCCATGGGAATAATGTAGCAAACGGTTCGCACAGATGCCAATTTTGGCCTCAACAAAGATCTGAACTGGTAGAAAACAAGCAAATGATAAGTCACGGTGTCTTTTAAATTTAATTAAGCCACCACCAAAAATGCTTTCTATGAATATATCAGATCAACAAATTCATCAAACTTAATTTCATTCTGTAGGTAATATGATAAGAAAATATTGTAAGACTGGAATAATTTATCAGTTCACTAATGATTATTCTGGAGCAATGGATCTGGTTCAAACTCAGAGGAAGAAACAAGCATCTACATCTACAAATACATGAAAGCACATTAGTGTGAAAAATTTGGTGTCACTGACACACCAATCCACTAATAGAAGCATTTCAAGAAGACTGATACAAGACAAGCAGAAATAACTTTTCATGTGCAGCTCAAAATGCAGCCCTGATAAAGTCACTAACGATGACAATAGCCATTACAGCCAGAAACCAGCATAGAATAAACCTGCGGTCTAATAATCAAGAGAAAGCCTTCAAAGCAAAGTGAAAGGGTTCTACGTAGCAGAATATTGAATAGACTTGCACCCTTAGTAACGGTGCAGTTACTACCAAAATTGTTTTGGGCAACAATACCCCATGTTCTTGATGCCAACAGTGGCTTGTGGCACCAGAACTACTGCCAGTTACCTGACCATTTGTCATTGCATTTGACATTTAACTTTGAGTCTAAATATTGTTGTCATGAACCCAGCTACCCAAGTTTTATGCTAAGTACTAAACCTGTCACTAACTAGAGGGATTCAGAAGCACCAGGTGTAGTTCACCACAGCACTATTGCTGTAGCCAAAGATAACAAGAACAGGCTATCCAGTTAATTTCACAATAACAATCACAACCAATTCCCAAGCAAGTACTAGGAGTATCTGAATGCAGACAAGATGAAGCCAGACATCTTTTGATCTGAGAGATATTGGTCAGACCTGAGAAGCAGAGATAAAAGCAAAGCCTAGACCAGGAGATGAAAGGGGGAAACCACTGATTTACATTCATGGCCCGTTCCTTTTCTGGGCTCTGCTTCCTCCTAGCTCTCCCTTAGACAATTAACATACAATGATATCACAGGGGTGGTCCTGAATGGACCCTAAAAACAGTAAGAATATCCCAAAGTTCCTCAGTCTGTTGGGCAGAGAAGGCAGTAGCTCTCAGATGGGGGTAGCTCACTTGTGTGGCCTCAAAATGACTACAAGAAAGAGCAGGGAAAGAAGCAATGGAACATTGTCTCTGCTTTTCCTGCTTTCTTTTGCTTGTTTTTCCTACCTGTAAGCTTTCTCTCCTTCTCTGACAGGCACTTGAAGATGCTTTGAGTTCACTTTGAGCTGGT
The DNA here is from genome assembly GCF_965140915.1 of Aythya marila. NCBI lineage: Eukaryota > Metazoa > Chordata > Aves > Anseriformes > Anatidae > Aythya > Aythya marila. The sequence continues at coordinate 58,881,435 of NC_139043.1, forward strand.
GGTGGCACAAGGATAGCGAACCAACAGGACCAAAGGTTGTGGCTATGGTGAAGATCTCTATGTGCATGCAGATGCTGGATGGCTGCCTACACCTTCCTATGCCTTCCCTTCCTGGTGCATTGGTGAGTTGAGTTGGGCTGAGGGCATGAGCTGTGTCTCCTGTACTGGCAACATGGATTCCTCCTTCAGGGCAAGTTCAAGATCATCAGCTTGAGGCAGGGTGCTAGAACAGAACAGAACAGTTGGAAGGGATCTACGAAGATCATTGAGACCATTTCAGGGCTAACCAAAAATTAAAGCATATTATTAACAGCATTATCCAACTACCTCTTGAACGCTGAGAGGCATGGGACATCAACCCCATTGAAGTTTTGACCACTGTGCCATGGAAGTTAGCGTACGTAGGGGTTGTGAGAACAGGAGACAACAAGGAGGAGTAGTCCTAGGGCTTTGGGAGTAGAAATACAGAGAAACTGATAGGAAGTGACAATGAACCAGGAGCTGGCATGCAAGGGCTGTGAAGTTGGGAGAGGTAGACTAGACAGGTTCTGATCTGCTAGCATTTGAAGATGTCATATTTATTTGTTAGGAAGATATTTAATTTTTAGAGATGTGTGTTATACTTCAGATGGGGGCACTCAGCATAGAAAGGTTCTGCAGAAGGCCAGAGAGGATGAATGCATGCAGGGAAAGGGAGAGGTAGACAGAAGGGAGGGAGGAACAGGAACAATATTAAGCACTTTGAGGAAGACCGTGCAAAGCTGGCAGATCAGAGCACTTCCCTGAGCAGTGGAGAGAGGCACATTAAAGTTTTCAGAGCTAAAACACTACCTGATTGAGCTCTTGGGAATGCAAAGGTGCTATTAGTTCACCTTTCAGTTCTGTATGAAGCCCCAGTACAAACTGCCACCAGAGAAAACCACCACCACACTTCCCGCTATGCCCAAACAATCAGTAAAAGCTGGTAAAGGCTCAGAGAATGATTAGAAGGCCGACAAAATGTATGGACTGGCTTCCATATGTGGAGTGATTAAATAGACTAAGACTCCAGTCTAAGTGACAACATGATAAATATCTGTAAAATCACAAGTGGCATGAACATGGCAAACAGGAAACACCTACACACTATTTCTTCTGGTATACAAGCTAGCGGGCATCAAATGAAAGGCAGAAAATATTTTTCAAACAAATAAAAAGGTAGATTTTCCCTTTCTTAACTCACAGTAAAGCCAGCTAACTCCTTGCCACAGGATGCTGTGGGATACCACAAGTTAACTTGCGTTTAAACATTCATGAACGAATTCACAGAAGAAAAATCCATCAGAGCTATTAAAAACAAAGGCCCCATCTCTGGCTCAGGAATTACCCGAGCCACAAAATCTTGGAGGCTGAAGAGTGTTTTGAGGAAGTCTCACTACTTTTGCCCTCTTCCCACACCCTTCTTCAGTCATCTGGCCTTGACCATCTTCAGAAATGAGATACTGGGTTAGGGATGGACCTTCAAGCTTGACCCAGCCCATTGTTGTGGGGTAACAGCAAATGCAAGACAGAGGTAGAGAAAAATGCGAATATTTCTGTGGAATAAGTGTAGAAACTCCACATGTTGTGATAAATGGAATCAAGCCCAGAATTTGGGAATTCTGAAAGAGCTTAAGCCATCACTGGAAATAAGATATGCCAGTCACGCAAACAACCATGAAAACACCACGGAACAATAAAGGGAAGCCAGATAGGGTGGAGGCAGGTCCTTCACTAGCAGCAATAATTCAACCACATAGTGGGAGTTTCATTTCAAAACCAATATATTTGAACATCTGTGAGACTTATGAGGCTGTAATGGGCTGGCAAGACAGGATTCCTTGTCTCTTCTGTGACTTACGTACTTGTAATGTCTGGCTGCAGAAAATCAGCAAGTACTGGCACAAAGGACATGGCAACAACAAACACATTTTAAAGGCAACATGTAGCAACCTGCATGGAGCTTGGTGGGAAGAATCCGGCCTGCTGCCTGACGAGAGGAGAGGAGAGGAGAGGAGAGGAGAGGAGAGGAGAGGAGAGGAGAGGAGAGGAGAGGAGAGGAGAGGAGAGGAGAGGAGAGGAGAGGAGAGGAGAGGAGAGGAGAGGAGAGGAGAGGAGAGGAGAGGAGATAGCAAGAAAGTCAATATGCACTGGGGGGCTGCTAGATGCAGCTGCAGAACAGTATTTTTGCTCATCTCTCTTCTGCCGGAAGGTTATCTGTACCCTTCTGATGCTCACAAAGCTCATCAGGCTAATACCTAGGCTAATGCATATATGAATATTTCATATCTGTGCCTTCTTTTGCCGTTAATTTCCTTTAGCTTAGAGAATTCTTGAAATCCAGTATTGACTACCCTCCTTACTTCCCCCATACTTTCAAACCAGCTCCACCTCTTCACATGTAGTTAGAGAGATAAACCATACATTGCCTCCGCCTCTTTTTCTACCAGACAAAGCAAGCAAAGCTACTTTTATTTTCTCTTACAAGACAGACATGGGTTCTAGTTCAAATCATCTTATTTCAGCATACAGAACTATGCCTGGTATACCCTGGATCTTACCTGTGCCTTTTAAAATAATATTAGGACTTCCCTATTTTTACTGCAGTTATCTTTCCTGATGTAGTTTAGACTTTCATTTTCTAATTCCTAGGCTCCTTCAAATGACACGAACATTTGTTTTCACAATGTAAAACCAAACCTTTTTCCTCCTCACTCATAGGAAAATTGATGAGCTCCTAGCCTAGAGCAGAAATTCCTGGCTTTAGCTCTTTATGTGCATGACCTCACAAATAGTCCAGTCCTCAGTGTCATACAATTCTGCATATATGATAACTGGATCCCTCCTTCTTTTGCCAGTGCTTCCCATCTTGAAGTCAAGAGCAAATTTCATTACCATATGGCTAACTCTGAGCCAGCATAATTTATGAAAATATTCTAGTAAGTAAACCTTGTTTGCAGACTTCTACTTGTGTTCTCTCACCAGCTGTCAGTACTGGTCACTCCATATCTGTGGCCTCTTAAGTACTTATGTTATTCGTATATAATCTGCAAGAGATTTTCAGTGAAGTAGATGTAAACTAAATCCACTGATTATCAAATGCATATATCTAGTTATCCTGGCATGACAAAATTTGATACACCCTAGCTTCAATTGAATCCTTTCCCCCACAATTTATAATTGTTCTTATCTTTAAAATATAATCTAAATTGCTGCATATTAGGGAGGTAAGCTTAGAAGATAAGTAAATTCCCCAAATCAGATTTCCTTCCTTTTAGCAGCATTAGATTTGTGCTTTCAATTTACTGGAAATATTAAATACAATTTCAGAGTAATGTGTCATTTACTCTTGTTGGCTACCTGGCACTTGCTGTTTTAAAAATTTATGAAATTACTTTGCATGTGACCTGCAATTTCATGTGCCAGTTCTTTCAGCATTCATAAGTGGATATTATCCAGTCTACTCGCTTTATTGTAGTAAATATTTTGAATTTTGCTTCACCTCATTTTGGTTTCTCCAGATCCTCATTCCTATTTGTCATCTTGCCCATCATCACCTTGGAAATCCAATCACTGATATATTCTTTCTTCTTATAGCATTCCATCTCCCCCGCCCCCTCAAGTCTTTTTTTTCCCCCTTGTTCTCTTTTTATTTCTATGACTGAAGAACTTCTTGCTACTTGCTTTAGTTTTATTTTCAAGGTACAACTCAGTCTGATTCCTGTCAATTTTCACTTTGTGTTTATATTTACTGACCTCCAAGACATAGTTTTCTTTGCTGGTTGATCCTTTTTTCCATCCCTTGTAAGCTCCACACTTACTCTTAATATCCCCTTTGAGAGGGTTATTCATGCAGTTAGGGCTAGGGCCATCTTTGGTAAGTCTTTTTCCCCCTCCTTGTTGGGATCCAAGTAACAGATAGTTTTATACCTTTGACTTGAGAAATTCCAAACTTTCTCCACATTCAAATCCCTGTATTCCTCATGCCAATTGACTTCACTAATCAGTTCTCTCAAAATTTGTTGTATGAATATTTTGGGGTATATAATGCTACATAGTCCTTTATGCATTTAAAACACTAGTACAACTAACTCCAGTTGCAGCTGCGAATATTCAGCTTTTCTGCAAACCAGACCCTAGAGTCTCCTGTCAGGACCCCAGAAAAGAGGAACACACAATTAGTGGCCACCTGTGGAAAAGTGTGATGCCTGGCAAGGCACAGAGACCGAATGGTAAAGGGAAAGGGAGAAAATCTAACTATGTGAGCCAGTATTCAACCATCATAGCTGTATGACTTGGTCTTTTTCATCCCATACCCTCCTTGTTCTATCATTATTCATCTCACAATTTTTGTAACAAATGAAGCAAGAATATTAGAGACAATACCTTGCCCCAGTACTCATTCCTGATTCACTCCCAAAGAAGGTTGGTGAGTAAGTGCCCTGTGGGGAAAAAAAGAAAAAAAAAAAAAAACACAAATTCTGCAATTAAAGATGGTATCAGAGAACAAATTTATGGGATAGGGTAGGGAAATGTAATCATGATGGCAAAGTTCAGAGTGCCTTGGAAATTTTAAAACTTTCAGGTGCTTAAATGTAACTTTAATATGACTCAATATTTTATTTTTTTTTCCTGTGTAATTTGGCTTTTATTTTAGATGTTTTTAGAAAGCAAAGTGAAAAAGCAGAAGTTCCATCATGTAACTACTTATAAGTACTACACTGTCGAGCATATGAATTTTCCACACAGATCTAAGAAATTTAGTTTAATGGAATGGCTTATAGCAATAGGTTGTTGACCTCCCTCCTGGCAGTACTAAAGTAGAATGACACACTCTCTGCTAGCATTTAAGCAGATATTTGCTGACAGCAGAGGAACTGGTATCTCATGTACTGTTCCATGTTCCTTGGCTATTTGTCTATCCCATGACAGCATTACCCCTCCTTTCTTACCTTCCTTGACACAGCTTTGCCTTAGTTCTCTCTTCCCTGCTGCTGCCTCAGGATCCCAATTTCATTTTTCTCATGAAACCTTTCTGCTGGCTGCTCCCAGTATGTCTCTCTCCTTGAATAACAAATCTGAGTCCTCAGTCTTTTTAAGCATAAAATCACTCTTTTTCTCTCAGTCTTTTTGTCTAGAGAGCCTGAATTCCCATTTTATCTTGTAAATCCTCACCTACTCATTCTTGCCACTCTGTTTTAACTTCCTTTGCCCATCTGACCCATAATGTTGCCATTCCTCTCTTTCCTGTGTTCCAACCCATAGGGTACATGCAGTCTTCATACCTACCTTCTCAACAGCTGTTTGCCCTCAAGTCTTCACCCAGCCACTTCCACTTTTTCCTTGCTTCCTGATCTCAACTTCTCTTTAGTACACCTCTACCTCTCCCTCATCTTTCCCCTGTCCAGCTATTTTCTGATCCAGTTGTAATTTCCTGGCTAGTGCTAGGTTCTTCCATTTCAGTATCCACTATCAGTTCCCTTCTTTGCCTCAGTGGTTCCTGATCTCTCCCCATCATTCCACCACCTGGTGCATTGCCCCTTTTTCCAGATAGTTTTAATCTGAAGAACATCTTCTGGCAGTGATTGTGACAAATCAGTTTATGAGTTTGGGATCAAAATATTTATTTCAATCAATTCTAAATGTTTTGCTTATATGCTCAGTGTATGTCCCAATCTGCAGATAAGATTCTGATGTTCACTGTTAGATAAATGTGATTCAAGTCTTCTACTTCCCTCTTAGGTATGTCTTCCCATTTTTCCTCCCCTCTTTCCCTAAGATGGAAACAGTTCAAGCATTCTGCAACATATAAAAAAAATAAATTGTTTGACTTCTCTTACGTGACTCACTACAGTGAAACAAACTTGAACAGAACATCAAGAACGGAAACTTGGAATTCTTCTGAATATATAGATAAACTAAGATATTGTGAGAAAAAGGGAGGAAAATATTTTGCATGGACAATTTACAAACCCACAGCAATCATAGAAGCTACTCCATGGATACAGCTGAACTGAAACAGGGCTGGTTTCTTTGATAACTCTATGTTTCAAATCAAGCAAGTCACCTCATACCAGTTTCTAACACTTTTTCAGATATGTTTTATTTTTGTATGGGATGCCTTGAGAATGATGTCATAGGGTGAGAGGTGACAGATTGCAGCATTACTCAGTCTCATTCATACTTGCCAGCCAGAATTAGCTTCAACAGTGCCACAACCAATATTGGATTTAGTGCCTCTCCCAGACTTAGTTTCCCTTCACATACAGTCTGCCTGTTTTGGCATCACAAGTAGTATGACTTGGTAGAAGGAACCGCAGCTTTTGAGGTAGTTCACACCAAGGAGAAAAACAAACAAACAAACAAAACCCACAAACACCCTAATATTCATATAAAAGTGCTGTGTGCTGCCAGGTATCAAACAAACCTACTGGTTGCAAGCTCTCCATACTGCAAAATGACACTATCCCAGCAGAATGCTGCTTCTGCAGGATCCTGCCATGTCCTAATGAAGACAGTATGCCAGAGAACAAGATTAGCCATGTCTGAGACCTCGACGGGTCAATTCAATCAAATAAATTCAAAGGCATGTTGGGTGGGTAATTCTGGAGCAGACTATTACTATCACTAATGCAAGCCACACGGCAATATTTCAGTGCCAAGGCTTTCATCTAGTGATAAAACAATGTCTCAGGCATATAACACCAGGACAGACAAAAAACAAAAGCAAAAGTATGTGCGTCATGCCTACACACCCCCACGCACTGCATGTTGTAATGGTGAGAGTTGTTTCAGAGTGTTAAAATTGAGGGTGAGGGGAGTTTTCATTTTTTATCAGCTTAGTTAGAAGTTAAAATTGTCATTCTGTTTTGAATATATAACTAACCAAGCAGTAACTTAAAACCTCAAGCTCCAAGTACCCTTGGATGGAGACCAAGAAGCCTGAACACTATATCCATGCAGCTCTGATTAGCTAGTTCCATGCTTATGCTGAGAACGAGGCATGTTTCAAAATCATTTGAAATGGCTCTTTCAGTGCTGTGCTCTAACATAGGTTAACCATCTGAGAAGTAAAGAGTGCCAGACCGCACTACAAATTTTGTTCAGAAGCAGTGGCTGAGTGGAGGCTTGGTTTGTCTGCTTGGCTTAGCCTAAGGCCTGTGAAATGCATCAGGAGGAGCCATCTTCAACCTGGTTTTCAAACATGCCTCCTCCCGTTAGAGGTGGGGTTAATCAAAATAGGGCCGAAGTTTGTTCGCAAGGTTTGTGAACCTTAACAAACCATTTCCTCAACAGACCATCCTGGTCTGAATTTTGAGTTCATAATGAAAACTGAAACCTGGCCGGTGTCTGGTGGTTTGGGATTTGACAGGGAGTATTTCACATGGCCCTAGTTATTGGCTAAGGAAATACAGCGTGGCTGTGTCTACAAAAAAAGAACTAAATCCCTGAAAACTGGGTTGGTAAAATAACAACAATTTTATTAGAAAAAAGTGTTATGGGCAATGTCAGACTAAGTATTTTTGTGGTGTTTTTGTGAAAAGCTTGTGCTTAGGATGGATTTGGCACCATTTCAACTGCACTATCCTTTAATTGTGCAGCCCACGGCTTTCACCATAACTACCTGAAGATCTAACTTCTGGCAGTTTGGGGAGATCTTCCAAAAGACCAGGGTAACTGTGGAAGAAAAGTCAGTACTTTGGGGAAAAAAAAATATAATAATAAAAAAATAAAAAAATAATAATAATAAAAAAAAACACAACATAAATCTCTGAAAGGTCTGCTAACGCTTCAGGAAGAAAGCGAGCTTTTGACACAACAGCCTGTACATTTCTCTTCTAGCCAGCACTAGGCAATGTTTGTAAATGATGCTCATGAACTGAAACACAGCTTTTGTCCACAAACAGCAAAAGGAAAAAATATGCATTAATCTTCATGTCTGACATGAAATACAACTCACAAATAAATGAAATACCAATTTGCCAGTGTGCATAATACACCTTGTAGCTTGCATAACATTGGAGATCATCTTGTGAAAGAAAGTTATGGTTATTGTGGGCTTCGCACTTTTCTAGCTGTTGCTTTATACAGTTCTTCAGAGACAATGAGGCCAATGGACATCATTAGCTCTGATCATTTTGGATTCAGGCTGCTAGCTCTCTAGCTCTGATAAAAGGAGAAAAAAATGTATTTCAGACTCTAACCTCTGTTTTGTATTGCTCTTACTCCAGTTTCAGAAGGTACATTGAAACAGATTCTCCCTCTCCTCTGCCAATCATTTAGGAGGTGTACCAAAATCATCCTCATCAAAAGACTGAGTTAAAAAACCACACAACTATATGGCTATGGCCAGCAAATAGACACAGACTATGAGCCAAATTAACTGATATGAATCAGCATTGGTCTATGGGCTTCACTGAGGTTAGGGACAAAGCACCAGGTGATGATTTGCCCCCATATTTCGTGCGCTGATGAACACAGATATAATCCGATGTGTAACTTCCCCAAATGAGGATGGGATTTAAGTGCGTAAATCTTTATATGTTATGATGAAATATATCCCCTGAAAAAAATCAGACTTCTATTTTGTGTTTGTGTCATAAAACTTAAAAGAAGTGCAAATTTTAGCTGGGAGGGAACTTTTATGACCTAGTTATAAATCTCCGCAAGGAGCGGTTTGCAATTGAAACACTGACAAACTCTCAAGCAGAACAGTGCAAGTGGGTGCGCCAGTAACATCCCCTCCACATTTGACTCCAGCACAGTCTGTGTGTCTCATGCCAGCATTTAGAGTCCACAATGAACTAACCAGTACAAAGAGAGGAAAATAGTCATTTCTGAATTACTGTCCCTCTTCAGAAAACAACCGCAAAGACAGGGTAATTTTGTTACTAGAATGTTGTGGTTCATATGTTCTAACGAGAGACTGACAAAGAGAAAGCAGCATATTCCTCCTTGTATATGTAAACAGGAGAAGGGGAGGACTAAGAAATCAGTTACAACAGTACTGGTGTGACAAAGAGAAAGCATTCTGTGTTGTGCTTAGAGACAATTAAATAGATTTTAGGTTCTTCTTTGTCTATTTCATAAGACTATTTCATCATTTTTTCCCCCTCTAGGTCTGCTTCATTGCTATTTAAATCATATTTCTGTTTTTTAATTCCCCCCCCCTCGTTTTTTTTGATTATAGACATGAAGCTTAATGATTCTCACAAAAACAAACTTTAAAAAAAAATCTCAATGTTAACATCTTTATCACATCCAAGTGCCTTGATCAATGAATCAGTCTCTTTCATAGTTTGTCTCCCGTGCCCTTTCCTGGACAAACCGCTATTTAAAACAGAATGACATTTGTTTTATAATCCCACCAATGGAATTAATGACCATGCTTATTAGTTAGGATTATTGGAATTTCCCATCTTTCTGTTTCATAGTAGCACTCCACCTCTGCTTGCCAATCATAATTATAACTACTGACTCTATCATATTCTGCTTTTTTAAATGAAATAAAATGTTTGGCTTGGCCTGGTGCCAAAAATAGGGTCATTCCCAAACTTGTAATAACATATCCTTAGCTGACGTTTCTTAGTAACATGTGTAAATAGGAAAAAACAGTTGCACTGTGGGGGTTTGGCTTGGCCACGTGTGACTACAGTTAAAGAACATGGGAAGAAAATCAGTGGTCTTTCCACGACAGCCATCCAGTTCAACAATGAGCATACTGCACAGATACAGAAGTGCGGACATATGTGAAGTTAAACACTTTCTTTGCTCAGCAGCAAACTAGTACAGTGTGTCTCTTCTTTGCTAGGAACCAGCTGTGCAGCCTCTGGCAGGAGCTGAGATGATGAGCTGAGCCTCTAAGATGAGTCTAGCAAAAACACAGTGAACTCCACCAGAATATTCTTTATGGTACCTTCTGTTTACCTCTGACAACATAATGTTTCTCTTGCAATTAAAGACACTTCTTGGCATTAATGACATTGCAAATGGTTTCTTGGTAGCCTCTTGATAAAAGCAGAATCTAAGTGTCACTATGAAATATGGGCTAAGGTGTGGTCCAGGGTTTGGGTCTTAGATAAGCCAAGACATTTGAGATCAAGGGTTTTGCTCTGACTGCTACAAAAGCGGGCTACTCTTCAGCTTGGCTTAGACTTTGATGCTCCTAGCAACTAAAGTTCAGGAATTTGGGAACTGAGGGTATTCAGGCTCACAGAACAAGCTTTCCCTGTGCTTTGTTGCAGAATATGATTTTATGAAAACAGAGACTTGATATGGAAATACAAAGCAGAGAAGCAAATGTATTGAGCATTTCTGAAGGTACCTTAAATTTAGTTTTCCTTCTTTGAGTCCCCAGTGACTTCCATTATTCAGATTTCCATTGCTTGTTTCAGATTAAGTGGATTTAATGTAGGCATTCTGCAATGGAAACAGTTGTAACTGAGCACTGCTGGACAAATAAAAGAGAAATTACCATCCACACAGAACATTTCATCCAGCAGGTAACCCCTAACACTCTGCAGTATGACAGGTCTGGAAGACAGACTTCCCAGCTCTACCCTGGAGGGACAAAACCGTTCCTGCTGCTGAATCTGCTCATTGGGGATCTGCTGCATCTCCCCAGCCTCACAGATCGACCCACCTTCTGGCCTGAGACCTGTCATGGGGGAAAGCTGGAGGCCCCATGCTACCTACCACCTTGCCTCTGAGGGCCAGGCGCCACACAGAGGTATGAGCACAGCATTGTGAAATCACTGTGATCAGTCTGAGCTGGAGCTTGGCAATGCTGAAACAAACTAGAAGATAATAGGTTGGCAAAGGAAAAAAACAAAAACAAACACCAAAACCAAACCAAACCAAACCAAACAAACAAACAAAACACACCTGTAGGCTATCTGATTTACTTCCCCTGTCCTGCTAAAGTAGAGTTCTCCTTTTGCCATAGCAAGGAAAATGCTTCTTGCCTTGCCCCTGTGCAGAGAGACAATATGCCCCTGATGTGCCCATGAAATTTAAGCAGAGAGACACAGTACACTTTTCTTCATTACAAATTCCTCTTTGACCCTTAACAACTCAAGTGGCTTAATTTAAAGATGATCCGGTGCAACTGAACTGTTTTTTTTTTTTTTTTTTTTTTTGTTTGTTTGTTTGTTTGTTTTTTTCCCAAGGACAGATAAGTAGATCACATCCTGGGAGGGATCCTTCATGTGTGGTTTGGTGGTTATGGCAGGAAACTGGCAGACGGCATTCCTGGGAATTGACATTTGCTGAGATGCTGGTGTGCAGCAACGCAGATTTAAGGCAGGTGGAAAATGAAGCAACAGCAATCAAAAGCCATGTGCTTGGATTATCATTCGTACCGTGCACAAGGAACAACCAGTACAACCGCTAGGTACAACCTCTCAGCCGGTCCCAGACAGAACAGTGAACATTTTGTTTTTCACATAAGCCCAGCAGAACTTGAACATAACTTGTATAGAAGCAGGTGTGCCTTCTATTTTTCACATACTATAAAGTTTCCCATATGGGAAACTGGAAAGTAAGTCCAGATCTTGGCCCAGGCTGTGGTGGTTGTTTTTTTTTTTTAATCACTCTGCTGGCACAAAGCAATTGCAAAAATGGTTTAGCAGGATATCCAAATATCTCCCTGTTGTAGATCTACCAATGGGAGTTAGTTGGAGATCCGTTTCAGTCAAGGCAAGCAAGGGTAAGCCTGAGGCCAATCTCATTTTCATGTGGGGCTGATCTGTGTAGAAGAGGTCTGCAATCACTACTGCCAAAGAATCTCAAGATCTCTAAAATTTTTAACGTTCTCTCTCCACTCTTATTTTTTTTCCTTACTCTTTCCTATGTCATATCCAAACTTTCTTTTGCTATATTATGGATTCCATATTAGTTATAGTAAAATTGAGATGTCACACAAAACTATGCACTGCACTATCACAACACAAGAAACAGTGGGAATAATTCCCCAAAGCTCACTGGGTTAAAAGCAATAACAACAGCTGGAGTTATCCGAGTTTCCCATATTCAGTAGATTCTCTGAAGATGATACATGCTAGTTGGTTTGAACACTATAAATATAGGTACCATGATAACAGAATGGGAATCATTGTGATATTAAATTGACAGCAAAAGTTTCAAAGTGAATTGCTAAGGATGCCCAGAATAAACTGCAGGTACCCAGTAGCTTGTCAGAATCCATTTGAGCTGATTGCATATCCCCCAAATAAATATGATGTCCTCTCTGAGGCACAGCACTCCTGGCTTTTAGGAGAGGGCAGATATTTTCTTCTTACAAGGCTGGAGCTAGCCACCTGGTCAAAGTCCACCACTATTGGAAGAAACCAGAGCAGGAAAATGGGAGTGATTTACTGTGACAGTTTATACACCTTTCCTCACAGAGAAGGCTCCTCATATGTACATCATCACATTCCTTCATGTGATGGCCATGCTGCGAGTGCATACACATCACTTTCAACCAAGAAAAGGATAAAGACCATGTGAAAAAGGTTATGAAATATATCAGTGTTGGGGTAATCTCAGGAACTACGACACACGTTTGGCACCTTTTGCTTTCATTTGCCACTGTGGGCACTGTAATATGGCCGATTCGTGTTACTGCCTGGAAACTTGGAATTCAAACATGGTTTTAAGGGAACGATGTAACTCTATGTAAACGATGTAAATCTGCCGGGTCCTGCACCTGGGGCGCAATAACCCCAAGCAGAGCTACAGGCTGGGAGACGAATGGTTGGAGAGCTGCCAGGCAGAGAAGGACCTGGGAGTGATGGTGGATAGTCGGCTGAATATGAGCCAGCAGTGTGCTCAGGTGGCCAAGAAGGCCAACGGCATCCTGGCTTGTATCAGGAACAGTGTGACCAGCAGGGCTAGGGAGGTGATCGTCCCCCTGTACTCAGCTCTGGTGAGGCCGCACCTCGAGTACTGTGTTCAGTTTTGGGCCCCTCGCTACAAGAAGGACATCGAGGTGCTTGAGCGGGTGCAGAGAAGGGCGACAAAGCTGGTGAGGGGCCTGGAGAACAAGTCCTACGAGGAGCGGCTGAGGGAGCTGGGCTTGTTCAGCCTGGAGAAGAGGAGGCTCAGGGGCGACCTTATCGCTCTCTATAGGTACCTCAAGGGAGGCTGTAGCGAGGTGGGGGTTGGCCTGTTCTCCCACGTGCCTGGTGACAGGACGAGGGGGAATGGGCTTAAGTTGAGCCAGGGGAGTTTTAGGTTGGATGTTAGGAAGAACTTCTTTACTGAAAGGGTTGTGAGGCATTGGAACAGGCTGCCCAGGGAAGTGGTGGAGTCACCATCCCTGGAAGTCTTCAAAAGAGGTTTAGATGTAGAGCTTAGGGATATGGTTTAGTGGGGACTGTTAGCGTTAGGTCAGAGGTTGGACTCAATGATCTTGAGGTCTCTTCCAACCTAGAAATTCTGTGATTCTATTATAAGGAGATATTTGCTGTTTAGATAGCTGCTTGGCACTTGATATGGACATCTCTGAAGAGACAGGAATAAAATAAAGCCTCATATGTAGAATATAGGATGAATCAACAGTGATTTCTCTGAGTGCTGTGAAAAGCCAATTTAACCTTGACCAGAGATACTGGAAAAGAGCCTGTGTGAAATTAAAGAAGCAGAGGGCAGGGCCAAATCCTCAGCTGGTAACACTGTCAGAATTGCACTGAGGTAAATGGTGTTAACTCCCCACTATCAAATGGGACAGTCCATGATACATCATCCAAAAAAACACTTTTAAGTATGAAAAGCCAGCAAGCAAGCTCAACAAGAACAAATGGTTTACAGAGCAGGAAAAGCTCTTATTCATTAAATAAGGGTCAAGCATATGGGCCAGTAAACTTCCCTTCATTTGATCAATTATGTTTTAAAAATCAAAATGAAAACCATTCTTAAGGATATGTCAAACAGTTAAAGCCACAAGAATGTCCCACGGTTGAGTAACAGTAAGGCAGTAAATCAGATCTTTTTGTAGGCCGAGCAAATGCAGGGCAAACAATAACTAAACAGACAATGGCAGCAGAGCTGTGTCCTTTGAACCAGACCCTGTAACAGATATACACTGTGCTTTGCAAAAGCAGTACAATAGCATGTTGCTGATAGCATACAGAAAGCTAAAACCAAACTTCTTTGGCTTTTTTCCACATTCAGTCCCAAAAAGCCACAAGGAAGTTGAGTTAAGAGGACATCACAACTGCTTTCAAACAGGTCATGGTGCTATGTGAGGTCAACAGTACTGCTGCTGACTTCAGCTGAATCAGGTTTTGGTGTGCTGTTTTTAATTTATCACATTACTGAAGCTGTACACTGATATAAATCCACACCAGAGCAAAACTGGAATAATGCTGTAGTTAATCAGGACTAATGAAACAATGGCCCTCTAGGTCAGAAATGCAGCTGTATTTCTGATGTTAGGATTAATACTCACTCAGCTTTGAAATTAGTTAGAGTCTCTTGCTATAGGTGTCATAGATCACATACGGAGAGACTAACTAGCACAGCCCTCAGATCAGTGTGATCTGAAAAAAAACACCACACAAAGAGGTACAATAATTCTGATGATCCACCCACCAAAAGAAATGGCTAAACAGCTAATGTAAAACTTCAGCTTGATGATAGGAATGAAGCCTAACAACAAAAATAGCTGCAGATACATAAACCTCTTTCTGCAGTCAAGGTGGTAAAAGAGCAATACATATATACATATTTGTGAAGAGGAGGAATGACACGCATGTGCCATCTCACTAAAGTCAAGCAAAGCATTCATAAGCTCTGAGCAACCTGCTGAGGATACATTTAAAAACTCCCTGGTTAAATCCCTGCAGGAACAATTACCTACATTCTCAGAAATTGTAAGATATTGAAAATAAAGTCTGCTGAATTAATCCCATATTAATCTTGTCCTGAGACACTCTAAAAATCAGTACCAAAGATCCCTGAGGAAAGAAGGAAGTGATGGAATTTTAATGGCTGATGATTTAATTTACAAAAGAGGTTTGATCACTTGCAAGACACAGACAATTTTCCATATAATAGAGACATTACACAGAATTTAAATCTGATTGAATAGACACCATCCACCCAAGGAACTGACACCAAGCAGAAAGTGTTGATTTATAGCGGGAATTCCTTTCACTAGCTCAGGTGTCCCCTTGCTTCAGCACACTCCATATGGTAATATGGTGGGTATTTTCTCCTGCAGTCACTCTGCCTGGTCCTCTGTTCCCTGTCCTGTGCTCACATCCTAGCATATAAATGAGGTCACTTGTGCGATTCATGTTTGAAATGCTCATAAATCACTGACTAGCACTCTGCCTCACAACACGTAGTGTGCTCTGCTATGTCCAGGAGAAGCACTGAAGCACATACACCAATTGGAGAATGACAGCAGCTCTCACTGACCTATTCCTGTAAGCATTTGCGTAGCAGTAAGAGACATATATAAACAAACAAAACAGAACAAGAAATATATAAACATTTCAGCCACTAAGAATTCTGTTCATTTATTTTAAGATGTTTTTGTTTGGTGAAGTTACTGTCTTGTTCAAGCACCTCTAAAAGGAACAGGTACTTATGCAGTGCAGGAAGAGCAGTGACATTTATACCAAGACCTCTCAACACCACTGCAGTCACTGTTTGCTCCTCACTAGAACACAAATATTATGCCTATACTGACAGAGAGAATTTTGGCTGGTTGTTTCAGGCTTTATCAATGTAGAATCATAGAATCATCTAGGTTGGAAAAGACCTTCAAGATTACCAAGTCCAACCACCAACCTGACCTACCAAATCCCACCAGTAAACCACATCCGTTACTGCCATGTCCATGTGTCTCTTAAATATCTGCAGGGATTAGGACTCCACCGCTTCCAATGCTTGTTCACTGTCTGTCTCCATGAAGAAATTTTTCCAAATTTCCTATCTAATCTTTTCCTGACTCAACTTGAGACTGTTTCCTTGTGTCCTACCACTTGTTACCTGGGAAAAGAGAAAAACACTCGCCTCACTGCAATCTCCTGTGAGGTAGCTGTAGAGTGTGATGAGGTTTCCCCTCAGCCCAGTCTTCTCCAGACTAAACAACCCCAGTTCCTTCAGCTGCTCCTCATAACCTTTGTTTTCTTTTCCCTTCACCTGCTTCATTGCTCTTTTCTTTACATGCTCAAGCAATTAAATGCCCTTCTTGGAGTAAGGGTCCCAAAACTGAATACAATATTCAAGGTGCAGTCTCACCATTGCCATGTACAAAGGGACAATCACTTCCCTAGTCCTGCTGGTCACACCATTTCTGACGAATTATCATGTAGCATAAAGTATTATGTAGCATAATACTTTATTACATATAGACATATATACATATGTTTAATACAACATATAGACATACATATTGTGAATATATAGTGACAATACATAACATGTACTTTATGTAGCACAATGCTTTCCTTATATAAATTAATTGCATTCTAATTGAAAATGTACTTTAAAAGATTTTTTGTTTGTTTTTAGCTGCAACTAGAACACATAAATGGAAGATAATCTGACTTCAGGATGGGTCATATGCTTAGCAAGGCAATAAACAGTTCTATGCTATCTAAAAATAGAGCACACTCCCTTTCATTCTGCAGTCAGAAAGCTTTCAGAGATACATGTACTTGTCTCCCCCTTAGTTTTGCATTAACTGAAATACAGTGTTGTATTAGGAGAGGGTAAGCAAAGAACACTTAAATCACCAAAGTCCTGGGATTTTAGGAAGACACCAGTGAACAGAACGTTGCAGTCTCAGAAAGAGAAATATGATGATTTCAGCAGTTTAAGAAAAACATAGTAACATATAGGTATTGAAAAAATCAGCAAATGACAGCAAACGACAAGAAGAGCTTTTTTTTTTTTTTTTTTTTTTTTTTTTTTGGCTTCGGATATATGCTTAGATAAAAGACACAATAGTTCCAAAGAACACAAATGAAAAAATCCTGATTCAAGTTCATGAAATGACAGACTATGGGAAAAGCAGGAGAGAATTTGACCTAAAAACCTATTTCTTAGAATATGATTCCTACTCCAAAATTCAAAGAGAAGCCAAAACTAATAAACAATTGGTACAGTGTCGATGTTTATTCATATCAAATCATGATGTGCAAGGCGAAGAATATCAGCAGTTCAAGTTACTGGCTGAACACCCAGCGAGGTATATCAGTTGCTCAAAACATTCACAGGGCACTGAGATGGGTGAGAAAGCCCTCAGTTATTTCCCTCCCTTAAATGCAGGACAAAAGGCGTGTGACTGGATCTCCAGAGTGCACCACTGAAGAGAAGTGGCTTCTTCAGTGTTGATAGCACTGAATGCATGAATGCAGGCATTGCTGTTCAGGTCACAGTTATGCAAACCAACATGAATAGCACATTCACAGTTCTGTTAAACAGCAAAGGAAAAAAAAGTAAATCTGTGAGGAATGACAGACAGACAACCATCCTCCAGCCTGCCAGTGTCAACCACAACGCCAAGTCAGACCATCTACCCGAGAACAGACCAAAGGTGCCTCAAGCCAGGAAGAAATGATGCGGTGGGGTTTCGCTCACAATCACAAAGGGCAGACACAGCTGCCCCAGCCACCTGTGTGGGATACCAGTGGCACCCCAGCCAGCCACTGGTGTGAAGTGAGGCAGAGAAACTGGTCTGGAGGTGAGGATGAGAAATCAGGTACCCCAGACAGATTTGCACACACCTGCCTCATGCACCCAGTTGAGTCTCTAGGGAGAAGAAGAGAAGTGGCAACTATAAACAGGCTAGGTTTAATAGGAATGGAGGAAACACCATATAAAACATATAAATATGATCTTTTCACATCTTTACTAAACTCTCAAACAGAAATGTTGAGATCTGAAAAGTGCCTTTAATTTATTTAAGTTTTGATTGAACTACTTGAATATGAGCATGGAAGTGGCAAAATGCCAGGTGGAATGGGCTTATCCTTCATGATGTGGTTATTTTTTGGGGGGATTTTCCCAGTCAAATCTGTTTGCTCCTCCAAAGTATCCCTTTGATGAAAAACTAGTCTCAGGTATTGCAATAAGCAATAGCTATGACAGTGAAATAGGAATAAAGTATGCAGTGTCAAATATTACACTAATGACTTGAAGTTGTTGCCATCTGCTTTCTATATCCTGATCAGAGTAAAATGAGTTTAGTGATTGCAGTGCTGTTCCGGCAGCACAGAAATCTCCAAACAAAACAAAGCCAACACCAAACAAAACCAACCAAACAAAAACTACCATCGCAAACTGTATCACTCTTTCTGCACTTGGTAGGGAGGTCAAGTATTTAATAGACACTGAAATGATCTAAGGTCACCTCCAGACAATCCTCTTCCAAAGCAGGTTGGAGGAACAGCAGAGGGATGATGAGGGAAAATGTACATTAAACACAGTTTGGTCTTCGAGTACACAGTTAAGGTTGGTTTTGCTTTGTGTTAGCCAAAGACAACAAAACCCATAGCTGTGTGATAAACCTCTTTTGAGCTAGTTGGACAGAAATGCCCTTTAAATTAATCTAGGGGGAAAAAATTCCTTCACTTAGCAACAGTCTCTTAGTCCCTCAGCCTCTCTGAAAGCCTATCCCTCCAAAAGAGGTGCCTCTTGTCCTCTCTGTTCCTTCTGGGCTGTCAGCTGGGAATTGTAGCTCTCGGCTAATTTCCAGTATTTGGGTACTGTTTTGTTATACAGTGGGAGCAGCTATTCCCACAGGTCCTTCAGAGGGCCACATGCACCGTTATACTTCACTATCCCATGCTGTCAGTGTAAGACTGTCCATGTTCACTACAACGGCAATAAAATTACTTCTGAAAGAAGAACGCATACCCTCCCCCCCCCCCCCCCCACACACACACATGCTTGGGACCCTAAGCAGAACCTTGTGTCCTGATGGCCAGTCTGTGAGCTGCTGGGCATAGCTTCATGTGAAATTTCAGGGCACACAGCTCCCTGAGCGATCAGATCTGATACCACTTCATTTTGCATCTGCAGAAGTTTAACACATCTCAGATCTTTCCGACAGCACTGGAGTTTTTGCTGATGCTGAGAACATTTTGCTGCTAGTTCATATCCTTTCCTGAGGAAGCACAGAAAGAGAAGCCAAGGCTTTAATTCTTCTAAGCTATTCTTTTTGTTTTTCTTTTGATACCCATTTTTACCCATAGGCATCTTGGTTGCTAGCTGTACTTGCCAGTCCCACAAGCACTTTGTAGCCATTCTCAAAGGAAGCTTCTTCCTCGTCATGTCTAAGTCTTTGCTTGCAGAGAGCTCACTGAATAAAATATGCTCAACTCTAACATCTCCTTACCTTTTCTAATAAAACATACTTCTCCAACCTTCTGCAAGTTTCTAGGGTATGCAGGGTACTACCCATATCACTGCAACACACGTTGTGCAGTCTGGTTATTGTGGGAGGAGGGCTGTCTGGGTGACCCTCCTTTGGATAATGAAATACCACAACCAAAGCTTAAATACTGTGCTGACAGGAACTTCATGAATACAAAAAAAAGACTCACAGGTTGGTAAAACCAGCAAGGATCACAAAGAGCACATACTCACACCCTAGATGTGCTTGGAACAACATCTCTTTGCTTCTGTTCCTGCCTTGAGTGAAAAGGGGCAGAAACAAGACTAGAGCAACGATCCACAACTGAAATGTAAAAATGCTCTACAAGGCAAAGGAGTGGTAGGATAAGCGCTACAATAGACAAGCAAGCTCAGTCAGCACATTGTTGCAGGCAGATGACGTGCCAGCAGAAGAGAACAGCAGTCCCAAGACAATTGTGGCTGGCCCACAACCTCAGTCTATGTCAACTCTGTGGCCTGTAAGCCAAAGGTTTGCTTTTTTTCCCACTCCCTTGCATACCACATGGCATCTCCAGCCTTACACAACTACTGACTTCTCCCTGGATCTTTGGGAGAACAAAACAAAATCGGGAGCCAGACTCCAGATAGTAGCAGACAGTATGCGAGACATTTGATCTGAGAGCTGAATGGCAAGCGTGAAGGCTGCTCTGACTCTGAGGAACTTTCCTGCCTCATTTGACCCAGCTTCCCCAAACACATGACAGCAGTGTGCATCCAAGAACAGAGCAATTTCCTTTTCTGGCCATCCAGGTATTTCTTGCACAGCTGTATAGAAGTCATTCTTTTTTCCTGATGCTCTCAGTCTTTATTGGTCCCTGCAGTAAATGACTGTGGTTCTTCACGCACTTCCTATCTTGCTGGGATTCATCCCATAAGAGGCTGAAGAATCCCTTGTGGAATGTTTTAAAGGAAAAAAACAAAATTCTTCACTGGATTACAGCTCATTGAACCTAGTAGAAGGTACTTAAATGAATGAAAATCATACTTAGACCCAGACTGTTGAAAGATCTTTACTCTAGTTTCTGAGCATAACCTTATGAGTTATGCATCATCTGATAACAGTTACAGTGTCAAAGCAGGGAGATACACAAATTAATTCCTCTCAGCCAAGAAATCCATCATAATGCTGCTCCTGAAGGATCTCCATATATGCCAATATTTAATCAGCATTGAATTCATCGGATTAACCAGTCCTGGGCCTCCCTGAAGCACCACAGCCCATCAGAACCAGGTCTTTGGTAAGAAGTAGCAACTCAAAACACCACTTCCTTCCCAGGCACGGAGATTTAGCGAGACTGAGGGGGCAAACCCAGGCTAATGCCTATATCCGCAAAACACCGGCGAGGTCAGAGATGGAAAAAGTTGCGAGAAAACTCAACCTCCCCCCTCCCCAGCCCCCCGGACGGCAAACAACGGGGGACGAAACGACTTTGGGGGAGCTGCTGGGGACAGAGTTGGGCCACCAGAGCCGGCGAGCTGCAGATGCTCAGCCCCCTCCCGCAGGCTGCGGGGGTCCCCGTTCCAGGAGAGGGCGCTCCAGCACCGGCTAAAGGCGGGCAGTGCCCGCAATCAGCGCCGCCTGCTAATTAATTAGCGCTGCGCACAGGATCGGGCCCCCCCTCCGGGGAGTCCCAGCGCGCTCCGAGAGGGCAGAGGCAGCCGCCGGGCAGAGAGAATGGGGAGGCTGCAGTCCGCCAGCAGCTTCCTTCCCTTTTCTCTTTCCTTTTGAACCGTGCAGGCCTGATTCTTTGCCGAAGGGATACGTCCGGCTTCTCCCCGGCTGGAATTTAAGAGTAGTAAGATTTCACGCCCTGTTTTATTCCTGGAGGCTGTGAGTTTCCAGGCTGAATCTCCGTCCGTACGGCTGCCGGGATGGATGTGCACGGCCCCTGTGCAGCAAGGAGGCAGCCGGGGGGCTCCTGGGGTGCAGCTCCAAACCCTATCCTTCCACGGCACCCTGGGTGCCATCTGCATCCCCCACATGCCTGCATCAGGCACTAAGGTGCAAAAGACCCGCAGGCTCTCCCCAAAACAGGCACACCCCCTATCCCCAAAGCTGGTATGTAAAGGAGGGTGGGGAGGGACATCCTTGGGCTCTGGTGGTCAGCAGGTCCTCTGCTTCCAGTGGCCTCAGAGCCCCTGAGCGGTATGATCTAGCCCTGGAACTGGGCCTGATGTCAGAGCTGGCCCTGCTCCACACAGGAGGGCCCTCCAGATGTCTCTTCCAAACCAGATAGCTCCACAATCCACAGCGCTGTGTAAGTACAGAGAAAACATCCTTGTTCCCATTTTATGCCACAGAACAGTAAGGTACAGACAGGTAGGTTAGTTTGGACCAAGTCTTGTAAAGACTCAAAGTTTCAGGTGGAGCCAGCCATTGCAGGACCTGTTCGCTGACAGCCTCAGCAGATCACCACCTTCCTCTTTACACTGTCCTGTTAATCCTTTGCCTTCTTTTAATAGCTCTGTTATCAGGGCAGGTGGGTTATATCAGTTTACATATGGGTTACACTCCTGGATTCACATACATATGAACATCAACAAACAATGTGGCACTGGTTGATAGGCCAGCTAGAAATGTGTCTCAGTTGAAATACAAAGAAGTTTCTTTCAACGCTTGCAGGCAAAGGATTGTCACTGTTCCTCATTGCAGCTGCTCACTGGTGTGGATCTGCTGCCTCACTGACTCTTTTAAGTCACTCCATAAATACAGAACTGCTTTATGCAAGTCCCTGAAGCTTAATCAGCCTGGTTTTATTACAGCCTGCTAAGAGAAATTGCCCTTAGCTAATGATTTGATTGTATAGATGTATTTTTTCAAGAATATTCTCCTTGCTAAATCTTTTTAAAGTCATTATCAGTGCTATGAGGGGCCAAATTTAACTCAAAACCAGGTTAAAATATAGTAAGATAGGTTGCTTCTTTTTGTTCCCGCAACTGATTATGTGGTGAGAGGAGACACCAGTTTGACCTGGTGGATGTTGCTACGAACTTGCACTTTGGACTTCCCTAGAGTCCTTGAATGGGTCACTCACTCTGTGCCATGCTTCAGCCTTCCATCTGCAAAAGCTTCCCTGCCAGGGGCACTGTGAGGATTGCAAGATGCTTGAGGACCGCATCAGCGAAGGCCAAAGAGGTGCCAAGAACAGATACGTATCTACATATCCAGACAGCTACAGACTTATTGTGACTCAATCAAGTTTAAACATTTTAAGATAAAAGCTGCTATTTCAAGCTTCTTAGGCTCAAGGAAATCCATAACAAAAACAAACCATCAACACAGAAATAACTGGGATTATTCACACTCAAAAGAAGTGAGAGAAATCACTTGTCAAGGTCATTTTTGAGACCTTGACAGACTGAGAAGAAAACCAAAAAATTCAACATATGAAATCCATGACAGAAAAAAGAAGCAAGATTAAAGCTTCTTTCCCCATTACTTATTCAAATGGGGAAAAAAAAAAATCCAACGTTTTATCTCCATCTGAATACTCTGCAGGCTGAAATACTGAAAATGAAAATTTATACATAGTAGGTCCAAATTTACCTTTTGTACGATGCCTTGATGAATAGGTCTGAATCACAGATTTAGTCCAGAATGTTTACTCTTCAGGGAAAATTAAGTTAATTTTGAGAGCACCGTCTCCCATTTGCCATATGTTTTCAGAGTGCCAGGAGACAACTCTGTCATGATTTGCCCTTTCTTTTCCAGTTCTGAGACACTGGCCTAGATGAAACTGATAAATTACAAGCTTGATACTAGTTTCTAACCCACTGGCTACAGATTTTCCTTGTAAGTGCTGGCACACAGGAAATAATTTTCTTTAAATATTCTGGAGTGACACTAACAGAGAGTTTTTATTGAAAGGAAATTCTGATCTGGCAAAAGCACTAGATTGGTCTTGTTTCCTTCCTCAGCTCGTTTCAAACTCTTAAATATGCAGTCACATGCACCAACATACTCACCACCATTCACCCATAGCCATGCAACCTCTTACTGCAGAGATGGGCCTGAGCCACGAAATTCTGGTCTGAATTCAAAGTCCAAACACATCTCCCTAATTCTGGGGTTAGAGTTTTGCTCAGCCCCAAGCTTAATACAACTACAGTCACAGAAACCGAAGACAAATTAGCTTCCCTAAGCTAGAACCCAAGCATATATGGGCTTAATTGGATCCTTATCCCCGTAACTAATAACTAAAGGAGCATGAAACTCTTTTACACACTATGTGGAAAATGAGCTCTTCAATTCTACCTTAGCCTTATTAACCAGGTTATATTTTGCATGTCCCTGCCCAACATGGATGAGCAGTACACTTGGAATAATTAATTGGTGTTGTAATCATGCACAAGTTACTTGTTGCAAAGAAGTTGCCTGTGATCTTTCCTGGGGGAGATCTGGTGTTCTCTCACTTCTGCATTTCAGTGAGCCCCTTTGGTCTGAAGCTTCCCCCTACCAGGTTGCTTCACTCCTCTGCGTCAGAGTGCACTCATATGGTATGTAAAGCACGTAGGAACGTAAGTGTGGAGTATTTAAGCAGCAGCAAAAACGTCATGTTTGTTTTGCAAGATATGCAGTGTTTCATATGCAAGTCATTAACAAGACATAGATATCAGTGAAGATACAGATATAGATTCACATGTGTATGGTTTTGGAAAATGTTGACACTTTCCTATTCATGGGGTGCTGCAATTTAAATCTAATACCAGAAAAAAGTTAATACAGTTTTTAGATGTTGCTTGAAGAATGAAAACCTTTGGTGAGCTCTTGGTTTGGTAGCCAGAGCAAAACACTGCTATTCAACACAAGATAATAAAAATACAGTAGTAAGAACCTTCTAACCAACTATAACAATATTTTCATTCCTTTTCATACTATTTCTTTTTAAGCTTCTATTTCACTCTTTATTTATGCATTTTATTTCAAATAACATATTTTTCCTTCTTTCTTTCAAAGGAGATCAAAGAGGCTTGTTGTTCAACAGAAGAAATGTTACAGAGATTGCCAGTTACCTTTTGCTGTTGGTACCCATCAACTGTAATAAGACACAGAACTGGAAAGGACCATCTGGAACCATCTGTGAGCTGTTCCTCACACTGTGGGCTACTATGAATTAGATGTTTAATCGCAAACAGTGCGTAGAACATCTACTCCACTTGCCACAGGTCATCAAACAGTTCCTATGTAACACAATTAAGAAAGATGATGATTAATAATAAGCATCCAGAACTGTAATGTGCCATAGAAAGAACACAGCATCAAGCATTATCAGCTTCTGAGAACAGGGGAATATCATCGTTTTAAGGTAGAGTGATTTTAAGAAATAAAGCATGAATTTTGCTGCAAGAAGGCAAGAACAAACAAAAAAACAGCCTCAGCCACTCTGACTGAGTTTGACTCTTCCTTACCTCAAACCTTGCAAGCCATTTATCATGGACTATGTGAACCTCCCACTCACCGGAAAGGAGTTCAGGAAGGAAATGTGCATTCATCTCCTTTTCATTTTTCCTCTATAACTATTAGTACTATATAGTACTATTACTCTAAGCTGAGCTACATTATTTGAAGTTCTGACCCTTAATAATATGTACTGGTGACTTGCATGCACTTGGTTTTCTCACTCTCTTACAATGAATACAGACCTCCAACTGTAAAACAGGGATGCCACTGTAAATCTACATGCATATCATGGGAGGGATACAGTTTACAGATTGCTTTGAAGCCATAAAATACATTCCAGGAATAATAGTTCATTATGAATAAGTTTTGACAGATGGTCAGGGACAGGCAAAAGCCACTGTCTTACACTTTGGACAGAAATTGTACTGCTCCTGTGCAAGTCCTTTGGAGACAATGCAGTGTTGTGACAGTGGCTGAGGACAGAATTTGGCCACTTGACTTGGCCTCCAGATACCCAGAAATGTCAGGAGATCTATTTTCTAAGGCAGTCATGAAAGAAACCCAAATTTAGCCAGCAGATAACTGATGTAAAACAGCAGGAATAACACTTGGGATAGTCTGCAGTATAATACTGTTTTATTTACAACATGCAAAGTCAGAACATATGTAGACAATCTGAGTTAAGAAACTGAATCTTTTATGCTCAGAAATAGGTTCATTTTTACAGGAAATGTGTCTTGATCCTCACTGTTATTACAGTTTACTGAATACCTATTAAGTGAAAAACAGACAATTTTTTCCCTTCCCCTCTGACTTCACAAATAGCAAGTGCTACGTAGTTTCATCTTTTGATGCTTTCCAGAGAGATGTCTTTCTGTATGCAGCGAGTCTATGAAGATCTACAAAATCAGGTCTCAGTGGTCATTTGTCCTGCAGTGATTTGCAGTCACCCAGGGGAATAGTACTGTCAGTGGAGAAGGTGAAGGGAGCGTAATGAAAGGCACCTTCAGTTTAGCAAGTCTAGCCTACATCCCTTTCTCACCAGCTGTAGGTGACTTTCACCACACAGCCACTGTTTTTCAGTCATCAGATAGGTCTGAAAAAATAGATGTCCATGTGGGAGAAGTACAACTCCAGGCTAACTCACATGATCTGAGTATGTGCTACAAAGATTTAGGGGTGTCATTGCAGTGCACTGGTCTGCTGCCAATGGTCTTGTAAAGAAAACAAAAATCATTGGAGGCTATGTTAAAACTTGAGATGAAAAAGTGCATCAAAAATGCTGCTGTTTTGTGGGCTAGGCTGGAAGACCACCTTTCTTCCTATTAATTTGTAGTAAGTCTTCCATATGGAGTGTGACTGCCTCATCTAAAAAGGAAAGGTAATGGTTAATGGTTAATGGACCCTTTTATTGGATGGCTTTAGGGTTTGGGGGGTTGTTATCTTCTAGGGTTAAGGCCAGGCTGAATCCCAGGGAGTTCAGTTAGCCACAATCATAAAACAGAGCATAAAACAACTGCGCTTAAGTGAAAAAGAAAAAAAAAAAAAAACAAACATAAAGTCTGTGTGACTCAGTCTAACTTTTGACAATTTTGACAATTGCTGCTTCTTTGACTTTCCCCTGATCCTCATGGGCTGATCAAGAAAAATGTGGCCTGTGTAAATGGAAGGTATTCCATAAGTACATTGAGTGGAGCCTACAGCATCCCAAAGGAGCTATTCATCAACCCCAACAGGAATATGCACTGGGAGGCCTTCACTGAATTAAAAACAACAACAACAAAAAAAGAGCTATCCACTTATCTCATTATTTGGTTATATCTGATTTCAAGGAGTGCATAGAGAAATGTTAAGCCCTTGCTAGACTTTTTAAAAGAACTCCTAAGCCCAACGTCTTTTTTCCCCCCTAAGTACAGGACAGATACCCAACAATTTCTGCATGCACTTTCTTGCATGTAAAGTACATTTTAATTACATTTACATTACATGGGATTTAAATAATTTATTTTTACCGATTCAGAAAAAGCTATTAAAATCCAGATTGAGCAATTCAATAGTGCATTGACAGACAGTTTTAAATACCATTGGCATGTACTAGTGTCCATTCTGCCTGAGCTTTAACAGAATTTTTGTAATTAAATTTAAGATTCTTTAGGGACTATAAAGGGGAAAAAGAAAGTCAGTCAAGGTTCAATTTACAAAATGCTAAACATTTTTCAAGACAGATTGAGTGTCCTCAGTTTTATCTTAATCCAAATGAAAGTTGATGGTGCTCAGTATCTATCAGAAGTGCTCAGCACTTTGCAGGGTTAAATCCCCCAAGAACAAGCAAACAATAAGCTCTGAATACTGACAAGCTTTTAGAAAACACTCTAACAATGACCTCAACCATGACCTGGACGGACTATTTCTCATGGGGCCAGAGATAATTCAGCCTCTATGTGAATTCGCACTTCAGACTTTCTTGACCAGAAATGGTCAAGTGATACAGATTATGAGTTATTGGTCTTAAGTTTCAACACATAAATTACTATCTGTCAGGAAGCAAGAGCTATCAGCTTATTTTATTTAGGAGTTGAACAATGGTAAAAATAAGGGTACTCTTTCTGCTAAGTCACTGTTCTCATGAGACTTACAGCTTCCACTGAGAAGGTCTGGAAGAAGAACCTTACATTGCAAAATGTGCTTGGTTCACCATCAGTAAAGCACATTGACTCCATATGATGTGAGAACTTCTGTACTGTGTTATCACCTGTTCTATGGAGCATGGAAAGAATGGACATGTTATAAATTTCACTTGGAGTTCCACATTCTTTTTTTTGCCTACAGTGAAAAAAGGTGAGACTGAGCAGACAAGTGTTGGAAAATACGTGCACTGAAATTAGACATTAAGAAATCAGACACAAAGTTATTAAGACTATTTTGAAGCTTCTACAACCACAAGTGAAACTGAGCATTATGCATGTCACTAACTGAACAATCTTTTTCACTCTAGTTGGGTATAATTAGCTCAGAAGCAAAGGACGATGACTTCTAAAAATCACACCTTTGCTGTGCAGAAAGGCTTTGGCAAAGGTACCTTGCAGGTAGAACTGTGATGGAAAGTTAGGTCAGTGGGATGTAACTGCTGCTTTAGAACTGGTCAAAGACTGAAGAGGATCATTTGTAGAAAGTGTCTATGAGCTAGGAACCTTAATGACAGCAACTGGCTAGAAACTTGGTCTTGCTTATCTTCCAAAGACATTACATCTATCCCAGTATTAATCCTGACAGCATCTGACATATACTGGTACATGACCCCTCAAGAGAAAGAACCTATTTTTCTCCAACCTTCTCCATTTACACAGATACCTCTCATCCAACACTGACCCATCCACACCACTTTAACTGGATACAATATAGAATGGTGGGGCTGCCAGAAGCCAAGTTGCTACACTTATTATACCTTTGTTTATATGATTAAATCCCTCAGAACCTGAACACTACAGTGTATAATGAACCTGCATTATGTCAAATGAAGAGGACAGCCAAGTGACAGAAGGTAGTGGCTTATTATGACACTGCATTATAATGCAGCTCTGGGGAATAAAACTCAGGAGAAATTATTTGGATGGAAAATTTTTGATCACAGGCAAGTTTTTCTTTTCTCCAGGAAAAAGTGTTTATTTTTCCAAACTGGAGCTTATTAGCAAAGGGCAGCTTTGTGAATTTCTTTACTGGAAAACAAACCCAGGAAAAGTCCCTGCAATTTCTGTCTTGGTAAAAATGCTGGTGATTCAGAAATGAGGTTTGAAACACTTTAAAAATGACACTCTCATATAATAATATTATGAACATTTAGATTAAATAAAAATGATTGAATTAGGTAGAAAATGCCGTAAACTGTATGTTTTATCCATATACATGTATGTATATATATATTTGAACTTCTAGTGTTTTTTTTGTTTTTTGTTTTTTTTTTTTTTTTAAATATTATTATTATTCTTTGTAGCTTGGGAATTAAAAAAAAAAAATCTAACAGGTTTCATTCCTTTCCTTTTCCTTTCAAACCTGAGGTCTCCCATGGACACAGAACATACTTTTAAACCGCAGACTTGTGACAAACAGACAAAATCTGTAAAAAGCTCCAGATATTACTGGGCAGACAAGGATACCAGAAGAAAACTTGCATTATGTAGAGATTCTTCTATAAAAAAGAAT
The DNA here is from genome assembly GCF_965140915.1 of Aythya marila. NCBI lineage: Eukaryota > Metazoa > Chordata > Aves > Anseriformes > Anatidae > Aythya > Aythya marila. Next base: position 58,910,467 of record NC_139043.1, read on the forward strand.
CTAAATACACATGAATAAGACTGCATTTTGGAAGTCAAGAAGAGAGAAAATTGTCAAAAGTTAGACTGAGTCACACAGACTTTATGTTTTTTTTTTTTCTTAAAACAAAGAGCAAAGGGTCCTTTGTTCAACAAAAATAAGCAAATAACAATGATTATTTTTGTGCAGAATGGGCAGGATAGAACTTGAGATATAACCCCCAAAATGAACTGAATGTGTTGCTTTAGTTTTCAGTAAAAATGCAGCAGTTGAGTGTAAAGAGAAAGGTTGCAGAGTGAATGCAAAGGAAAATTTGGAAATGGAATGGACATATATGAAGTCAAAACAAAACTGAAAGATCTAAGCATGCTCAAATCAGAAGGTATCTGCCACCCCATTTTTTTTTTTTTTAAAGAATTGGCCTATTAAACAGTAAGCCTGGTACCAATCTGTTAGTAAATCTGTCAAGCTGTGGGAGCACTGAATTACTGGCAAATTTTGAATGTGGCAGTGAGATATAACTGAGGGAAGTGTGATTCAGGCAAAAAAGGGCATTTGAGTGATCTCAGGAGTAGTTCGAAGAAAGGAATAATTGAGAATATACAGCTACATACCGTTGTGTAGAAAACAGGTTAGAAGTGCACAGGGTTTCATCAGAGGTACTTTGTGCTAGAATACACACGTCTTTCCTTCCTATTAACACCAATTTCCTAGCAGAGTAAGACAGTCTGTGTTTCAGTAAAACATTTGTTATGAGGCTACAACAGAAATTACTAGGAACTTTAAGAGGAAGTGTGTCCTAATGATCCGTGATGTCCCAGAATAAAGTATGGGGAACTTCTGATATTTCCAAATCTTATCCTCTGAGATGAGTAGAACTTCTTTTCTCAGGAACAAAAGATGGAGAATAAGACATTTAAAGAGAGTCTTCAGGAACTCCAGGAGACTGTGATAAAAGATGGTTGAAAATGGAATCTGTGAATAGTTAGGACTAACAAAGGATATTAGAAACTAGAAAAAAAATCATTTAAAAGACAGCTACAGAGGCCAGAAATTATATTTACTATTATATTTCTATTACTGGCAATCTGATCTGTCATCAGAAGAAACTTTATGTGTTACAAACAAAAAATAAATATTCAAGAACAAAGATGCAGATGAGGACTAATAACCAGCTCATCAAGCATTATAAATTCATGGAGTTGAAGAACTCTGCCCTGAAAGAGAAGGGACTGAAACGGTCAGTTTAGCAGATGGAGGAGTCATCTATCTATTACACAGGAGCAAGCATTTCACATCTGACAGCGCTGAGCACACAAACACTGAAATGGAAGTATGGGAAGTGCAGCCAGAGATGGTGGATCTCACAGACCCATAGTGACAACTGTGCTTAGCACCAATACCTCTGATAAACTTTGAAGAGCAATCCCTCAACCAGTTTCAAGAAGAGCAGCAATCTGTTTTCAAAGAACAGTCTCAGGACACACCACAAGGGCTACTTTCTCAAAACTGTACCAAAATGAATGTCAGAGGCTTAAGCCAACAGAAGACACATAGCCCTTGACAAACTGTAGTAGCCAGGCACCTTAATATGAAAAAAGCAGTCTCAGTTATCTATGACTATACAAGTTAGGCATTGGAACGGGCTGCCCAAGGAAGTGGTTCAGTCACCATCCCTGGAGGTCTTTAAAAGACGTTTAGATTTAGAGCTTAGTGATATGGTTTAGTGGAGGACTTCGTAGTGTTAGGTCAGAGGTTGGACTAGATGATCTTGGAGATCTCTTCCAACCTAGTGTACTGTGTCTGGCTGGGATGTTAACTTTCCTTGCAGTGTTGCTCTGCTTACTGCTCTTCTCTTTTATTACAACCATTACAAAGATGCAGTGTTACTGGGGCAGACTCACCAACTCTGCCCTTGCTCATTGGTGTGATGGAATAAGATACAGCACCTGCAGTGCATACACAAGACAAAGAAACTGTGTTTAATTAGCATAAATTGACATACCACCCCAAAACTCACAGGAAGATCCATGTAGACACATGCTTGAAAATTATACCTCATTTCTCTAACTATACAGCACTTCACAAACAAAGATCATATTAGATACAAATACTAGAAAATATTAGATACAAATACTAGAAAAATGTACTTTAAAAAAACAAACAAACAAAAAAAACAACTTAAGTTATATAACGTTCTTTGGTGACCCATTGTATTTTGCAACATGATGCTAATATGCATTCAACTACATCATCATGTTCAAGAATGCAAATACTGGAATGGGTTCATACAGGGGCAAGCTAGGTTCATACAGGGGCTAGGGACACTGAATTTTTATGAACAAGCATGTTAAGACGTTACAGCCAAATTCTAAACTGGGCAATGAACTTCCGTCTGCCTATACTTTCCCTGAGAATTGAAATGGATATAGGATTCTGTATTTCTTAGGTAAAACTTTTCTGGCTGTGAATTTAACATTCATAAAAGGTGCCAGAATAATGGCCTGGAGACCAAAGTCCCCTGTATGTGCAGAGCAGTGTACATTATGGGCAGAAGCAGTGCAATTTTGCTGCATTCTTCCAGTAACATGGTCCAAACTTGACATGGACAACTTTTTAAGGATTGTAGAATAGTTTAAGACAGATTGAACTAGAAACTTAGGCAAAATTATATATATATGACAAATAACATGATGTTAAATATCATTCGGACAGCCTTGAGAAGGACTGAAATTTAAACATTATGTCAGCTTGTGGTTAACCTAAGTGGACTATAAGATTAAGCATGATCAGCTGTCATGATGTTAAGTGGTCCTTATCTATAGTAATGTGTATTCTTCTAAATCACCTTTTTTTTATAGGTGTTCTTTAGTGATATGATTTTTTTTTTCTCCAAAAGCCTTTATTACCTATTAAAACCATAGATTCTGCTGAAAAATTGAACAGCATGCTATTTCTGTGAATATAAATTAGACACAGAGGAATGCAAATAATTGATAAAGGAAGCTAAAAATGTTAATGAAACTCCATGATCAATAGACATTAATAGCAAAAATAAATACTTCTTGTCCCAACTAGTATATAAATCAGGCAGAAAAGGAACACCTGCAATACATCAGTTCAAATTCTATTCAGAAATTTTCTGTCAGCAATAATGACAGTAAAAGGGCAAACGTATATGATAAATATTTCTGTTCTGTATTTTTCTGTAAAAAGGAAAATGGGAGACTGCGTGCATATTTTATAATGGATTACTTTCTGTTTCAGCAATAACTACAGAAGTTGTTCTCCATAATCTATTTGTGTTAACCATTCTCAGGTCAAATGCATATTTTTTTCCAAGCAATTTTAAAGGTGTTGGCTCCCATGCTCATTTATCACCTTAGTGTTAACTTTTAATATTTATAAAATAAAGAGAGAATTCAGATAAATAGGAAGAAAAAAAAAAGGCTCAGATTCATTGCACATTGTATGCTTCTTAAAGATTCAGATAAATCAAGCTCTTAAGCAGAGTGCTCACAGCTGACAGTGATCTCTAAAGGTGATCTGTCTTACATGCTGACCCAGCTTCCTAAGTTCTGTTCAAGCACAATAACAGGTGTCTTAGTATTTTGGAGAGCACTGCCATACATCTTTCAACAAAGAATACATGCCACATTCACAGGATGTGGCATTTTACCCCAGAGTAAATAAATTAAGAGATTACAGTAAATAAATGAAATGAGCAAGGCTCTTTTGAAGCAAGAGCAAAAGAAAAGAAAGGTTTCAGGTAAAAACAAGAGTGACTTTTCATCAGTGATAAACTGAAGAAGCTCAAACAATTAATATTCCAAAAAGAATATTAAGATGCAATTTTAATAACAGTTTCAAAATCCCTATAAGAAGAATAGATATCGTACAGTAATGGCACCTCTAACTAGCAGACAAATCCATGAAAACAGAGTGGCTGGAAGCTGACATTAGATAAATTTAAACTGGACCTAAAATGCATTTGCCTACAAATAATGGCAATTATTCACTCAAGTAATTTACCAAGAACACTGCCTAATTGTCCATTTTATTTGATTCAGATTTAACAACTAACCTCGCTGAGAATTTAGGAACTTTTTAGGTTGTTGAACCCGGTCCTTATGATCCTCATGATCAAGAATAGGCATATTTGCAAAAGACACCTTGGAGAGATGGGAACACAGGTACTAGTGAGTGAAATTCTACATCTTTTATCATGTAGGAGATGGAATTGGATCATATGAGGTTAAATCTGTTCTTCTGCAATTATATCATGTTGTGATGTTTCCTTAAGGAACCCCCCAGTGCACTTAGAAAGCAACACAGACCATCACTGTTATTACACATAAGATGAAACACTGCAAAGTTGAAGATATGAAGTTGAAGAGAGAGAAGTGACTGTTGAGATAGAAATGACTGCTCCCCCCTTCCCCCCCCCCCCCCCCCCCACTTCTTTTGATGTCCCATCTGTATTTCTTTCCTTGATGTGAAAGACTCACTTGCTCTAGTGAAATAGCTCTCCCTTTCTGGCTAAGAACTTCTTCCCAACTGAACTTTTCTTGAAGAAGGTATATTTTGGCCTCAAAAATCACTGAAATGTGGAGTTAAAAGTGAAGGGTAGACTCTACCTCTTCCTTGGTCTTAGGCGGTATACAGCAAGGCCAGCAAGACTATAAAGACATTGGTTTCTTAGCAAATCACTAGTTAAATATCCTTCAGAAAAAAACAACAATGAAAACATTGAAATGGAAACACCCTTGAAATTGGGTTTATCAGCCTTTTTTATTTTATAGATAGGTGGACAGGCAGACAAATATTTTATGCTATCCAAAACAAAAGCTGAGTAGAAAATACCTAGTGGAATGTACCAGTGCTGAAATCATCCTATGATGATAGCCTATGTCTGAAGCATTTGAATATGTTTTACTATGGAAGTTGACGTTTTCACTATAATAAATATCACTAATTTATATAATTTATAAAATTATAATATTTTAAATATATATATATTTTATTGCAAATGACTTCATCCTATGAGGATCCCCTGGAATGTCCCTGCTTCCAGTTAAAGACATTCTCTTTCATCTCTAAATAGATTACACCTTCAACAGGTGTTCAAAATAGGCAGAGACCTGTAGCCTAATAAAAGAGGGAAAAAAAAAATAGGATGATTGGTCAGACATGGAAACTGTGGGGTGGTAATTATTTTCATATGGCATGCGAGAGATGTTATAGCAGAGCTGACTAAAGCTGAACATGAGTTAGCCAGTCCTCCTGAACAGTGATGTCACCCAGTTTTTGCTTTCTCCAGAGTTATGATTAATAAACAGGGAGGATTACTACAGTAACTTACTCTTAGTGGGCAAGGACTGACATCAACAGCAGCTGAGCAAACTGACCAAACATAGTTGTGTGTCGTCAATTTTTTTTTTCACTAGCAATGACTAACCAAGGGCAAGCATCTGACAGTACAAAGGGCCCTTGAAACTGCAAGGATGCTTCTGGCGGAACTTTTGAATAGCAGCCACCATTTTACTCTTCTGCTTCATTTCACAGTTGAAAGGTGTTTCAGTTAGCCTACAGCTAGCTCTTACCTTTGCTCATGACCTGGACACACGCATGCAAACTCAAAACCAGCCAAAAACTGCCCCACTGCCTTTTCAACATAAAGCTACATGGTCTCCATTTTCTGCCTCATCTGTTGACATAAAACTTTTTTCTTCATTGCTGGTTCTGGAATATCTTTGTAATGCATGTGTCTTTGGAGTATGGATTTTAATAACAGTGACACAAAGAAACAAGACACAGAATGTAGAATGCTGAGCCTACCGTTAATCTTGGGGAGAATGCTGTGTTTAATTACATTTTCTTTATCCAAACTGATAGAGACTTATAGAAATCCTGCCTGCTATTTAACCTTTGCAAATTTGCCCTCCCTAAAATTAGACCTGGCCACCTGGAAATATTTACCCATTGAACTGAAATGCTCTTGTGAAAGCACTGCCAGTGTAAATGGAATTCTTACCCCAGAGTAATGGCACTTGCATTGTGCAGCCCTGAGTGTAACCATGAGGTGCCCTGAGAGAAGGTCAGATACTTTGGACTCTATCAAGTTAACTTTTTTATGTGAAGTGGACAGCATTTGTACTGACAATAAAAAGGGCATGACAACAATTTCAACTCCTGTCCTGCAAACACTAAGGAAACAGTTCCAAATGGGAGCTGCAGAATTTTGACATCACATTGCTAAAAATTCTGTGGGCTGATACTATTCAGATGTTCCTTTCTGAACATTAATTAAACAAAAGATAGAGTGTGCAAGTAAACCGTTTGCTTGTCCAAACACTAATAACACTGTGCTTCTCATTTTCACAAAGACATCTTGTGAGGGAAACAAAGGAATTTTCTAAACTGAATCAGTGAATAATGGTCCCAATGGTAATATCTGCAAGCTCAGCCAGAAGATGAGATGAGGAGCAATACAGATAATGAAATGTTCCATCACAGACCAGTTAACCGTATCCTAAACATTTTCTTTTGGAGGTTTTTAACAGCTTGGAGTGGTTTTACGAGCTCTAAGTAGGTAGGAACATATTTTAGCCAGCAAACAGAAAAGCTTGGGAACAATGGCAGGTTTCCATCTTCCATTTCCATCCTGACTATGGACTTTGGTAGCCCTGGACAAAAAGGCAAGCACTGTGAGCAAACTCCCACCTCATATCTTCCAAGTTAAAAAAGGAAGAAAACACATACCTACAATGGAGATTAATCAGTTGATTTCCAAAAAGATTTTTACCTGTCTCGTGTATTGTCTGAATACTAGGTATTTGTGCTGCTAGTGATCAGTCATTTTATCCCTTATACTTCACAGTCAGAACACACTTAAGAGACAAAGAGTTCTTACTGTATTTTACCTTATTCTTGAATCTCAGAATGTGTTTGGGAATGCTTCTTTCCCCCTCCCTTCCCCCCCCTCCCCCCCCCGGAGGTATCAGATTTTCACCAGATGCCTAAAATGTCTCACAACATCTGTAACTCCAGTAAAAATGTTTGTATCAGTACGTCTAAATAGCTCATTCTATGTGGAGATCTGGTAATGAAATACCAAACTATCACTTATACAAGCAAGTTATTTCATTTCTGAGAGCTGGAGTGCTCACAGGAAGCTACTAGGGTAGCTTTATATGAAAGAATCACCTCCTGACTTCCACCCTTCTTTCTGATTCAGATGTCATTCTGCAATTCCAGCCTCACCACCCGTTTCTGTTTCCAGACGGTGACATGCAGCAGGCATTCCCATAAACGTTGGGACATCCAGCCATACCTGGCCAATTCAGAACAGCTTCACAGCTAGACAGCAGAGGCAGTCTTTCCCAGTGATTCAGCTTTGAGACTATGAGAAAGCAGTCTAACATATACAAAAGATGTTTTCTTAACTTTTCATCTTAACCAGAGCTTGACGTACTGCTTCAGCATCACTGGCTGAGGAAATGTTTCCAATTGCCTGTGATCAGAGTTAACCAATAATCACTACAATAATACTGAGCTCTGATACTGATTTTCCTCATAAAAACCCTCAACAATATGACTGGAGGTAGGGAAAGGAAGGACTGGGGTTTTGTGTCTTTTTTTTTTTTTTTTTCTTCAGTTCAAACCCAACCTGTGTCAGTTCTGACTAATGTGGTTATTCAAAGAACTAACTTTTGTCTAGGGTAGATTTCCTTTGAAACTGATGTTGAGAGATAGGCTTTTCTGGTGGATGATTCAGGACAGGAACAGTTAGGTCTTACTCTGAATCACCTTCAGGAGCTTTCTTCTTCTCTCCATGGCATGGAGACAGGAACCTCACTGCCACATAAGGAGATGAGAAACTCCCTGCGGGGTCCTGCCGGTGGTCCATCTAACCCCCTTTTCTCACACCAACAGTGGCAACAGCAGACGTTGTTTGGAGAGAAAATGTGAGCCTGGCCACTTTCTGTGGGCCTTTCCCTTCAAACTCCCCAGCATCTGCAATTGTTGTATTAAGGATGTTAAAGGATATGTCCCTGCCTATTCCCTCTGGTAGTTATTTATGGACCTTTTTGAGCCTGCTGATACTGTCTGCCCCCACAGCCTCCTGTGGCAACAAATCCCAGAAGTTCAGTCTCCATTGTGTAAGCACTGTATCTGTTTTAAATCTTCTCCTACTAGTTTCAACGAGTTCCCCCTGGTTCTAGTACTGCAGGATTTGGTGGATAACAGTTCTGCATTCACCTTATCTGCCATCTTCATGACTTTTCTAAACCCCAAGCATACCTTCCCTCAGCCTTCACCTCTCCAAACCAAAGAGTTTCTGTCTTTTAGTTTCTTTTGATTAGGCAGCTGCTCCACAACCGCAGTCATTTTAGTGGCTCTTCTCTAACTCTACTTCTTGAGATGCGGAGACTAGAGCTGCACACAACACCCACCTTGGAGGTGCACCAAGGCTTTATATATCAGCAAAATGATGTCTTCTGTCTTGTTCTCAACACCGTTCCTGACAACAGCACACATTTTGTTAGCTGTTTGCACTGCCACTTATCATTAAGTTGATAATTTTGGAGAACCCTCTCTCCCTAGGGTGCAGATACTCCTCAGAAATACTTCCCTAAATGTCACTTCCAGATTGGCTATGTGATGATTTGTATGAAAGGATTCCATTTTCTCAGACCAGCTCCCACTCAGAGCAAGACCACAGCACCAGGCAGCTTTGCCGAGCGTCCCAAGCATTTGTTGGACTGAGAGGATGAACTACCCTCTGCAAACCCAAGAAAGTGGCTGAGGAAGGCTGTTCTGTGGCTCTCCCTGCTGTACCTCTCCTGTGAGCAAGTAGATTACAATATTCAAAGCTGTCAATTTGGCTCTGATCAGAGGAGCTAAATTCAGTTTAAGGGGAAAAAAAAGAATGAGAACTAAACCCAAAAAAATCTGCTTCATGAGAAATATCTGAACACTTCTTTGTTGTTTTTATACTTCCTAGATGCTTGGTTACTGTCTCTGAATGGACAGCTTCAAAGGAGCAATTAAAAAATGTGTGCATGGACACACAGACAAGCCCTGTTTGCACACAAAAACTTTATTCTGGGCTACCTTATGTCACCCCTTTTAGCAGGAGTCATCACGAGGGCACAACACCAATAAGCAGACAATGAATAAAGAAAATAACTGTTTATAAGTTCATAGTTGGCATACGAAAGTTATTGAAGAGGAACTGATATTCTAGGCAACTGGCCATCACTGCTGCATGTCAACCCTCTGTTCCCCCAACTGTTACAGGGTGATTTTAACACTCATTCTAAAAGCACTTCTGTGAGACCTCTGAGCCTTGCAGGTACAATTTTTGGCTGTTTGATAAATATGCTTGCACTGTGTTGTTCAATCACATTGTAGTCAGTAAGCAAAAACGTCAGGCAAATAGACATTGAAGCATCCACATACTCCACCTCCCACCTGCACTGAACTACAAGCATAATATTTCAACCACAAAACGTGAAGTCACATGAGAAAAGTTAGTGGAAGTGGATTACTGAATTAAATCCAGATTTGAGGGCCCAATATCTATTCTAAACACTTAGCCTCACTGCTACCAAGTCAAATCTCAAGTGTTATAACCCCCTGATTTGGAGAAAAATCTGAGATAAATTATCAGAACTTGGGCAGGTTTTTCATTTGAACCTGGGAACTCTGCATCATCTCTGGTGCTTGTTAAAAAGTGTGTGTGTGTGTGTACAGTAAAGGGGGGACAACTTAATTACATAAACAAATGATGATGTTATTTTACTCCCTTCACCTCCCCATACATGAAGTGTTCTCAGAAATTTCCCGAGTTTCCCCAAAAATAATCACAGACAGAACCCCATCTCATCCCTCACAGGTAATGTGTGCCTCTGTTGGTCATGAGTCTGAAGGTGATTTTAAATAACCAAAATTAAAACTGGTGCCAGTGATAAAAACACAGCATGGTGTTGCTCACTACATATTACATGCCTTAGCTGGACATCATGTCTAGTGAGGGAGCTTCCAAATTTCATGGTTAACGGCAAAAATGTTGGATCGAGATTCTCAGCAAAGACACAGGTATTTGTGGGTACTTATTCCTGTTAGAGCCCCAGCAGGCCCTCCCATCTGACAGAAGCTCAAAACTGCCTCTCCTAGAAGATCACTAGTGCCTCAGAAAGCAGAACTGGTGGATATTCCAAAAGCACCAAGGAAAGGCAGAACACAAAACACACTGGGAGAACTGACAACCTGATGAGCTCAGCTGAGCCTCTGCATTCACACGCACCCTGCCTCCACTTATGGCTTTTCATTCAGATCCCAAATCAAACAACAGCAATGACTTGTTTGGTATTTCTGGTCTACGGATCTCAGAACTCCCCATCAGTTGGATTATTTCAGTTTTAAAGATGGAGAAATGAGGGACTTGTCCTCTTACACAGAAATCAAGGGCAGAACCAAAGAATCCAGACTTGCTAAGTTCCCATCTAATGCTCTACTCAGAGAAGAGCTGTATGCAGTCACGCTTCCCCTTACCATTTACACCACAGGATGTATTTACTTTTCCACAGTGATTTGTTTCACAGGGGATTCACAATGGACAAAGCATCAGTAATGCAAAAGATCAACATATTCTCTTTAAGCCCCTTGTTGGTGTCCTCATTGTTTCACTTACGCTGGTTTTCTGCTGGTCACTGTCACAGAGGGAATACCTGTTGATGTGGGACACTGCAGCTTTTCCCAATGGCCTGTGCATGATGACTACCTTGACTGACTACCTGCTGGCATAACATCGTGTTGAGTTCAGCTCAAAGAAAATGGCCAGCTTACGAACTTCATTCAATTCCCTCCCACATGTCAGCAGATTTAGAATTACTCAAAACAGAACAAAATGTATCCCCATCATAGAGGGAGCTAAAGCAAGATGAAATTGGACCTTTGTACAATACAAGAACTGGGGCTATTTTTATGAGGACAAGCCAAATAATACATACTCATACATGGAAATTAAAAAAAAAAAAAAAGATAGACTTCAGATCAGATTTTCTGCTGACGTAACTCAGTCTCTGAAATCAGGGGAGCTATTCCAGTTTACATTAATGAAGCATATTAACATCCAGCCCTCCTCTTGCAAACACAGTTATAAGTCTTTCTAAAATCCACACACAATTTTACTTTGGGAAGCACATCGGCTGAACAGCTTTTGTCTAAGACTTGATTTTTAGTTTCTCTTTCCATCTACTAAAGGTTAATATTAATCTTCAGCATCAAAGCCCCATGCAAATGACTTCTGGTCCCACAGACAGTGTTAACTTCAGTGGCATTGAGATTTGGCTCTAACAGCTAAAAGATAGCAAGAGTCTGTACATACAACATTGTGTATGCTGTGATTAAGTGTAGTGAAAGAAACACAGAACAGAGAATTTGGGATTTGTAAGAGAAATACAGCCATTACCCATTATTCTGCAGCTGACCCAAATGTATTCTTGATAAAACTCTACTGGCCTAAGTACAATTGCATTAGGAATGATTTTGAGGTATTATTTGTGCAAGTTTTAAAACAGCATACAACTTAATTTTATACAATCTATTTTTCAATAATAGCTTCAACTCACCTATAAATGTTAAATGCTGCTCCAACTTTAGCCATAAATTTTTCACCCAACTTGGAACCAAACCGGATCTGTCATCTGGGGTTCCCTCCCTGTGGGGTTTAAATCATTGGTGTGACTCTAATCATAACCTCTGGAAATATATTTGAAGACAGCATCACTCAAGGTATTTTACCCATTACAAAGCTGTTTCTCAAAAAAAAAAAAAAAAAAAAAAAAAAAAAAAAAAAGACAATTGTTCCAGTAATATGCAGAAAATCAGCCTATCAAGTCAACAAGGCAGGACACTAGGTTGTATGAACAGCTTGAACAGCTTCATTTAGACATAGTTTAACTCCATAGTCTCTATAGGCTCAGAAAAATTCTCTTTATAAATAGATTTTACCCCATGTGCAATGCTTCAAACAAACACCAATCACAGAACATGCGCATATATATATTTTGTGTCATATCATCTCACACTAATATCATCATCAGTGTCACCTGGTTTATGTATTCATATCTCCTGATTTTTATTTTTAAGTGTGAATGACATCACATATGCTAAAGTAACAGTGATTTTTCAGTGATTTGGAAAGCAAAAAGATCAATGACTAGCACAGCAGAGAACACAGGTATAGTTCAGAAAGAAAGCAAACATACTTGCTTTTGTTAGCCAGACTGATTTTATATGAGAACCTCTTAAAACAGAACATTTATACTTATCCTGCCCCCCTGAGAAAAGTATCATCCATTAGCACAAAAAAAGACAAGAAGTTGAAAGCTATTCTTTACCCCACCCTCTAGACTGAGTTCTTATCCTCAGATGAACTTTATTTTTTGACCAGCTCACTAATGATGATTGAAAACACTGGCCCCTCTAAACAGCACATAAGTATTAGTGTTCACAGCAACAAGAAGACTGGCCTTAATTGGTCCTTTTATATAAAACTGGAAACATAAAACTTCTAAATATAAGTTTCTGGCACATCTTTTGTTGCTATTACAGTAAGATAGGTACAAAAAAGTGAGATTCCTTGTGATTTGCAATGAAATCTGTGCCAGCATGTTTTCTAGTGACTGCTCTTCAAAATCTTGTAAGATAAAATCCACGATCAAGAAAAAAGAGGCAGGTTGCTGATATACTAACCTTTCTCTCTCAGTCCCACTCCTTTAGTTATTTCTGATCCAGCAGGGAAATTAAATATGTCTGTAAGCTCAGCATCACTCTTTTATGTGGTCTCAATTCATGGCATTGGAATTGGTGTTAGAAATCCTAACTTCACTAAATGAACAATGATTATCTGGATTCTGAAGCTGCCAGAAAAAAAAAAAAAATAATAAAAATCAGGAAAAAAAAAAAAAAAGAACTAAAAATTAAAAGAAATACAGCTACAGTTTTTCCCAAAAGCCCTTTCTGCCCTTTCTGGAAAGAAGGGGTAAAAATAGAGGCAGCTCATTAATATGGCTTGGCAGTGCTTAATGGCAGCTGGTCTGAAGAGTTAGATCAGTGGGCCTTTCCAGCAGTACTCCCGGACCACTGCCAGCAGGTGTTGCTGTGTTCAACAAAATGAGAAGAAGTGGAGGGGTGGGGAGAAAAATATTTATAAAGAGAGAAATAGGTGTGAAAAAAAATTAGTCACTGAGTAAAGCTTTCATTAGGCCTTTGGTAAAGCTATACGCGAATTCCCTGAGGCAATAAGGAGCATGCTCTGAAATGAATAATGCTTTTCACTTCTCCTAATCTCCTTTCAGAAGTTATCCCGTGCTATAAATCATGTGCACGTTTGCTGTGCTTTGCTCAGTAGCATTCTCTTTTTGTCCTGGACCACACGCTTTCTCCCTGGGAGCCCCCGACTGGCGGCAGTCTGGGGAGAAGCCCCCGCAGGGGCTGGAACCGCAGCAGGGTGAGATGCTTCGTGGGACCGGCACCAGCACCAGCACCAACTGCTGCTGCTGCAAGTGGGCCCTGTGCCGTCCTGTGTCCCAGCAGAAGGTAACTCTGGTACTGGCAGGGCAGTTTTTCCACTCTCTGTAAAACCAGCGCAGTACAAGATCTCTTGCTGAGCGCTTGTCGGCTGCCAAATCACAACAGTCACTGCGCTACCAGTATGTAACTAATTTCAAAGGGGCTTAGGATGCCAGCTAAAACCAAATTCAGTTTGGTCCTGAAAAAAACACAGTTCTGTGCTGGAAAAGTCCTCTGCCACAACTTGGTTTTAGGATCCCCATTAAAGATATTGCCCTATAAAGAAGTAGGTATGTGCACGCACACTCACTATTTGTTTCTTCAAGCATGCCTCTCTCGCTGTCCTTGAAGGGAAAAAATAAAAATAAAATGTTCTTTGTAACAACTGGAACCACCAATGTCAGGCTGCAGGAAAGCTACTGAAACCTGTTTCAAAAGGCTTCAATCCACAGCACGTTAAAGCCTGAAAACTTATTATATGCATATTAAACCTGGGAAACAAAACAACCTATCTGGTCATATGTTTCCCATTAACTCCTGATTTTTTGCTCATTCTACCAAAGCTGTTGTGTGAATACTGAACATACTTCAGTCTGAATCAGTGCTGCTCTAAAGACTCCCTGGTATCACTGTAAGTTGAAAATTTTAAATCTTTCTTGCCTGATGCAGCCATATTCCAAGACAGATTAAATTTACATTACCAACAGGACATAAAAATACAATTATAAGTACGATTCAGGCCAAAAAAAAAATCTGAAGGATGGGGATTTTCTGGTAATCAGTGGGTGTTTTGAATGAGTAAAGACTGCATGATCATGCCATTTGTCATAAACGGTACCACATAAAGCCAGCTATTATGTGTGTTTAAGAAAAGAGATTGATTTTGGCTTTACTTTTGACCTTATATATATATTAATTACGTACTGCCTAATAGCCATAGTTATTTTTGAGTTTCACTACTATAAACTGAAACGAAAATGTAAGTTGATTTTATTTCACAGGAGTTAAAGTCATACCTAAGGAAAAAAAAAAAAAAAAAAAAAAAGAAAAAAGAAAAACTGTCATTCATTGTCATTTATTTTTGTGTCTAAAGAGTTTTTAATAGTGACACAAACTGCATGTCAAGGAGCTCTGAGACTCGGACATGAGCAATATAGCTCAGTTTTGGAGAGCTTTAAAACTATCCCTAAGTTAACAGAAGGATACATTTATACAAAGATTGAGCTAAAAAATATATCCTCTGCAAAAGGATTCTTAATCAAATGCATTTTCCTGAATTTGAAAGTAATCCAAATTTGTAGATAGATTATCTGATATATCCTCAGCATGATAGAAGACTAAAACGATTTGCTAACTATTAATTAAGTATCTGGCAAATACTGTATTTGAACTAAATCAGTGATATCTACATCTAGTAATATCTATATCTAGCTATGCAATAAAACAAGTTGGAGTGTGTCTTCCTGACTCATAATGTTTGCTTTCAGTCTCATTTTAGGTTCTATTCTTTAAATGGATAGAGATCACCACTACAAGTTGAATTCACGATATTTTGTCATGCTAGACAATTAGGAGTTTCCATTAGATAATTACCAGAAGTATGTCTCATACAGGAAAAACAGTCAATTGCTGATGTAACACGATTAACCAATCCAGCACACTGATCCGGCCCACTTACTTTTGACAGACACTATATGTGAGTGTACACATGAGAAGTACAGTATAAAGCTTCGCATTATAAGTACCACAAAGAGGAACTTCAGCAGTTCTTAATGCACAATACAGCAGTCTCCTTCTGAGAGTGAGGACTAGAGAGGTAAAACTTTAAACCAGCTTTTTTCTTTTAAAACTAAAACTTTTAATTCATGTGCATGCTGTTGCATATTGTTACAGATATATTTAATGAATGTATATACAGAGCTTTGCAGCTCAGGTAATTTTATGGAAAGAATCTGAACCATCATTTCTATATTTATCCAAACACTATGTATTTTTAGACATGAACATATATATATATATATATATATATAGGTATGTATGTAAGTACTAATGAACTATCTATCTGTGGTACTAGCAGACTCGCTTTTAGAAAACAATGCTTTTTGAAAAGTTATGCTTTAATGTTAAATCTGTCATCACCATGGCATGCAAGTATAATATGCTATACTTATATGTAATAGATTGTCTGTGATAAGTGTACCTGTTATATATGGCAAGCAATGTACACCTCACAACAAGAACCCAAACATACTTATCTGTCTTTTAAACTGAAATATGCCTATCCCTTACTTTTCATCAGACACTGTTGGGATAGGTGCTATATTAGAACTATAAATAACCCCTTTAATTATGTCATCTGTTAGTACATCTAATCATGAATGCATATTTTCATCTGAAATTATTTTTTCATCCAATTAAACTTTTAGTTCTATTTCAAGCTGACTTTCAGACTTCATATAATTACAACAGACTTTGGGCTGTTCATGAGATCCAAGAAATTTAGATGTATTATAGCGAGGTTTGTGTTACAAAGATGTGTTTATAAGAATGGCTGCAGGGTTTATAATGCTGACAGACCCGTAAGTGTAACAGTATATAACAGTATAGCAACTGAGGTCGGTAAAACACAGATGAGGGTGTACTGTGGATGCCTTATAACAGTGAAAGACTTATAAAAGACCTTAATTGAAAAGGACTTGCAATATATAACATTTGTAAAACTTTGGTTGATTGTTCAGTTACTTCTGTATGTTTCATTTAACTATAATCCCATGCCTGTCTCTCAGCCCATGTGTCTGTAATCATCTCATGGAAACTAGAGACCTTACAATGCTTATATTTATAAATTACTCCTTTCCACTAAAATACAATGGTTGATGGTAATATAGTGAAAGTGGAATATTTTCTGGGTAGGAGGTAACCACACCTGAGAAGAAGGCAGAAGTGCGTGAGAGAGAGAGTATGAAAGGAAGGAAAAGAAAGAGGGCTATTACTAAAAAAGGCTCTAAGAAAATTAGCAAAAGTTAGTCTGGTGCAGAAAAAACTCAAAAGTTAAACTCCATCAGCTTTTAACGTTCTCATTTTCTGTAACCACGTCCAAACATGAGGGAGTTTACTAGCTTCACCCTTGCTAGGTAAGGAACAGAACAGAGATGCTGCAGAACATAAAGGTGATACAAAGTCATGACAGTAACAGAGCACATGCCTTTCTACTGCTGGGCAAAACCCTTGTCAGTATAAAATGCCAAGGGTCTACCAACAGTGGCTGAAACTCTGGGTCCTAGCAGGTTTTTCAACTGTGTTTTATTCGTGATGTCTTATTCTAATATTATGATTGTGTCATTTAAATGAATGAAACAAAAAGTGACTTCTAATAACAATGGGCCAAATGTAGAAGATCTTACTCAGCCCTCACTCAGACAGAATTATTATTGGCATCGATGAGGGATTTGCCTGAGTCAGGAGCAAGTATGATTTGGCCAGATGACATGTAACACTTTCCATCTTCAAAGCATTTTTCAGACATTACTTGATTAACCCCAAACCTAAATATATCTGCCTGAGAACTTCTAGGCACAGACTAGCATAGAAGCAGGGATATTTCTGGTGCCAGGGCAGTACCTTAGCATGTCACCGATATGTGCCGTACCAACTCCGGCTTAGGTTCTCAGTGCCTGACCATGTACTGCAGCTGGAGAGCGGATCATGTATTATATAGCCCTCCAAACAACAGTGTTATTTTGCTCCCGTCAGATCTCTTGCCAGTGTTGATAACCTCCAGCATTTACAAGTGAGTAGAAAAGATCTTTTCTCTTCTACTCAAGGCAGAATAACATTCTGCCCAACAGACTCTCAGCCCCTGCCCTCAGCGCCCTCTTGTTCGCAAGCTATTTAAGATCTCCTGCTATCCCTAACAATACCAGACAGGACAAGAGCAAGGTGCTCATTAATAAAAGGTTTCACTCTTTTCATTCATTCATGTTTCCTCTGTTTAGTTAAGCCAGTGATACTGTTGAAGGAATAAAACAAACAAACAAACAAACAAAAAAAAAAAAAAGGAAAAGAAAAAAAGAAAGAAAGAAAAAAGGGTGGGGGTGGGGGGGAAGATGACGGCCAGGAGGGAGCCAGGAGGGTCAAACTGTAAAAAAAAGAGAGTAAATTTACAGGAATTAAAAGAGATTTTAGAAAGGGGGGAGGGCAGAAAACCCGAGTAGTGATATTTGAAGAGAGGTGTGTGTTAGGGGAGCAATGAGCATAAGGAAGCCAGCCTGCCTGTTCCTCCCCCTTCCTAATCATAGCCTTTACTCACAGACAAAACTCCCTCCCTCTCCCATTCACTCACTCACTTTAGGCCAATCCGTCCTCTCCCTCTCTCTCCCTCTCTCTGTGTCTCTCTCCTACTCTGAGACAGAGTCAGAACTCTTCTCCCTGACAGCCACAAACATCTACAGCACTTATTGCATTCAGAGAGGGAACCTGCAAACAAAACTTCACAGAAAACTTTTGGTTCTTGTTCCAGAGAATTTGCTGAAGAGAAGGAAAAACAAACAAACAAACAAACAAACCAGCCCCAAAAAAACTGTGCGTGAAGGGGGAGGAAAAGCAGGGCCTTTTAAAAAGGGAATCACAACAACTTTTGCTGCCAGGATGCCTTTGCTTTGGAAGAGAGGATTTTTGTTGGTGCTTTGCTGGATTATAGTGAGGAGTTCCCCAACCCCAGGATCCGAGGGGCACAGTTCAGTCACTGACTGTCCATCATGTGCCCTTGCCACGCTCTCGAAGGATGTGCCCAGCTCACAGCCTGAGATGGTGGAAGCAGTAAAGAAGCACATACTGAACATGTTGCACTTGAGGGACAGACCTAATATCACCCAGCCGGTGCCCAAGGCAGCACTTTTAAATGCCATCAAGAAACTCCACGTGGGGAAGGTGGGAGAGGATGGCTATGTGGAAATAGAGGATGATGTTGGAAGAAGAGCTGAAATGAATGAAGTTGTGGAGCAAACCTCAGAAATCATCACTTTTGCGGAATCAGGTGAGTACTTAAAAACAAAACAGTAAAATAGCCTGCTTGCCAGAACTGCAATTAACTTCTTCTCCTCAGCAGTACTGTTTTCTCCAAGGTTGTGGGATGAGACCTGGGGGAAGGGAGAAGGAGGAATGGGTTGGGGGGGGGGGAGGTCTCTGAAGGAATTTGATTTCTCTGACTTAGTCTTGGCTACAGATTACACTTGCTAAGCACAGGCAGCCACACAGGGAGGAAGCTCTTTAACCAATCTTGAGCAGAAAGTCAGGCTGCAAAGGGGTCCTCCAAACTGCTTGTGAAGCCAGAGTACTTGCACTAAAGTAGTTGATCACAGGGCTGATGGTGAAACAAAAAGGGCTGAAGCCTTTTGGGGACTTTCTAAAGACAGAAAGTGATCTGCAAACTACTTGAGAAACTGCCCTTTCTTGTAAAAAATATAGTGGAAGTTATAAAATCTGAGGAAGCAGCTTTAACTTTTAGAAGCGAGAGGGCATTTTTGTTTTCTAATTTAACACAGCATCTTCGGCAGTAAAGAGTTGCAGGGATTGTCAGATGACTTCAATAGAACTGGACAAGTTGCTGTAGCTGATCCAATTTGTAATACAGGCTTCTGCATACTGGAAAAAAGATTCTGCTCCTAAACCTCTCCTGCCAAAAAAATGCACCCTATCAAGGTTGCATTTTGAACTCTTAAAGCGCTGTTTTCCCTAACTGTTATGTAGTAAGAGCTAAGAATATTGATATTTTTTAACTAATAGCTTCAGGCTCACATCAACTGCCTATAGGAAACCACTCTAAAGTTGTAGTTTACTGTCTTGTTCCTACATGAATAGGACCAGAACTCACTGTAATTCAATGTATATGTATGTGCATGTATATCTGTTTGTATGTGCAAGTATGTTTATACATGCAACAGTGTCAATATCTTGCAATAACTCTATCATCTAACTAACAGCAACTTTTTATGATGCTGTCTAGCCAAAGCATTTTTCCTGTTGCCAAGACGGTTTTAAAAGAATGTCATTGTTTTGTTTGGTACAGCATATGGTAGGCAAAGTATGCAAAGGAACACCAAGCATTTTTGTTTAAAAGTTTGCTGCAGCAGTATAAACAATTAAGACAACACTCAGAGTTTCCAGTCCTGAAAACCTGTTGACTCAGATGTTCTGTTTGCAGGGAAGCCATGCACAAGAAGTGTGCATGCTTTTAAGAGCAGACATTCCTGCTAGCTGTCCGATTTCCAACTGTACAAGGAGCCCTTGCCTTTGGCGTCCTTGTCAATACACACATTATCAGTCCCGTCAGTATGCAAGTGCGGGCTCTTCAGTTTTTTTCATCCCACCCCCACTTCAGAAAGCAGGCAGATGTCAATGCCAGTGGTCCTGAGAAGCAGGAGTGGATCAACCTTAGTTCAGAAATGAGTTTTTAAATGCAATGAAATCCCTAGTCGATCTACGAGTCGGATTCCCCACCTGGTATTCAGCAGCTCGCTCTGAGCACTGTGAAACACATATGGCATGAACAGTGGTTTCTCTTCACTGTGTGAGTCCCAATCATTTGTAAACACATTATTGTCTCTCCTGAGCTCTGACACAAAGGAATTTGGAATTTGATATATGCCTATTCAGTATGACACCCTCCAATGGCAACTCCTGAAGCCATTGGCTCTTGGGCTCACGTGAGCAGTGAAAATCGTGCCATGGCCCACACACTGGCCAATAGTCCAGCCACTGATCCCCCGCTATAAAATACCCAATACTAGCACGTCACTTACTTTGATTTACATAGCGTTGTCCTACCACTGCTAGCCAAATTAATTGAAGAAGACTTATGCTATGGAGCTGCGCGGCCGCATGCCCTGGGCACAAGCTGTGTACTCGTGCAATTTCTTCCCTGCTCTCTCCTCTACCTAAGCCCATCCTGGAAACTGAGGCAGGAGAATTGCTCCAGCCCTGCATCCCATATCTGACAGGTTTTTATTTGGGAGGAGGTCTCAGCAACCCAGAAACTGTGTTCCAGCATTTGGGCTTATAATGGAAACGTTGACTCCAGTCTGTGGACTTCCAACTGCTGATACATATATTTTTCACCTGGAGCTGCTCGTAGATGTTGTCTTGCTAACACTGGTGGATCCACCATGCTTTACAGGTGCCAGTGCTGCAACACATGAATAAACTTCACCTGGGCTCTCTTCCACTCCTGCACCAGCGGTATTGTGTGTCAAATATTAAAGCAGTATTATTTTTCCTGTTGAGGAAATTGAGGCAAAAAGAAGGCAAATGACACGCTGGGTAGAAATTAAAAGGAAAAAAAAAAAAAAAAAGACAGGAACAGAATATAGCCACATGGACAGTCCCCAACATTTGGTCTGTAGTAACTGAGAGGAGTATGGATAAGTTTAAAGCACCAAGCAGGAGAATGAACATGTTACTCTCACAGTCAGGTTAATATTCTTTTT
Organism: Aythya marila; assembly: GCF_965140915.1. Taxonomy (NCBI): domain Eukaryota; kingdom Metazoa; phylum Chordata; class Aves; order Anseriformes; family Anatidae; genus Aythya; species Aythya marila. The sequence continues at coordinate 58,931,514 of NC_139043.1, forward strand.
GCTTTTAATGTGAAACTCACTCTGTCTCAAAAGAGGAGAATAGGAAATCAATGAAAATGAGTGGAAACATCTCACATTGTATCAAATAAATGTCTATGGAAAGAGAAATAATACTTCAGGCTTTTTGCTCCTTTGGGTATGACTTGACATAAACCAGCCATTCCCTTTACTTTTCAGAAGCCACATTTACTACTTGCCTTCATAAAAAAACCCTAGTATTTCCATCCTTCATCAGCCGTATCCTCAGACATACAATGAAATGGAGTGAATGAACAAACAGTGCCCTGTGCACGTGGCTCTGGCTTGAGACTGCTCTTTTATAAGAGACCAAAATTCAAGCAAGCATAGGCTACAGACAGTTAGAGGGGAAACTAAATGCAGGGAATATGTTTGAAGCACAGGTGTAGTTACGTCCAGGAAATCAGCAAAATAGTTGGCAGTTAGTTTTCACAGCTAACAAATCCAGGCAAATCTTTGCAAAACTAATGACCATGAGTATTGGGCAAAAGTTTACAAATGCACCCTACTGTCCTTTGGCAGTTTTACAAGTAAAACACGAAAGTGATTTTCTACTTGCATATCAAACTAAGATTACTAACCTCGATTAGTTCTGCTAGGAGGGTAGCTGTGCCAGAGCTCTGTGGGTTATTTCAAGGACTTAAAAATTGTCTTTTGAGGAGAGGGATCATATACATTCATGACGAGAAAATCCAACAGGTTCTGTAACTGAGATAGCGATTGCTCATAAAATATGTTTGGCTACTAACTTGTTCATTATTTTAAGTAGATAGCTTATTAGGCAGATCTGGGATTTTTCCAAGTGAATTTGATCCTGGCAACTAAACTACCAATGAAATGGGTTGCTAACGTCAGCACCTGAGAAGGCAATGGGAATTTCTGGGTAGAAATACTAATCCAAAGGCTTATCATTAGGAGAAGGGGAAAAACAGAGGGGAAAAAACAAACAGACCAAAAAAAAAACAAAAAAAAAAAACCCAACCAACACACATGCACACAAAACCACAACAAGTGTCACGGCTGTTTACACTGCTTTTACCTTTCTGTCTCCCTTCCTACTGAATTCAAGGTGAACTGGCTTGATCAGGTGATACCAACTTTTTTTATAAGTAGATATGTGTATGTACACACTCACACCTTTTCTTAGCATGATGCCTACTCTTATATAGCCAGTCTGGCAGCTCAGGAGGAGGAAAAGGATGGGCCGCTTATGACTGTTTAAATAATTTCATCAATTTTCTTTTGAAAGGAAATGGATTTAATGGTATGAATATCTGTGCTGAATAAAGAATGGCCACGAGAGGGCACACTCCAAAGGCTTTTTACTCCATGCAAGGCAACCTTCCTGCAAGCTTCTATTTTACCTAATTGAATCCTGAATCCCAGAGATCTTTATGCTTATCTGTAGCTTCTCTGAGTGGAGCTCTTGTTTCTCTCTTCTCGGTCATTTAAAAGACAGAGATTCACTGGAGTGGAAGACTCTAAGTTAAAAAAAATGCAGTGGAAGGAAATAGGCAAAGGGGAAAAAGATAAAACTGATAAACTGATGGATGCTGGAAGTTCTGGGTATCTGGAATCAGAAATGATCATTATTATTTTTTACAAGATACTGAGAAATGTGACCATGAATCATCATCTGAGCTGATTTTCTCACATCTTTTTTTTCTAATGCAGTCTCCTTGGCTTTCAGAAAACAAGCCTATTTCTCCCCGGTTTTGGTGTTGCATTTTTTTATTTTTTTTCTTTCTCCTTGGCTTTGGCATACTTTATTGAAGATTTGAAGTTTAGCAAATGAAAGCAAGTTACTTCCAGAAGAAGAAAGCCATTCTGAATTAATCTGTTTCATTGTAACAAAATGTGAGAATTCAAGGAGATTGGTTGCTTTGAGAACAATTTGAGAAAGCACACACGAATCTGAGAAGGTGGGAACCAGTTTATAAAAAGATACCTGAGAGAGAGAGGGACAGAAAGTACTGTATGTGTCCCTCTGTGGGTAGTCATGCATTCAGTTTGATATGCAAATCTAGCTGGAAATATATGGATATGCATTTGTTTGTATGCATGTATAAGCAGATGTATGTCTAGAGACATGGGTATGCCAGAGGAGGCAGGCTTATAGACCCATGCAGCTGTACCTGCAACATTGTAATGTGGATAGATTCTTGCTTGTAAGTATGTGCCTTCATGTGCCCTCTTGTGTGCAGGATATACCTACACTGCTCATGTGTACATTCCTGCACAGATTCATGCTGGGCAGTCCTACTATCTACTTCTATCTATATGAGTGTGAAAAGGCAATCTCATGTCACGCAGCTGAGTTTTGCAAGATATAATTTTGGACTGAACGTCAGTCTTCTGAAAGTAATTGGAAGTTTTGCTATTCATTTCAGTATACTTGCTATTTGGGCCTTACTGCACAGGAATCAAGTATTGTAATTAAAACAGTGACAGCTTTTGATCCACTTAATTTTAGAACTTAAAGTATTAAAAGTATGTTAAAAAAATAATATCTCTTTTGTGAAAGACAAAGACTTGATATTATTTGTATCTTGAAATATGCTATTGGTGAAAGTGACCCTAAGCTTTCCTTGAGCTATTTTAGATGTGAATGCAAAACTCAAGTAACAAAACAAAAACAAAACAAAACAAAAAACAAACAAACAAAAAACAACAAACACATCCAAACAAACACCTTTTTTGTTTCTAAATATTTAAGGCCATGTGGGGGAAGGGCTTTCAATTTGGAAGGAACTCTAGGTTGTGGATGTAAAGTGCTTCTCTCCTGACAAAATGGCAGGGGACAGTCAAGGTTCACTAGAACCAAATTATTTCACATTCTGAGTGACCTTGTCAGTGCCCCTTTGGGTTAATTTTTCAAGAAAAGGTATTTAAATAAGTTTGTTGCTGCTTTTTTATTTTATTTCCCCCCCCTACAAATGCTTGGGAAATAGTTTTTTTTTTTTTTTTTTCTCTCACAACAAAAATCCCATTTTGCTGGCAGTAAAGAGGATTTGAACATAGAGATAAGGTGTTTGTTATTTCTGTCATAATTCATCCTCCTTTTTCAAGAGGCAGCCGTCACCCAGTCAGGGAGCAGAAACAAAACTGTGCAACCCAGATGACCAGTCACATACGTGGGGTGGTGAATAGTTAGAATAAATCGTTTGTCAGTGATTCATAAGCTGAAATGTATTCACAGAAATAGCCACTGCCTAATCGCAGTAATAACACATTTGTAATAATCAGTCTGCCCAGGGGATAATTGCCAGACGATAACAGTGCTAAATTCACTGAATAAATTCTGCCCTGTGAACAATTCATCTAACTCTAGTGGTCACTCATTAGTAAACATTTTGAGCAATTATCTCTCAATAACCATGCTCTTCTCTTTGCTCTCTTTAGAGGAACCTTTCTAGTAACCTATTTTTTTTTTTTTCTGTCTCCTGGGGAACGGAAATGAGAAGTGAAGAGAAGGATGCTTTTGAATGTAATTACAGATTGGCATGCAGCACAAATTCCCCCAAATCTAAACATAGGCAGTAGTAAAGTTAGCAACTAAAAAAGGAAAAAAAAGCTTGCTTTGTATGGAAAAACAGTTCACTTACAGTATAACGTAAAAACGGTTCAAAATTAAGCAGTGGTGAAGAATGGAAATTTAAAGTAACAGCACCTTCTTAATCAGTGAGCATTTCTGAATGGAAAATTTAAATACTGCGTATTAAGAGAAATTAAGAATAAGTCACATGATAAGTCAGGAAGCATAATCACTTTCATTCTGAAAAAAATCAGTCTTAATCATTTAACAGCATATGGTTGGGGAGGGACGTCATTTTAAGTATGTTAGCATTTTATTAAAAAAATAAAAATAAAAATCCTCTTAACTGTATAGCTTAAGCCCTCTCTGGTATGTGCACATAGCTTGAACTAACGGGGCCTGATCTTGAAGCAGGCCGCAAATTGCAAATCAATGAGCTTTGGCTGCGCAGCTGCAGCCCGGAGGGACCCTGAGCCTCAGGTCCTGGGCCGTGCGAGCCCTCCATGCTGTCCTTTACCAGGCAGTGGGCAGAATCCTTTGCATGAGCCCTTCTGGAGGCAGAGAGCAGGGCACCTGTGTGGGCAGGTTCAGGTTTCTGTCCTAAAAGGGTGTGCGAGCACCACTGAAGAGAAAAACAGATACGAGCAAACTCTCGTGCTGTGTATACCGATGCTATGCTTCCTTTCCATTCAGTAACTCCCTCCATTAAACCTTTTACCATATATGCACTACTTTATAGGGCTTATATTTTTAACCATTTTTCATGGCGTTTGCCATGTCCTTGCTAGAGGGTTCTCTCGGCGTCCCAGCCCTTTTCCTGGAAGGGACTTCTGCCTAGCAGCAAAGCAGAGAAGTGGCCTCTCCAAGGCTGTTGGAAGGGGAGATGAGGAAAACCAATCAAAGGGGGCCAAAGTAATCCCTCGTCTCCTTTTCCAGCCTCTTTCTGCCACGATAACAATCCAGCCTGTTGCTGTTGCTGTTTGTATGAGCACTGAAGTGATGAAGGCATTGCCACTGTTGTGCTGTGGGTCTTTCCACAGGAGTCAGGCAGGAGGAGCAGGATGATTAGAAATGAAAAAAAGACCCTTGCAAATCAGTTGTGGCAGATGAGAAGTCAGGACAAAGGGATAAACGGAGTGTAATTATGGAAGTGATATTACCCCGAACATGCAGGGATGTCTCCTCTTATAATTTCAGTTAGATGAACAGCATGTATTTCTAAGAGCTTGAATGAGGTCGTTAACTCAGACCAGAAAGGAAAGACTGCTAAATCCCTAAGCAAAACACGGAGAAAATGAAATACAGCAGAATTTTGTCTCGGAAAACCTGAAGAATGTATTTTATCGTAGCACAGAACCTTTTGGAAATATAAAGATCCTGTTATAAAGTGAATGTGTAATCATCATAAGCCCGATCCAGAGATCGCAGTTCAGTACTAGCCCAGGCCAAAACCCAATTTCAAAATGAGCTGGTCTGAGCATAATTAACCTTGCAAAGATTGCAGCATTCATATCGTTTGTGCTGGATGATCACAACACACCAATTGTGAATGTGGAGAAAATTCAGAAAAGCTCATTTTTTTCCTAATATAAAAGCATGCTTTTTATCCCCAGCCTTGCACCATTCCAGTTTCCTTCTAAAAAGGATCTGAAAAAGGGAATGATTTTTTAAATTGTTTTAAAACCTCTTATTAGTTATGTCGGTTTGAGGACTCAGTATTTTGTGTCATGCAGGAATATTAGTCTCATATAAGCTTCCTGCATCTTGTTTAGAAGCTGAATTGACCATTTGTGTGTGAAAATGTAGCTAACATTAATATCCAGTACAACAACAACCTACAGGGAAGCTGTTATAGCTGCATAAGGACGGGTCATATGCTACCTTGCTCTAACTCACTTTTCTCCAGTGAAAAAAAGCAACGCAGATGTACTCCTGTACTTTTGCTTTCTCATATCTTTAGTAATGAGGAAAAAATCAACTTCCACACATACAGGAGCATATGAAAAAACAATTATCAGAGTTCTTGAGATCTTGTTTCTTTCATGTAATATCTGTCAAAAAGAGTGGTTGCATGGGTACACTTCCGGGCCAGTGCATAAAGTAATATGAATATTTACTGTTGGAGATATGTCACTTCATAACTATTTTCAGTTCCCACTGGAATGGAAATAACAGAATGTGAAATACCATGCATTAACACTTAACAGCTTTAAGTTATTCTGTAACACAGAGCTGCCCAGCTTTTCTGGTCTTAAGGGCCACACAGCTTCTTCCCCAGTCAGGCCAGGGCTGCACACCCCAGCTGCTCTCTTCAGAGCACACAATGGAGCCAGTTTTCCATGTCCATGTCCAGCACTGCTGATCTGCTCATTCACAGGATCCCTCCTAGCACCAGAACTGCTGTCTGTGTCCAGCCTAGTACCTCAGGAACATGGTATAAGTTTGTGAGACAGGGTCAGGGGGTTGGAGGTGCAGGCTGTATCAGAAGTCCTCAAAGACCTTAGAAGTAACCAGTCTGATAGAGCACGGTCTCCATAACATCCCTACATAGTATGCAGCCAGCCTCCTGGACCAGGTTTCCTTCGGATTGGAAGAATGTCACTGTACACCTCCTCATGCTCTGAAACCCAGGCCAGTGAGGGATTAATGCCTATCAACTACCCTCTGCTCCAACATAGCTGGCAGCTTAGCCAGGGTTTCACTTCCAGAATGGAAAAACTGGTGTTAGCCTTCAGTCATTATTGAATGACTCTCATTTAAAAAATACTAGAAAAACAGTAACTCTGCCACTCCCCACAGTACTGGTCAGTTTGCCCTGTCTTTTCTATAATCCACTTCCTTTTCTAAGGTACAGTCCCACGGGTTCACATAGCTCTCTTAGAAATTAATGGAGCTTGCTTTGGAGACAGGCATCAGCAAAGTCTGTGAGAAGCAGTTAACACAAACCATGTGTTTTCCTATCTCAGTGACAGTTAAAGTCTACAATTTCACACTCTCACTTAGAGGGAAAACAAAAACAAAACACTGCGCCTTTTGGCCACAGTAATTCAGACATGTCTGTCTCTTTGACCTGGGAATGCCACCAGGGAAAGCTGAATGTCAGTGCCAGGACTTCACAGAGGGGGAAGCAACAGGTAGCTCAAAGGGCAATACAGCCTGTGTACAGAATTTAGAAACCAGGAGCGGTAAGATAGTCAGGGAAGTCATGTTAAGTGGAATTCAGAGGCAATGGGAAGCAAGGAGGAGACTTCCACAAGAGCAGTTTTTCCTGTATGCTTCCTACCACTTCAGTTTTCTTCACCACTCACCCTTTTCAGGGTGCAAAATTCTGCTTCCCTGACAAGCAGAACTATTGCACAGAGAACCAGGTCAACAGCTGTGGGTACTTCAAGAATAATATCAGTGACAAACTGGTAATTATGAATATTGTGTCTGTCAACTAAGGTCAGATATCTGTGCATTTCAAATCTGTGACTCCTGGCCTCCATCCTGAGAAAGAACAAAAGATGCCAGTGGGGACTTTTCGTTTGTCAAGAAAATAGAAAAGGACCTCTTTTAAAAAATAATACCCCTTCCCCACAGCAAATTCATTCTCTCTTAACTTTTTCATGCTCCAGTGATCAAATCATTAAACAGCCCTCATTATTCATTCCAACTTCTGCCAGGGATATGAGCTCTGTATCAGAGAAACACCCCCTCACCATCATAATCATCATCATGACATCTCAGCAAGTTGATACAATTATGCCAGAGAACCATCCTCATAATTATACAGTTCTTTAGCACATTTTTTCAGTGTATTCACCATTACTATAATCACAGCGAGTACAGTGTGTTAAATTAAGAACAGGATTTACAGCTAACATCTCACAGGATGAAGAGTCTGCCTGCTGCAGTTCTGCAATTCTTTACAATAAAGCTCTGCAACCCCTCTGAAAGCTTAGGCTTATGTGTTAGTATTTCTTTGTTTTTGAGACAACTGACATTTACAACTCATTTTAAAATGCACACGAAGAATGGTGTTTTACAGAGGGAGAAAGGACAGACCTCATTCCCACCTCATTTCCAAAGAACTCACTCCCCAACCTTAGCTATTAGGCTCAGATTTGAATGTGTATGATACACATAGTCATGGACTGTCGTCACAAACTCATTTCTGCCTTTCAGTTAATAGTGATCACAAAGGCAACTCTAGGAAGTGAACTCTTAGCAGCTACTGATGCTTATTTGCCATGCATTGCATAAATGCATAAATGAGCATAAAGATATGATTGCTATAACAAAAAGCTTATAATACATTACTGGCAGTGTTAAAATATGGTACTGGAAAGCAACAGACAAACAAGTAGTTTTCTAAAGAATTTTCACAAAAGCATCTGAGAAGGGGATTAGGTGAAGAAAGGTTAGAACAGAAGAATCATAAGAATGTAAAGAGCAAAACAGGAAACCTAGAGAACTCCATGTCTGCAATGACAATAAGATCTCTTTAACAGAATGCAAACTGACGTACTAACTAGCTCTTCCTGTCTATTTTCATTTACCAAATCAGGCACACCCAAGAAAACATTGCACTTTGAGATTTCCAAGGAAGGCAGTGAGTTATCAGTGGTGGAACATGCTGAAGTGTGGCTCTTCCTGAAGGTCTCCAAGGCCAACCGCAGCAGGACAAAAGTCACCATCCGCCTGTTTCAACAGCAGCGGCAGCCAAAAGGCAACTCTGAAGGAGCAGAAGATATGGAGGATGGAGGGCTGAAAGGTGAAAGGAGTGAGACTCTGATTTCAGAAAAGGCAGTGGACACTCGAAAGAGCACTTGGCACATCTTTCCTGTCTCCAGCAGTGTCCAGAGACTCCTGGACCAAGGCAAGAATTCTTTGGATGTGCGGATTGCCTGTGACCTGTGCCAAGAGACTGGGGCAAGCCTGGTGCTACTGGGCAAGAAGAAGAAAAAGGAAGATGACGGGGAGGGGAAAGAAAAGGATGCTGGAGAAGTCCCAGGAGAAGAGGAGAAGGAGCAATCACACCGGCCCTTCCTGATGATGATTGCCCGGCACTCAGAGGACCGTCAGCACAGGCGGCGGAGACGAGGCCTGGAGTGTGATGGCAAAGTCAACATCTGCTGCAAGAAGCAGTTCTTTGTCAGCTTCAAAGACATAGGATGGAGTGACTGGATCATTGCACCTACAGGTTATCATGCCAACTACTGCGAAGGAGAGTGCCCCAGCCATATAGCAGGCACATCTGGTTCGTCATTATCTTTCCACTCCACTGTCATCAACCATTACCGCATGCGGGGCCATAGCCCCTTTGCCAACCTCAAGTCATGTTGTGTGCCCACCAAGCTGCGGCCCATGTCCATGCTCTACTATGACGATGGCCAGAACATCATCAAGAAAGATATACAGAATATGATTGTGGAGGAGTGTGGCTGTTCATAGACACATATGTGCACAAGACTCTTCTTTTTATGTTGAGAAGAGAACGTTTTAAAAGCCCAAGAAGAGGAAAGACCTGACATGGTATAAAAGCCTTTTTGAACGAAACAATCATCTGAAATAAAAACAAGAACAAGCAAATGAAAACAAACAAACAAACAAAAAAAAAAAACAACAAAAAAAACACAACTACACACACAAAAAAAGAGGGGAAAGTAAAAATAATAAATAGAAAAAGACATATTGAGGATCAGAAAAGACTACAGCTATAAAGAGGAAGAAAGCTTCATGATCCCAGGCTTGAATGAGATACGTTTGAATGACGGTATGGGTTGGGGATTTCCCCTTCCTTTCAGTATGCTCCTTATCTTATTAGATAGTATGTTAAGCATTAGCTATTACTAGGGGAATTATGTTCCCTCCCCTAGCTACCCATCAGTTCAAGCCATGGTAGCAGCTCATCTAACCTGCAGCAGTTTGGACAAAGTCCAAAATGTCATTGAAATTCTTTGAAAAGCCATGTGTATGAACACTACATTCACTGGCACTTTCCCCCAAAATTTACCAACGAACTGAGTAGGTGTGTAGTGTTTGTGTGGATATATATGTGGCTATGTATTTATATACATACCTTTATACATACAGACACTACACACTTACATATACTTACATTGGTAAAGAGACAATATTGTGCAGGTGTATACACCTTCATCTTCTGCACTACATTTACAAAAAAAAAAAAAGAAAAAAGAAAAGAAAAATGAAGAAAAATGATTAAAAAGAGTGAATGAAAGAATAAAAGTTACATATTGTAAAGGTGCTTACAACGTTAGAACTATGCAACCTAGTTGGTTTGAAACTGTTTACCTGCAAGAGAAAGAAAAAAAAAAAGAAAAAAAAAAGAAAGACTTTTTTTTTAAATGGAAGTAACTTGTTTAAAAAAAAATCTTCAGTGAGAGATACTTGAAAGGAATATGTTTGTCCAGATACTGGAGCCAAACATTTCTATATTTTGTAAAAAAAATTTTTAATCGTTTACTATTTGCACTACAATGGTGTCTGACCTGTCTAATCCTTATTTAACAAACATTTGCAAGGGAGGGTGGTTGGGTGTGGGAGGGGTTGAGAGCTGCACTTATTGTGAGCTATACAAGAACTGCTACAGCACACAAAATAGCTATTTTTATTTTTATTATTATTATTATTATTTTGTACCTTAAACTGAATAGACACATACACCAAAGACACTTGTGCGAGCCTCTAAAAAGTCTGTTTGTGGTTGGTACCATTCACCTGTAATAAGTTATGGTTTGAATTAAGGGTCAGTGGGTTGATTACATTCAGGCTAGTATATCTGCTAACCAGTTAAATTCAAATTCTGCCCTAAACAGAAAATTGTAATTTGAAGAAAGCCCTCAAAAGCCCTGGGATGTGTATCCAAGTTGTTTGAATCCAAGGTCCATAACTGTACTTGTTTTGCATATGCAACACAAGACTTATCCCTGATGCACAGCAACTGTGCATCATTGGGAAACAACTTTATACAAGGGACATACATATATATATGTATATATACTTCTGTATGTATATATGTATGTATACACAAGGTATAAGCACTTCTGGCTTCACTTTAATGTTCTTAAAACAATGAATGTTTGTATGCAAAGCACAGTATGTTAAAAGCTTGTTTGTTACTAACAAGCATGAGCGTTCAAAATGGTATTTGTGTGAGAAGAACCTAAAGTGCTGGTGTACACTTAGAAAATATTGATGTAAAATTGCAAGCAGCTTTGGGCCATGCCCACCATCACCCCTGCAAATACAATGAAAATGGCAGTTGTGGTAGGATTTCTGTTTGAAACGCAATCTTAAACAAAAGGCTGGCCATCTCAACCACCACCCTCTAGCACGACAACTCTTAATGGGTTTGCGCGTTACCTGTAAAACCTAATTTTCAGTGTCAACACCTAACCTGAAGGGTCCAACCCATAGGGCATAGGTAGATAGGTTTAAAAAAAAATTCTATCGCTGTCGTATTTAAAAGAATGTTAAAGTTACAGTGTGTGTCTTTGGGTAGGGGGAGATGAGAAGAAGGAATGGGAGAAACCTTTAGGCCCTGTTTACACTGAGTTTGATAACCCTGAGCCTGAATCTTCAGACTCTCACAGGTTTGCAGGACCAAGCCCCTGTTAGCTGCCTTCTGACAGGAAGGGCTTCAAAATGTCTCTCACAGAAAGCAGCACTAGCATGGCTCCCCACCTTGCTGAGAGCACAGTCTGTTTAAAAAAAGAAAAAAAAAGAAGAAAAAAAAAAAAAAGATAGCACAATTTAACCCGGTCACATTGGCTAGGGATAGCGTGTTAGCACCTTCATGGCGAGAACCATGTTTAAGCAGTGTAATCAGGGCCTTCATTTTTTGTCAGCCAAAACTGTTTGTGTGTGTGTGTGGGTTTGCTCTGTGTCTGTGTGTGTGTAGATGTATGTGTGCATGGGAGCGTGTCTGTATATGTATGTATTGATAGAGATTTAAAAAGAAAAAAAGGAAAAAAAGAAAAAAGAAAGAAAAGAAAAAAAAAGCCCTTTTGTCCGTTGAATAGATATCAACATACATGCTTATAGCTAAGTTTTCTATCTAATTTATTTCACAGTATTTAGATTGCATAGTACAGCTAATGGGTTATACATTTATGTACTTTTTATACAATGCATTTTTACAGACTTGTTTGCAGTTTGCAAAAACAAAAAAAGATTAAAAAATTGTAACAATTGGGTGAACACTAAATTTGTCACTAAAGTATTCTGTAAAATATCAAGGCTTTCTGATTTAAATTATTGCAGATTTTATTTTATTTTTAATTTTTTTTTTTAGTATTTTCTTCCTGGGGAAAGGGAGGGATACCAAATGGTAGTGGGGGGGGGGGGGGGGGGGGAAGATGCACAAATAATCTATCTTTATATTTTAAACAAATCAAGTTCCTGACCCTGCTTCATTTGAAGCAAGTGGCAGAATTGTTGTTGATTTTTCTAGAAGTAGGGCCAGGCTCTGGAACTGCTGTGGCAGGAACATAGCCTGTGACAGCTAAGGACAGTACCTTTTATTTCACTGAACTTTGGACCTGGACTTAAAATTAGATGCATATTGCCCATCTACCCTTACTTATGTCCACAGGCTCATTGATGTCTACAGATCTTACAAGAGTAGTAAAACTATTTACATGACTAAAGGTAAGGCAGGCTGAACCACGGGATCCTTGTGCTATAGGCAGTGTGAAGGGAGAGAACAGATTTTGAATGAGTGGCACCATATCCAACAATATTTAATTTAATTGATTGTTCAAAAACGGGCTGCTTGTATCATGGTTGATCTCAGAATGTAGTGGCAAGGGAAGCAGGTGAGATGGCTCATGTTGGCTAAAATTATTCTCATGTGTGATTAATTACGAGCATTGGAGTCCTAAAATCCCAGCACCTTCCCAAAAGCGACAATGGCAAAACTCCCATTGACTGTAAGTAGGGTAAGTTTAGGCTCCTGGTTTTCCTGGTCAAAGCTGACAGAGCCTTTAAAAAGAAGTCTGATACTGAGTTTGATACCAACTTTTATGTGGTGCACAGGGGCTGGCCCTGGAAAATGTGAAACTAGCCTGAGAGAATTTCCAAGTGAGGAAAGAAAAGGGGATTTTTACATGTGGTGAGTGGGTTGCATGATAGGTACATCAAAAACACAAGAAGGGTTTTCAAAGCAAGAAGTAACTGTTCCTAAGCCCTGCTTTTTAGCTTTCATTTGTGTGTTTATACTGTTCACAAATTTTAAAGGTTTCTCCCTCCAATCTCTATATTCAGTCATGGGGTTTTGATTTGTGGTCGGAGTTATTTAAAGCAGGGGGAAATGAAAAACTATATGATAAAATAAAGTAAGAAATTGGGATGTTAATCAAGACTGACTGATTCCAGCAAAACACCCCACCCCTGATAATTTGGTTTAATTAAATCTGCATGTACTTAAAATAGCATTAGAAATTGTTACCATATTTAAACAGTTGTTCAAGGGCATGCAGTCTCAAAAATTACTTCTCCCTTCAGGTACTACTATACCAAAAAGAAAAAAAAAAGAAAAAGCTTTTAACTACTAACATATTCCTTTCTGTATAACCCATTTCCTTTTTATATTGAAAATGTATTTTCAGTATATATTTGATCACAGAAACGTACTTGTTTAGTACGTCCACAATCTTCTTGTTTCAGAGCTGATGACATTCAGTGGTCTTTCCCCCTCTTCAAGTCAGATGTTCACTGTATCCATGGCCTAAGAAACTGCCAGAAGTGCACATTAAGATGTTTCTTTGGGAGGGCTGAATGTATTTGTATTCTTGGGGTTTAGCAAAAGGAAATGCTAACAGATGCTTATAATTATTCTGCACGTACATGTCACAGCAGAATACAGATCTAGGGCCTGAAACTGCAGAACTGAATGAAATGGGAGTTTTGTCATTGACTTGAATAGAAACAGCCTTTTACCACATTGTTGCAAACTAGGACTCTGTTATAAATACCTACTCTTTTGTATTTAGTTGAGTTTCAAGTCATCAGGTTCATATAACTGTGACATCACAAGGCCATGTAGAGGCTAGCAGCAATATCTCTGAATTAGAGAAGTTTAGGCATCTGTAATGTCTATGTGCAAAATGAGAACTTTTATGGACTATAGTTACTCATGGTATAGTGCCTTACTCTGTAAGCAATGCTGTTGATTCCAGAGGGTCTCCTTTCCTAGAAAGTTACCAATCAGCATGAATAAAGTGAGCAGAATCTATTTCTGGAGCGTAGGTAGAAGAGAGGTGATGGAAATTAGTAATTACTTTAAGTTAAACCTCATGTCAATACTGTGTATCAGTATAAGAATCAGATGCTAACTTTCTGACACTGAAGAACTTTACTCCCCATCTGCTCTCACAGCATTACATGTGGAGTAAAAAGGTTTTCAGTTAGAGTAATGAAAACTGTAATTTGTCCTTTCATGAACAATTATAATCAATATTTTGATAGGCAGAAACAAACAACACTTCTGGGTTATATAGCTATTTATTTTTTGAGATACGGTGAATCTGTGTTAATTCTCAATGGGTTTCTTTATATTTAAATACTTTCAGAAACAATACATTGACGATGGGTTGAAGATATATATATATATGTATATATATATACATATTATATATATCTACAATATATATACACACACAACTATATATATATGTATATACATATATATATATAAATTATGAAAGCCAAGATATTATGAAGCCTATTTTGTTTTTATCATTTTGTGTTTTGTTGTTGATATTATTATTATTATTGTTATTATTATTATTTTGCATACTACATGCAGTGCTTTAACCAATGTCTGTTTGGCTAATGTAATTAAAGTTGTTAATTTATATGAGTACATTTCAACTATGTCAATGGTTTCTTAATATTTATTGTGTAGAAGGACTGGTATTTTTTTTATTTACATTATGTTTAAAGAGGTAACAGTTTGATATGTTCTCATTTGTTTATATTAGAAGTTATTTATTTTCACAGCATTCCGTCTGGTATTTTGATATTTGGAAGGCATGCTACCTATACTTTGTACAGTTAGTGGGCAGTATTCAGCAGCTCCCGGTAGATTTTTAGGCCCTGTGTTAAATAAAAGACATGTTTGGGGTTTCTATTTTAGATCTTTCTTATTGGTTTGCCAGGACCACTCAGTGCACTTACTGCCAGACACCCTGCCTGCGTGACCAATTTATTCCTACTGTATTTACCCAGGACAGAGGACCAAAACCACCTCTAGTGTAAATCTGGTGACTTCAGTGAAGTTACACCAGAGATGTATTTGGCTCACCGAGAAATTGCTTGTACAAATCAGTGCAAAGAAAGGACAGAAAGCAAGCAAGCAAGCATCTTTGCATTTGAAAGAGGATTTCAACGTGTTAAAAATGTTTGGGTCAGCTACTATTTTATTTTACTTTGTTCTTTTTGTTATTTTGCTCTTTCTTATACAACAACAGCAACAACACAAGTGAAATAAATAAAGGGAGTTTCACCAAGCATTGTGTAATCGTCCCTTAATATGCATTCCTGGTTGGGAAATACATGGGACCTGGGGAAATACCAGAAAATACCAGAGGTGAAACGTGGGTGCCTCTTTGGATCAAGCAGTGCGATGCCCTTCTGTTTGGTGTCACCATCCTAACTCTGCATTCAGACTCACAGTCCTACATGTAATGCAATTTTAGGTCGTTCCCTTCTTAGGAAACAGAGACAGTATCAATGCCACAGCCAGTGTCAGCTCCCCTCTGCCCGCAGGCTGTTAGGTGTTCAGCTACCATAACCACAATTCCCTTGAATAACCCAGAATCAGATGCTTACCCTGACAAAAAGAGAATTTGCATTACCCAGACAAAATTGCAAAACTGTCAGTTCACATGTACTCATTTATGATCAGTTCACAGGCAGCCAGAGTGAGAAATCATCTGAGTACTCTCATATTTGAAATTAAAGCATACTTATGAGGGGTTTTCACCAGTCTTTGCATTCCTAGGGTGATAAATGGACTCCTGCTATATTTCAGTGGGCTGAGAATCAGGAAACAAGAATCTTGAGGTTGATCTTTAAATGGATTACTTGCATGGTGCTTAAGCATGGGCCACCACAATTAGCAGGCCTTTTAATAATCAGACATTGAAAGCCATTCTGCAAAGTCTGAAGAAGTGAGTTGCTTTCCTCTAACTGAGAATAAGTTTTCAATAAATCAGTGCAATCATGACTACAGAAAGCTTTTGTTTCAGAGAAAATTAAGACATGATTGAATATTTGCTTTCGTTCCTTTGTTATGATCACTATTATTATTATTGCCATCAAAGACAAACCCAACTGGCTTTGGAAGTTGCACTAGCAATAAAATAAAATCACGAGGCCTATTTGATTCAATCCACTAGCTTATTAACCTGTTAAAAATGAAGCTTACACTTCAGGTGTAAAATGGGAAGTTATCCTTTCTCTGGCACAACATGAAGTGCAACACTGGATGGTGTAATCCAGATTTTTTCCATTACACAGCTGTTTGATTTTCTTTTTAGTTTATGAATGCTATTGAGAACTGTTGGTATTATATGCGCTTGTTGAAAAGCCCCAGCTCAAAGAACAGTGGAGAGCTAAGAGCTGCCTTTTGCATGAGCTGAACAATCTGTTAAAGCCAAAAAAACTGCCCTAAACAAATTAGACCATGCTAATAATATACTGACAAAGGCAGATAACACCAAATGATTTTGTGAAACAGATACACAGATAGTGTCTACTCAGTGTGCATTTCCTACCTTAGAGGTAGATTTTCATGTTGCTACTTGGGTTGTTGAGTTGTTGTGCTAGTCTCAGTGCATTTTATGATTGTTTTTCCATGCTTGTCACAGGACTAACAAAGCCTGTGTTTTGGTAGTCTTCCTGAAATACAACCACAGACTGATTTAAAGTACTGCCAGGGCTCAGGTTCAGTATCCTCTCTTACGCTGATGATAGAAATATGGCACTGTTATCACTATGGTGATCAAATCCACTGGCTTGCAGATACCTGACACCCAGCTGCTAAGACCTCTGGGCCTTTCTTGGTTTCAAAAGAGTTATCTAGTCATCTCAAACACTGTCACCATTTGATCACCTTTCTACTGTCTACTCATCAGCTTTGTTGGAATTACACTGACTGGAAAAACAGCACAAAAAATCATCAGCTGCTAGAGCATCCCAAATCCTCTCTGTGGGACAGATTTAACTGAATGGCAAGGTTTCCCTTTCCCTTCTGATAACCAGCAACTCCTAACACTTAAAGTGGAAGGGTTAGAAGGAAGTTGCACATGAATTGACACTACCTATGCATCGTTTCCTTAGGAGGGCTGAGAGGGAATGGGGTTATTTTGTCTTTGAACAGCAATACTGCAGTTTACAGATGCAGTGGCAAATTCATTGTACACATTACAACACCACATCAGGAAGCAGTATAACAATTATTTTACACATCTGAATCATCCAGTCTCTACTGCACGAGAAAGTTTCTCTGACTTTGAGAAGATAGAAATGTATATCACCACAGTTATGGTCTCCACAATTTCATGTAACAGTGGACAAAAACAACACAGCAGCTCTATTCAAACAAGAACATTCAGAGAAAAGTTGGCAGGGCAGAGGTCCCTTGAGGGGCTTTTGAGCAGGCTGCTCCTCCACAAGTTTTGTGTACACAAGAATGCCTCTTATAGCTGCATTAGGATGCAGTTTATAGTCCTGGTCTTGATCTTAATGAAGTCAGCAGGGTATTGCAGACCTGGACAGCTTAGCTGAAAGTAAAATGAAGTCCTATTGTTTCAGTAAAATCACTGAGTAAAATCACTTTTATAGTGCAAAGAGTAAGATGGAGATGACATGGACACTGTAATGAGCTGTGTATGAGAGCAATCAGAGTTGCATAACTTTGAAAAAAAGATAACCTAAATTGGGGTAGAGGTAGAAAATTTTCTACATACAGAATGTAGTTGCACTAGATATTTCTATGTAAGAAACCCATTTTAAGGTTTAAATCTACTTAGCTCTTCTCAGATAAGCTGTGTGTCTCCCACTTCACTGATAGCACCCTTCCTGGGGTCATGCCAGCCTCAGAAGTAGGGCAATGCAGGAAGAAGATGTGGCACCACATTCAGGCATCATACACTCATTCCTTTTACCACTCTGAGAATGCAAGGAATGCCACTAACCTATCTGAAGTCCAGACAGACAGACTGGTAAGTAAGTGACAAATCAAACTATGATTTATTTATTTATTTATTTATTTTTAATTTCTAACACATGACCCAACCTTCAGAAGCAATTCAGGCCTGTCCCAGCACTGGCAAATTACCTTGGTATGAATCAGGTTCAAATTTGTCACGCTTTCAAATGCATACCTTTTTGTGCAAATCCTACTCCTTTCTCACGCTTTCAGTGGACAGCCTGGTCATTTGCACACAGCTGTTGTGGAGAAATTGGCTCTAGGCTTAGACTCCAAGCCTCGCTTCTCCATTCACATTTCCATATCCTAAGAAAATATTCTCAAGCACGGGAGTTTTATACCACCCCCACACGTCTGGGCAGGAAGGAGAGGAATCAGATAAGTTAATTATAACAACTCAGAGACATTCCCTATGAAAAGAAACTCCAGGCCCCCCAAAAAAAGCCCAGCACCAGACCTGCCCTGCCAACCACTCAGCATGGTACCAAGAAGGTCTGCAGCACCTGGGGAAGAGCAGAGGGACTGCAGGGAGGATAAATATATTAATGGGGATGGTTTCAGTTACTCCCGTGCAGTCACTGTCACATCTGATCATGATGAAGAGATGAAATTTTTTGCTATCACGAAGGACCTCTTCAGCAAGCAGCTTCTCCACTTGAGAAACAGCAAACTACTATGTAGAACCTGGCTCAATAATCTATTACTAAAATATTACTTTGAAACTGTAGCTATACCACACCTATGTCTGTTACAGAAACAACATACTTGTCCATCTTCCTATCTACCTACCTCCACTGCAGCAGAGTCTGATTTCAGGAAGAGAAGCTGTAAAACTCTATGAAAACTTCAAGGAACTAAAAGGGATTTCAAAGCAGCTTGCAGACTATTTCAGGATACTGTATTAGAGGCACAGTATTGAAAAAAAGATCTGAAGAGCTAGTGTGGTGGATCAGCAGGATAAAGTCATATTTAAATGAGAAAAATAGAAAACAATAGAAATGCCAGCAAATTAATTATAAAAACACAATACAGAAAATTAAAAAATAATTTGAGTACTCTACAAAATCCATAATAGCTAAGAATGAGTTAAAAGTTAAAATAAGATAAATGCTGGACCTGTCAATGTGTGCTTTGTTGATGGAAAACCTGTTACATTTCCTTGAAGTGATCAACAAGGAATAACATTGATATAGTCAGCTTGAATTTTCCAAGTAGTACTTACACAGACCCTCACTAAAATTTCCTGGAGAAATTAACCCATCACGGGATAAAGAAAGCAACATATACAATTAATAGTTATTGTGAGAAGAGATGAAAGAAATGGAGAGGTGTCATCAGTGTCCAGCTCTGCATTCAGGTATGGGCTATGAAGTTAAAACTCTGAAAAACAGGATAAAAAGTCAGATGACAGAGTTTTCTGACATATGAGGTTAATTAAAATAGACATGGCTGATTGCAAAAAATTGCTGAAGAACTTCACAAAATAACAAAACGGCAGCTGGAATTCAGCATCGATAAAGATAAAACAAGACAGGTAATGCATGACACGTAGGAGGAAACAATCCTGACTTGCATGTACAGAAATGAGCTGCCCCTCAGGTAGGAGACTTGAGCGTTATAACATGTTTTTTATAATCAGTAAGAAAAGCAAAGTGAACGTTAGGGATTACTAGGCAAGACAGGATTTGTTGCTTGTTGGTATACCTAGAAAATGTAGACATGTTTTGGGGTATGGAAAGGGAATGACAGACTTGAGGGTGAAACAAAACCTCCCATTATATAGCTGAAGATAGCAGTCAGGCCTCCCTTTTGATTTCTCTCCTCCACGCTGAGAAAGTCCAGCTCACTCAGACTCTCCTCATACATGTCCCTTACAGGGACAGACTGAGGGAGGAAGAATATGACATTATTTTTATGTCACTGTGTTGCTGATCAGCTTGTTGTTGACTCCCCATTAGTTCTGTCACTTTTGTCTCAGTATAAATCCATGCTCCTTCTGGTAGAATGATATGGAGGACTGGGACATGAGCAGACACTGATCCCAGGTGTACAGAGGTCACTCAACACCACAAGACAAAAATACAGCAATGTTGCAGCAGATTGGACAGCTTGGTTATCCTCCTGATGCAGACAGTTATTTTGAATTCTTTTTAATACATTTTTTTAAAGATCCCTTCCTGTTAAAACACAAAACAGTATAATTCTCATGGCTGAGCAGCCTGTGATGATTATCTCCAAGTGTTCTTCAAAGGCCAGTCACTATTGCCTTCAAGCTCAAGTTCAAGTCTTTTTTAGTTGCTCAAGCTCCATGCATCCCCAGGGAGACAGCCTGATGGGCTATGAATGGCTAGGTTTTCCATGCTAAATTCATGCAACAGCAAGAGAGATTTTTGCTGTTTACATAATTATTCCTGGCCTATGCTATCTAAAAAGAAAGGAAAAGCTGAGGGGCAGGAAGGCAAACTAAAACAAAGATGAGGCTAAAAACAAAATTAAAATAGTATTCATGTTATTTCCACATAAGCACAATTGTTTGACAAGATTTTTCTTAATAGGAAAAGGAGAGAAAATAGACCAAAAATGAGAAGTGGATGTAACTTCAAAGACAGTGGGTAATAAATATTTATAAAATAAGACATGCATCAGCCTGCCACATACACATACACTTTCTACAAAATGATATATGGATGACTAGAGCGTGATAAAGAAATGCAAAGTAAAGTAACACAGGGCCTAAATACAGACACATGTAGATTTTTCCAAATGTTGCATTTTCAAGTATATTAAAACAAAAATAAAAAGACGAGGAGGAATGGGAAACAAGAAGTTTTTCTTTTTTTTTTCCCCCCAAACTAAACACAACTGTTTCACATCTTCATTTTTTTTCTTTTTCTTCCTTTTTTTTTTTAAATTTCCCTCAACTTCCAGCCTTTGTTCCTTTGTCTTATAACACGTTGTTATTCTCAATATGACAAAAGTTGTACTTTTTATGCCAAATTGTTTGATACATTTTATAAAAGAAAATGAAAGACAGACCTTTGACTGCAAGGAGATGTGGAAGTTTGCTTGGTGCCATAATGTGCTACATCCACCATTTTCAGTTAACCCCTTCCTCAGCCAGCTGCTGTCTATGAACCTTGATCAACACATTTCCTGCCACAGCAGCCAAACAAACACCATTTCTGCAAAACTGAGAGGTACTGCTTTACATTTCTTAGACACTCCGTTGAGATCAAACTAAGGCTTGCCTGGTGCACTTAGCAGAATGGTGACCAGATCTCTGTGCTATACAAGTGCTGTGCCTCAAGCCTGGCCCCCAGAGAATGACCTCCAACATGTCTCAGTTTGTATCTGGTAAGAGAAGTAAGGTTTTGCTGTTACCAACACTTCTTTCTCCTGCCATTCTAAGACCAAACTGGAGCTGCATTTTATTCTGTGGTGTATATTTTCCTCAATAAGGTGATTGTTCAGACCTGTGACAAGCTCACACAATGCAAAGGGCCTGGCAGTGTCACCAAGGGCATGGCTTGAAGAAGACTGGGTGGCACAAACAGAGGCTTTCCAGCATAACATGGCCAGTGGTTGCAGGATCTGATGTTGTGTGTCAACAGCTCAAATCATAACACTCTGTGCATTTTGCAGGGCTAGGTGTTCAGAAAGACAGCTTTTTAACTTATAAAATGAGCAATTCTGCAACAGGAAAAAAAACTGTCAGACAAATATAGAACCCTGAAACGACATTTTTACACTCTTTTTTAAAAGTAATACTACACTTTAATGTACAGTAGAGCTTAATGACAGTTTTAGAGAGAAAAAGAACAGATTTGATTTTAAAGACTAGGTATAGGCGAAGTGAGTCAGACCTGATCTCAGGGAAACCAGAGGAGATCTGGAGAGGGGATGGAGTTAAGCGTGAGGAGTATTTCTGATGTAGGCAATTATAACTGAAATCAGGATATAGCAAACCCCAGAATAACCAAAGGCAGAAATATCCTTCTCTAAAAAGGACATGAAAACAGCTACCACCTGAGCAAAAAGGTACGTAAGCGCAGGCATGGCACTCTCCCTGGAGTCCAGACCCAAGCCTGGGTAGTTTCAGCCACCAAAGAACAGAGGAACTATGACTCAGATCTGTCTGTTGATGAGATTCCCTGATTTTGGTTTGCTGCGAGGCTGTTCTGGCCCAGGAGCGATTATGTTAGCTGTTATGCTAGTGAACCACTGCTCTTTCCCTTCCTGTGGCCGGTTGGTGAATGTGGTGCCCTGTTCTGGATTATGCTGCTGCTTGGGAAAACATCAAGTGCAGTGCTGTCAAAGTGACGTGTGAGCATGGCACAGCAGAACCCATTTAGAAGGAACAGTGAAGGACTGCCAGAGCAGAATTGGTGAGCCTGTGGTTGTCATGTAGAAAATGAAGAAAGAAGCAGATGACCAGCCTGTCCCTGAGCAGCTGGTATCCCTCCCATCCCCCAGCCAGCCACCCCACATTAATTGTCCAGCATGACTCCATATGGTACGGAATACACCTTTGGCCAGTTTGGGTCACCTGTCCTACTTCTGTCCCTTCCCAGATCCTGCTGCATCCCCAGCCTCCTCGCTGGCAGGGCAGTGTGAGAAGCTGAAAAGTCCTTGACTCAGTGTAAACACTGCCCTGCAACAATTAAAAGAAATAGGAGACATTTATTCTCAGAAAGAGTGGTCAGGCATTGGAATGGGTTGCCCAGTTGTGGCGTCACTGTCCCTGGGGGTGTTCAAGGAAAAGGTTGGAGCTGGTGCGCAGGGGCATGGTTTAGTGAGTGACATTGGTATCAGGGTGATGGTTGGACCAGATGACCCTGAAGGTCTTTTCCAACCTTAATGATTCTATGTCACACTGATGAGAGGCTAGAGCCTGAGTTGGAAAACATCATGTGGAACGTGTGTAACAAGGTAGATAAGGCTGCAGTTTGCTCAGTCCCTAGGAAAATTACACATAGCTCTATGAGTAGTCTTTGTAAACAAGGTGGCAGTGGTGCATTCCTCAAAGGAATCCTTGCACCCACTAAGAGAGTTGTTAAAATGTAAAGGATTTCTGTGTAAAGCTGCAAAGACACAAAACGAAGCACAGGTGGCCACCGAAAGATAATAGCTAGATGCATACACTCTTTCAACAGCACAAATGGCCAAGCTGATATGTAACATCCACTTAATAAAAAAAAAGGATGGCTCAGTAAAAACATTATAGAGAATAACAAGCTCACCATAATTCCTTATGATTAGGAGTATTTGACAGAATTTGCTGGGTTTTGTAACACCTTTGTATGATTTAGGATAAAAAAGAAATGATGGAGATTTCACACAACCAAATCCACGCACACAACCCTTTGCTTTAACATATGCATGCTGCAAAACCATTCCAGAAAGGAGACATAAAGAAGTATAGCCTGCTTCAAACTGCCTGCACCGCTTCAATTTCTGATATCAAATGTCCTATTATAATGGGGCTAAAAAGCTTCCAGTAATGGGTGAAATCACTTCTTTCTATTGAAGTTATTAAACCTTTTACACTTTGAGACAGATTATGTTCTTTAGCTTTCCAATATACCTACAGTCATTGCACTTTGCATCTCTAAACATGTTTTAGACAGTGCCCATCAAAATACAAAACATCCTTTGACATTAAACTTCCTCTTTGCAGAAACCCTTTCTGGCAGCAGTGTTAACATTTTTCTTTACTTGGACTGCAACAAGCAGTTAGTCAAGGTTCTTGAATGATGACAGTGATGCACAGTATTTGCTGTTCTACATTTTTCATCTTGGTTACGTGACATGTTATTCACTTTTTGACCTAAATTATTATGCAATCTTTCTTTGCGCTATTTAGAAGTTGCCTCATTTCACCTTAAATACCACTAAGCAATGACAGCTGAAATGATTCCTAACATGGTTTGCACTCAATTTCTGGAGTCTATTCACGTAACATACCATGCAAATATGAGATCTTATTATCTGACAAACTACTGTATGCTTGGAAGTAGTCTGAACATCTAGCTCGGGCATCTGAAACAACCATGCTTTTTAGGAGACAACAAAGGAGTGAACAATGTTTAGGACAAACATAATATTAATTCAGTATTGACTAAAAGAAGGACTTACAAATATTTTTTTCCTAAAAAATCTACATGCTCTATTTTGTATTTTGTAATAGCGAGATTGCAGGGAAACTGTTGAAAAAGTTTATGTTTGACAGTAAAGTACCCTAATTACACAGTAGAATTTAATCATGTAGTTTGTGAAGATATTTGCAGTAAAAAGGAACACAATTATGAGGCATCTCAATCCTCCAAAGGCAGTGGGATGAATCCCACTATCCTTTCTAAGTCTTTTCACTATGAATTCCCACAAAGCAAGGTAAATGTTTCTCATTCCTTTGGCCTTCTTGCCTTAGTTGGCCAAGAGCATTCTTAAACCATTTTGCCACATTTAGCAGCTCCAGGCTCCCTGGGGCTTGTGCTTGGGGCAGAGCCAAAGCCAGCCATGAGCACAGAAGCAGCACAGGCTCCTTGGCGTGAGGCTGCACCGAGCCTGTCTGTCCCAGCATGAGGCAATGCTTTTTTCCCCCAGGCACACAGCAGTGATGCAAAAATTCATATATGCTCTTCTAAGACTTGAGCATGGATTGGGGATTGGTACATCAGTCTCCAAGTGGTTTGTGGAGGCAGAAGCCACCACCGGTGGGCTAGCTAGGTTTGGGTTCCTCTGCACTTGTAAAAGGGTCTCCCTTGTGCCTTGGAGAGAAATGCTGGGGAGGGGGAAGGAGCCACGTATGAAGCTGAACCCTGAAGAAACTGGTCATCAGCATGCAAGAGGCTAATGTGTCATGAATGCCCTTGGGAATTGGTTAGCAGAGAACCTGGATGTGATTTGAATTGTGAATGAAAAATCCAGTGTGGTAGCAGTGACCTGCTAGATCTCTACAGTTAAGTACAGAAATTCTCTGTGGTTACAAATGCCTCTCTAGGGCTATCTTGAGGCATTGCTGGCATTTGCAAAAGCTGTACCTAATTCTGTAGTCACCCAGACTTCTTGGATGGCTAAATTTTACTGGCTGTCATCTCACAGGAGCCCATACAGGGCCAGAAGCCCCTGAGCTTCTGGCCACACTGAGTTGCCAGGGGCAAAAGCTCAACATGGCTTCACAAAATACCTCCTAGCTGTCTTACTTTGCCATGGACAGGATGCAAACATAAAACTTCCTGTTAAAATAGTCTCTACTCTATCCCTGTTATTCAGTGGCTAAAAAGCCACTCAGGACATATAATGCATAGGAGCCAAGACTTCATAGCCTGTCCCTGATGGAACTGTTGTCCAAGACAAGGGTTCAAGCAACAGTACAAAATGTGGCTTTTTTTTTTTTTTTTTTTTTTTTTTTTTTTTCCCCCATAGGTCTCTCGCTCTAACTTATTCAGTGCTTATTACACCCAAAGTAAGACAGTAAAAGGCTGAAAGATCTCATCCTGGATTATCTGCAAACATGAACATGCTACCAGGTAAAATCTTCTCTGATATTTCTTCAAGAAAAAATGCCAAAAATCTGCCCTAGGGTCTTTCTAGCCACACTATCATTGGTCATTATTTTATTATTTTACATAAGCAAAGTTTCACTACGTCCAGTAAATATATATGGGGGCAGGGCAACTCAGTTAAATACATAGAATGGTTCCCCCTGTTTCTACATTACTGCAATACCCCAGCCTGTGACTCTGAGCAGGGCATGGGCTCTCTTTCAGATGGTATTTAATTTGAGGTTCTCACTGCTCGCTAAGAGAGATCCCCTGGCACTTTCCACACAAGTAGAGCTATTAACCTCTCTAACCTGACCATATTCCACTATTCATCAAGTACCATGGGGGAAGAACTCATTTAGTACTGATTCAGAAAAAGAGTGCCACCCACTGAATCAAAAACATCACACTTAGCAGCAGCCTGAGTATATACGTACATAGACATATGTGTGTTTATAGTATATGTACACATTATGGTGAACAGAAACCAAAGAGTGATCTGACGTGGTTATAATTCACTGTGTCTCAGACTAATGTGTTACATCGTTCAGTGGCAGAACTGACAAGATGTTACATGATCACATTTACTTACACTAGGCACGTTGTAAGCCAAATACAGAATTTTCCCTGATGTTCATATTTTCAGCATCCAGGCAGAAGTCCCTAATCCATGACTGTAGACTTAAATAGGTAGATTTACACCAACAGAAAAATGAAGCCAGGAATTAGGCCCACTTTATTTCTTCCATCCCACAGTTTCCTCTCTACATTGTGGCTGCTGACAATAACTTTCCTGCTTGATATGTTGTTCTTTCTGCCAGCTGCCACCTTAAATTAGGCTCTTGTATGTCGTTTGGTAGTAAGATCTTTGGGTTCATGTCAGGAGATGCATTTAACACGCTTCTGATACTCCAGTGTAAGCAGCTGTGACATGTAGGCAATTCTGAACATCCACAACCATCACCACCAATTACCTCCTTTATTAGTCTGACCTTGTGGTGGATACCCAGGGAGAATTTCACTGTCAGTCTAAGCATTTCACAGCTTCCTATATTTCATGAATATATACATACATATATATGCTGTATTTCACATTTCGCTTATTTGCTGCTCTCCCAAATACCAGCCTCTTAATTTCAGCTGCTTCAGTAATAGGGAATAAATCACTTTTTTTATGGCTGCTGCACCATTTTTCTGGTAACAGCTGTCATATTGTATTAGGCTACATTATACACGATGAAGAACGAGGGAGAGGTGGAGCACGACATACACAGCCTAACAAATTTATTATGCTGTTCGACTGATAGGCCTATTCATCTTTCAACACTGAGAGTACAATAAGTCCTACTAACCCAAACTCACAGCACTCCAGGAAAATGTTAAGAATGTAGATTATATACAAATCAGGAAACTCTGATACTGTGTATTCAGCTGGGATAATCTACTCCTTGATAATGGAGCCGATGTATTTTAGGCATCCATTACCCTTAGGCTGTTTTTATGAAAAGGCATTTATAATTCAGTTTCCAAGCACAGTGGAAATCTCTATTGAACAATGGGACTGTTTAGCTTGTGGTTATGTTTATACAGCTCAAACACACTCAGGACTTGTCTACACTGTAGGCTGCGGGGTGATGCAAAGATACCACATCTCAGCTGAGGTAGCTCCTGGCTTCATTGTCCGGTGTGGCCATATCCTGTGCCCGCATTTTGGAAGCAGGTGAGTACCCACCAAAAACAATTCAGGAAGTCTCTACAGTACCAGGAGTGCTGCTCTCCTCCTGCCTGAAAAATCATGTTTTGTTCCTGTGCTTTGAAGCATTCACCCACAGTATGAGGTTTCCCTAGTGACGTTTATCATTTCAGCACAGCTGGGCTTCTCTGACACTAAGATATATTTTTAAAAACTGGCAAATATGAAGGCCTGTTCAAAAGCTCTGACCCCAGAAATGTCAGCAGTTCTTACAGCTATTATGATTACATGCTGAAATTGAATTTTCCAAGTGGAATCCTTCTAAACAAAGAAACAGACGTGTCTATACAGTAAAAAATAAGTAATTGTAATACATAGATTTGCAGTTTTACTACAGATTATTTAGGCTATAATAGTTTAGACTACAGAGGATTTCTGTAGGTTTAACAAAGCTTTAAGGAGCTTTTAAAAGAAATATTCTTCTTCTTCCTTTCCCATGCAAAGCCCCCTATTGTTTCTGTAGTTTCTGGGAATTCCTTAAATCACAGCATTGAGACTCCATACTAAGGAATACACAAATTAAAATCTTTACAATTCTAACTTTTAGCTAATTATCCTTAAAGCACCATTCATAATGTGGAGAATACTGTAAATTGTGTGGTAATGTTAATTATGTGTAAATGGCAATTGTAAAGGTTTTAATAGTGACCTCTGCAACTAGAACCCTTACTGATCATGTCTGTGCTCCTATATGTAATCACATAGTGCTAGCTAAAACACCAAAATCCTATCCTGCCTTGTCCCAAAGTCTGTGTAAAACCTGAGGAATTCTGAGGAAGTCTGTGTAAAATCCTGAGGAACAAATTCTTGTTTGGTTGCTTTTCAGAAACCGTTAAATGTCTCCCACCTTCCTTGAGTAAAGAAAAATTTTAGAAGTGTTTTACAGAGCTAAGAAGAAAGATGATTCAATCAAAAATTCATGCACGGTAATCCATGCTGTTTTGAACTTAGAACATTTTCAAAACAGTGCTTGAATGAAGACTTTGGCATATCTTTTGGTTCTTATCTGGATATCAGCACCATTGCACCCAATGAATCCTTTTTATATTTCTTGTGTGTTTTGAGACCTATTTGTAACACTTGTAGTCCTTTGCTACTTCAAATGGTTCTATATTTAACTGCTTTCAACACACATAGTAAATTCAAAGTAAATTTACCAAATATGAACCTCAGATTTTGTGACCTGAAAATGTAGCAGTTTTCTTGTAGAAACAGTCCACTGATCTGGGACAATGTGGAGAGATCTATTCTAAAATCCATGATGCACCACAGCACAGATTTTGTGCTTCCTACCCCTGTTACCAAGCTGTGTAGATAGCCAAGATTTTCCTACAAACAGTAACTTATTTTTTTTAAAATCACTTATCCACAAACACAAATAATCAAGGGTCACAAAATTTGGGGAACATCTCAAAAGGGCCTTTTCTGGAATGTGGGAGCTAAAGCTCCTGGAAATTTAGATTATTTGGTAAAACTCAGAAGAGCACTGGACACTGCCATTTCTGGTCAGCATTGCTAGCTGCAGTGAGCAATAAACGAGACCATATTTATTGTTCTCTTCATCTTTGAAATTAAGTTCATGTGAGACGCCTTCTGTACTAGTGTACGTGCTTGGAGAGTTTGCAGTTACAGCTTGCCACTGTGTAGGGGTGTTACTCCTCACTCCTTCACTGCAGCCATACAAGATCTAGGCACATTTTGTTTTGAAGAGGTTAACTATGGTTGAACCTTATGAAGTGTTTTGAGTGTTAATGGTCTCTGTTCAGCTCTGCATTGCTTTGAAATAGCCCTGCTTATGCATCTGTTTATTTGAACTCAGATTAGCTAATACATTTGTTTATTTTTCCTTAACTAGAGCACTAAAACACTTATTCTATATAGTTTTAATCATTAATTCCTAAGAAACACATTTTTTCAGCATAAGAACTTGGAAAAAGTTGTTCACTTTGAGTGGGAAGAGTAAGATGATTTTATCCACACTTGGATTTTATTGTTTTAAAAGCGGAAGAGAAATGACAAAATGTTGAGACAATTACATATGTGCAAAATTTTTGTTTATTTGATTTTTTAACCTAGTAAGATGCATGAATTTATTTAAATTTTGTTTGGATAAATTTTTCCCTTGACACTATAGCCTATGTATTTTAATTTGGTTTAATGCCTAGATGCTTTGTACAAAGCCAAAAATAAAAATTACATTCTCCAGCTATATCTAAGATGATTGCTAGTTAACCGCTTTTTAACCCTTCCATTCTCTGTAAAGAAGCATCATCAATGTCAAAGAGGCTACTCTTATTTCCTTACCTGGAACAGTCTTTATTAGAGCAGAATGAAACTCTTGGGTCAAAACAAATGTTATGTCAAAAAGGATCATACTGATGTTTTCAAAGCAAACTTCCCACTTTCCATTTTGCAATCAGGGCTTCTTTTGAAATTTACCTATATTCAGTTTCAATGAATGTTAAAAAGCCTAAACTAAATGTCTTCTGGCCTGAAATGACATTTCTTTCAAATTTGTGTGTTTGTTGCTGTTTGGCAGCAAAACTGACAAATTTTCATTCTGGGTGGACCAAAAGAAATGTTTTTATTGTTGTTGATGTTTTGGTTTGGCCAGCATACAAATACAAATAAATAAATACTTAATACAGCTCTAGTCTTCAGATCAGATAGAAACAACTTTATCAGCAAAACTGTCCTTTCAGTTTTACACACGTAAACAAGTAACTGTATTTGTTTTCACAGTTACTTCATCCTTATGCAAGAGAAAAGGGAGCGAGATTTCCTGTCAAAATAGTAAAACTGAAAAAAAAAAAAAAAAAAAGGAAAAGAAAAACAAACCAGTGCAATAGAGCCACATCTCTCCTGCATGTTGCTTGACACCAGCTGAAATAAAGCTGACTTGAGACTCCACAGAAGCATAGTTTGGAAGCAAGCAAAACAAATTCAATTCTGCAGGAGTAGAGCAACTCCCCCAGACACTGTACTGGGAGGAATCAGGGGAGTTTCAAGGGGCTGTGGGTGGAAAAGAGGATTAGGAAGAGCCAGCGTTACTTGGCCGACCTTTGCTAACTTCCTGACCCCTGTTTTTCACCCCCGGGAGCCAGGCTCTGGCCGTGGGAACAGCACCTGCCTTCCCCAGTCTGTCTCCACAGGGGCTGCTGCTGCTTCAGGGGCGCCTGGGGCCAGGAGTGATGGCAGCCCAGGAAAAAAAAACATGTGGCTCATCTGCCACCTCCTGCAGGCAGCACCTGGACCCTGAGGTGCCCATGCCTGTGGGGTAGGGGCAGAGGTGGGGCAGAAAACAACCAAGGGGAGACGGCTTAGCTTTGTTGAACAAAGCGCCCAGCCTTGTTCAGCATCTCCTTGCGGGAGATCCCGGCTGGTGGGGTGCCATGGACCATGTTGTGATCCAGTCACCCTGATGAAGTCAGCACAGAAACAGAAGCTGATATCATCTTTACCCATGCCCTGTGTCTAAAGCTGGTTTTGGGTCAAACAGGTGGATACCAGAGGTTACCCATGCATCTTCTTCAGTCATCCATAGCTACACTATCAGTATTTCCCTTACACTAGATGTTTTGAACCAGCAGCTACAAGAAACAGAATCTGAATAACATAAATAAACCTAATGTTGGAGACATTCTCTACAGTACTATGTCTCTCTTATGGTAATGCAAAGACTACAGTAAACTACACATGTATTTCAATACATGTGTATGCAATATACAGAAATATGTGTGCTACAGACTGAAAACATAACTCTGGGCCAATAGCTACAGCTCCACTGGTTTCTACACAGATATTCCTGTAGAGCGTCAAGTGTGCACTCTGAGCACACATGCTAGTGTACATGTGTGTGTGTCTAGTCTCCATATTTTTTATGCTTGAATTCCTGTTTAGCGGAAGATCATTTACCCTACAATAGCGATGCACCACATAACATATCAACATAGAGATCATAAAAGACCCAGTACCCACGTGCAACACAGATCAGTGCTATCACTACTAGCAAGCATTTTGCCCCTCCAAGGTTGACTGCAGGCCCATGGCAAAAGCTGAGGAGATTTCTGTTGAAGCAGATATCTTCCCTTTCCCTGCTACCTAGTCTTTCCCTCTCTTTGCCTTTTTCTTCCTCTCCCTCCAGTTTCCTCCTTTCTACAGCTAACATTCTCCTTCCTCTGAATAGTGCCACTGTTAGACATTTTTCTAAATCTATCATCATGTTTAATCATAACAGAGAATCAAAATAGCAACATCACCATAGTTCTTTTCATATCTGTCTTCTGTAGTGTCTCTCGTTACCGTTACTTGTACAGAAAGAATAATCATATTTATTTGCTTTTTTTTTTTTTCACCAGGTAACTAGCATAATATTTGTTATGTAGGACAGGAAAGAAAACTTATAAATGTCCAGACATAAGAGAATTAAAAATAATATACAAATCTTACATTCTAATACACATACCCACACATATTTTGTGCATCAAAACACTGCACAAAAATGTTCTAGCAGTGTTAGTTTACATGTTTTGCTAAATACGGAGCAATACATCTCTGCGCTTTCCTAGCCTATAGTCAAATCAAAGTAAATTAAGTTAATGTAAAAGTCAAACCTTCCTTTCTGCCTCTGCATCTAGCTTGGGAACAGAGGAAAAGCAACAGCTTTGGATCCACCATAATGACAGGTGATTGGTATTTCCTCTTCCATCATCGCTTCAACAAAATCTCAGCCCAATGGCACATCACTTTGAGGACCAAAGTCAAAGACTGCTCAACCCTCAGGAGCTGCAGGCTGAGAAGACAAGGGGAGGAAGCTTGCTTCCACCCCACTTGTGCTGACGGACAAATTGGATCTGGAAAGGATAGGACTGTCTTTTTCCTATATGGAAATATAGAAACGCTCCTAATCCTCTTCTAAAAAGTAAAATACAGTAATACAAATAAGATGTTGTGTTGAGCATACAGTTCTACAATATTCAGTTCTACATGCAGGTACTGGAATCTGAAGTGGAAAATTATTAATATAGAAAAAAGCTGGACAGATTGATGTCTGCAGATGAGTACAGGTTTTGAGATAAATGGTGAAGCAACTCATTGTCTGAAGAATCAGCAAAGGGAGGGGAAAGAACTGTCTCTCAGAGTATCAGATCTTGGTGGTTACTGCAATACTTTTAGGCAAATAAGATTTGGATCTGTCTAGAGCTATACGAGAAGCAGAAGGAGGAGAGACCTCCATTCTGATTTTGATTTGCATCTTGGGATGTGCCCATTTCAATACGTTTTTCACTTGTTACATTTCTTTCCCCACCTGCTGCTTCTTCCCTGTCCCTGGAAGAGCAGAAGCTAGCAGAGATGAGCACTTGCTTATAGTCCTGCCTGGTTGTTCTCTGGTTGTCTTGCTGTGCAAGAGCATAACTTACACAGGCAGTGGTCATACATCTGATCTGGGACTCGTGTTTCCATTGTAGCATATGGCATCTTGACAGAAAAGTGAATCGGGGAGTCCCCAAAGTGAACAGCCCTCAGAGGCAGTTAGGCTAACACCATAAAAGTGAATGCTGTTTTTATGAGCCCTCAGTGAGAAATAAAACTGCAAGCAAGTTGCTGAGATTGTTTTCAAGGAGGCAGCTCCAATAAGGTCTTATATCTTCATTTCAGTAAAAACACAGAAACCTGCTGATTAATTGCAATGTGTTTTTAGAAACTTTGGGATGCTTCAGGTGGCTACAAATAACACTGGAGCTTTAAGCAACAAATGCTTGGATGAGCTCAAACATTCCGGGTTTTCCTGTACTTAATATGTTGCATTTCTATCTTGATATGTAATGTCACAGATGGTAATATTAGTCATGAAAGAACAAAGAAGCCAAGTCCGTGGACAAATTAAGGTGGGGGGTGGGTGGGGGGTGGGGAGCAGGGAGAGAAAGGAAAGAAAGAGAGCTGTGAATGCCTACAGCAAACAAGTTTTATTTTAAAGCTTCTTTATACACACTGAACACCTTCTCAAGATCTATGTGTTGGCAAGAGCAGCCGTAGAAGGCTGTAAATCCTTAACCTGGCTGGTATCCACTGCAAAAAGTAGAGCAAGTAGTGTGGCGAAAATACTTGGAAATGAATGGATGAACTTAATTTAACAATGGGCAGCTATCCCACAAACTCTCATGCAAGCCAGTGGTGGCTTCCTCTCCCCTTTTATTTTTATTTATTTTTCTTTTATTTATTTATTTATTTTTAATTAAATGAACAGCCCTTCTCCAAAAGGGGGATTTAGGAGGTCTGTCTTTATCTTCTTTGAACCTTTCAGATGTCTTATTTTACCATTTGATTACAGTCCCTTTTACCTACGATGAAGGAAAGCATTCTGATAGATTAAGTTCAGGTATGAAAAGAAAGAACAGTGACTGAAGGCACCATTTGAAAAACAGATTTTAAAGCCCATGGAAGTACATATGCTAGATGGAGTTGTGGGGGAACATCTTCCAGCTCAGCACATTACACGATCACTACTGCTTGCTAAGTTAATTCCACTCCCATGAACAGAGGAAATGGAGCTTATGTTAAATGAGGTAGCATACTTCCATGAAAGAAACACACCTCTTGAGTAATTTCTAAAGCCAAATATGCAATCCTATTGAAATAAATTCAGGTGTAGAACAACTGTACTGAGTCATCTAAGTGTTGGGGAACACAGTGAGAAAGACAACATCTGGGCCAAACAGCTGTGGATTGATGCAATTAAAAATTTTTGTGAAAGGAATGAATTCCTTTCATAGAAGGCCAGTTCAGACATGATGAGAAAAAATCACCTATAGTAACTGTAACAGTCTGTCCATAAGGTCAACTGAGAAACAGATGTCCCACATTTCTTTTGTACTTGATTGACTTTGAGGAGGTTGGAGTATATATGACAACAATTTATGAGAATTTGAAGGTTGAACTCTCAAGGAGGAAGGACAGAAAAGGGTGGCTCACAGGTGTGAGTAAGGCAATAGAAATGAAGTAACTCATTTTTAGGCTGAGCAATAGGGAAAACTCCTAACACTGATTTTATTGTGCCATGGAATAGAGTCTTCAAGTGAAGGTATAGATGTCTAATAGTCTGAGATGGAAAATACTACATACTGAGAGTACACTTTCACTGGCAAGGAAACACAATTTAATAGGTCTTTTCCATGTCTATGATCCTATAACTTTGGGCCATTCCAATGTGTAAGGCAAAAGGAAAGATATACATGAACTTCTGCCTCCTTTATAAAGTACTTGATCTATCTTGGCATATACAGGCACATATAGCGAAGCTATTTTGTTTGAAAGATTTTATTATTTGGAAGGAGATTTGACCATTCTCTAGAGACTGAACAAACATAGCAAAAGCAGAAATAATGGCAAGTGTTACCCTCTCCCTTTAATGTCATTTATTTTATAATCCTGATTTGACAGTCTGCACTGTTGCACTGCTTGGATTCCCTTGAGAAAGAAATAGCAAACTAAGTTGCACTGCATATGATGCTTTTGTAGTTTCATTCACATTTGTCATATGTCACTCTCACTCTCCAAATCCAATGTTTTTACATAGTCCACAAAGTAAAAGGTCTGATTTTCATTTACCACATTATTTTATCCTATATGGAATGGGTAAAATAGAAGCTTAAAGTCACTGCTTCAATAATGTAAGAACCTGAGAATACACTCAAAGATTTACATTCTATTTAAAGTCCAGAGTGTGAACGAACTTTTTCAAAGACACAATATTTTTATTAACATTTAGCAAAGTTATATTTTAAAGGAATAAATTCCATGGGTTTAGATGGTTAGGATGACTACTTTGACTACTTCTGAATGATATGGGGCAGCATAAGTGAGATCTTAGCTTTTCTGCCACAGAATAATACAGTAAAATTAATCTTTGGTCATCTCAAAATATATTGCGATTAAGTAGCATGACATACAAGTGCATTCCAAATGTTTTTATTTTTATTTATTTATTTATTTTTCAACCTGCTGGAAATATAGGCACAAAATTTGACCTTTCCGACACTGACACAGAGGATTCCCTTCCTCCCAAAGTTCCCTCTGGTTGATGTAATCCACACAGTCGGGCTAACAGATATATTTTCCTAGGTCATGAATCATGTCAACTATACTTCAGCAACATGAGGAAAAAGCACAAACTACTGTTTCTGCTCCAGAACTAACGTCAGCCCTTGGACATCAATGTCTATTTCTATTTAGGATTTGTTTCCAGTGAAAGGTAAGATTTGAAAATCTTATTTCTTAAAAGAAGAAAATGGTAAAAAGTGCATGGATAAATATTCTCTTCATGCTAGAGTGCACAGACCCTAATAATTGTATTTTCACACATCCCTGGAGTGGAAATGAGAAGATTTTGTTTTCTTTGTTTCTTTGTTTTTAAATGTGTATATCCAACTAAGGTAGATTATATGAAAATCTATGGGAAAAAAAATAAAATGTGAAAAGAGGGAACAACGTTAAAAATACAAAGTGGTCTTGACCTTCATGTAGTATTAAAAGTATTTAATGTGTTGATGGGCAGCTGACTACCTATCACATTTTACACTGTGAGACATGGCTGTCCCAAAATTTATAGTCCTGCAAAAGACTGAATGTAGATATTTAAATAAATTCAAGAAATATTTCTCCTGTAGTTAATTTACCAATGCTATGGCAGCTGTGAGGATTAGGTGTTGGAATTAAAAGTGCATGGCATAGTCTTGTTAGGGAAGGTGTTTTTAGAGCATATGAAATACAGTGTTATCTCTTGTGAGGTCTCACTCTAAGTGGTAAAGAAAGTTCAAATGTTGTGTTTTATGACATTGCAGGTTTTGATACACACAATGTCCTAAGCATATCAGTTTTAATGTTGTAGGTTGTTGATATTTTCCTTTTCTTTAACATAGTAACAGAATTTTTACAGAGATCTGAGCCTACTTTTTGAGCATTTGTGTTTGTTCATGTAGAATTCATCCCAAAAGACTGGTTTCACCAAATTAATATGTTAGCTAAACAATAGCCTTAGAATCAGCCAGAGAAACAAAACCAAAAATGTCTTCTTCTTGATTTTTCTTCTGGGATCCATAGAGAAATAACTACTTTGTTTACTTATTAATGGTAAGTCTGTCTGGTGCTGAAGAGAATATGGTTCTTTCTCTTTCCTTTGGCTCTTCTAAGTTTAAAGATTTGTATTTTTTATTTTTTTTTACCTGGCCTAAGAGTCACAGCACCAGAGACAGCATTGCATAAACAGCAACACTTCTGTATTTCTTTACAATTTCAGCAGTATGCTGAGGAATGATGGAAAACATCATCTATGAACACACAGACAAGAAACTTCCTGAACTTTGTATAATTTAACAACTCATATCTGCAGTCACAAGATGCAGACAGGTTGCATGATTGTTCTTGTTCACTATTCTAATAGTCTAAGAGGTCAATCGCCAGCCCACAAAGCTACGCAACAAAGCTCCCTCTGCATGCAATTATTCTGTTGAAGTCTCGGTGTTTATCTACTCTCCTAGCAGACAGTACACACAAAGATAGGACATTTTTTTTCTATCAAAAGCAGGGCACTTCCTCCTGGAGATAAATCTGACTGGTCAGCTGACTCGGTATGAAAACTGTGTCAGACACTCTGAATGTCCTGACAAGATACCAGATTTCTGAATGGATGTGGCACTGGACGTGGATGAGGCACTGTCCAAAGATTGCAGTGAATTGTGTTCTGAGCAGCCATTGCCCTACTGACTGCCCTCTCCTTCTGATACTAAAAATGCTCTGCTGAAGAGGCTCCTTTTTGCCAGCACTTTATCATAGTGTCTTGGTTTCTGTTCATCCCAACATCACCAGTATGTGGAATTGACACAGGAGAGGGACGAGCTACTGGAAGTAGCTTTGGCAGCAAGCTGGGACCAAGCTGGGATGTGGGCACAAGTTCTTAGCAGTCTGGAATAACAGCTCAAGAGGGGTGTACATCAGCTACTAGGCACATAATCTGGATATCTTTTGTCTTTCAGGTATGTCATGGAAACCCTACTATTCTTTCCTGTAGAGATGAAGGAGCTACAAATCACAGAATCACAGAATCACAGAATTTTCTAGGTTGGAAGAGACCTCAAGGTCATCGAGTCCAACCTCCAACCTAACGCTAACAGCCCTCCACTAAACCATATCCCTAAGCTCTACATCTAAACGTTTTTTGAAGACTTCCAAGGATGGTGACTCCACCACTTCCCTGGGCAGCCTGTTCCAATGCCTCACAACCCTTTCAGTGAAGAAGTTCTTCCTAACATCTAGCCTAAAACTCCCCTGGCTCAACTTAAACCCATTCCCCCTCGTCCTGTCACCAGGCACGTGGGAGAACAGGCCAACCCCCACCTCGCTACAGCCTCCCTTGAGGTACCTAAAAAGAGCGATAAGGTCGCCCCTGAGCCTCCTCTTCTCCAGGCTGAACAAGCCCAGCTCCCTCAGCCGCTCCTCGTAGGACTTGTTCTCCAGGCCCCTCACCAGCTTCGTCGCCCTTCTCTGCACCCGCTCAAGCACCTCGATGTCCTTCTTGTAGCGAGGGGCCCAAAACTGAACACAGTACTCGAGGTGCGGCCTCACCAGAGCTGAGTACAGGGGGACGATCACCTCCCTAGCCCTGCTGGTCACGCTGTTCCTAATACAAGCCAGGATGCCGTTGGCCTTCTTGGCCACCTGAGCACACTGCTGGCTCATATTCAGCCGACTGTCCACCATCACTCCCAGGTCCTTCTCTGCCTGGCAGCTTTCCAACCATTCCTCTCCCAGCCTGTAGCTCTGCTTGGGGTTATTGCGCCCCAGGTGCAGGACCCGGCACTTGGCCTTGTTAAACTTCATGCAGTTGACCTCAGCCCATTGGTCCAGCCTATCCAGATCCTCCTGCAGAGCTTTCCTACCCTCAGGCAGATCGACACACGCACCTAACTTGGTGTCATCTGCGAACTTACTGAGGGTGCACTCGATGCCCTCGTCCAGATCATCGATGAAGATATTAAATGTCAAAGCTTAGTTGTATAATGCTTGAGCCTTCTGACATTTTATTTATATATTTATTTTGTCAACATTATAAGGAGCTACAATATTTTACACCTATCTCCTGTTTAGACAGCTGTTTTTTCTCCTACTAAGAGAAGGAATTGCTTTGGTAGAAATGGAGATCTGTCTGTCTACAGGAATCAGCATATCTGTGGGCTTGCTGTTTCAATGTTGATCTCTCCTGCTTTATTACACAAAGGTGCTAAACAAAACTTTGTGCATTGTTGACTGCATCATAAGCATTTTGTTTTTCTTTTCTCTTCTCTTTGCTGAACATCAAAGATGAATATCAGACCAAAACATCAGTTTCAAGCTGAACATCAGACCAAAACTAAGCTGAGAAGCTCTAGAAAAATGTTGAGGATTGATCCACAGGGCCTTTCTTTTCTTTTCTTTTCTTTTCTTTTCTTTTCTTTTCTTTTCTTTTCTTTTCTTTTCTTTTCTTTTCTTTTCTTTTCTTTTCTTTTCTTTTCTTTTCTTTTCTTTTCTTTTCTTTTCTTTTCTTTTCTTTTCTTTTCTTTTCTTTTTTTCTTTCCTTTCCTTTCCTTTCCTTTCCTTTCCTTTCCTTTCCTTTCCTTTCCTTTCCTTTCCTTTCCTTTCCTTTCCTTTCCTTTCCTTTCCTTTCCTTTCCTTTCCTTTCCTTTCCTTTCCTTTCCTTTCTCTTTTCTTTTCTTTTCTTTTCTTTTCTTTTCTTTTCTTTTCTTTTCTTTTCTTTTCTTTTCTTTTCTTTTCTTTTCTTTTCTTTTCTTTTCTTTTCTTTTCTTTTCTTTTCTTTTCTTTTCTTTTCTTTTCTTTTCTTTTCTTTTCTTTTCTTTTCTTTTCTTTTTTTACCTGTGGAAAGAACATCCTAAGGGAACGAAAGAAACAGGGATGGATAGTAGCTAATGAATCGTTATAGACAAGATGAAGTCAGATGTTTTTCAGAGATGCAAAGCAAAAGGACAAAAGACAACAGTTACACAATCCAGCAAGTTTTGCCTGGTTTTAAAAAGTAATTCTTCATCATGAGGTGGTGCAGTATGAATCAAGTGCCCAGAGAGCTTGGGGAATCTGTGTCTTTGAGGATATTCCAATGTTACCTGGAGTCATTCTTCAGAAACCATACCTAACTTCCCTGTTAGATGTCGTGGTTTAACCCGGCTGGCAGCTAAACACCACGCAGCCGTTCGCTCACCCTCCCCCCTCCCTCTCTGGGACGGGGGAGAGAGATGGAAAGTGAAGCCCATGAGTTGAGATAAAGACAGTTTAATAAGACAGGAAAATAATAATAACAATAATAACAATAATAACAATAACAATAATAATAACAATAATAACAATAACAATAATAATAATAATAATAATACAATGATGATAATAGTACTACTAATAATAATATGTACAAACAAGTGATGCACAATGCAATTGCTCACCACTCGCTGACTGATGCCCAGCCTAACCCCAAGCAGTCCGGCGCGCCTCCCCTAGCTAGCCACCCCTATATATTGTTTAGCATGATGTCAGATGGTAGGGAATACCCCTTTGGCTAGTTTGGGTCACCTGTCCTGGGTCTGTCCCCTCCCAGCTCTTACTGCACCCCCAGCCTGCTTGTTGGCAGGACAGAGCAAGAAGCTGAGATGTCCTTGGCTTGGTATAAGCATTGCACTGCTCTGCAACAATTAAAACATCGGGGTGTTATCAGCACTCTTCTCATCCTAAGCCAAAACATAGCATTCTACCAGCTACTAGGAAGAAAATTAACTCTGTTCTAACTGAAACCAGGACATTAGTCCTGCTTTGAAGAGGAGGTTGGACTAGGTGACACCCCAGAGGTCTGTCCAACCTACATTCATTCACTGTTCTCTACAATACTCATAAGAGAAAGGTGAGACTCTGTTTCTCCTGGAGGTGTAACTCAAGGTATGATTCACCCAGGAATTTGAAAAGTTACAAGAGATGACAGCTCCAAGACCTTTTGCAACATGTTCTGTCTTTGTCCAATCCCATTATCCCTGGGCCTGTGAGCATAGGGAGAGGTACAGCTAAAAGCATGGCAGGTGATGGAGATCCTCAAAATGTTGTCAGAGGTGTGATAAGCAGACAGGACAGCTTGATATCTGTGCAATGTGCTGAAATTCAACCAAGTGTTTGGGCACAACCTGCTGTGCTTGTGCCCTGTCATGTGGCCATTTGTGTGAGAGAGGGGATGGCTGTCCTGCAGCCACGGCATCCAACCCTCTTTATGTTTTTTCTTAAGAAGAGATGGGGACCAAGGAAAACCCACCTGGCTGAGGCTGTCAGCCACAGGAATATTGTTGACAGACCGAGGCTGACCTGCCTGCTGAGACTCTCAACAGAGGAGGAAGCAAAAGACACACGTGGTTTCATACGCCTTTGGCTTTTTTTGGACTAACTTGATCCCTGAAGCCTGCAGGAAAGCAGAGCTGAGAAGGCAAACTGCTCCAAAAGTAAATGCCGCCTGGGGACTTGGCTGGGAATTAGACAGACATGATACTGAGCCAAACTGTAAATCTAAAATTTTGAAATAAAGTTTGGAATTTTCCTCAGAAATCTCGGCCACCAGGAGGTCTGGCTGTAAGGCCAGTGCCAGAAGAGGCAGAAAAAACTGGACTGAACTTCAGCAAGCAAGATATTCCCTGATTGCCAGAGATTGCCAGACCTGGCTTCAGCACCGCTCCTTTAACACACTGAAGCAGCTATCAGAAAAAGGCACCTACTGTAAAAAACTCGGGGAGTTTAGTGGGTGGTAAGAGTCTGCTTTTTGCTCAGGCACCTCTTAGGAGTCAGTCAGAAGCAGCATGCTGATCTCAGTAGTAGCAGAGGCTTATACAATTGAGAAAACAAAGTTGAAAACAAACAGCTGCATAGTGTATTGCAGTAAGGCTTTCACGGCACAGAGATAGTGGGCCATAAACAAGTCCCCCAGTAACTGGAGATTATCCAACAAGGCACAAGGCCTAAAAGGAACTATTTGTTTTTTTACTCTTCATGAGATGAAATGCACACTGCAGGAAAATCCCGTGCAAATCAACATAGCGTCATGGAAACCACGAGACCATCAATAAAAGTAATAAATGGAAAGGGTTATAATAATATATACTTAGCACTTTACATTTTCAAAGTGCTGACAGGACATTAATCCTCAGAATACCCTTGCGAGGGCAAAGGCAGCTTTAACATTTTGAGGTGGGCTTGTGAAAAAAAATTTGGTCTCAGATTGATCTGACCTGACTTCTGTTCACTAGGATCAAACTATTCTGAGCTAAATTGGGTTAGACTATTTTCACACCAGATAACACGACGCTTCATTGTTTCTCCTCCTCTGAACATGAGAAGCAGAGCCCAGCATCTGCTAGACCACGCTCTTATGTCAACACTCTAAAACAGCTTTTAAGGTCAATTCTTCCTCTTAGCTGGGGCCTATGGACCACCGTGTTTACTATCACTGGAGAATTTTATTACATTCAATTACTCAGTTAACCTTTTTCTCCAGTTAAATAACTATATAAGACAGAGCTGCCAGTAATTCATATACCAAAATATACAGACTGGCTATTCCCAATGAACAGAGAGAATTGCCTCCAAGACAACCAGAAAAGGATAACAAGAGAACATAAGTTATATTTTATAACTTCAAAGGGCTGCTTTTTATCTTCCACAGATTATTTGTTCAACTGCAGTTTTGAATTAGCTCTCCTTCTCCCTGTCTAAATGCTCAGGCTGGGGGCAGTGGGTGGGGAGGATGGTCAGTTGTTCAGTTCATTGCATGTTTTAGCTCCTATTTCCAGTTGTTTTCCTTGGGGCTGTTTCTTCTACTACCTCTGTTACTGCTCGTTATCTCAATAAGTCAAAATGTCACAAGTGCTGGATACTCCTGTATAGTAGTGCAAGATGGATTTCATTTAAAAAAAATATGAAATGAAGTAGATGGTTATTAATAGAACATGTGTCACAAGCACAAAAGCTAAGATTCAAAAAAGGAAGGAAAAGAAAAAAAAGGAGAAAGGGAGTCCAAACTAAGATCTTCAAGAGAAATGGTTAATGATTAGTCAAAACCAGAACTAGAAGAGGAGATTGGGGGGCTGTGGAGAGAGTGAAGAAGTGGAAGAACAGAGAGAAGAACTAGACGCCTACTTCCTAAATACTTCCAAATAACTAGCAGTTCAGGGGATAGGATATTCAGCTTAACTGTATGATACTTCATATTCTGCTAATCTAACCTTAAAACTGAATGAGCAAGTACTTGAGAAGTATGATTTTATAATAATTGGGACTGAGTACATTCACTGCTATAAACTGTTAGTAAGAACGCTAACTGTAAGTAACAGGTAACTAAAAAGATTTTAAAAAATAATGCCAGCACAATTTAATTTTACACACAATTTCTGAGTAAACAAGGAGTTGCTTATAAAGGTCTTAAGCAGAATTTATTAGGAATGTTCTTCAAAAAAATGGTATGATCTAAGCAATGTTCTTCTTCAGAATCATGGACATACAGTGGCTTTCATAAAAATGGGAAACCATAACCTACCCATTAGAAAAAATTTTAAACAGTACATTCCTAGCAGAAACTGTGGAGTGAATATTTGTTGCCAAATTGTGGCACAAGCAGATATTTGGTGGAGACTTATGGGAGCAGGTGCATTTGTGGGCATCTGGGTAGGGAAGAAGGTTCTGAAGTTAAGTTCTGCCAAATTTTGTCACACTGGGGATTCCCAAATGCATCTGCAACATCTAGAAGATGATTTGATTTCAAATCATCTATATTGATTGTCTAAAGAGAGGGAAATAGAGCTGAGAAACAACTTCTAAATGTGCAAAATCTTTGAAGATGAAGTCCTCAATATAAGTGAATCACTGCTTTATTTATTAGTGATAATGAAAGGAGGTTAAAAAGGATGTGAAATGACCAACCACTTCATATCACATGATGGGAAATCACCTCAGTGAATATAAGCAAGCAAATTAAACTGTGGTGGCCTAAAATTTCCATTCTACTGTCTATTAGATAAAAGGCAATGACAATTTTGTCTGCATGCAGACTGTGGGTACACGATTTCAGGGACCCAAGCAGATCCCAGACAGATAGTAACTACTGCTCTCAGTTCAGCAAACTGTGAGTTCAGAAATTTAAGCTGATATAAATAGTGTGTTTTGCCATCGTAAGCTCTCTCTTCTGCTTATCTTTAGATTTTATGCAGTGCTCATTACAGTGGTATTCCTTCTAGGCTATTCTTCCCACAAAACACTCTTGCCAAACTCCTAATGATCCTGAGTCTTGATATAAAAAAACCTCGTGCAAGACATGATAAACATGAAGGCAATTAGCTACACCACCTGCCCCATTCCACCTACTTTCCTGACGCTGCAGGAGACACCACCACATTAACACCAACTACAAATCCGGATCCAGACCCAGACCAACAAGATGTCCTTCCACAAACTTCCAATTATGTTTATTTTTGGCTAGTGCATAAGACAAACTTCCTTTTTGCATCCCATTAGTTTATCCCAGGAAGTATTTAAAATTAGAAAATGGCAAAGATTCTCCACAAACTATCAAAGAAAGATGAAAGAAAAACAAAACAAAACAAAACAAAAAATCATCAAAATGCATAAATTACAGGAAATCATGTGCCTTTTAAGCCAGATCGGCATAGCGGAAATGTGGACATTCATTTGGAAGAAAGGAATTGTTTTTTGTGGCAAAACTGAATATATAACTCATGCCTTCTACCAA
Source organism: Aythya marila (assembly GCF_965140915.1). Lineage (NCBI taxonomy): Eukaryota > Metazoa > Chordata > Aves > Anseriformes > Anatidae > Aythya > Aythya marila. Next base: position 58,975,401 of record NC_139043.1, read on the forward strand.
GTAAACTCTAATCACTCTCCATAATACATATGCATATTTGAGGTTGTATGTTGGCCGAGGGCTAGAAAAATATAACCAACCAAAACCAGACATTCCTCATTCCATGATGGAAGTACCTATTTACTGCTCTAAAAGGGAATAATTAAAGAAGATCTCCTTCCTTGAAACTGTTCCCACAAAAAAAATAAAAATAAAAATAAAAATATATTTATATATTATCACAGCTAACCAAGTCTTTTGCAAAAGAGTTGAACAAAATAAAAAATATAGGCGTATTCAGGTCACACACAGTTAAGACAAATCTGGATCCTCAACATATCACTGGTGGGAAAAATATCACTGTACCTTGAATTCTCATCTACTTCTTATTACCTTCAGTGTAAATACTTCCACTGGTTTATGTTGTACAGACTCAGCATTCAAAGTGCAAAGCTTTAAACATTTGCATACTTTCCCTAATATTGATGAGAATACTGATGACAAGAATTGGGCATGCATATAAGAACCCTGCTAACCAGGAGCCATAGGGAATTGCTTCTGTATCAACAGGTAACTAATAAACCAGACTAACTAGTGTAAAGTTGAGTGACTATTCTACTGTGGGCTAGATAACATATTCTGGTTGATTGAATTTTCAATATTTCCTGATGGATCTAGTGGGGGTGGTGTTTGTACTTAGACCTGTATGTCAGAGGACAAGTCAAAGTAATTATGAGGATGCCAACTGTATTATTTAATATGGCATAGGTAACTACTGGAACACAGCCTTGTTGCTTATGTCTGTAATGCCACAGCACTGAAATTAAGGAGACGGTTAAAAAACTGGGAAACAATGCTCCTATGTATAAGCTTACTTTCATTTCCTAAACAGGGGAGAGAATTTACTTGCAACATACACTCAAATTTTCAGATTTTTGCAAAGTCTTTTTTATATTATTGATTGATAAAATACAGTAAATGAAAAAACAATATGTATATGGCATTACTTTTATGGATGCAGTATAAGTCCACTGGAAGAATGTTAATACCAAATTGACTCTCCGGGACACTTTAATTGTTGCATGAAAAATTCTTATTTCCACTTCATTTAAGTTCCTTTCTTAATATGAAATAAGAAGCATTTCTATCAATATTACTAGAAAATAACTGAACTGACACCAAGGTCAAGGCAGCTGGACAGTAGAAAGGAGGATGACTGCTCAGTTCTGCATCACATGAGTTTCCCTTTTGACCTAGGATCTTTGCAGAAATAAAAGAAAAAGTCTAATTTTCCCAAATAACTGCAAGCGGACACTGTATCTATAAGAGGCTGAAATAAAGACACCATTCATTGTATTATTATTAGCCAGATCTGAAAAACAGCAAAAATATTCTTAATATTTGTTGTTTAGAGCTGTGTACTCCATTTTGCTTACGTGAACTGTTTATTGCACAATTTATGCTAAACAAAGTGTTCTCCAATTCACAATCCATCATTTCATAAAAGCAGAGGAAAAATGCAGAAAGTATGTGCCCACCCCTGTTACCGCTTTGCATTACACATGAGATAATCTTCAGCTACCATTAAGCATCTGTGCTAGAGCTTAGCAATATTTGGTTTTAAATGTCTAACCTGAATCCAATCACCAGGAAAGCTGCACAGAGGTTTTGCATCTTTATAAATATGAATGGCTGAAAGGAAAATGTCAACAACAACAAAAAAAAATCAAACTCCATGCACTTTCTACAAACTGACATGCTTTTGCAAATGACGTAAATCTTTTGTTCTACAGTGGATAGCAATTTTCTAAACAAAAGGATTACAACAGCCAACTGATTTTTGGTAGTAATATTGAAAACTGACACAGAAGTTTCAGTAAGGGTTTTGCCAGTTGGCAAAATAAAGAAGGGAAACCCCTCCAACAGGCAGCACATGATAGAACTCCTCCCTCCTAAACACACAGAAGCTGTAGCACTTATTTTGCGAGTTTCTTCTTTTTTGATCCTTACATTGAGGTGGTTTCCACATCTTATATTCAGATTTTTAAACCTTGCCCTTGTTCCAGTGCTATAAAAGCAGAATAATTCTGTTTATATGAGTGGGCATCTAGAAGAGAACCTGGCAGAGAGCATGAACTGAAAATAGCTTGTTTTCCTGATTCATGAGCTCATAACTTATCTCAAACCAGTTACTCAGGGCAAAGCACCCCATACATTCCCCTACGTGCCTCCTGTGTGATGGTTCCCACTAGGTTGCAGCTTCACAGCCAGCCCTGGGAAACTCTCGGGAAGCATCTGGAGCTACATTAGTAGAGCAAAGGGTGGCACTGGTCTGCTTAATTTCAGAAAATGGCAGTGTTGGAATTACAATGTGGTGACAGGACTCATCAGAAGAATTTATTTCCATGCTTTGGGCCTGTGGCCTAATGAATTGGAAAATATTTGCGTATGTCCTCTGCTTAAGCTCTAAATTAAAGTGACATCTTTTTATTAAAAATGCCAGTTTTATGAACTGAAATACATGATATACTACTGCCTGTTTGATAGTACAAACTTCCTTGTAGACCTGTGTATCATAATCTATTTTTCTTGGCATACATGGGAATATAAGCTCCCCATAGATTAAATTCTAAGCCCTAAATAGGATATTCAATGCATTGTCTATACTATTTTTATGTAACTCAACAAATACACTGAACAACGCTGTCAGGCTTATAGCACTGAGAGTGTATTGCTGTATTTTTATTTACAGTGCCTTAAAAAAAAAAAAAAGAAAAAAGCACACAATAACATCCCATGTCTACTGTTTGCTGTCCATTCTTTTAGCTTCCCATTAATGGGGCAGGGATTTAACAACAAGATGGATTGAACTAGGGCTTTCATTCATAGGCATGTTGGAGGAGAGAGGACTTCTTCCCAAGGGAACTTAGAGGCATTTGCATAGAGGCAAACCAAACTCTGTCTATTCATGGTCCCCACTACGTCCCTTGGAGGAAAGCAGCAAGAGCTGCAGAGAGTCGTGCCTCAAGGGCCTGTTTCTGCATCTGCTGGACATCTTCCAAAGAGTAATGCTGCTCTGCAGAGTAAAGAAATGGTTTGATAACACTCCTGTAGCTTGCCGAGCCAGATAAAGACAGCAAGGAGAGATTTAATTTACACTTCAGTGGTTCATGATTGTGTCCTGCTAATGAAGTGGTCTGATTCAGCTTTTCTGTCTGAAAATATGAAGAATGATAAGTTATGTTACAATACTATTATTAGGAGTTTCAGGGGTAATATACATATTCTCTGACTTGAGATTTTGCCTGGAGCTATACTAATCTAGTGAAGTGGTACAATCCAGTGAGCTCTGCGCAAGAGTGGGCTAAAGGAAAAGTGAAACAATTCATGAAAGATATATTTTTAAATTCCTATTTCCTCAAATAAATTCCATGAAAAGCCTTGCAAAAATCACTTCACAGCATTGAGAGATAATAGGGTGAGGGTTGCTCTCACAAAGAGCAAAATGAGTCTGTATCCCTCAAAAGTCCAAGTATCTGTGTTAATTTTAAAGTGCCTGCCCAAACCTCTGCAGCTTCCTAAGCAAATGAAATTACTTACAGTATGTGCTTTTGGTGCTCATGCAGCTTAACCTGGACATAACATAGCACAGGAATGATAAATCACTGACTGAGAATACTGACACTACTTTTCTGTGTTTGCTGCATACTACAGGCACTAGGTAGTAAGAAACACACCACACGTCTCTCTTGACATGGGAGTACTCTTCCCCTTGTGAGCTGCCTTCCTCCTCCCCTCTGAGATTGCTTTTTTTTTTTTCTAAACACCTTATATATTGTGTTTCCCTTCCTTCCCCTGCCCACAACAGTTCCCACATACCACTTTAAAGGAGAAGTTTTTATTTCCTTTTGTGCACTATGTGCGGATATGCAGACCCACTCATCTGTTGCTAAATGGTGTTTAAGTCAGTGATGTTATACCAGCATAAAGGTGGTGTGAAAGGGCAGTTTGGCTCGGTGTAGTCTTCATCTGTTCAAGCTCATACTAGCACATTGAGTTCCAAATAATTAGGAGCTCCTCTCCAGCTGGTGTTTTGGTAAAAAAAGGTGGTTGAGCAACCCAGTCTGGATTTTCCTACTTCTGAAGATGCCTTGAACATTACATACACTTTCCTAATATGTTTTCAGTGTTGGCTATAGCACAGCAGTGGGTGGAATGACAAATAGGTATTCTTTGGGAATGAATTGCCACTGTCAGGGTTCAGAAGAGTTCAGAGCATTACATTAGTATTTATTTACTGGTGCTTTCCACTGTTTACTGGAATTTTTCCCCTGCCCAATCCGTGCAGCTATACTCAGAGGAGAATTCCCTTTGCTTCACTGCCAGAGCTCCCCCTGGGTTTTATCACCCACAAAGTCTGCACACTGCTGCAGGAAATACAGGTACTTGGACTGATATTTTACATATTGAGGTCGCACTCCTGGTCCTGTTGCTGACCTGCTGGGCCCATGTTTCTATGAAGGCTTTTTGGAGACAGCCTGAAGCAAAGTTAATGGGGTGTGTATCACACAACGTAATGTTATGGATGGGATTTATTTATGTATTTATTTTAAACTGACATATTTCTGTTTAATAAGTTGTGAAGCAACAAATGGATAATATGTCAAACTCACCCACTCTCTAGCCCCTCCCTAATACTAAATATACTTAAAAAATGAAAAGGTAATATGAGGGTTGAAACCAATCAATGGAAAACTTAGTGTGCCATCACAGAGGTTTCTGGATATTATAAATCTCTTTCCACTGGACTTTCATCCAGAAATTTGTGTGGTTTCTGTTAATTGCTAGAGCACAATGAAGATTTCTAACTGAATCAACTAAAAGATTTTAAAGAATGACTACATTAGCAAGTGTTATCAGCTTCCTACTCAGACTAAAAAGATTTTATTCTTCTAATTCAACTAACTCAATTTTTTCACTGTCTTCTACCTCCTCTTGTCTTCATTCCCTTGGGTTTAACAAATATACAGTAACAATTAATTATGACTCAAACCAAAGAGGTTAACACTGTACTATTAATAAAACCTTTCTGGGGAATTATAAACTACTTCTGCATTCACAGAGTATATAGGTAGTGATATTTATTCATGTATTATTCATCAGGAGATGATGAGCTGAATAGGGAAGGTTGTATTAGTGTGGATAAATTAAGAACAGATGAATACCTCACCTTAAAAATTAAACTGAATGTAGATTTTTCCCCCCCTTTGGAGACTTTAAAGTGTTCTTTCCCTCTTCTCTATTCATCTCTTAGAATTTATATAATTCTTCTAATGCTCCCTCTACATTTCCAAGCTTTGTTCAATTATAGCATTATGTGAAAAAAGTGAAGCTAGAAGTGTCACTAATATCATATTAACTAGAGATTTGCAGAACAAGGAGTATACTGTAAATACTTGTTTAAAACAATTCCCAACATTGCTATTTGCACTTCTATCATTTATCTGCAGGGAAAAGTGATGGTATTTCCTAGCATGTTATTTAGACATAAAGAAATGTCAAAAAACTCTCTTCAAAAACATACAGCATTTCAATTCAGTTGTCCTAAATTGTTATCAATAATTATGTCTTACATAGACCTTCTACATTGCATCTTTGAACATACAGTAAGAACAAACTGCAAGTTAATTCATATTTAAGTATTGAAATGTCACTCTGTAGTTGGTAAAGAACCAATACTATAGTATCACACGAGGACACTACACTACTTAGTTCTGGAAGAATGTATTTAAGAATGCTGTCTCATCCACAGCAATGGCAAAATTGTATTAATTTAAATGGTGCCCAGATTTCATCCCCAAAATGTCACTAGTTCTGTACTAAAGCATGGCCTTAACAGGGATCTACTATGCTCATGCTAAACACACAGAAGAAAAAAACAACTGAACTTCAAAATCCCCAACAGCTGAGATAACCCATTAATTTATTCTTAACAATCCATCAAGTAGTCATAAATTTGCTGTTTCATTTCATTTTAAATAAAATGCCATTAGATCTGTTGAAAAAAGTGGCAAATCTTTTCATCAGTATTAAAACTTTGATGCAAAAAAGGCCCACATTTTCAATAAACATTTCATCAGAGCTGCAACTCTCTGACTAAAATATTTGAAATATTGAGGAGGTTTTGCTAATTCTGAAATAATTAATTTCAGAATGGAACTGGGAATCGTCAGAGTACAACATTTTTCCTGTTTCCCAAACAAGTATAACTCTTACACTATAAAGATAAGCTTGCTCACTTGTTGAACTATACATACCTAAAAACCTCTTTTTTTTTTTTTTTTTTAATTGCAGAGGAGGGGGCAAATTTGGAGGGGGAGGAGAAGAAGATGATGAGGGGAGTAAAAAAGAATTTGTTGATCTGCTTTTTTGGTATCACGAGTTACTGAAAAAAAAAGGGGGGTGTTGCCCAATTTTCAGTTCTTGTTTATTTCCTTATTCTTCCCACAAATTAATTCAGCTCAAGAAGCACTGCATTCCCTTATGATGTCCACTTCAAATGTTCTTCAGAAAACTGTGTAACAGTACAACTGTACATAAAGCCTTTTCCTCTCATTTTTAATTTATAGGGAACAGGTTAAAAAATATTCAAACTTGATGATTTATATAAAACTAAGATTTTCCAGTATAATTTAATGGGTAAAATATAATCTTAAAACAAAGCTGCCCCCAAAACAAAACAAAACAAACAAACAGAAAACCATATACACATCCCTTTCTGTGACTTGGAATGATTGCAAAGGACAGATGTACTTGGGAGGGGTTTCACAAGTAGTGGAAAAGGTCTCATGTACTACATTTGTTTACACTAACTGTTTAAAACACATAAATCAGACACTCCAAGGCAAGCAAAACAAGTAAAGCACAAATACGTATTTGATACTAATAGTGGAAAGCTAATGTATTTGCAGTAGCCCACAATAAATGTGGAGAATACTTCTGCAGCAACTTGTGCTGCTCTCCATGTCAGATCTATTTAAAATAACTGCTTGCTGCAAAGTTTAGTTATAGAGATCTCAGAAGAGTAAAGAGATGATTAAGAGAGTTAAGCACATGAAGCTGGTTTGCAGTCAGAAAAGGCCACAGAGTTCCTGCAGCCAGACCGAGGCACGTGTAGAGCCTGGGATTCAACACAAGGGAAAAGGTTCTTAAAATAGTATTGGCCCCTTGTAGTATACAAAGTTTGATAAGGACTTAATCACATCTGCAAGGGACAGAGTTGTGCTAAAGAGTGAGTAACAGCATCTGAAAGCAATAAACTCCTTGGAGGATCTTCCAGGTAGTGTCTCTGAAGAGACAGTGCCCTAACAATAATGGATAACAATAGCCTTTCCCCTGCCCCCAGCAGCCTTTCTAGCACTGCCCAGCATAGGAAGAGACACCCAGTGGTGGGAGTGCCTCCATTTCAATGAACAATGCTTAATTAAGTATTATTTCAAACACAAAGTTTACTGGTCCATTTCCAAACCCTTTCTCAAACACTAAGTTCTTAGCAGCAAGGACTTCAGTCCCCAGCCATCTAGGAACCCCATGCCACTCCTGGAAGAGTGACACCAGTACTACAGGGTTGGGTATCTCTTCAGTGCTATGGTTTCTTAGGAACAGAACTCATCCCATGTTTCTCTCCATCCCTTCCAGTACAGGATTTGCTTCCCTTACAGCTGTGAACATGAAATTGATCTCTTACTGTGCTGTTTGTGGAGAAACCAGACAATGATGAATTTGGAAGTCAACTATCAACCTGTTTTATGCAAACACAGGTATTCTTTCCTTCAGAAAGCAGTACAATTTCCTGGTTCCTATCTTCTTGCTCTCTCTCTCACTCCTTCCTCCCCAAAGGATTTTTTTAACCTATATTCCTTCTAGCTGCTGAGTCCTCACCTCTCCTACTAGAGCTGCAGCACTGCCATTCTTAGCATGGCACACAGATGATGCACTTTACATGCCTATCTGCTTGTTTTCAACAGTGCTGTAGCTCCAGCACCTTTGATTTGGGTGGTAGAGTGCAGCATGCCTTAATCACAATTGTTCCATGTAAGGCCCACAGAATTTTGTGATGTTCCACATAGGAAAATGTATGTGCTACATTTAGCTGTAAGTCAGCATGGTTTAGCTAACCACCAAATTCACAGGCGAAGCCATTTTTTCATATTTGGCAAAACTTATTCATGTGGTCAGTCAAATGTGTAAGTCAATAAAATAGTGTAGGGAAGGATCTAATTATCTCAGTTAGTGGTTGGATCCATTCTTCTCCCTTTCTGTGGGGAATAGCTTCAACTGAGCTTGAGTGCCCACACTGTGAATAGAAGAGTAGAGGCCTGAAAGTTTTGCACTTTCACAGTATACTCACTACTGACACTCATCAGAGCTTCTGAATTACAGCCTTCATCTGCAGGCTTTTTGGGGTCAGGCTTTATTACTTTCTATTCATTTCTGGATAGATCATTTGAAATTGTGCAAAATCTTATTTCCCCAGGCAACACAGATAAATCAATACACTCTCCTCTCCCAATATTTTTGTACAATTCAACAATCCTCCACATTTCTATTGTGTGTTTTCACTTGAGAAATAAAAACACTTTTCAGTAATCATGCTGGTAAGCATTATAGTGTAAGTTCTACGGCGACATTAACTGAGGCGTAGCAAAATTAATGGCACATCCAGATTCACAGTGTGTGTTAGGAGGCATTAGACTTGTGTAACTATCGTGGTGTTTGTAGTTCAGCTGAACCAACTTCACACTTTGATACTAAACGTGAGCTTAATTTTGCTTAAACAGCAAAAGACAGCAAAATTTGCACACCATGCTGTTCTGACTAAATGCAGAAAATCTGACAAGAAGTAATACCACTTCTTTATTAGGTACGCACTTAATGGCTAAGCTGTTACAAAAATCTGTGACCCAGGACTACCCTATTCCCTCTTCTCTGAATTCAATCCAGCACAGGCCAGATGTAACAAGAGGGAATAAAGAAGTTTGTACTGCTGCTGTACTTGATCTATTTGCATAATGTTACAGTATGCTAGACAAAATGATCCATTATTCATTGAAAAGGAATTATCCAGTCATTCAATATATGCCAACAGTCAGAGCAAAAATATCAGTATCAAAATTTCCTTAATCCGAATCACTATTAAATTCATTATACTCTGTCACATCTTGACGAAGCTGCATTTAATTTAATGAGCTGTTTCTATCTCCTAAGCAAAGAATTTTAGCGGCAGAAAAACTATAAGAGAACTCAGAAGACCCAAGATGGGTTTTTGAAGGCTCTCATAACCACCCATGCGTACAGTACCATTCACTTTCTGCCATTCATTGACCATTGTTTGTGATATTAAGAGCTTAAAAAGGCTGCATGCCTGGGTTCATGTACAAGACAAGATTGTGCTAGTTAATATATAAATGGGTAGCAACTACTTTAACAAGAACAGAGGTGCAATACTACAGTTGCTTATCATTTACCTACTAATTTGCTTTGTAGTTTTCTTAATGTAAACATTGCATAGATTTGCTGGGTTTTCCTGATAAGAAATCACAGCATATTTATCATTCTCTAGAACTGCATCAGTCAGTCTCTTCCATTGACTTTCTACTCCCAATTATCCCCCAAGTGTTTTTTTTGTTTTGTTTTGTTTTGTTTTGTTTTGTTTTTTGGCTTTCTTACTTTGTGCTTTCTCCCATTTGTCCTCCCCAGAAATCTATTTAGTTTACCAGCAATTAAACAGCTGTCCATACATTTATTTGTTGTTGCTGAGCACCCAAAGCAAGCCATATGGAGAAAATCCTCAATGAATGCTACGAAAGTGCTATTTACAAAATGACTGCATATTGTCTTGCAGCTTGTTACCACTGTGGAATTCCCCCGGCAATTTCTGCACCTTAGTCAAGTGACAGAAAGACATTAAAATCCTCTTTTTCCAGGGACATGCACAGAGCACTCCTCATCACTGCCTGTCAGCTGCAGTTTTGGTCTCTGACATACACTGTACAGAATTTAGCAACTGATAGGCAGAAGCCAATCTCTGTGGCCAGAAGGGTTTATGTTCTAATTGCACCAATTCATTCTGATAACACTGAAAATCATACAGGATAGTCAAAGAAGTGTTTAGGATCCAAAGCATTTGTGATCCTGTGATACCCATGCTATAAAAAGGGTCTTATTCACTCCAGGAAAAATGGAATCCAAGCACCAGAAGCAGCTTCATGCCATGAGTCACTGAAGTTCCAATGAAGGAGCCCTGTATTTATCTAATTTAGAAAGTGTTTAGTGAGGGAAACTTTATGTTGACTAAAGAGTAATAAGGGATGGGATTCAGATGCGTAAGGCATTCAGTAATGTTCAAATGCAATGTGTTTTCTGAGACATTGGCAAAGAGCTGGGGGATATAACCCAGGACCTACAGGAAATATCTATACAGACACTAAATACTTATACTGAGACACCCAGAAACTCATCTTAAAATGTGTAGAATGCTCAGTGATTGAAGGCAGTCAGAAATCAGAAAAACATTTTGTTTAGATAAGGTGTTTTAGGGCAAACAAATACATGTTTTGTTAAGGAATCTCCCTCCTCCTGTTTCACTGGCTGTAGAGAGGGCTTCACATTGTATGGCCTGGCAGACCAAGGAATTTGTGCTTAGCAGGTTACCAGCTTGGACTCTCTCAAGTTACATAATGGATACAAAAAAGGAGAACCCACTCACTCTGGGCTAGGAGAACTCAAATTACCTTTCAGGTTTATGAATACTTCAAAGTCACTCAGTAATTTTGTTGCTGTGGTTTAGAACTAGGTCTGCTGATTCCTTTTAAAGAAGTCTCACCAGACTCACCAAAAACTTACTTTCAAAAGTCAGAACTCTTAATTGTAAAAGAAGTTAATATGTGTCATTGCCAGCATTATCTATTTCAGTTCATATTAAACAGGAGCAGACAGCTAATCCTTTTTTTGTGTGTGAACTGAGAAAAAACAGGCAAGGCAAGAGAAGGATTCACATGGATATATGTAATAATATCTTACAGGAATAGCAAAGATGCCCAAGCCTAGAATTAGGACTCCATGGAAGGCGGTAGTACAACTTTGGAGCCTAACTAGGAGCAAGTATGAAACAGAGTAGCTGGAACATTTCACAAGGTAACTGGTGTCGTGCAGTGGCAAAGAGGAGGAGGATGGACATTAAATGAAACAGATTAAAAAGCACTGCATTCAAATGTACGAGTATTATGCCCACACTGCAGGAGACAGCAGGAGGTAGTGAATCATCCAACATTTAAATCAACACCCCCTTAAAACAAAATGTATTCAGCTCAACGTGGGTATCTCCAGCGGGCTCCAAAAGTTCTGACAATGCGTGGCTTGGGTTACTCACATCTCACTCTGCCCATAACGCAGCCACCATTTAGTAAGTAACTTGATTCAGAGGCATAGGGAGTTTCTGATGAATCATAACATGCTCAGTATCTCATTTAAGGGCTTTCTGTCACCACTGTAGTGCTAATTTCATGTAGAAGAGGGCTTTCAGGGACAGAATGATGGTGGGGTGAAATGGTGGTGGGGAGGAGAAGAGAAGTGAAAAAATTAACTTGAGGGTCCTGGAAATGGATTGGTGAATATGCCATACATGCTGAAAACAGCATGTACGTTTTCTGCATTTTTGTTTTTGTTTTTCAAAAGAAGGGAATATTGAAGAGACATCAATAAGATCGTTAAAAACCTGGCAGAATAAACGTGTCAACAAAAGTCTTTTTTTTTACCCACGTTCTATTAAAACACTTTGAAGAATTTCTATGGAAACAGTAGGCTGTTACAATGGGAAATACCCAGCATAGCTGAAAATGTCAATCTTCCTTTCAGCAGTGGACTGGCCATAAATAGAGATTCAGTGCAGCAAAATTGCTATCACTTGGAAGCAAAATCTCAAGTACAGCAACATAGGAACACTTAAACTCCAACACAAAGCAAGTGATTGCCTCTGTGAGCAGCAACAGCACCTCATAACAATAAATTATTTAACTACACTATTTTTTATTTCTGAAGACTGTATTCGGAGGTATCATGATATAGCATCTATTTAGATATACCAGAATAGTCCCTGCTTCTAATATTTTTGCACTTGGAGATAACTCCTAATCACAGAATAAGAGGGATAGCTCACAGAGAGCCTGTTTTATTTATTTATTTTATAACTGATGACACTCCACATCACACACATCAGCAGTATTGCCTCTGCCTTATCTACTACCCACTCATGCCTTCTCTTTCACCATACTATATTCAAAGTTATACTTAACTCTTCTAGTGCCTTTCCCAGTGCCCAGAGTAGATGTTCCTGTATGGATTAAAACCCAAAATCTTAAAACTACACTGTATTCTTTAAAACCCTGCAAACCAAGAAAAAGCTCTTGCTCTTTGCAGAAGGCCCTCAGCTGTGCACACACCCCCTCCCACACTCTTCCCACATACACAGATCCTATGACTGGAATAGCTGCTTCCTAAAGCATAAAATATTATGAAGGCTCACTTTAAATCTTAGATCTTTAATCTCACTTAAATCTTGAAATCTCTAAATCATATTAAAATGTCATGGTCACGGTTTGCAATATACATTTCTGCTGCTTTTCACACACAAAGAAAATAAGCACTCTTTCAATACCCTGCTTGTTTAACAACATATTTTGAAGAGCACATTAGTTCTTATTACAGACATTCTGTTTCAGTAACTCTTTCAATTAACAACAGGGGCTTCAAAATGGTTACGCAAGTAAACATTGTTTTCTATACTTTACAATAAAGAATACAAAAAAGCACAGAGACATCATAAACATACTTTCCATGAGAGCTTTTTAATTTTTGCCTCTGAAATCCTGGAGGGCCACCTCTTGCTGATTTTGTAAGAGGTTTTGACAAGTTGGGGTCAAGGAAGTGGTGGCAAGCAGCAACTTGGATAAGATCAGGCAGTGACTCATAGGTGATATATGGGGTAGAAACTACTGGTCTTGACTATCATAATCCTGCTGTGTTAGATTGGTATCACTGCCTCCTTTAGTCATCAAAAAAACATAAATTGCTGTCAAATGATAATAAAAATACATTATTTCTTCCATCTTTCTTATTCCCTAGGAATGGAATGCTTTTCACATATGGAAAATGAAATTTGGAAGGCAATGACATAACGTGAATGAAACGTTGCCCGTTGCTTCTGATTGTTATTTGTTGACATGTCCACTTATTTAAATGTGCCAAAGTAATAACAAGATGGAATTTAAGATAAGCATTCCAGAACATATTATTTAGGAATGCTGTGGGCAGCATGGTGTTTCATGCCCTGTGTTGCCTGTTGTATCAGTAATGAGTTCATGACTAAATACGTTTTGGGCATTTGCCAAACTGATGGGATTGTGAAAGACCGAGGACGGCAAGAATGATGGCCTGAAACTACAGAGCCCAGCAATGCAGAAGGTCTTTGCTAGACAAGTAGAGGATTTCTCAGTACTCATCTGTGAATTATGCAATTACAGCCGATTAGCGTCAAACTCATGTGGACACACAGGGACTGAATAAACACCACACAATCACGCTGCGCAGAATAAAACAGTGCTCCACTGCATTAAAGTAGGGCTCCAGCAATGAGAATGACCTATCTACTCTGGAAGTAGCTACCTAATGAATGATACGATGTTTTTTTTTTTTTTTTTTTTTTTTTTTTTTTTTTTTTTTTCTTGCACTTTCTCCATTACCTCACACAAAGATTAGCATACACGTGGGAAAAAAAAAAAAAATCAAAGTCTTGGAGTTAAAAGCTTACTTTGGAAAAAACTCCCCAAAATCAGTTGTTTATGAGGAGATAGAACATCCTGATCCTGCAACATCCACCAAAACAAATCTCACAAATGCTAGTTCTTTTGTGAACTTTTTGAGAATTCTTCTAGTTGCAACTGGAAACACTGGTTTAATTTTCAAAGGAGCTAGTGTCTTATGCTTGATTTGCAGAGGACAGAGAACTTCTAAGAGAAAACACCTTCCAAAAAAACTGCTTCTTTGCGAATGCTTTGAACTGGGTATCCCATGTATGACTCAATGTCACACTTTACATAACTAGCCTGCATTTAAAACTTAGGTTGCTTACTGATAGCCACTTGGAACACTGAGATTTTTCTAAGTCTATTCAGTACTGAACCTTAAAACTAGTACAGTCACTCAGTAAAAAATAAAAAAAAGTCACCTGTTGCAGCTAAGGAATTTGTACCATGCCTAGATTAGGAAATAGAGCAATGATGCTCTTTGAGGTATTTTATTTTATGTTAATTTATTTTATTTTGACTGCGTAAAATACTTCATAATGTACAAGAAAGTAAAATCATTAAGACTTCTACCAGAAAAGAAAGAACAACCTGCACAACCTGGTCTAGTGGAAGGCGTCTCTGCCCATGGCAAAGGGGTTGGAATTAGATGATCTTTAAGGTCCCATCCAGGCCAAAGTATGCTACGATTCTATGATTCTATGAAAAAATATGCCATTTTACTATAAATGGCATGACGTTCTGACAGGTTCAGATAGAGTAATAAAATTTTGCATTAAAGTGAACATCAGATTCCATTTGTTCTGGTAAGCTAACACTCGATCATCAGTAAGGGAGACGGTTTCACAATTGACAATACCTTCTCATATCCAGAGTGTACAATCGTTAACTTAAGTATAATGGCACCATGAAAATTTGTCCTGGATTCAAATCTCTTTTATTGTAGATTTGAAGAATAAAGATACGGACATAAACATAAATTAATAGATTATTAATCCCCCCAAAACTGATCTGTTTTGAATTCTACTATTTTCCTTGTTGACAGTAAAACATAGGAGTGAGATGGAAACACTGAGCAACAGTACTTGATTATGCTAATAACCTTCATATGGGTAAATGAAAATTAATGAAAGGACATATATCAGTGCATAAAGGGGAGAAACAGCAATTGAATGGCTTGGAAAAAATATTTCTTTGAAGTACTTAGGACCGAATTCAATTTGAGAGATACTTTTAAGCCATTCTCATGCATCTGAACTAATAGAACCTGCTTTCTACAGATGTATCTCTTTCATTCCCTTGAAGCTGCTTCCTTGTATTAACCCATTTCCCTCCCATTTTCTCATTCACACCCTAGACAGTGTGTCCTATCCATCATAGATGGCATGTCCTGCTGCTTTTCCAGAAAGCCTTGCCAGACAGTGGTTCCAGTGCCTGCTCCTCCTTTTTCATCCTCATTGTAACTTCTTTCAGGGCTTGCTGCCCAGCTGATCATGCTCACACATCTGCGTGGACAGACCCATCTTTGAGACCATTATTCCTCTGCCCAGTCTGGCTAGATGTGACCAGGAGTAAAATATCCAAAAGTGTAGCAGGAAGGTGAAAGATGGGGGAGGAAGAAGTGGAGAGATTTGAACACTGACAGATACAGACAGACCAGGTAGTTATTTCTTATCTCCTCAAAAGGATAAGCAAATTAAAATAAAAATCAGAAATCTAGAACAGGAGGGGGTGGGTCAGAAGATGCTGTAATACATATTAATCAGACCACAATCTTATGGGCAGCCAGCTATAACACAGCAGAGATAAAACACATTTATTAAGCCCTTGTCTCTCATTAAAAAATAAAAATAAAAATGAATATAGCGTAATTTATTTCTATCCAGTTCAATAAGAAGGTATCCACTGTAGCCTAAAAGCTAAAATTTAAAATTTAGCTTTCCACAAATCTGTGTTAGGTCACTAATAAAGGATTTCAATATTACTTGAGGATGAAACTGGACTTTTTCTCTGTGTTACTCAAAACCTTTTTCAGATACAGTTTGAGGTAAGGAATATTAATCAGGGTGTAGCTGATGTCATGATTATCACAGGAGATGGGATTCGGTAAGAAACAGTTAATTGGAGTTCAACATGGAACTGGGGCAGGATCTGAAGTCTCACTGCAGTCATGCCTATGCCGTTTATGCATACATATGTGAAAGCTTTGATGGCTGCTTTTTGTTTGGGAAGTGTCTCTTTCATCAGTTGAAGACACTGTGCAGGAATCAATTAAAGCTCAGTGCATTGTTCACGAGAGATGAAATTCTGGCATATAAGCCCCTCCAGACTCTCTTAAAAAATCTGGGACCAGTTCTCTCTTCATCTACTAGGTTCACGTCAGGCTTTCCTTCCTTGGTAAACATCCTCAGTGGTGTGCTTAGTAACCCAATAAAAAAGAATAAATCCAGCCTGCTTGCATGAGCATTGAAGAACATGGGAATGTTGGAATGAAAAAACTGAGAGTATAAACTGAGAGTATGAGAAGAGTGGCCACGCAAAATTACCAAAATTCAATTTACCAAATGGTATCTGAAGTAGAAAAGGAGGGAAGGAGAATAGGGCAAAATATTCCCCAAGGAAGCTTTCCTGAAGATCTCATGCTGCAGACAAGAAAATTGCAAAATTCCAGAAGGTCAGTGCAGAATTCATACTGTTTCTGCCAATAGAAAAGAGAGTATGTGTCCATGGGCAAGGCACATACACTTATACTAGAGCAGGTATTACGATGGTATTTTCAAAATCATCTACCTCCTCATAAGATAGGTTAAACAATGTGAAAGAAGTCCAAACAAACAAGCAGACATTTAAAAGCCTGATTGACGAGAACAGTAAGTACTCTTCTAAAACTTTTTCAGTCTCCTTTTTGTTTGTTCACAGCTAATGGCTTATGCCTTATCACATAGGAGCTACTGCTACCTTAAGGGCCATTTATAATTTTACCACAATTTTAATAAAAATAAATAAATACTCAAATCTCCCAAACCCTTTCAGTTATAATCCAGGGAGGGAAACATTTTTCTTAATGGCACTCAAGTGACTTAGCCAACATTGACTATTTTTATAACACTAGCCCCATTGTTGGTGATAATAAGACTAGGGTAGAAACCTTGGGAGGTAAACCACACATTTATTTGGTATTTAAGATTTATTGTGGTGTTGGCTACTGTGTGATCTTTGTGAAACTCAGGGATGTGAAGTGCAGTGTTTACAAAGACCACGGCCAGCAGCTTGGACATGGTTTCACACTGTTATTTCTGGGAAATGGGATGCTTCTTGCACCCAGGTGTTTGTCTCCTGGTCTTGAAGTCCTGAGAATGTGTTTGGTGTTCAGCTTCCCAGCTTATTTTCATGGGTTGGATTCAGCATGCTGTAGATGTGGAATTGAATAGATTGCCAGGTATGTTCAGGATAGCCTGTCAAGTCCTGATGATACAATAGCCCCGAGCTGATTTACCTGTGTGTTGGACACAGGAGAACAGGGCAGGTACCCACAAGAGTACCTTGTGACTGCCTCAGGAATAGCCTCCGGGGGTGCAGGAGAGCTGTCAGTCTCTGATGCCCATTTCATTGGCTAAATCTTCTTTGGAATTGAAGCTACAAGGCTGGTGAGCACTCTGGCTTTTGCACCCCATGCCTTGCCCACTTCTCCCTAGCTGCAGAAAATACAGGGCTTGGGGCTGCATGGGACAAGAGAGACAAAGGGGGAACCAGGCCTCCCAACAATCACCTCTATGTTCGCAAAGGAAGAATTAAGGGGTAATAGTATATGAAGTAGAAAAGTTGCACATCCTGCATATTTACTGTTCAGCCTTATGCAAGTCAGGCCCTTTTTTTCTTTTCTTTTTTTTTTTTTAAATGACAATGACCATTACTGTTATTTTTTCCAGGAAGATATTGTCAACCTTAACTAATAATGGTTGTGGAAAATGTTCTTTATGATTCTTAAACTACAGAAAAGGGAAATGTCTGAAAACTGGTAACGGAAGTCAATGGCACAGTTTCTTGTTTTCTGATTTCTCAGACAGCTATCACTTAGGATTTTATTTTCTTAGCCTCTGAAATATTTTTTAGCCTGAACAGTTCAGCCACTACTGACAAAAAGGGAGAGGAAATATAGGGGGAAAGAGGAAAATTCCACCCTACAAGAAGAAAACAAAATAAAACCACAACAAACTCATTTCCATCTTATAACAGTAAGTTTCTACAGAAGAAGCTAGAAATTAGGAAACTGGACTGAAAAGAGCCCACAGTGAAGTCCTTTGATCAGTACCATTTTATTTTGATTTGGTATAATTACAGTGATTTGAAAATACGATTTTGTGTATGTACAGTAAAAGAAATGTGACTTAGACCTCTTTTCAGGAAAACTCCAAGTCCAGGTAAATTCTGATTGTACACACACACACATTTCTAGCATGACAGCTTTGTGAAGAATTAACAAGTCTACTTTTCTTGTGAAGAATTGGTAAGCCTAGTAAGTCTATGAACAGATATGAGGCCTTGGGAACTCCTCTCCAAGATGGCTTGAGTCCTATTCCCACCTTGGTATCTCCATGTTGCTGAGAAGTACAATTGTTTTGAGGATATCTCCAATTAAAGCTGATTTCTTCAAGCTTTCATTAATTCACAACAAACTTAGAAACCATAGAGTTTCATGTGCCTTTTAAATATCTTTTAGTATGGTTTACACAGCTAAAAAGTGAAGCCTGTATGTCTGAATCCTAATCTGCATTTCAAGGTTTATCAGCAAGCTTTTAAGATTCTTAGAATTTCTTAGGCAATCTCAAGGAAGATATTTTCTAAGCATTATGAAATATAAGTTTGAAAAGCATGACTTTTTTTTTTTCTGTATGAGAACATGCTTATGGATTTTACATTAAGGGAAACCAGAAAGCTCTCAACTCCACAGGGATTAATAACCATACAAAATAATAGACTGTCATGTGTATATTATTTACATGGCATAGTAGTTTCCACTGAGACTCCCATCCCAGGAAGAAAGCAGAACAAGTGCAAGTGAAATATTGTAGGAAAGAACACATGGCGACTGAAGAGTAATAATTTCTAAAGCGAGAAAGATGAAAGTTATTAATCAAATTTGCTAGTAATTCTCCCTTCCCCATCCACTCCAAACTGCACTTGTTGATAAAGTAGTAGCATGTCAGCATAGGGAAGAGGCTTTTGAATTTTATCACCTAATAGGATATAGAAATGGATTTAGAAGAAAGTTTAAAAGTGCTTAAGTGAATGCAAGTTTCTCCAATTTACAGCCTCTTCCAGCCTTTCCACATGTGGAAATTCACTTGGAAATTTCCAGAGAGAGAATTTTCACCCTCCTACACATCACCTCTGCTACAGCTCACAGTTCACAGGAATGCAAGGGACTAAATCCTTACCTGACATCAGTAACTGTAGACAGCCCCA
The DNA here is from genome assembly GCF_965140915.1 of Aythya marila. NCBI lineage: Eukaryota > Metazoa > Chordata > Aves > Anseriformes > Anatidae > Aythya > Aythya marila. Next base: position 58,994,708 of record NC_139043.1, read on the forward strand.
AAAGGAGCACACCTACTTACATTTGGGACTGCAGAAACGTGTACCCACTCACCCTACTCAGTGAGACAGAGCAGGTCAGAACTATGCATATGAGAAAAATGCCTTATGAAAAAGTAGTTTGCAACCCCAGCTTGGCTGGCCATTTGAAGCAGTGGAAAAGTGCTAGGGTTGAATTCTGGCATTATGATTTGTTCACTATTATGCTATGAACTCTTAAGGCAGCCTAAGGAGGAGAATAGAGGAGAGGAGAGGCTCTCTGCTTAGTTTTCCTAGGACAGTAATAATATGAACAAAGGATGCCAACAGAAAATAATTTGCTTCAGGATTTTTGCTCATGTACGGTTTTTGTTCTAATACTAATTTTTCCACTTCATTCATTCATAGCATATTCTCCACTGCTTATATACCAGTATCCATCCAACCCCTAAAATGCAAGCTTCAGCTACCTTTTTTTTTTTTTTTTTTTTTTTTTTTTTTTCCCTTCTGGGAGATGAATTGACCATGTTTGTTTTTGATTACTAGTCTTTGAACTTATTTAAGTGCAGTCATCTTCTGAATATATCACTCCGTAAATATGCCACAGTAGGGTTTCACGTTTACTGTTTTCAATGACTTCCAGATCAAATTTATCCAGTTTGAAACCAAAAAGATAGTATATGTGCTTGGTTTTGGGCTGGGGTTTGTTTTGTTTTGTTTCATTTTGGGTGTGTGTGGGGGGAATGGAGACGGAAGCAAGGTTAACCAGTATTACACTCTTGGCCATGTCTCTGGAAGTTAGGCTGGCTCATGTCTCCCCTCCATAGACAGTAACAAAGATTTTGCAACCGGGATTTCACTAACAACTTCGTTTATGACATGAAAGACAGTATAGCATATATTTTGCTCTCTCATAGTCCCGCTGGCACTCCACTGGCAAAAGGACTGAAAAGTAATGACAGACTACTCTTGCAAGTGAAACATGCATAGGAAAGTTGTAATACACATAGAGAACAGATCTGTTGACTGAGAACATGCCTTTTTCACACAGTCACTTTTCTAACTGTAACTACACTTTATACTCCAGGCATGGTTCTGTTTTTGTCTGCTGTGGCACAGCAGATATGAAGCATTTAAAACCTTTTAACAGGACCCAACCTAAGGCTAAATGACAAAACCCTGACAATATAATCCTTAAATTTACATCCCTAGCATTTCAAAAGTTTTGTGACAGAGTAAAACACCTCAGTAAATCAAAATTCTCCCACTGAAAAAAACAAAAACAAAACAACAACAACAACAAAAAAACAGCCATGACTCATCCAGTGGTAAGAGAGGCAGAAATCTCCATGAAGTGGAGATTTTGAACAACAAAAGTTTTGAACAATAAAAGTTTTAAAGATGCAATTTTAAAAATACCTCAGCTTCCCAGCTCTACTTGCCCTTGACTCTATACTGGAGGAGGAGACAATATATAGGGATTAGTTTCTGGGAAATCTCCCTGTTGATATGCATGTGTCTTCAGTCTAGGGTGGAGACTACCCTCCCTTGAAAGTGTATTACATTTTTCTTGTAAAGTGAGGCAGTGAAATACCAAGCATCTCAGAGGAAGGCTGCATCTTGCTATAGCAAAGACTCCAAAAAGTGGTTTCTGCAAGAGAATGGAACTGGCACACAACAAGAAAGTCCCTCTATCTACTAAAATAAAAGACATTATACTTTTAAGGTCCCAGCAGCCATTTTTTTTAGCCAGTCAAAATACCACTAGCACTGCAAGCACCCAGGGTTAGTTCACATATGACAGTTACTCTTTTTCAAAGGTAATAATCCCAGAATCTAATTTTACGATTCACCCTGGAGACATGAAACAGAAATCAAACTATACATATTTTGCAATCATTTTTTGGCATGATCCATGTGGTAATTAAAAACCCTTAAATGGAAATTGCTGCCACAATTTGGAGGCTTCCTTAATCCAGCTATGGTATCTGCAGCACCTCCAGGCACCTGTCTTGTTCTCATAACACAAAATCAACAATACCATGGCTGGGTTGGAGGGGGTGTCTGAATGTGATGAGAACTTAGAAAGGAATGCCAGTATGAAAACTTGGCTGGTATTTTTTGCCTTTTATTTTGTTTTGTTTATTTATCTAACCATTCTTTTACCAGGAAATATCACACGGACAAATGAGTTTTCTTTCACAAAGGCATCCAGGCCAAATAACACTAAACGGTTTTAACAAAAAATTAATTAAAAGAAAAATATTTAAACACTGTAATTCTAAATATGGCCTTCAGCTACATACATGCCAAGCTACAATAATTGCAATGCAATAAATCAGTGTGAGATATATACTAACAAAGTAAAAACCTCATTTTTGCCAGGGCAAGTGCAAAGCTCTCTTAAATATTTTGAAACTACTGACTTGAAATGATCAATTATCAACAGACAGCTGCAAAGGTTTTTTGTTTTGTTTTGATGTTTTCTTTTCTTTTCTTTTTAAATGAAATTTAGCTCTTCACTGCTGGAGTTGGACTTTATAACTACCTCTTTTTTTTTTTTTTTCATTCTGATTTAAATAGCCCAACATGTCACTGTCTAGTTTTCAAATTCGCATCCTGTCCTATTGCCCAATTTTCTCTTCCCCATAGTACTCACGTCAAACCTTTCAATGGGAAAAGTGCACAATATCCTCCTGAACTAATTCTTCTTATCAGCTTTTATGAAGATGGAAAAATCCAAACAATGGCATATATTGTCCTATGAATACAAAAATCAGATATTTTATTTTTTTTTGTACCGAATACCAAACTCTGGTTGACTATTCCAAAGAGAAAATTCATTACGCTATAATTCCTGGATATGCAGTATTCAACACAAGCCATTTTTAATGTATTACCATTCTGGGGAGGTGCTTGAGCACAGCCGGGAAAACACACATGGTAACGAGTCACGTACATCTGCTTTTCCAGAGTAGTGCACTTTTGTATACTGGTGGCACAATTCTCCACCCTGATTCTCCTACCCTCTGGAGCATACTAAAGTACAAAATAACAAATCACCCTCTACCTCACACTTTGCCCTCTGAAGGGCTGCTTTTTCATAGAGTTCATATCATTACTGAGAAATATACTCCAATTGTATAATTGCTATTTAATACTAATGCTATTAATGCTATTTAATACTCTCTGCCCTTCCACTTCTAGGGAATTTGAACACAACTAAATTCATAAAGCTTAACCTGGCTGGAGAGGGATTGTTGCCAAGTGTTGGTGACAATCAGGTTTGTAGTGACATCTACTTTTTTTATGTGCTGACACCACTCAGCTCATCTTTCAGACTCTCAGAACTTTCCTCTGTACAATGGCCTCTTCATCCAGCTCCCTCTGGTGACACTGGCCCTGGTCGCACTACTGCTCTCTGTAAGCCTGGAGGAACTTGACAAACTGCAGCAGGCTGGGGAAGCTGCAGCCACTGACCTCCCACCTCTGCAGGTGGGGTGGCTGTGAATCCCAGCATGTGCCTGGTCCTGCAGTGCGAGGTGGTTTGTGCCTGTCTTCAAAGCCTACAGCCCAGTTAGAGGAGAGAGCATTGCCCAGGGCCAACTCTTCTGCTTCTTTATCCCTTGTTTCATTGCCTAGGGCAGGCGAGGATGCTCGCTGTTGTCCACATTTCACATTACGGTGAACTGGAGCCTGGACTCGGCACAGGCACAAGCCCAGGGCGCTGTGCAACATACCCATTTGCAGAGATCTTTACCGAAGGTACAGTGGAAGTTAGAGAGTTAAACAGTTAATGTCAATAGCCTTCATGCCAAACTATTTAATGTTTGTTTTAAAACTTCAGCAATATGCGTTCCACAAAAATAAACTTCTGATATTATTCATCTGCTGAATCTGCCTCTATCTTATTTTAAGCAATGGATAATAGATAAGGCATAAAGCAAGTGACAAGCAATTTAACCTTCCTCAGTAGACAAATATTGTTTATCTAATCATGTAAATTATGAAAATAGGCCTAGAGGATTTGGCACAGGAAACTCAACACAACAGGTTGAGTAAAGCCTTAGAAGAAGATAACAAGCAGTCCACCATTAAGACAAGGGGGTGAAGGGTTGTATGACATGTGCTTGAACCACCATTGTTTATCTGAGACAGACTAAAAGAATCTTTAAAATCATTTATTGCTGTATTACTCTAATATAAAGTATAGAAATCTGAACCTGAAATTGTTTAATTTTGGCACTTGACATCTCTTTTTTTCAGTAAGGGATGTATGAATTCACCATGAACATTTTTGCAAACCTTTTGACAACACTAGTTTGAATAAAGTGTTATCGATTTCTAATCATGATCAAGAAAGTATATAAAAATGAGAGGATCAAGACATCATGGAAAGAGGAAAAATCATTTAGAATCTAATCAGTACACGGTGAATAGCACATAAAAGGAATATTGGGTAAAATAGAAGGAAAGAGGGAGGAAGAGCAATTTCTGTGAGATTATAACTGAAAAGACATCCATACTATCTACATATAACTGAGCCAGCATACAGACCTTGATTAAATGCCTAAAATAACACTGACAACACTGTACTTGTTCCTTCCACTGTCATTATGACAAACAGTCCTGGCACGAACCATGACTGTGAGGCCCACCCTCACCCCTGACCTGTCTTAAGCAAAGCTATGGTACACCTTGCAGGCACTTGACACACTTACATTCTCCACCTTATTTCCAAAATCTGCTGCCTGAACTTGTGCAGCCTTACAAAAGGGCAGCTGCAAGTTTCTCAGCTGTGTAGGCAACACTGAGTTTTGCCATCCTGTGGGTTAAGAAAGAATCAGGGCAGAAATACCTCAAGGCACTGACTGGTACTCATGAGCACCAGCAGCTGGGATGCAGAGCTACCCCTGACAAAGGTCAGGCAGCTCACTCTCTTACATGGACCTAGACCATTCAATAAGGACAGAAAGCAACTCACTACCACTGTGAATTTGTTGCCTCCATAAGTCTGCTTTCCTTAAACTAGTGCCTGCATTGCTCAATACTAAAGAAATTCTGCCATCCAGTTGCTTATTATAAGTAGTGAGGCATTGAGCACTGACAGTTGAACATGTTTTGTATTAACTTTAGCCTAACGCCACCACAGAGCAAAAAGCCTCCAAGGCCTGTCCGAGACCTTCAAATACGAGAAAATCCCTTGCAGCCACATTCAGTGGGCTGGCAGGAGAAAGGGAAAGGCATGCCTTTTAGGCAGGAGCCACAGTCACCAAGCAGGGTGCAAGTGGAAGCCAGTTGTAAAGGCACTTATGTTCCTTAGCACTGCCACAAGGCCTGACAGGACAGGGAATGGCTCTGTCTTGCAGGACTGCTGCAGCAGCCTGTCTGCAACAGGTAGTCATGAAGAAACAGCCCTTGTTGCAGAGATGGACTAGCAGGTAAAATACTCTTTCCATATAGATTAGAGCTCACTGACCAGCTGTGGTGGCCAAGAAGCTGTCATAACGTTATCAGCCAGTGGCTGATACTGGGCATGTAGAGATTTGAAACCACAGGCGGCCCACTTCACTTCCTGCCAGACATTTATTTTGCAATACAACAAACGAAGACATTGCAAATGCCACATTTCATGAATCTGAGAACACAAAAGCAATTTGGCTAATACTTTCACGTTAGCAGAAGCTTGATGGTCAAATCACTTTACCTTTAAATAGCAGTAGGACAGCAGAGGTCAGAGCAGTGAAGCTGCTGTGAAGGATTTTTTCAGTCATCCTGAGGTGATCCATGCCAAGCTGCAGACCTAGGCAGGGGTGTGATGGATTCTTCCCAAGCTTCGTCTGTTAGTCTACAACATAAATAAAAGCAGGATGATGTGTGGAAAGCTTCTCTGGTAATCCCTATACCCATATAGAGATTTCTTACAAAATTCAAATTGGGAATTACCCATAGTTTAAGAAAATCTCACTTCTCCCATACTCATTCAGATTTTGATGTGGTACTGACTTAGAGGAAACCATTGCTGTAAACTGTTTTCACAGATGACTAAACAAAAAGGAGATTATCATCACTTCATTTGATGTTGGTAAATAAGTTTTGGAAAATAAAATGAAATAACCCTTTGTTATAGTTTGGAGACTAAGTAAAATCATATATAGTTTCACAACATATGTACTTTAAACTGTAAGATTTCATCTCCTAACCTTTTATTTCAAGAACTATTTATGTAGATATACTGTACCTTGGGCTTTTTGGTAAATGGAATAAAACAAAAAATGAAATGAACACCATGTACAAAAACCATAGTCCACACTGCCTTAACTCTGGTCCTTTACTTGCCTCCTTGCAATTTATTCCAACACTACCAACTTTTACCTGTGAAAGGCTGACACATCCAATACAGTACACTGATGGAGCTGGATGAAAAAAAAAATCCATATACTTATAGGAAAGGGGTGGCACATGAATTAAAAAAGTAATATTGTCTATTTTTCCATAGCTTGTAAATGTTTTAAGTAATCATTATATGTATTTATTTCTTTTATTAAAAGGAGCGACATTTTTGTTTTGATTTCCTTGCTCTGATCCCACTTATTACCGCTGTCTTTGAAACTCCACAGACACTGCATTTGTTTTACTGACTGGACATTTCTGAAATAGTACCACTATCATGTAGATCAGATTGTTGGCAAAAGCTTTGGCACCAAAGAGACTCAACAAATAAATTTCATCACGCTGACCCTGTACTAAACAGCAACTTTATGTGGATAACCTCATGGGAATGGAAGTTGAGAAAGAGCTATTTCAAGGCCGCCAATAACTTAATCTCTGTTCGGTTCATAATGCAAAGCCATTTTTGTTTCCTTTGCTCACCGTGCTAAAGAGTTTTTGGGATACTGTAAACCTCATAAGGTGGGGAGGGCAGTGTGGGGGGTAGGGCTTTGCAGGAGGGAGAGGAGATCCCACTCAAATTATGCCCCATTTAAAAAAATGAAAAATAAATAAAAAGCCAAGTTTTCATCTTGGAAATTCTCAGCCTCAGTTACGTGAGTGCAAAAAGTAACTTTTATTTGAAGAACTAACACTCACTTCTTTGTTAAGAAAACTTAGGGCACAACCCAGCAGACATGAAGGCTCCTATGTTATCAGCAAACTATTTCCTGGGTATATGTTCACCCTTTCCATGCAGCTTGCTTATTTTTTCAACTCACCCCCCCCCCCCAAAAAAAAAAAAAAAAAAAAAAGAAAGAAAAAAGGCAGTGCAAACAAACTCTCTAACGCCACTGAATGATCTGTGTTTTGCTGCAACAACTACTATATTGATGTAATGGAAATTTCATAGGTGTCCAGCCTTGCAGAAACAGGATTGGAAAGGTGCCAAGGGGAACCCTAGTGCAGCACTGCTTGTTCTTTCCAAGGTAACAGGGCTCTGTACCGTGCTGCTCGCCATCATCAGAGAACGGGCTGTAAGAGGCAGAGGCAATGTGCACAGCCCAGCAAAATAAAGCGGGTAGAGGAACGCAAACCCCTCACTCCCCTGTTAATGATTAACCTAACCCCTTACCCACAAACATGTCACCAGTTACTCTGCAAAGCTATCATTGCAAGCCTGAGCACTGTGGAGGAATGAGCTTGAACGATTATATTCTCTGCCCATTTGCCTCTCCTCCCAGTTTTGAGCCTAGATGCTGGTGTGAACTATGTGTGATGGGACTGGGAGAAGGCAGGACTCTCAGAGATACCGTGTTCCTCCAAAAGTCCAGAAAGCCAAGGATGGAGAGAGAGCAGCAGGAGAGCCTGGCAGCATGGCTCCGCTGCGGGGACACCCTCAGCAGCTTGCAGCGGCTCTTTCCCACCTGCCCTTCTGTACCCATGGGTCATCAGGCAGAGCACCCTGCAGTGCCCTGAGCCTCTCACCCCTCTGGCAGGCACATGGGGATGCAGGAGAGATGGGAGGGAAAGAGGGAGGCACAAGGTCAGATGTGAAGGGTGTAAAAAGGGAACATGAGACACTGTGGGCTGGGGAGGGCTCAGGGGAAGGGAGCCAGGTTGCTGCTGTGGGCAGCTGGGGTAAAACTTAGTCATCAGTAATGCCATAGTTTATGGGTCAAATGGTTCTGCTACTGGGTTCCTCCTGCTATTCCCCCTTAAAACAAACAAACAAACAAACAAACAAAAACAACAACAACAACAACAACAACAACAACAACAAAAAACAGTTTTGAAAGTTTTGAATGAGCAGCAGCAGTGATGGGAAAGGAAGATTATACATGAGCCTAAATCAATAGCAGATACCACATACACAAAAGTATTCCTTCCTACAATTCTGTGAGTCTCCTCAAGCAATAAGCCAGGCAAGGATACGGCAAAAACATAAATCCTGAAGAACAGAGATGCTAGGCCCTGTAATATCATGTGCAGTAGAATGGAGCAGTCTTCACTGCCTAGGGCACTGAGGTGATGCTTGAAAGTAATGCTCTCCGCACCATCCCCCCAAAATTGTGGATCTCTGCCCCCACAGCACTGTCTGGCGGCATGACCCTCTAGCTTGCAATAAGCTCCCCTCTATGCTCCTGCATGAGAATCTCCTTGTATCCTGGGAAAAACAGACAGAAACACCGCATCTGCAAGACACTGAAGTCTCTTCTGCTGACCAGATTGAGCCTGGTGGTGTAACAGAGCTGAGCTTCTGCTGAGGGGCCAGTCTCAGGCGTCAGTGAGCTGCACAGACCTCTACAGCATAAAGAGTGATATTAATACAAAAAACAGGTGGTGCACAACTTTCTCAGTTGTGCTGTTTTGAATTTTTTTTTCTTTCTGAGAAAAATGACGATGACCTCTGTCCCTCTATTACTCTAACTAAATCTTTAGTACAAACTTTTGACTTCTTTTAAAATACAACGCACCTTTTCATGAAGTTGCCCTTGGAAATCAGCCGTACTGAATATTGCCGCATGTATCAAGATACAGTACAGTTTATAGGGTATGTTAGTTTCTAAAGAATTGGAAGGAGAGATGAAGTAGTCTTGTGAGAGGAAGCTTTTTTTTTTTTTTTTTTTTTTTTTTTTTTTTTAAAACTAGAGAGTCTATGGATTTCACAGATTTTACTATCAGCAGTGGCTGCCAGCCATGGCATTTCTATCTCATCAAGCCAGAGCTTTAAGCACACCTTTGCATTTCACCAAGTTTTGTCCTTGAGAAAGTCAGGTGTCCATGGCTAGTTGTAGCCAGACATTTAACCAGGTACCCTATCCAAATGCACGAAAAACAAAGGGCTGTTGTGATGGGATAAATGCTTCCCTCTGCGGCCAGCATTTGCATTTTCACTCTCTTTGTCTCTCAGTTCATTGCCCTAGTAAGGTGTCTAGCAGCTGACAACAAACAGAACTCAAAATTTAAGAGAGCCTGCAAATGCCAAGTTAGCTTTACTTGCACATTTAGTGAAAGAAGAGCCTAGGCATCTTGCCATGGTAAAGTAAAGTAGCAGAACAAAACAAAAACAGAGTTTAAAAGTTTATCTGCTGGAAACCTTTTGCAACCTCGACAATGCCTTTGTATTTCAGGGCTTTTTAAGCTGTCCTTGTCAGGCTAGAAAGATCTCTGCACAGTCAAGAAAATACCCCCCTAAGTTTGGTCTCACAAGACCCAGAGATATGATAAGGCTACAAATCCCAGGTTTTAAAGAAACAATGACAACAAGAGACCAAACAAGCAAAAGAACAGAAGATTGGGATCAGGAGATGAGCTATGGGGTAAAATTCCAGTAGTTTACATTTTTCAAATATCAGGAAAAACCTTCAATTGCAAGAATGATTTTCATGTTTGCTTTTTAGCCCCCCTACCTCTCTAAGAAAGATTTTTTTTTTTTTTTTCCCCACTTTGGCTTCTCTAGGCAAGGATTTTTCCTCTCTGCTGTTTATCCTTTCACTCAGTCCTCAGTAAAATGTCAGTAAACAATTGTCATTTGGTATCTGTAAAAGATAATGCAGGTGGAAAGGGGAATACTGAAATCCAATACCTCCCTGTAAGAAACCTACTGTATTATCAACACCAGATAAACTTCATCTTCTCTGTTAGAAACCTGACCTTGTAAATACACTTACTAGGGTAATGGTAAGGGAATACCTACCCAGCACGTTTGGGTAAGTTATCAGCAGGTTTTCCTAGCAGAAGGCTGAAGCTTTTTGGAAATTAGATAGCTGATCCAACTTTGCAGTGTCACCTTTAAGGAAGCTTTTCTCTGGATCTCAGTATGAAGCGGGTGAGTTTGCAAAGGAGTTATAATGGGTCCCGCTCTGAAGTGCTGGGTACAAAGCAGCAACAAGGTCAGTACAGTGCCTTCAGCTTGAACAAAGTAATTTGAAAAAAAAAAGTCACCTTTACGTAGCTTTCTCAGCACATCACATACTCAAGCATTCAGTTTGTCTCTTCAGCTGGAAACTGTCTTTTCTGTTTGGAAGTACATTACCATCAAAACTGCACTTCAGAGTCTAGAGCTTTGAGGTAAATATATTATTATGTGTGAATTTTGTCATGTGTGAATGTGATTTAAAGAACAAGTTAAAGAACCACTTCCACTGATTAAGACCTGGGTAAAATTCCACTAGACCACTAGAAAGCCATATACAACCATCCTGTATTTTTGTTTGCTCATATTCTAGTAAACTTTTCAAGTAAGCTCACCACTTTTTTTTCTTTTTTTTCTTTTTTTTTTTTTAAACCTGCAAATCCCTTGAAAAGAAAGGAAGTGCTCTTGGAGCAAACCTTGGCAAAATATCCTAGCTCTTGCAGTTTCTGTTCTTGAATATATGTTACTCTCACAAATGCAGTATCAATAACACTTCACAAATATCTAATGAGTGAAGTGCTGGACTAAAATCTAGCCACTTATCTAAAAAACAAACAAAAAGCAAACACACTCTTGTAAACTTGTTGAGGAAAAATTATCTTCAAAAGACTATTTTTTTTTTAAATTTACCTCAATCACATGAAAAGTCACACTGAAGTCATGAGAACTACCTGCATTAGCATGAAGAGCAAGATTTGGTCCTGAATGACTCAAATAAACTCTCTGCTGTTGACCTAAATTCTACATATAATTCAAGTTGGGCACTAATGCTGTGCTGTTACAACAGAGGCTGTTTTACTTTGCAGATTCTACATATAATTCAAGTTGGGCACTAATGCTGTGCTGTTACAACAGAGGCTGTTTTACTTTGCAGAAATGTCTGGACCACAACAATGTAACTTCTAGACAACTTTTGCTTTTTACATGCTTTAGAACTTTTCAGGAAGACAACTGTTTAAAAACAAACAAACAAAAAAAATCTTTTTGTTCTAAGGTTTAAATTGCATTGGGGTTCAACTAATTTAAATATAGATCTTTGAGATACTTATCTTGAATACAATAAATGACCACCAGAAAATTACAGGTCTTCTGCTACAATACTACCAAGCCTGAACCGGTGTAAGATCATGATTCACAACATCCATATACAATCCCCAAAATAGCATCCTGAAATATTAAACAGCTTGAAAAAAGTTTTCATCTTATATAAATATATATATATATATATGGGTCAGATTTTAAAGAGCAGGAGTCAGTCCATTCAAAGCCTGAAAGTAAAAGACCTGTTTCGCAAAGAAGTTTGAAATGTGCCTTGGAGTTCCTCCTGGCCTATTCTACTTGCATAGACATTCTCCCTTGTACCTCTTTTCTACTTCCTGGACATGTTCCTTACATAGTATGACCATACCTTCTTTGTTTTTCTGTAGAGGCTACCTTGAGTAAATGCAAAAGATGACACATCCCAATCAGCTTTAATTTCAATGGTGTGTAATAAAATCTTTGACAGAGGAAAAGTGATAATAAATATTTATCAACCCCTGGTTTTAGTCCCACACCTTTCCCTCACCACTCGTTAAGTGCCAGCTCTGCTGGGGAGCACCTGCAAAATCTAACGAGGGTGGTGGAGACATTACTGCAGTATTGACATTTCTCTCTCATCTGTCCCTAAGACCAGAGGGAAAGTTTGTCTCAAGGAAGACTTCACCTCATTGAAAGACAACCAGGTTAGGAAGTCCTTAAACTGGACATATGTAAGTCCTCAGGCCCTAGAAGGTTGTACCCTAGGTGCTGAGGGAACTGAGCATGCCATTGCAAGGCCACTCCCAATTATCTTTGAACAGTTTTGGAGACTGGGAGAGGTTTGTGAAGATTGGAAGAGAGGAAATGTCACTTCCATCACTGAGAAGGAAGACCCAGGGAACTACATGCCAGTCAGATTCACCTCAGTCCCTGGAAATTGATGAAGAAAATCCTCCTGGAAAGTATTTCCAAACACATGAAAGACACAAAGGTGATCAAGAGTAGTTAGTGTGGACTTCCAAAGGGGAAATCATGTTTGATCAACCTCATGGACTTTTATAATGAGGTAACCAGCTTCGTGGATAAGGGGAGACCAGCGTATGTTGTCTATGTGAACTTCAAGAAAAGCCTTTGACAGTCTCCCATAACAAAGCACACAAAGTTCATTTTAGATAAGTAGACTAAAAACTGGCTGAATGGCCAGGCCCAGAGGGTTGTGATCAGTGACATAAAGTCCACCTGGAATCAAGTCACTAGTGGTATACTCCAGGGGTCGATTCTGGGGTCAGTACTGTTCAACATCTTCATTAATGACCTGAAGACTGGGACAGAGTGCACTCACAGCAAGTTCGTAGATGATATGAAATTGTGAAGAGTGACTGACACACCAGAGGGTTGTGCTGCCTTTCAAAGGAACCTTAACAGGCTGAATGAATGGGCTGAGACGAATCTTACGAAGTTCAACAGAAGGAAATATGAATTCTTGCAACTGGGAAGGAATAAACCCAGGCAACTGTATATGCTGGGGTATAAACACCTGGAAAGTAGATTTGCTGAGAGGGTCCTGGTGAGCAGGAAGCTGTCCATGCAGGCTGAGGCAACCTTGCAGCAAAGAAAGGCGAGGACATCCTGGGCTACGTGAGAAAAAGAATTGCCAGAATGTTGAGGGAGGTGATCTTTTCCTTATGATCGACACTGGTGAGGCCATATCTGGACTGCTGGACCCAATTCTGTGCTTCCCAGTATGAGAGTGATATATAGACACGGGAAAGTGTCCAGTAAGGGTCACTAGGGGGCTGAAGTATCTCTCAAATGAGGAAGGGCAGAGAGCTGTCACTGTGCAGGTTGGAGAAGAGAAGGCTCGGGGGGTATTTTATCAATGTATATACATACCTGAAGGGAAGATGCAAAGAGGATGGAGCCAGGCTCTTTTCAGAGTCCAGTGATTGGACAAGAGGCAATGGGCACAAACTGAAAAATCTGTCATATTAGTGTGTCAGGTACTAGCATTGTTAACTCATTGGACCCAGGGTTGCCTTTCCCTCCATCTTCCCTTCATCAAATCTTAACTTTTCCCCCTCTGTCAAAATCCCCATTAGCAATTTCACAAATTTGTGGTACAATACTATGGTTTCATATTTATTTGTAGTTACCCAGTACTCTGAACTGCTGAAGGCAACATTCAGAGTATGTGTGTGCATGTGTTCAAGCACTGCTATTTAAAAGAAACCAGCTTCCACTTCTCCATGAAAGGATAAGTTCCCACTGAATTCAAAATGACCCTGCAGGTGAGCAGCATTAAAAAACAACCAGTGAAACAAGCGAAGAGGCTACTTTTACAGCTGGATTTCTTCAGACAGCTTTTTAAGAGATCCCAGAGGCAAAGCAACAGAATAAAATATATGCAGCCAGAGGCAGATAATGCATATCTGTTGATAAAACAGCATTGCAGGACAAAGATTTAAAACTTCCTTCAAAATACCAAATAGTTAAAAGCCCTTAGTAAGACCTAAAATAAATTAAAAAAAAAAAAATCCTAATTATAAAGGCCTTAGGCAACACTTAGTATTTTTTGCTTTTCAGCAGTCTTCTTTATAAGGTATCAGTTCTGAGGTATCCTGTCCTCAAGAAGTAATATGTTAAATATTTGCGCCATTTCCTGAATTTTTTACATACCAAGCAATCCACTACTTTTAGATGAAGATCACCATGTATTTTGCACATTGTGTCTTTTGATACACATTCGTCTGGAAGTCAGACAAAATTCTACTAAAAATATATATTAATATTATTATAACTATTCTCATGTACTTAGAAAAAGTAAAAACAAAAGCAAGCACGCACATTCCCCCCCCCCCCCAAAAAAAAAAAAAAAGCAGTTATGGCATATTTCAGTGGTTACATATTTCAATGTCACAGTACAGATTATGAAGCAAAATCCAGTGCAAGCCATAGAAGCTAATAACAACCATAACCAGTAACAAAAATGTAAATATATTTTAAGAGAACCTAAAGAAATGATGATGTGAATGATCTCATATTGCATTGGTCTTCTTCAGTAATAAAGTCAGGAAATAAATGTAGTTCAGTATTTCAACAGCGGGTGGTAAGCAGGATGCAAACAGAAGCATCTACAGTCAGCTGTGGGGTTACAATACTGAAGAAGTACAGTCATTAGTTTCAGTTTGATACATGTGTTTTTCCCTGATCTGTTGTAGAAACATCATGTAATGGTGAATATGTAAGGCTGAAAATCTGTTTTGATGAATTTGGCTATAACATTGGTGTTAGAATACATTCACAGAGACAAATCTATCTGCAGCAGCCCAACCAGACCCATGGCTTTGTTACTTCTTGTAAGGACAGTATGGCTAGTCATGACAAAGTTCAAATATTCCTTTTCCTCCTAATAATCCATGTAGACTTGCATACCTTAATACCCAGAAATACCACCTGATGAAAGGGACTACCACAAGAGAGACCTTTTGGTACTTTTAATCATAGAATCATAGAACATCCCGAGTTGAAAGGGACCTATAAGGATCATCAAGTCCAACTCCTGCCACTGCACAGGTCTACCCAAAAGTTTAGACCATGTGACTAAGCACACAGTCGATTGCTTTTTAAATTCAGACAGGCTTGGTGAAGTGACTACTTCACTGGGGAGCCTGTTCCAGTGTGCAACCACTCTCTTGGTGAAGAACCTCTTCTTGATGTCCAGCCTAAACTTCCCTGCCTCAGCTTAACCCCATTCCTGCGGGTCCTGTCACTGGTGTTTACAGAGAATAGGTCACCTGCCTCTCCACTCCCCCTCGCGAAGAAGTTGTAGACCGTGATGAGGTCCCCCTTCAGCCTCCTCTTCTCCAAGCTGAACAGGCCCACTGACCTCAGCCTCCCCTCATGTCTTCCCCTTTAGGCTCTTCACCATCTTCATCGCCCTCTTCTGGACACTCTCCAACAGTTTAATGTCCTTTTTGTACTGTGGTGCCCAGAACTGCACAGAGTACTAGGTGACTCTTGGTATTGCAGAACTTGTTTGTCTGAACAGGCAGAGTTTCTGGATTCAAAACAGTGCTATGTAGGTTGCTTTCAGTCTTAGAACACCCTTTTCCCATACTATTAGCATAAGACGTTACAGGTTGGCAATCTGGAAAAATGGATCTGGTGACAAATATTTCAGCGTAACAAGTTTTAAAGGAAAAAAATGGAGCAAATTCACTGAAGCTGAGAAACACTGTGAGAACATACTAGTTATCATTAGATTTTCTTCAAAAAAACAGCCTTGGAGTCCCAGCGTGAATCTGCGATCCAAAGCGGTGCAAGGATCAAGGACAGACAATGGTTCGCAGGTGGTTACAATACTCACCAGGGATATGAGACCTGGCTTCAGAGCTCCTTTACAAATAGTTGCTCACATCTCACATAAGGCTCTTTAAATAGGACCATCATGGAGGCACTTGCTCTCACTGCAGCTGCCTCACTTTGCATAAAAAAATTAGGTGCTGTGGATGAGCTAACACTGGTGGATGAGCTCCCATAGCTGCAAAGAGGAGCCTGGGAGTGACCCACCCTGGAATAGCCCTCATGAGACTGCTGGAAGATAGCACAGAGCTGGATATGTGCCCTGAGCACAGGGGTGTTGGCTGGTCTGCGTGTTTGTGCTAGTGCACAAGTACACCCACACTCTCTCTGCAAGATGGAAAACTTTGGAAGTTGTTTTTCCCCCACCACTATACAATGGGAACATTTTTGATTACATGAAAGTTTTCCCAGAACAGAAAACATATTTTCTACCCAGTTCTCAAAGTTACCACTCCGATGGATAAAACCAGTAGAGCTAAAACTTTTTCCTCATAGCTAAAACAATTTTTGCTGAAATGTATTATTTGTACAAACAGCTCTTACTTCTATGACTAGCCTCAATACAATCTGTGGTACTACATTCCTAAGTAAGAAGTTTTTATGTGTGATGGCCAGAGGAATGGGGACCAATGTGTATATTTTGTATGCGCAGCCAGAACCTTGCAACAATCATGTCTTGCAAATAAAACTGATCAAGCATTATTACCTCAAAGTTGGTAATTTGTGAATGAAGTTAATAGAAACTCACTTCCACTTCACTGAATATTCCTTACTTTGTAAAGAATTGCCCTGAATTTCTTTCCAGCTTGTTTCTAATCACCCTCACTCACAAAAAATAAATAGTAAATCCTCATTGCTCACTGCTGCTGCTATTACATCAGAAAATGTATATGCTAACTGTTTATATGGTTCAGCAGTGAGGAATACTGAAAAAACTCCTTGCAAGGAGTGATCTTGTGTTGGCAGAAAAATTGACAAGATGACCTAATAGGTCTTTTCCATCTCTAATTTCCCTGAGTCTACTACTCCTGTGGGGAAAAATAACTTGTCAGCAAACTTTTCATAGAAAAAAATATCACAGTTAAAATAGTTACAGAAAATAGCCCACCAACAACTTGATCTAAGATATGTATATATTTATTCTTGACAGTTTTTTAACCCTAACAGAGAAAAACATTTTCCCATATTTTGTACAGCAGTCAAAAATCTCAAATAGCAGTGGAAACCAAATGAGAAAGTTACTAAGCATTTATCAAATACACAGGAAATTTAAGAGATTCCATCAAGACTTTGTTCATTTACCCACACAATATAATTTTTATGCCTTCCTAGAAAATAGATATATATTGTAGAAATATGACAGTTAAAAAATAAAGAAAAAATGTTTGCTGTTTGCAATTCTCATATGCACCATCTTTTTTAGGCTAAGGATAACTTAGCATCACCAACAATAATTCTTACTTTTCCTCAGTTCATACCAATTTTAAAAGGCAAAACAGCCAAACAGCAGCAGATATCTGAAATATTGTCTTCAATTCAGACAAATATTTAACCAGGAATTTGCATTCAAAAATGTAGAAGGCCCACAAAATGTCTTCCAAAGCTGGGACCTGCCACTAACATCGCTATCACCAACAGTTACATTCAATTTTTCACTTTGTTCCTGATGTGAGGTCAATGAAGATAAGAACAACAAATACACAGCTGAGAACCTACTAAGCATGCTTCATTTGTTATGCACAGAAATTAGAGAGGCAGGGCAGAGGAAATTTGATGATAATTAGGAAGATACATCGTTTCTGTTTTAACAAAGCATTTACTGTATTGAAAAAAACAATCTTACATACTTTGACTCTACCAGTGAAAAAAAATGCTTCACAGCTTAATTCCTACAAAACACTAAAAACTAGTAAGTTTTTGATTTGGTTTAAAATAACACCGATATTCTCACATGCTTTGTTTTCAAATTTCCACGTACAATTGGCTGAAATAGGAGAAGTCTTAAAACAGCTACAGTATGGTAGTACTCAAAATCTAAAAGACTTCTACTTCTAAAAGACTGGATACCTGATCAGAAGTATCCAGAGCTATCATGTATATAGAATATAAAAAGTAAATATGTAAATTATAACACTGAAAAAATTGGCACTGAGTTTTCTTGCATACTACCACACGTGGGAGATAATAGGACAAAACTCTCCACTGGTGAGGAAGAATAAAAAAAATAAAATAAAAAATGGAGCTTTGAGATACTGTAGTTTGAAACACAATCCCTGATTCTTCTTAGGAAAACCTGGATAGAGATCTACACTAAATTCTGGAACCACATCTGATTTATGGAGCACAGAATTACATTCAACACTGCCCACAATGACAACAATCCTTGGACATCATTACTAGCGAAATGAAATTCCTTTAGGCTAAAGGTATCTTCAGGGAAGTACATGTTGACTGCTCTTACAGTTTTCCAGCTTGTTACCCTTCTACATTCTCACCTCCACCAGGCTTTTCCATCCCACTCTCCTGTCTCCACTACACCTAACTACCACTACAAGGAGGTAACGAGGCTGTGCAGGGACAAAATTAGGAAGGCCAAAGCTCATCTGGCTACTGTCATTAAATATAACAAAAAATCTTTTTACAAATACATCAATGCAAAACGGAGGACTAAGGAGAATCTCCATCCTTTACTGGATGCGGGGGGAAACCTTGTTACAAAAGATGAGGATAAGGCAGAGGTGCCTAATGCCTTCTTTGCCTCTGTCTTTAGCAGCAATACCGGTTGTTCTCTGGATACCCAGTACCCTGAGCTGGTGGAAGGGGATGGGGAGCAGAATGTGGCCCTCACTATCCATGAAGAAATGGTTGGTGACCTGGTACGGCACTTGGATATGCGCAAGTCGATGGGGCCGGATGGGATCCACCCGAAGATACTGAGAGAACTGGCGGAGGAACTGGCCAAGCCACTTACCATCATTTATCAACAGTCCTGGCTATTGGGGGAGGTCCCAGTTGACTGGCAGCTAGCAAACGTGATGCCCATCTACAAGAAGGGCCAGAGGGCAGACCCGGGGAACTACAGGCCTGTCAGTTTGACCTCAGTGCCAGGGAAGCTCATGGAGCAGATTATCTTGAGAGTCATCACGTGACACTTGCAGGGCAAGCAGGCGATCAGGCCCAGTCAGCATGGGTTTATGAAAGGCAGGTCCTGCTTGACAAACCTGATCTCCTTCTATGACAAAGTGATGCGCTTGGTGGATGAGGGAAAGGCTGTAGATGTGGTCTACCTTGACTTCAGCAAGGCTTTTGACACCATTTCCCACAGCATTCTCCTCAAGAAACTGTCTGCTCTTGGCTTGGACTGGTGCACGCTTCGTTGGGTTAGAAACTGGCTGGATAGCCGGGCCCAAAGAGTCGTGGTAAATGGAGTCAAATCCAGTTGGAGGCCGGTTACTAGTGGCGTTCCCCAGGGCTCGGTGCTGGGGCTGGTTCTTTAATATCTTCATCGACGATCTGGATGAGGGCATTGAGTGCACCCTCAGTAAGTTTGCAGATGACACCAAGCTAGGTGCGTGTGTCGATCTGCTCAAGGGTAGGAAGGATCTGCAGGAGGATCTGGATAGGCTGCACTGATGGACTGAGGTCAACTGTATGAAGTTCAATAAGGCCAAGTGCCGGGTCCTGCACCTGGGGCCCAATAACCCCAAGCAGCACCACAGGCTGGGAGATGAGTGGTTGGAGAGCTGCCAGGCAGAGAAGGACCTGGGAGTGATGGTGGATAGTCGGCAGAATATGAGCCAGCAGTGTGCTCAGGTGGCCAAGAAGGCCAACAGCATCCTGGCTTGCATAAGAAACAGTGTGGCCAGCAGGGCTAGGGAAGTGATTGTCCCCCTGTACTTGTCTCTGGTGAGGCCGCACCTCGAGTACTGTGTTCAGTTTTGGGCCCCTTGCTACAAGAAGGACATGGAGGTGCTTGAGCGAGTCCAGAGAAGGGCTGTGAAGCTGGTGAGGGGCCTGGAGAACAAGTCCTACGAGGAGCGGCTGAGGGAGCTGGGCTTATTCAGCCTGGAGAAAAGGAGGCTCAGGGGTGACATTATTGCTCTCTACAGGTACCTTAAAGGAGGCTGTAGCGAGGTGGGGGTTGGTCTGTTCTCCCACCTGCCTGGTGACAGGACGAGGGGGAATGGGCTTAAGTTGCACCAGGGGAGTTTTAGGTTGGATGTTAGGAAGAACTTCTTTACCAAAAGGGTTGTTAGGCATTGGAACAGGCTGCCCAGGGAAGTGGTGGAGTCACCATCCCTGGAAGTCTTTAAAAGACGTTTAGATATAGAGCTTAGGGATATGGTTTAGTGGGGACTGTTAGTGTTAGGTCAGAGGTTGGACTCGATGATCTTGAGGTCTCTTCCAACCTAGAAATTCTGTGATTCTGAGATTCTGTGAAATCTCTTTTTCTGTATGGCAGCAAAAGCTATGGTGTCTGTCTTGGTCCAACCTAATTATGGCCTTAATTGTCTATTATACATGTAATCTCAACTCCATTCAAGTTAAATTCGCCAAGATCCCACATATGCAAGCTATCTCATCCTGTGAACTTGTGAAGTACTGTTATGTCAGTAATGGTCTGACAAGTGGATATTTCTCCTGCATTTAAGTGTTTTTTGTTTTGTTTTGTTTTGTTTTGTTTTTTTCCTGCTGTTTATTTTTTTTCTTGCTTGTTTTCTTTTGTTTTGTTGTTGTGTTTTACCATTTTATAGCTTCAATCTAGATTCTAACCAACTGAATACACACAGAAGATAATGAAATATGGTACTGTCTGCAAATGTGATTCATTTCCCACAAATGGTTATCAGAGAGCCATATTTCATGACTACGAGATCCTATCTGTGTTTATCCCATAACTGGGGAATTACCGTTGCAGTATATCAAAGATAAAGTAGTCACGAACAGCTTATAAAAAAGTACGTTAGTTACAGGAATCTATTATAGAAACTAGTATATTCCATTATGTACCTGACAGGTAAGTTTCTTGGTTTTCAGTTGGGTATGATTACAATGACTAGCATGTCAAATTAAATTTGAGTTCACAGTAATATACGAGCATTTACAGTCACAATCACCAACATAGCTTCTAACTCTGAGATGATATGAGATGGACTCTCCGTAACTACCTCAGTAACATTCACTTGCATACATTCGGAAGTAAAATTTGGTCTGTGCTGTGTTCTGTAAGGTTTCAGAGGAGTCATTATGTGTAGAATATACTAAACTATCAGGCAGTTTGTTCTGTAAAAATCCCTTTTGTTTTTACACATGCAGTAATTTCTACAAAAGTATATCCCTTTGAAAGGGTAATCATCCTGGGTATTACACTATTATTTTTGGCATATTATTTTTGTTTTAATGTAAATTATAGCGAAAGCATTATGCATTTTTTCCTGCCTAAATCAGTCGTGTCTGCTACACTTACATAGATCCAAAACTATTGACAGAGGGTGGGTGGAGGAGAGAGAGAGAAAGGGATGACTTGTTTAAAAAATAAAATTAAATTCCAGCATCATTATCATTTTCCTTTCCTTCCCTTGCCTCTCCCTCTCCCTCAACTTAAAACATCCCCTGCCCGCCCCTCAAAAAAAAAAAAAAAAAAAAAATTACATACATCTGCAGATGCAAACAGGTGTTGCATATTGTTTAAGAAAAAAAGATAAGCGTAAACTTCAGCCTAGACCTGGAACTGAATTAGCTTTAAATTATACTTCTGGAAACACACCATGTGGTTGGAAACACACCAGGTCTACATCTAAAGGGAGAGAGGCTGCCCCATCCAGGCCTGCATGTACATCCACAATTCCTGAAGGCAAAGGTAGGAACACAATGGCTGATCTTGTTTATGCCTTCAAAACAGCATCAAGTAAAGAGATGAAGGCCCAGTTGGAGGATAGGTGAAGGAGAGAATTCTCCAAAGAGCTGCTGTAGTGTTTGGGATTCTCATGTAAGGTAGGAAATGCCCCACAGAGTGTCAAAGGTATGTAAAACTAGGCAATATTAAGACAAAATTGTTTTCCTCCTCCACATGCAACTCAGGGATTTTCTTAATTGGCAGACTTCCCTTTTCCAGTAGAAAGTTAAGTTCCTTAATGTGGATTGGATATCTTTGATCTCATATCTCCACAGAGGAAAAAATAAATAAGTAAATAACAACAGACAACAGCATTAGATGGCGGAATGGGGAAAACAGGTAGTCTTTCTTCTGTAAAACACACAAAAAGCCAAACCTCACATTACCTTCAATACTAGCCAAATATACAAAAGCATGTAGAAAAGAGTAAAAAATAATTCATATATTTAAAGCAGTAAGACGTCCAAAAATATATGGGAGCTGTTAATAAAGTATATTATTGCTCAGATATGAGTAACAGGACTTTTGTGATTGTAGTACATTGGACTTCACTGGTTGTAGGCCTTATACCTCGTTATAGTTACAGACTTTTATACTTCCACTGTTGGGAATTAAATATTAAATTATTTTGCACCAGTTAGTATCCCAGAATTATAATATTTTTTTCCACCCTGTCAGAACCTCATGAGGAATTACTTAAATCAGGCCATGAAGACACCACCAGTTAAAAATGTTAAGAATAGATTTGCTGTTACACTGGAAGATTTATTTATTTTTCTTCTAGTGCCTTATTGGTCATTTGGGGCAGAGTGGCTGGAAAGCTGTGCAAAGGAGAAGGATCTGGGGATGTTGGTTGATGCTCTCCTGAACATGAGCTGGCAGTCTGCCCAGGTGAACAAGGCCAATGGCATCCTGGCTTGTATCAGGAATAGTGTAGCCATCAGGGCCAGGGAGGTGATTGTTCCCCTCTACTCTGCTCTGGTGAGGCTGCACCTTGAGTACTGTGTTCAGCTGTGGACCCCTCAGTACAAGAAGGGTGTGGAGGCCCTGCAGTGTATCCAGAGAAGGGCTAGGAAGCTGGTGAAGGGCCTGGAACAAAAGTGCTATGAGGAGTTGGGATTGTTCAGTCTGGAGAAGAGGAGGCTCATTATTGCTCCTGGCAACTACCTGAAAGGAAGGTGTGGGAAGATGACGGTTGGCCTCTTCTTACAGGTAACTAGAGATAAAACAAGAGGGAATGGTTGCAAGTTGCCCTAGGGGGGAGTTCAGGTCAGAAATTAGGAGACATTTCTTCTCAGAAAGAGTAGTCAGGCATTGGAACAGGTTTCCCGGGGAGGTGGTAACATCACTTTCAAGGAAAGGTTGGATGTGGTGCTTAGGGACATAGTTTACTGGGTGGTATTTGTAGTAGGGTGATGGTTGGACCAGATGATCTTGAAGGTCTTTTCCAACCTTAATGATTCTATATGTCACTATCTGGTGACTGACTTTTGTGATAAATCTATGTATGGGAGTCCTAGACCAGGCATTGCAGGACATTGCATAGGAACATTGTCTGCTATGCACACAGGAGAAAATTCTTCTTATCACACAATGTTCATACATCAATTTCTACACTATTCTAGAGATAGTCAGGGTACCATGTCTCCCCATATCCACCAGCAGTAAATTGGCTTATGAATTAGTGATGTCCAAAGCTATGTTCACCCATTTGTTGAATAACTTCATGTTACAGAAAGTCATTTTTAACAAGGCAGTCTCTGACATCATCTAGCTTCTTCAAATGTGGAAAATAAAACAAGCGTGCATTTTGCATTCTGGTGATTTCAAGATGGGACAATCTACAAAAATGTTGCAGCAGCCTGTGCACGCATGTGTTGGGAGTGGTAGGCCAACTCTTTATTTTCTTCTTGAAACACTACCTTTTGTCCATAGCCAGTATTGTTTCAGGAGTGATTTTAATATGTTAAAGATGGTCTTGCAACAAATGTTCTGCCACTTTTTAATTATTTGCACTGGGTTTCAAAGCAGTCATGATGCAATTTACAAGAAAAGAAAACTTCTATAACCATTTGAGAAAGTTTTATCTGTTGCATCATGGACATTTGGAAGTTCAGCTGTACAAGCTTGTATTTTTTGTTTGTTTGTTTTCCCAAGAAATAATATAATAAAGAAGAAAATTAAAAGGTAAATTTGATTGTGACATTCACAACAGAATGTCAAAACGAAAATCAACCAAAAACCCAAAGAAGAAAATAAAAGGTGAAAAAGCTATAAGGTATCAACCAGGTGAAAGTCTGCGCTATTTGCGGAAGAGTGACTTGTGCTGTGCTGATAGATGTAATCATTGCATAACACAGGTTGATTAATATCACAGCATGGCTGACTCAGGGCACATGTCTATCAGCTTATCAGAAACCTAATATGCAATGTTGCTTTTCCAATAAAGGAAAAAGAGCCAAATAAGCATGTGACTTAAGGCATGCAGAAGTTAAATACAATGTGATGTGGCACAGTTTAAAAAAAAAAATAA
The DNA here is from genome assembly GCF_965140915.1 of Aythya marila. Classification (NCBI taxonomy): domain Eukaryota; kingdom Metazoa; phylum Chordata; class Aves; order Anseriformes; family Anatidae; genus Aythya; species Aythya marila. The sequence continues at coordinate 59,018,843 of NC_139043.1, forward strand.
TGCAAAGAAGCAAGTTAGTAACTAAGAGGAAAAAGAATAAAATGAGCAGATGAGATAAAAGGGCCCTGTGAAGAGAAGGGAGGATATCATCTGTCCCCATGGGGAGAATGCAATGCACAAGCTACAGGCAGGGAGGCAGGTGTCTGCAATGAGGTGGCCATTGACAGGGAAGTCAGAGAGAGGGCTCCAACCTTCATGCTCAGTCCTGGCTCTTTTGCTCTTACCTGCTGTGGGATTTTCGGATTCACAAGCTAGCTGTAAATTCCCTGCTAGCTCCCATGCCTCTGTCCCTGAGAAAGTTCAACAACTTTTCCTCTCAGGTTAATTTTTGTGAACATTTCCACCTTCTTCAGCTCTGCTTCATCTTCTGGACTATTGGAGCAGCTAAAATTGCTTCGGAGCACATTTCTTATCTCTGAACCATTTATTTACTGTATTTGCAATCTCTACCCTCTAGATCACAGCACGTGGACTTTTTCCTAGTTCACAGGTCAGAGTCTCTTCCCTAACTGAGAAGATTTATTTTGCATGAACTGCAATGCTATTACAGAGAAATTCTAGGTGCCAATGGCGCCAATAGTTAGCACAATGACACTGTAGTACATTGAAACCAAAGGCTTGTAATTAAAACCCACAATCTAGCTGAAAGGAAAGTAAGTTTGGAAAAATAATCTGACTGTCTATTGAGAGGCAGGAGCAAGATCTCTTTTTAGCCAGTTGGCATAGGTGGAACCATAATCTACATTTTTAAATTTATACTAAATACTAATATGACTACTTTAAGGTATATACAGGGCAGGACCACTATTCTTACAGTGGAGAGTTAAGAGAGATATCAAACAGTTGGACTTGATTATCTTAGATGTCTTTTCCAGCCTAAATGTTACTATGATTTTCAGAGCTCACTGGCTAATGGCCACTACTACCATTGTTTCTGGGAGGAGATGGAGGGAAGAAATAAAATCACACTATACAAGGTGCTAGCTAAGGAAGACAGACCACAAAACTAAAGCTGGGAAATCTAGAGAGGATACAAGAACAAGAGTTGAATAAGTTATTTACTGAGAAATAAAGTCAAATAAACATAATAGTTTCATCTGGAAGTCTGGAACTATTTATTTATTTATTTATTTATTTTTTGGTTGGTTGGGTGCAGTTCATAAAACCAAAGATTGAAAGCTGCCTTTTTATCCATTGGTCTACATTGGCCTGATAATCTGAAGACGCTTAAATCTTCAAAGCTTCCCCCTTCCTTAAAATGCAAGAATTTACAAATTGCAAGAAAAAAAAGCCTTATTAATGAAGTAAAATAGTTATTGAAATTGAAATGATTAGAATGAATGGGCAAATATTACACTGCAGAAGTTTCTGGTTATGATTAATAAATGATATATGTTTTGTTCATGACATACAAACATGAAGTTTTTCATCAACAAATGTTAAAATTATTTAAAATTACTCAAAATACCCCTAAAATATCTTTGTTGACTTTGAGCCTTACACAAAACCTCAGAATTAAAAGTGAATGTAATATGTATTAAAGGAGCTGAAAGTGATTCAAATCGAGGGGGTTTTACAGTATTCAGAAAGAGTAGTTAGGGCAACACCCAAATCTTCTGGACTACAGTATAGAACTTTTAAATGGTTTTCTGTTTGTTTTACATTTGAGAGTTTATCGTATATCTTATAATACTGATTCAAAGAAATAAGTGATTCAGTATTTCTTCACAAACTTCACAAAACTTCAAGCATTAATGTTTGGCTTGCTGCTCCATCTTCCACTTTTATGTGGCAGCTATGTTCCAGGTTGTTATGAACAAATACGTTATATTTGACTGAAAATCCTCATAATAAATAAATATACTGGAATAGGATACTGCCCTGTTTTCAAGCCAAGAGGCTAACTTTTATATATTCAGAATTGTGCCTATGATAGCTGTATTAAACAATAGCGATATTTTATTCTGAGTTGTGCTGTATTAAAAGGGCTTCTTAAAATATGTTTTGCCTTCTTTGATGATTGTTTTCTTGCAAAGATAATTCAAACCAGCAAAGGCCCACCCAGTCAGAGCAATAAAAGATCTAGTCCTTGATGAACAATATTTGTAAGCACTCACTACTAATATTAATTAATTTGATAATTTATCCTCTTTTTCTATTCATCAGTTGTCTCCATGTGGTTTAAATATTCATTCACTATTCAAAACTATTCACAGTGGATTCATTTCATTCCTCTGTGGAGGACCAGCATAAGGCATATGCATCACTTCAATCCTCTGAATAGGGTTCAAGTAAGTCTCAAAGCTCTATGTTGTCTTTCTGCTCATGAATAAATTTCACTGTTTGTCTGGATGTAGATTCTTCCTGAATCACTTGTTGCAAGTCACTCTCTGTGCTTCTGCTTTTGCTGTGATGTCTCAGATTGTAGCCCCAAGCCTTCAGTCCCCTAGGTTGGGAAGTTTATTTTTACACTTAGTGGTGCATTCACAGCACCTCCTAAATGCTGGACCTACCAGTGATGTTCTGCATCAGTGATTTGAGCCCAGTTTACTGAATAAATACAGACCAGCAGTCTGTGCCTGAATGTGTTTTCCACATGCCCCATAGACTGATCAGACCCACTGCCTCTGGGATATTCAGACATCCTGGACAAATGTCCAAAGTCTTTTCATTTCAATAGGACTTCTGGTGAAAAAACACATACTCAGAGATGTCCAGACGCAGTGTAGGCTTAAGCGTAAACTTGTAGAGGAAGGGACCATCATTTTCTTACACACATAGGGTAACAAGCACAAGAGAGTACACATTTGTGGTTGAATTTCTTATGTCCTGCACTACAAACAGGCAAGCAAAAAAATAAGCAGAAAACTCCAATAAGATTAGATAGTTAAAACCTGAACTGAGCTGAATAATTTCAAGTCCAGACTTTGCTCTTTTTGCAAATATTCTGCCACTAAACTATTTTCCTATATTTTATGTACAAAGCAATCTCAAAGAATGAAGTCAATTGCAAGGTTTAAGTGAGTAATTGTAGAAATGCAGGAATATTTTTCCAGCTGTGGCACTGACCAAACATCATTTTCCATGACTTTTTTTTTTTTTTTCTTTTACAGTTCTGTATCATAATTAAACCAGAGCTGAAGCAAACGCTTTACTCTCTCTAACAAACAAACTTATCAGAATGTTACTTTGAGGGTAGAAGATAAGATAAAAAGGGAGCTTTCATTAAGAACCCAGACAGAGCTTCTTCATTCATCCTCCAAAATTCATTATGTAGATTGGCAAAGAATGAAAGGTAGCTGTGGGAGGAATGAAGAGACATCATTCTTATACAAGAAATATGCTGTAGTGATAAGTGATAGAAAATGGTGGTGTACATCTTTAAAAGTTCAACTAAGGAAATCCTTTGCCATGCAAAACTGACACAGGTTAGCCTCATCACCTATTAATATTACTGGAAAGTTTTAAAAGATACTGCTCTGAGAACCCTATGACAGATTAGGAACTGGAATTTAAACAAATGTGACCTGCAGAAAAGACAAGGGCATTTCTAACTACCTTTGCCCTTTGCCACTGTGAGCTTCTACAGAGTTAAACAGACCCTACAATTCAACAAGGATGCTCAGGAAGCTGGCTTCCACTTGCATTTGAATTATGTATGTGCAGTTCCATGATACACACATGCTCAGAAAACAAATAGCAGAGTGCTTCAAACTGCCTGTCCTCAACACACATCTGGGCTGTTTCCCAGCAACATATAGCAGCTACGCTGCTTTCTCTTAACGCATACTCTCTGAGCCAGAAAAATGAGAAACTAACATGAGAATGATATATCATGTTCAGAAAACACAGCTGGTATGTCCACACCTTACTTCTACCTGATCCTATGTTCTTTGGGCTCTCAAAAATGTTTCCCACAGGCAACAGGGGTTTTGTGTGCAAAAAAAAAAAAAAAAGCACAGTACGAAAACACAGTAAACACTAATGTATAGCGATGATGTTCAAAGAGCAGACCTTTGAGAAATGTCATTTCACCTATTTTGTTAAAGTAATTATCTCAGGTTGTTCTACAGAGATGAAAAGAGTCAGTATCTTTTATGTGTAACTGATTATCCTTATTGTCAACTTTGAAGTTTGTTCATATTTTGGTTGCTGGTTTTGAAAGTGAAACTTCCCTCACTGAAGCGGAGCTCCTAGCCCTGACTGGGATTTCACTCTGGGAGCATATTTTTTCCCCTGTAGCACAGTACTCATTAGTTTATGCTACATAGCCAGAGGAAAGACTCACACATCCTTTAAAATCCCTGTCTTCTCTCAAAAATGCAACAAAAAACTGTGTGGCATTTCAGGAAGCTAATTAAATTAACTGATGGAGAATAGCAGGCACAACTCCTCTGAAATTAACGAAGGTAGCCCTGTTTATCCTGAGATTTAGGTTGGCTCCCATTGTCAGCTATCAGTTGATAGTTAGAGCAATTGCAACGACAGCATGAATCATAATGCAAAAAACATGTTACATATTGAATGATAGATGAGTGAATTTCAGGCCAATTCCTACTGGATTGTTCTTTGTAATTCACTCAACGGATCAAAATATCTCCTGACTAGAACCACATGGCTTGCTTTTGAAATTTCAACTACTGAAGTGCGTGAGACATTGTCTCCATGGCCTGTGACAAGGAGGGGCTTCAGTCAGATGGCCACCTGTCATTTCAAACATCAAATACTGAGTATTTTCTATGTGCTCTCCCATCAGACTCCTTTCCCAGATGCATCAATGTCAGGTCTATTCAACAGGAGGTGTATACAAGAGACATGAGAAGTTATAAATTTGCCAAGCCATCTCTGCAACTTGCTTTGGGATAAGACAGTAGGTTCCCTATGCTCTACAAGCTTAACGGTCTTCCTAGCTGCTGCCAAGAAAATGGAACTGCAACCTCAGCCAAAGGAGACAGGTCCTAAGGCAGCAAGCCTCTGGGACAAAGCTCTGTTAATACCTGCTTAGTAAAATAAATAAATAAATAAATGCTGATTTACTTATGACTGACCTCTGGAAAACTGTTAGAAGTAAAAATGGAACTGGCAGCCTCTGGAGATTCCACCACAAAGTAGTTCTTCCCACTTTCGATGAGCATAAGCACTGCTATGTAGTACAACAGACAGGAAACTTTTGTATTTCTTTGATCTTTTTCTTGCTTTACTGTTTCAAATTTATCTATTTTTTTGCTTGGATAAATATGCAAAAAGACACACAAAAAAGCCTGTTTTGGTGCCCTACCAGTTCCACAGATTTAATAAAGAATGTTTCCCCTGTTCATTCTGCTAGAGCATGCAAATTCTCTAAGCAATGCCAGAGGTGATATAACAAGATGATGGCACCACATTTCATTCAATGTTTCCCCTCATTATGCGCTTGAGGAGACATTAGGAATCCTGACTTCCATTCTACTTCTCTTAGGTGGTGCTGAATCACAGTCAGCAGCAATGAAAAAAAAAAGTTGTTTTGGCAATTAAGGCATTTACAGTCTTCTATTTCCTTGCATCAAAATCAAAGTTGCCAGCATACTGTTAGCATTGTTTAAACCACAGAAAGTCCTAATAGTCATTTAAATCATATTATATAGAGCACTAAATTCTTGCTCCTCCTTTTCCATGTCCCAGTTCAAAAGATTTTGATTTGTCTCGCTCTCAAAACTATTTGAAAAAGACTGGAAAGATGAGAAACGTAACAGAAATCTTTAGAAAGTTCCATCCATTACACAGAAGCACTCATAATATATTCTTTTCAGGAAGGGTTAGAGTACAGGATATATTTCATGCTTTAAAAAGTAACAGCCAAAAAAGGGGCGGGGGAATGGATCATGCACAGTAACTGTAAAATTATAGCTCTCTTGTTTTGGATCTGGTTGCTAATGTGCTCAAAAAGATCTGTGCTTCATCATATTTTATAGGGAGGATATACAGTATGTGCTCTATGGGGAGCCTATATGAGTCCTAACATTGCTCAAAAGGACAGTTAAATAAATGTCTCCACCAGTCAAGTCACTGAAAAATTTGTATTCCTGCCAGCTTGCTTCCAGCCTCTTTGCATCGATGGATTGTGGTGACAGCAATTATGTCATCTATAAAGTTAAGAAGCTGGGAATCCTTACATCAGCTCTCAGCTTTGCTTTTTTGTCCCTCCTACAGTTATCACTTGTTATTCTCAGCACAACCATATTTTCTAAAAGAGAGACTATGTATTAAAATGTTTGAGTTTCAGCTGCTCTAAAAAGATTTTCATCTTCCTTAATCCCCCAGCATGCCTCATTCAGACTACCACAGGCTGCAAGAGGAGGTGTTGTTTTTTTTTCTTCTTTTGTGTGACCACATACAATACCGCTTAAAACAATTCATCCCATTTGGTGCTTAACTCTTAATATTTTGTTCCCACCTTAGCAAAACACAGGTTGATGCTTGTAACTAGGGTGATTCAGCCAGACATCCAGCTCTATGAATCTATTGTTTTTCAGGCAGTAGAGGGGGCAACTACATATTTTTTCTGGGTTTATCAGAACATCTTCTATGAGGGATGTCAAGGTGAACAGTTTTCTAAAGCATAGCTTTCTTTTTTATGCTCTTTTCTGGTGCTCCCATTTCAGTGCAGACCTCTGGGAAACTTTGGAAACTCACTTGCCTCTGTTTCCTTCATTTCTCATAATGTCCACAAGGCATATTCAAGAAGGCTACTGGTCCACAGCAGAATCTCTGCAGCTGCTGAGGAGAGAGGAAAAAGAAACAATGCTCCAGTTATTTTTCAGTGAAAAGCTTTAGTTTTGAGATAAATACCAGCATATTCCACCTTAAAAAATCACTGGCAAAAATCTGTCTCCTATTGGCAGTGCTGTTGGTAGAAGTCTGTGTCTAATAGATGGGTGATACATTCATGGACAACAGTTTATGATTCTGGCACTGCTGCATTATATGGCTGTCTTGGAATGAGTCATGGTTCTCTCTCTCTCTCTCTCCCTCTCTGTTTTTTTTTTTTTTCTTCCCCCAAAACATTCCAAATCCACTCAAATACTGAATTCAGCACAGCTCTGCTTTTACATCACAAGTCCTTCACAAGGAGTAGGCCCCTGAACTGACTTCTGAGGACACCAACAGCATGTACTATCTTTGGGTGACCACTGACAGAGGCTGCTTTAACTAGCAACATGCTATAGCGAAATTCTCAGTAGCATGAGAAACTGTGTCTCGATAGCAAGGCTCTCATCACTATTCTCCCACTCACAGAAAGGGTAAATCAGGTAAACTGGCTGCATCAGCCCCGGTTAACTTACACTGCACATAACAGATGAGATGAACAACACACTGTGTTCAACAGCAGACCTTGAAGGATCAGGCCCGAATGGCTCCACAGTTGTCTACCACTTAAAATTGTTACTCCTACTGGCAAGTCTCTGAGTAGTGGCAGGAACACTCAAACTGTATCTCCTGATGTTGAACACACACTAGTTAGTTTACTGCTTGATACTAATAAAAGGTTTCCAGAGAAGACTGACTCCTGTGCAGCATGCAGACCTTCCTTGTACCACTTCCAAGAGGGCTTTGCACTCTCTTCACAACTAGCTCCAAGTAATACTTTCTTATTTACCTTGTCAAGGAGAGATGTACAGCAAAGCCAGTATTCCTCCCATCATCTAAGTTGTCTATGATGAACACAACTTCTATATATAAACACAAAAATGAAGAAATATTTCCAAACCAAGTTCTGAGTCTATTTTTTCCTTCATTGAGATGTTATTTTTTGTCATGCTCTATCCTGAAGTTTAGATAGCATTACCCTCCACTTAAGCTACAACACTTGCCAGACTTAACAGACATTTCACAATAAACTTAAATAATGATGTTGATTAATTAAATCCTATCAAGGAAGAAAACCTGACTATGGGGGACTGATATAAAACCAGCAGTTTGTAATTCAGAGGTTGGATAAAGTTTTTAGCATTCTAAGTTTCACCGGGGGAAAATAAATAAATAAATAAAAACCAGCTTACATGGTACCTACACTTTTCATGTTCAGATGGAAAATAACACTTACTGCAGCAATTTCAAACAAAAATGGTGTTGTTTATATAAATACTGCTTTGACATTTATGTTTAAAGAAAGCTAGATGAAATTATATTTGAATCAAAATGTTGATTTAAAACAAAACTAGTAAAAAAAATGTTTTCATTGAGTGTTTTCAGAATTTTGAAAACTTTAAATCTCACGAAAGACATGCAAATTTTTGAGTAATTTTTTCTGAACAGTGAAGGATTAGGCCTTTAGATTTAAATATGCATCATATTTGAGAAAAATGAAGATTAAATCTTTTTTTTTTTTTTTTTTTTTTTTTTTTTTTTTTTTTTGGTGTGGTTTTAAGCTAATGTCTACATTTATTTAACAGAATTCTTCCCAATAATCCTTTGGGAAGTTTTTATGTCTTCCCCATCTATACAACGTATTGGAATACTTCACCTAACATAGCTGTATAGCTGTCAACAGTTTGACACAACAACAACAAAAAAGGGAACAGCACATACACTGATTAAAAGTGTTAGTCAATCCAATCAGTCCAGTGCAATTGTCAATTATTTATTTTCTATATTGACTACAGTTTTATATAAATTAGCTAACATGATTTTTTTCCCACTAACAATTGATTAACTTTCTGTTTAAAGCATTTTTTTTACCTTACTCTAAATCTTTCATGCCAGCAAACAACTGATCATCTTCTCTCCCACAAGTGTGGAATTTTTACTTCTGCATGCTCCACTGAATTTCTCTCTAATATGTTTATGGGGGATATAGGAAAACAACATGAAATCTTCAGTTCCAAGATGTTGTATGAGCATTCCTGGACTATGAGTTTAAGGGAGGGGTACCTCTGCTCTTCTGTAATAAAACATTGAACTGTTTTTGGTACCTGACCTAGGGATGCAATGTATAGCTGAGAGCCCATGTAGTCATTTTTCATGAACTTTATTCTGATGGAGAACACTTGGATGGTCCTATCAGTTATTTAATACTAAATCTCATGTGTTTTCTCCAGTTTGCTTGCTTTTTAAAATGGCCAGATCTTTTGAGATTTACATATATTTTAGCACACTTTCTAACAAGTATCACCTGTTAAAAACACCATGTCCTTCTCTTCATCCTTCTGTTGGAAGTCAGGATACTCAGGATACTTAGTATAACTAAGGATACTCAATGTATTAGAGGCATTTTCCTTCCTGGACAGGGCAGGAATGACTTTTGGGTGTCTCAGGCCCCATCATTAAGAGTGTCAGAAGTGAGTCTGGAAGCACTAGGCTAAAGCTTCTTGGTCACTAGAGCTCTGGGAACTTTTAGCCTACTTACTGTCCTTGTCCCCAGCTGCGCATTCCAGCAGCTGTCCCTACTGACTTGCATGGAGTCAAACCTCCCACCTCACTGGACACCTAGCAGTAGCTCAAATTCCTGCAGAAGTTCACACCCTCCATGGAAGAAAACATTCCTACAGTTTCGTCTAGTGACTTTCTTGCCCTCTCTGTAGAGGATACACTTCTGATCTCATTAATTTGTACATTGGACAAAGACCTGCTATCAGCAGAGCTCTGGCAGGCTCTGCATCAATATGTGGTGTTCTAGGCCTGGAATTTTAAAGAGCAGTTGGCATTTCCCATTTCAACAGTGCAAGAGACAAGTGATTTTTTTCAGCAATTATCCATTTGGAAGAGTGGCTTGAATACTTTGGCTACATCCACATCAGGTGTTACAACATTTAGCTTTTGGATGTCCTGAGAGCTACTAGAGTCTCCAGGGCTGCCTCAGGGCCTGTATGGCACCTATATGGTCCAGTGAGGATTGCCATCTGACAAGAGGAAAATGAGCACAACTTACAGATGCCTCATTCTTCAACAACAACAACAAAGAGTGCTTCTCTGTGCATGGGATTCACAGCTGTAAATTCCCAGCCTGGACTCAGGTACCAAAACTAGCCCAGTATTTTCTCACAAAACACAAGATAAATGATATTCTCTTAGGAATAGCCTTTGTAGTATATGGTCTCACTGCTCACCTTGGAGGAGGGAGACACATTTCCAAAAACTGCAAAGTTTGGAACAGCCAAGTGAGGTCTGTAAATACATGTTATTAGACCTAATGTGCTAATGCTCATTCTTGCCCATTTTATCTGTCATTAAACATTGATTGGCTCAGGAACCTCACTCCAACCTTTCTCATCCGTCATTTAAGTATTTGTTACCTGCTGCTTGCACATCTAATTTCAAACCTTCCTCTCCTTTCTCATCCAGTGAGGAGTTAAATATTTTTACAATGTAGAGCTTTTCAAATTCAGTCTGATTCTGCTACTTTGACAAGGTATTCTCCTGGGGACAGGAAAGCCCAGAACAAAATCTCTATCCCAGCTAGGCCGAAAAATCTAGAAATATCTCTGTCCCTTGCCCCACAGCAGTGTCATTAGGTCCAGACACTGCCCCAGGGAAATCAGAAACATCTCATCCTAGACACTGGCACATTGGAAACAACAATAAAAAAAAAAACCTTTTACCTTCCTCCAGTTCACATTATTTTGCCCTTCAGACTTTCAAGCATTTTTCCCATTTGGGCAGCCCCTCTTGAGGCCCAAAGCCTATAGCCCATATGAACCCCCCCCTCAGCACATGGGCTTTGAAGTCGCTTGGCTTCCTGGTGTCAAGAAGAGTAACCCATACATGAATACTTTCAAAAAACAGGGCACTGGAGTCTGCTGCCAGGTTATGGTCAGCTGTTTCCCAAGGGCTTATCATCGCTGTGGCTAACTACAAACTAATGAGCAGAATTCACCTCTGACTCAAGTTGCTTAAAGCCTGTGGACTTAAGCCAGAAATAAACTGGAACATTTTTAAAACAGACACATAAATTCAGGAATAAAATGTATTCAGAAGGGCTGACTGAAAGGCAGGATTTATAGAGAGGCTTGAATAAAATCAGTGGTTTAAGGATCCAACCAAATGTAATTATCTCCTAATGAATACATGCTCTAAGACTAAATGTGTACTATGATACTGTAGCTTGAGAGAGGAAAAACTGTTTTCTTCTGAAGGAGCTTAGTTTCCAAACAACAACAACAAATAAAAGCACGCAAGCACCACAAACATTCCCCAAAAGAGGATGTGAAGGGTGAAACGTGACCTGCACCCCTTGGAGGCGAAACGCAGCACACACCACTGTGTCACCTGGACTTCTGACACTCTCTGCATTTATACTTAATCAGCATCAGTCCTGATAAATTATTTACCCTGGAGGAATGTAATGGGACGCCAGTTTGTCTGTGCATATGCTCTCATATTCTGCTAGACTAAATAAGCAGGGTTGGGGGCTGGGAATGAGCCCTGATTTCTGTCAGTGGGACCCTTTCTACACTCTGTTGGCTCCACTTCATACAGCACTGGCATCCCCCTGTGAAACAAGGCATGTTTGATACACCCTTGACACGAGTCTCCTTAAAAGGGAAGTTCAGGGTAGTGATCATGCATCAAAGTATGTTAGACACAACAGGTCTCAGAAACAATAAACTATCACATAGTGAGGTTGAATGAGGAATGAAATCTAAGGGGTAAGAGATAATGCTTAGCATCCAGAGGAAAACAACAGCATTGATATCCCAGATAACATAATCTCGCCTAACCTTACTTTTAAGGACCTGGTTTAAGGCTGTAAAGGTCAATTTTGATCGTAAAAGTACACATTCTCATGCAGTCCATTGTCCTCACATTGCAGTTGCATTTATACATGTATAGTTCATTTTAGACAACACAGATAACCTTGCATGCAAAAGATGTTAGTGAATGTTGGAGTGCCTGCAGGGAGCTTGGTTGTAAATTTTGTTTGCTTGCAAAATTGTTTAGTCATAGCTTTAATATAAAATTTAACTTAGATCTTAAAACAGATTTCACTTCTAGAGCCCTTCCAGGCAAAGAGTTGCCATGTAATGCACATGATTTTAGATAGATTTGATGGAAGATTAGACTGCGTATTAAGAGTGATTTACATCTAAAAACAATAATAAAAAAAAAAGACCCACGTACATGTAGACAAAAACAAGCACTAAATAAGAACACAAAGAACAGTCTCCACAGATAAAGCATAGATTAATGGTAGACTCCCTGTTTGCATTTCTTTCATTAGATATTCCATATATACTTTACAAAATAAAAAGCTATTAGGTTATGTGAAAACAATACCACCTCTCCCCATGACACTTCGGCATAAACAGGAGAAAACATCATGATAAAAGCTGGAAAATTTTTGTTAAAAGGTGGAAATAGACAAAAAGGCCACTTGAACACAGAACCATTTTCGAGTTCCTTGTGACCCATAAGAATAATCTGGAATCAAAGCAGTTAGGGTCAGAAACCTACCCAAACTTCAAAGGAATTTGGAAAAGCAACAGCAGCAATGCCTTTGAGAGCAGGTTCTTAAAAAGAAAATAATGTGAGCACAATGAAGGCAGAATATCTCTTCACAGTCAAGATAGTATTGTCATCGCTGGGGTACAAGATTACTCTAAGAAGCCATTCCCCTACCTCTTAAAATAGGTTGCAAACAAGCAATTTCTGCTTTTAAGACAAGCCTACTTTAATTCTCTTTGAATATGAGGGGAAAAAAGAAGAAAAATGCTCCACACCTCCTCCTAGCTTTGGACCAATGCTCATCCTTTATCACAATGCCTAGAGAAAACTTGTGGTAGCACCCTTTTGTTGAAATAAAGGCAGCATCTCCCTGAGGAGCCTGGGAAGAAGAGAAAAGAATTAGCCTGGCTAGAAGAAAGGAATGAGGGTGATGAGATGGAAAACAGAGATGTTGATCTGGACTCAGTACAGGATCAGAGATGGGAGGGAAATATGACTCTAAGTCACCCATCTGCTCTCCTAATTCTGGAACAGAATGAAACTGTACCCAGTCTGCCCAGACACAACTCCTACACGCCTGGGTGAGGAAAGTGTGCAGCATATAGATGACTCCATTGGATTTATTCCATTTCCACTAGGAGAATTTCTGGCTGCCTTGTTAGGGCAGGCCTTGGTTCCCTGAGCAGCATAAAGTCAGTATCTTCCCTGGGGGACTGTGAAACCTTTTCTCCCTGCTGTCTTTGAATTCTCACCATGGACCTAAGAATTATGGCAGCACTGGCAAAAACAATCAGTAGAAATATCTGCAAGCTTTTCGCGCTCACTTCACTCAGCATACAGACAGGAGATGACTAGGTCTCTTGATTGAGAGAGAGGCTGTGTAGATTCCTGAGTACAGTTGCCAAAGTAAAACACTTCAATTATGAACAATTCAGATAAGCTAGAGTCATAGACTGTAATGACAACTGAACTACACATTTCATTTTGTAAATGTTTACTAGCAAAAGACCTTAAAATTTTTTGAATCCTGCGCAGTCTGAATATTTTGCTTAGGACGTGGAAGTCACTCATTTAATGGTATTTCTGTTTGTACTTGTAGTACCACAACAGACAAATCCAGATCTGAATATACACGTCCATATTTATCCCCCACAAATTAAAGATAATTTGGATGAACTGCATATATATATCAGAAAACTGAAAAAAATTGTTTCAAAAAGCTTGTTCAAGTTGCTAAAGGATAACGGTCTACTTATCTACTACATCTTTATTTACAAAACCAAGTGCAGAAATTAAAAATTAAGGGTATCATAAATCTTAGACTACTCACAGTCAGAAACAAAACAAAACAAAAACACGACAACAACAAAACATTCTTCTCAAGAAAGTATTCTTCTCAATTAATGTTTTGGAGTTGATGGTAATATTTTTGTTATCTAGATTTCAATTAATAATTGATTTTAAATACACTACTAAGTGGGCTTTGTCAGTCAGAAAGCTTTTATGATTTGGGGTTTTGTTCCTGTCCTTTTTTTAATAACACACTTAGAAGGGTGGTTTCTTGGTTATGCTGTAATATATTCACTTCAACAGAATCACTTCCAAGGAAAACAACAGCAGAAGTTAAATGACAAAGCTTTACAAAGTGAAGCAGTAAGACCAAAACACTGCAACATAAAGTTGGAAAAAAACTATGAAACTATTCTGCCATGTGATAAATTAAATTATAAATGCACTTTTGTAGTCTGAAACAGAGAAACATTATACATCAAAATTCCAGCATAAAGTTTATACAGTCACTTCTTTGTGTGTGTGTGAAAATGTCATATTTTTATTTTCCATATTTTGGAAAAAAAAAAAGAAAGATGTTTTCCCCTTGTTATAATGTTATTGCCTTCATTGACTGCCTTTCAACTTTCTTCCTCATCAATCTCTTTAACATTTTTTACTTTCCATAATATTTTTCCCTCTTATTTTGCCATTGACCAAAAAATGGAAGCAGCAGACAGATGTGACTAGAAAAACTGGGTTCTTAATGCCAGTTGCCTTTACATAAAGGCTAAGCATTTTGTATGCAAATTGGGTTAAATCATCCCTTGACAAGGGAATGTAAGCACAGCAGAGGGTCTCTGTGCATGTCCAGATCCTTCTCCTATGTGTAATAGGGATATGACTGCTGTTCTCTGCAGGGACTTCAAAGCTTCAGCAGTGTGAGTGCAATTAGCATGCACCACTTAGCTGGAGAACTTGCATGTGAGAATGGACGCTGCTGCCAAAGACAAGATAAATGCAGCCCCAAGGCAAAGAGGCAAGAAAATCCAAATGGATTTTCTCCCAATCAGCAAGCCTGCCAAAACGAAATGGCTAGTGACTGAGCAAGATATTCCATCATGTCAGCATTTCCTCTTTACTTGCACATGCTGAGGGTCTAGGGCGAGTCACCACTTTACAGCTTGCCTCAGACTAAAAGATTAGGTCTCCACTGGCACTGAGTGGATGGGTCTCCATCTGCTCCAGCACAACTTGATTTCAGAGGTAGGGCTCCCACCTCCTTCCCTCTACAAATGAGCTTGAGCCCTGCAGTTTTCCCTTAATCCTTTGGTGATCACATTCATATGAAAGATAACCACATTGCTGCAGGGGACAATTCAATTTCCCAATGTGCTTTTATAATAGAGAGTCTCTGTTTTTTAACAGAAACACAGTATGTGCATGCAATAGCACAAAAATACAAATAACCAATATGACAACACTATCTGATGCCACTCTGTTACTTAAGAATCCTTCTCCTAACCCTCCCCTCATTCTCTACATTAACAAAATTACAGTAATATCCAAGCCACTAAGTAAAAAGGTTGCATATGCATGTAGAAAGAATTCTGAGCAGAATCATTTACTCTTGTTAGAAACCATGCATTTTATAGGTTATGCTGCCTTTATTTTTCCACTTGGTTAGAAGTTTATTTTTTATTTTTTTAAATGCTAAGTGCAAATACACTGTCGTCTAGCAAAAGTAACTTTTCATTGCTTTTGAAGTTTATTTGTCCATATCCTGCCTCCTCATCTTCTGTTTTCTTTCTGGAACATATATCTCTATCAGCAGGAAACACTTCATGTGATGTGTATTTCAAATAGCTCACTCTATGAATCTGTTTTCACCATACTTAACTTCTGCAGAACTTCAAAGTAATGTCCCATGTTACTTTGAGGAACATTTTATGGTGTCCTTCAGAGCACTGACTTATGTTATATGGTTCAGGCCCTCTTTATTTTCAGCCATGAAAATCAAGAAGAAAGGAGAAGATGAAGTTAGGAATAAATCATTTGTTGCACTACATACAACTACAGCCATTGTATGCAGCCACTAAATAACCTGCTTGTATGAGTTTCCATGTAACAATTCCTACAGTTGTCACAGAGACCTTGTGGAAATAGAAGGGGTGATTTTATAATTGCAAATGGAAGGAAACTGGTCCATAGTACAGTATCTCTGTTAGAAACCGCTGATCTGAAGTCTGGGATGTTATAAGTTGGCACCAAAATAGAAACACTCAAGTGATAGAGGAATGGACAAACCACAGGCCACCAGATAGGAAAAAACATGATACCCTAATGTGAGGCCCCACAGGCAGGAGAGAAGATCTGGACTATGTTACCAAAGAGGGGGAAAGAGAGAGAGAAGCAGAGAGAGGAACTACAAATATAAATGTACAATAGGACCAAAAGCAGAGATAAGGGAACCTATCACACTGTGTTACACTGTCATTTTATTCTTGTACCCAATATATACCAGTTAGCGTAATTACTTCTCCAATACTGAAAACTTACTAATATACCCATCTATTTGCCCATATATACACTGTAGTGCTTTATCAGTCTGATACAAACCCTATGGCAAAGACTGCTATTGACTGGAAGATGCTTCTGTTCAGACAGTGCATTGGTGGACCCAAACACATGCTGGTATCTCTATTTCCCGATTAACCTGTACTTTTTATTGACTTCTCTTTTAATCTCATTCTATTTAATGCCATATCATCAA
Source organism: Aythya marila (assembly GCF_965140915.1). Taxonomy (NCBI): domain Eukaryota; kingdom Metazoa; phylum Chordata; class Aves; order Anseriformes; family Anatidae; genus Aythya; species Aythya marila. Next base: position 59,035,305 of record NC_139043.1, read on the forward strand.
TTTTCTGGTAGCCAGATATTGTCATTATGTGGACCTGTTCTTCCATTAGGTTATAGTAAAACTTAAAGTTGCTGATAGCATATTATTATTATAAATTTTTCCTCTTCAGAGTGAAATTTTCATGACCACTACATAACATAAGGTTTTAAATTCATATTTATTCTAGTGTCATATTAACTACCTTCCGCCAAAATCTATCTAGGTATTAGTATGGCACACACCACAACAGTATCTGGTGTCTTTCAAAATTCAAACATTATTAATATATGTACTTTTCCACACAAATCTTTGTGTCTGCAGTGGAGAAATACCACCCAAAATAGCTCCTTCCCTCATTCTGAACTGCAGCCCTCTAAACCTGGCTGTTAAGATATCACTGCTGAAATGCCTGATGATTCTCCTAAATGGAGAAGGACAAAATCCCTGTGATGTTCTTCTTCACTTGTAAGCAAACCAGTGTCTTAATATATACAGCAAAATCAGGACAGGTACAGTGGCAATCAGGGGCCATTCAGCTTCAGCACAAACAGAAATTGGATCTTCATTACACTATACTGACTAACCTGAGAATGAATTCCTGGGAAGTTGGCTTACAGAAAGCTTTGCCAGGAAATCCAAATAATGCTGAATGAAAAACAGGTGGTGAAGTACCATGTGCTTTTGGTGATGAACCCCACCTGTGCTGGTTCTCTGCTCAGCTAAAGGTTGTTCTTGGACCATTGTAAGACAGGACAATGCTGCCTAAAAGCATAGACAGCAAAAATATTGATCAAAGACTGTGAAAGCACAAGTCAGCACTGGAACTAGTTCTTTCAAAATCTGCTGTGTCAGCACAGCTGTCAGCAGTGTAAGGTATAAACATATACCTCAAGAAGCCTATCTTCACTTAGGATGATCTTCCAGTTACAGACAAAATCAGTGATGCTGTAGCATTCATGAAAGACAGCGGAGAAACTAATCTCACTTCATCAGACTGATAAAACTTGACAAGAAGGATTTTCCTGTAGTCATAGCTTCTACTGAACTGATTTTGTATTTTGTAGAAAAGAAACTTCTGCAAAGACATGAGAGACCTCCCCAGAAATCATAGATTGGTTTATGCAAAACTTCATCCAGGAAAAACAAACAAACAAACAAACAAACAAACAAACAGTCTTGCTTTTCCTCAGAGTGCTTACTTGTTTCTCAGAAGACTTTGATGAAGTGAATTAATCTGGGATTTGGAATCTCATGAAAATCCTTGTCTATCCAAAAAAATGTGTTGGTGTTAAAACAGTCCGTAGCAGAATCCATAGCACATCATGTGAAAGAGCAAAGCCTTAAAGAATTGCATCTGTCTTTCATGGCAGCAAGTAGGGGTAAGCAACGTTGCATTATATGGTCCCTGCTACATGTTTTGTTTTATGTAACAGAAGAGGACAAGGCATCCGGCAAGCTTGGGATATGTATTTTGAGACTGCCTTTTCCAGACAAGGTGCCAAGGCAAAGGTAGTCAAATAGAATATAATTTTCTGTATTTGTGGCAGTACCCTTGTGGGCCATTCCAAATAAGATCACCTCTACTTTGCAAATAATTTTTTTGCTTCATACTTAAGGAACTTCAAACAGATTTGAGGACAATGACAGGCCAATCAGCTTTAATTATGTTCTGACAAACCGCTGGTTTAAAGGAAAGCAAAGTACACAGTACCTTTGGAAGAGCATGTTTCAGAAAAGATTCTTTATAGGTAGACACTACTATCAATGACTGTAACAACACTGATGAAGATACAGGAATTTGCATCTAGATGAAGAGTCTATCCCTTGGCAGGCTTACGCCACTTGACCAGATTCAGCCCAGAAGAAAAATTTCCAAGGGGCTAAAAACATTAAGGCTGTCGTGTTAGTCATGCTTCTGTGCAGACAAGAGAGTGCACTGTTCTAAATGAAGAAGCATGACAAGGTGACCAAGGGCAGTCTTGCTCTGCCAACTTCAAAACCACCGTAACACACAATGAAATCCACTTACATCAGACTCACTACATAGTCCATGGAAGGGGCAGGATACACCGGTAACCAACTACTCTACTGGGTAGTACATGAGAAAAAGTGCATGTGGACACCTGTCCATCCACTTGTCCCCATTATTCCCCTATGGCATTTTCATTCTCAGCTTCCCTATTACCTAACTTCTGGTAGAAACCAAAACTTCACTCAATGTGTTCAGTTCACATATAACCTCAAAAATCTCTTTGGGGGGTGGAGAAAAAGGACTTTGATCTCTGAAAAGGTCATTATACTTTATAGCTTTAAGCATGACATGCAACCTAGAAATAAATCTTTGAACAGACTTTTTGTCCATGGTACCCACAGCTGTCATCTATTATTGTTAATAGAAGTTTAATAGCAATGTTTCACAATCATATCCTTGTAAACAAATAAAAAGGAACAAATGCAGGGTGTTTGGCTTGCTTTTGTTTTGTTTGTTTTTGCCTCAAAAATAAGGATTTTCCAATTACATTTTGAGATTCTATATTGTAGCATGTGTTTTAAAATCCTGCAATTCTTTCAGTAGCAGTCAGAACACGTGTAATGAAGAGGGCTAGAAAAACTTGGAGTTTCACTACGTGCTACTGACGCAGACAAACAGGGAACAAACTCTGTAATGGATAAAGAACTTCAATTTCACAAACCTGGCCTCCATCTTCCAAGAGGCATTCCTTAGCAACCACACAGTAAGCCATAAAAGCCACACAACAAACACATCTTTACTGATCAGCTGCTTGATTATTTTTTTTTTTCTATCGAGTATGCCACATTTTTCAGTTAAAATTCTGGTAGCATATCGAGAAAGACCAATGTCACTAATCTCTTGACAAAAAGAGCTTACTTTGCAAATAGAGATAGCTTCATAGCATGCATTCACAAAGCAGAACATGGTGAACACATCGTGTTGAAAATGCAGTGATTATGCATCTTTAGCCATGGAAAAATTTCTTCTTCTACAGTTCCAGAAGACAGTCATTTAATTTGTCTGTATTAAATTTCTGGAAAAAGCTTCCCCCATGATAACCATGGTGCCATATCAGTAAGTTACAGATGTTAGAGATGTTAAAGACACATGGGAGGAAAGTTTTGCAGTTGACAGCAGATAGAGTAAAAATTTAACTAACAAATTAGATACTAGGACACCAGGCTTGTTTGATGGAGAGACAGCTGTCTCAAAACTAATTTGGGCTTTTCTCAGGAAAATGGTGCTTGATTATGCGAGAAGGTATAGTAAACAAAGTGATAACATCACCTAGTTGAGGCACTTCACAAAGAGATGACTGGAAGCACAGAAAACTTTATCTGTGACCTTTCATTGCATAGCAAGATTGCATGTGAGCTGTCAACCTCAGCATGTCAAAAATCAGGTTCTTTGCACATAGGCAAATCCCCACATAAGAAGGGCACAAAATAAAAAGTATAAATTATGAAAAAGGCATTTAAAATATATGTTATTTCTGCTAAAAATCTATGGGGAGAAAATGGGGGGAGGGGATGAGGAGGGCGTGTCTTTTTCTCAGTTCTCTCTCTTAACACCAGTAGGGATATCCCTATAATAGAAACACGGATAATTCGTTTCAAGCTGCTGATGTTATAGCAAAGGTATGCATTATTTTGCTGCAAGTGGTTGTAGACTTCCTCTATTCATATGAAGAAAAGAAAGTGCTACAACACAACCTTTTCTAACTCTTTTCCAGACCATCCACATTACTCAGACTAGCTGGTAAAAACATGAGCTACTGACCTGCAAGGACAACAAAACTTCATGAGAATGACAGGACATTTTCAGAGTGTTTCCTCTTCCTACTATTTTAAGGAGGAAGCTGACAAGACTCCTACTCAATATGAACATTAAGGAGTACATGAAAAACACAAAGGCAAATGAAAAAAGATAAGTATAGGGAAAAGGGTAACACAAGACTGAAAAACATGAGTGCAGAAGAATGGATAGCAGCATTTATTTTTTTTTCTCTAAATACCTCCTTGGTCTCTCAAATCTTGCTTTCACTCATTATCTGTGCTCTCCCACTCTCCTGCTTCTCCAAAAGTCCCTCAGAGAATAGAGTGAGTATAAAGAAGCCCTTTTGCACTGAGCCATCAAAGTCTTTTCTGCCTTTCTTTTCCAAATCCATTCCAGGACCTCCAGCCCCCTGGATGTGATGATTCCTACTAAAATGAACACCAACACTCTTCTAAATCTCCCTTCTTATGAGATATCCCATATAGCTGCAACTTCAGCTTTTAAGACTGAAAAGAAATGGGGACATCCTAAGAAAATCCTCAAATATCTTACTAGTGCTCCTGTGCGATATGAGTTTAATAAAATCTAGCTACAATATTCTCTGCAAATGTACTAAGTTTGCAGCTAAATCTCAGCCTTTGCACTGATTCCCATATTCAATGGCTATTCTGGGAGGCCCTGATCTGCTTGGAATAACTCTGCATGTTATCATAGGATTGGATCCCAAGAAACATTGAAATGTATTCCGAGCTGTGGCACAGACACTAACTGGTATCCAAAGCAAATCACCAACTTCTTACTTGATGTGTCTAGGTATATTTTAAATCACTGATTGCCTCCAAAGAGAAGGATTTTTACTTTACATCAGCAAGGACTGTGGTTTTCCAAATTCAAAATAGAGATTTAGAGAAGTAAAATTTCTTTTTAATCAATGATTTATCTGAGGAATGTATTCCTTCTTTCTGTAGGAACAATGATCAGAAATAAGTTCAATTTCTCCAGTTCACTTAACAGAGGTGTTTGCAACTTATAGACAACAGATTAAGTGCAGATAGATCTTTTCCACTAGTTAAATGTACAATGTACGTTGTATTAGTTTACTTCTCCTTAGCTTCAAGTCAAAAGAATGTAGAAGAAACCACTTCCATTATAAGTTTTCTCATATGCAAATTCAACTACTTGTTCAAATATTTGTGAGAACCATGACCTTGCCAAAAAGTAGAAAGAGGCAAACTCAAAGACTGGCCAAAGAAAATTAATAGAAACTTTCAAACAAAAATGGCCCATCTCCCCCCATTCAATGTTCACACAGTTCCATCTGTTAACTAATGCTGGTAAAGTGATTGGAAGTTTAAAAGTCTCACATTAAGTTAGAGACGGGCACAAATCAAAGCTCTGGAAGGGAACAACCTAAAATTCTCTAATGGTTTGAATTCAAATCTACTTGGCAGCATGGACCCATCTTTGATTTAATGGCTAAGTAACAAATATTTGTCTGGGAGAACATGAACAAACTGCTTCCCGAACATAAAACAGAATCCCTTTGAGATTTTGGACCACACAGTCTTGTTCTTCCTTAATGGACTCCAGTAATTTGAGAAATTACTTTTTATCTCATCAGTAAAATAGAAAGAAGGATGCTTCCAACACACTGAAGTATGCTAAGACTTTTAAATTATTATTATTTTTTTTTTTACAACATAAAACTTTATCAACATATCCATAAATGTTTGGCAAATTAAACCATTTGGTAGAGGAAGACAGAACACTTCCAAGATACATTCAACTTCAGAATTAACCTTATGGGGCCTAATCTCACTTATCTTTTGATCACATCTGAGTTCTTTAAAAACTATTCCAGATACAGGTTATTAGCTTTTTGTCCTAATGAACTGTTCTTTCTAACCTCTTAAGAAAACTGGGCCTTGCAAATACTAATAGACACTTTTTTTTTTTTTTAAGGTACTTATGTTTTGTCAAATAAATGTCACCTCATGACACCACTTAGCAGTTTCACATAGCTTGCTCTTAACAAGTAGGCAAATGTCAGAAGAGCCTGAGTGAAAAGGGACCTGAACATCTAAGGAGACACAGATTGACAACCTCTCAAACAAAACACTGTATCTTCTGTGTTTTCAGATAGGAGATTGGATACTAATATCTAATGTTCTTCATTAACACCAGTATGTTAGACAAAAGTTGCTCTTATGAAATCAATATAACAATCTGATTTTAGTACAGTGGGTGAAATAGACTGCCTGTGTATGATTACACAAAGTCCACTGATAATATAGTAAAGAACATAAGTAACTCACAGAAAAAAAAAGTTAACATTTATCTAGATAGAACTATTTACTTAGGTTTGCATTTTGCCTCGCTATGATATTGAAGTTTGTTGTCTATAAAGAATATGTATTTTCTGTCTTAGCTTTGATTTTTTTTCTTATTATTTCTGTGTTTAATATTTTAGTTTTTTCCACTTCCTGTGTAGTTTTAGAGTTCAGCTGATTTACAGTTCTGTTTTTATTGTTTGTTTGTATAATTTGGTTGAGGTGTAGATAGCTGTCTTTTTTTATTGGTTCATTAAATTGGTTGTTCCCATGGTAACTTTTTAGTGCATTTTTTCCTGAGGTTTGAAGGATGCTTTGGGGCTTTTCTGTGGTGGTCTGGTAATCTTCATCAGACTACAACAACATGTCTTTATGTTTTTCCCCACGGTTTGAGTGTCTTTGTTTCTTAACTCTTTGCTGCTTACATAGATCTGGTGGCCTCCTGTACTGTTTTTATTATTATACTGGCATTTAAATGAAAGTAAGGGAACATAGGATGTAAAATCCATACAGTAAAAATAGCTATGTGATTTAAATATAGCCTATGCATAGGTCTTTATTCATTGCCAATTTAAATACAGTCTGCCAGGTGCTCCTGTCTTATGCATAGAAGTATGTGTAATGGTCCCAGTATGTGTTGGGCTTAATTCTGCGTTGAATGCCCCAGCCCTTTTACAACACATGAGCAGCAGAACAACAACTTCAGATGCAAATTGCCTGCCCCAAAAGAATTTATTTAAAATCTTCAAAAAAAAAAATTATAAGTAATAACAGGTACCTCAACATCTCTTCTACAAAGCTCCCTGTCCAGGACAAGAGACCAAATTCCCTGAATGCCATTGCATTCCATCCATGGCAGTGGCCAAGGAGGTCCCTGAGGCTGTTCTGCTTTCCTGTGAAAGCTGGGTACTTATGCAGACAGCCGCAAACTTCAAAGAGGTGCAAAACAAGCACGAAGCTACTTGCATCCCTTCCCTTCCCTGTCCAAGTACAGTTAGAACTTGTACAAGTATAGATATGCTTGTAAAAGTATAACTTGTACAAGAACAAGCACAGTTAGAACTTACAACTCAGAACAGGGCATCAGACTCACTGTGTAATGAAGAGATTTGAAACCATATTAAAAAACCCTCTGTCACAGAGCTCCCAGCAGAGATATGACAACAGTAATGATGTCTGTATTCTGAGGCTGTTTTTTGAAAACCGGTTTGTTAGTTTTGTTAAAACACAGATTGCCTAACCGTGCAAAAGGTGTGCACACACTTCATGTATAGTACATCAGGCAGGGAAAAAAGAACAGACCCATACCCTGGTACAGCTCAGTGCCAGAGAGGTAGTTGTTCAGTTCATTCAGCTAAACAGAAAAAGGAAGCTACACTGAAACAAAGAAAAAAAAATAACTTTATCTTGCTGACTACTGGAAGTGTGTACATGCTCACATTTACTCAGAAAATCCAGACTTTTTTTTTTTTTTTTTGCTTTATTTCCTATGAAATTCAGCTTGCTACTTGCTGGACTGAAGATATCAAGTAATATTTCATGTCAAGCTCCTCAGTTCCTTTTATAATGCTAACCGTTTACACAGCTTTGTAGACCAAGCAATCCTTGGTATGAAGGAAAAAAAAAAAAAAAAAAAAAAAGAAAAGAATAAGCTATGAAATACTTTCAGGAAAGATTAGCTTTCTCCACTGAATTCTGTAAGACTTGATTCTAATTGTTCAAAGAAATAATGTTCAAATAGTACTGACTGAAAATTTGACATTTTATTTTATGAAGACAATTCTGCTATTATAATTCTTCATATCAATTTGTACCAAAGAAAATGTACAAAAGAAAGAGATCCAAATGCATAATGTGGATTTTTCCTTTAAGAATGTGCAGAAGTTGAGAGGCTGGACAAAGGGTATGTAAGATCAGATAGGAGGGGGAAGGGAGATTTCTGTACTCGAAAGAGAGAGAATTTTAATCCCTTGGGGGAAGCATGCAAATTGTCATTTTAGCCACAAGTTAAGTAAGTGATTAATAATGGGAGCGGTGCCATGCGCACCATCATTTTTCAGTGTCAGAAAGGAAGCAGCTTTGAGATCTGACTCAAGCTATCTGCAGACTCAGGCAGACCTCAATCAGTTAACGTTCTGTTCATATTTGGAAAGTAACATTTACAACCCAACGAACTACAGGTGGATTTAAGAGATTTCAGTTAGTGAAATCTTTCAGAATTCTGCAGCAGTTTTGGAATAAAGAGGAGAACAACACACAGAAACAATTCTGCCAAGGAATAAACCCATGTAATCCTAGGTTTTTGTGCATGTGGCTTGGTAGATGGAGCTGGGATTGCTTTAGATTAGTCCTGTTCTTTTTGCCTAATCTTTTACTTGGCAGAGATGGATTATGGTAGTGCAATTGCCCTTGTAAAACCTAAAACTTGCAGCCTGTACTAATTTTGAATACTGCATTTGGATGGTTTTAGAGAAATACTATAGAATTTAATGGTGAATGATATCCTCTCCTTAAAAAATATTTGTAGTGTTTCTCAGTCATCCCATAGTAAGTGCAATTCTGTGTTAGTCTACAAAGTATTTTAAAATGTAAGCATTATGATTACAGCCAGTAAATTATATAGACTTCTCAGATGAGAGAATCCCATCAGATTTCCATAGTAAAGCATTGATTTCATTCTTACTACCATTCTGTGGGATGTTTCCACAGGGAAAACTTGAGCTAAAGCAGAATCTCTACTATCTTCCTCTTGGCCTCCAGCTACTACAGAGCATAACAATTATAAACTGATAAATCACTTGAATGGTTATGACATCTTCCATTGACTAGGAGGGCAGTGGTACATACACACATGCTGCTGCCAACATTAAATAATGTCAACTGAATTAAGTAAATGATGATTTAACCTCAGCTAAGCTTTTAGGGGCAAACTTCTTTTTCTCTCAAATAGGGGTGATGGTTGTGCTTCCTACTTTCAGATCTTTTTACATTTTAGAAATCCAGTTTATGTATTTTCTGATTTCAGTGAGCATTTTTCCATGCTGAGAGAGAAGAATATTGGAGCTGAGTCCTGTCATTTAGATTTAGGGGGAGAAAAGGCTCTAGTGAGTTTGAAAAATTCTTGAACTCACGCTGATCTGTAAACAAGAACAAGTTTCATATGGAACAGATACACAAGTGTGCTTTATTCCAGAATTATTTGCATCCTACAAAGTTTTAAACATTTTACAATATTAAGAGCTATTAGTCTTATCCTTCCCTGCTCCTCCCCAACCCCTTCCCCCAGATAAATTTTCAGTGCTCCAGTAACTGATAGGCACTTCCAGTGGCATAACTGTATTTGTTTAACTATCAGCCTTTGACCCAAAAAGCAGTTCTCACCTCTGCCAACACAGTTGCAATAATATTTGTAGTGGCTCACTAGGATATATGGAGTTTGGTCATCCTTTTTCCTCTTCGAGGAGGGAGAAAAAAGAACAGCAGTGTGGGCTGGGAACACAGAGATCATCAGGATGAACTCAAGTTCTTGCTAGACTCTGACTAAGTGTAAACAATCATTTGCTTCCCAACAAAGATGGTGCCACTTCTATTTGCCAGCATGAACCACAGCTATATGCAACCATTTCAAAACATATATAAACACCCTCTACCCCATTATTCAAGATCTGATATTCTTTGCAACAGGTACGATAGTAGCTTTATATCATAACTCCACTTAGTCCACCTTTTTGACACATCATTTGTTTTTTGCCTTTTTTTAAAAAAAAATTGTCCCTGTCTGATTCTATAGGAACCCTAATATATTTATTACAGTTTTTCTACTGTCACTTATCAGCTAAGAAAGATTAAACATGTGGAAGGAGTAAGAAAGTGTAGTTCATACTTCACTCATGAAGAGAGCTAAATTAAGCAAAGAATTTGATTTTCAAAGTACATTTTTTTAATAACATCATTATAATGCATGTCTGCTCAAGAATTATAACTTCATAATGAAAAGAATGCAGAATGGATTTTGAAGCATCTGATTTTCTATGCTGGTGATGAGAAGAAGCAAGCCTGTTTTTTACTGTATATTCTCTGAGTGGTGAAATTCATAGTAGCCTCAGTCTTTCCCTTCCCTGTACTGTTTGCAGTACAGGGAAGGCAGTATAAGCCACAGTATACAGGGAAGACACAGTATACAGGGAAGACAGTATAAGCCACAACTAACTACTTAATGGGGTTATCACTAGCTGGGCCCAGTTTTGCTTTCCACTTAGAACTGGGAAGACCATTTGATTTTAACATAAGAAGCAAACAAGAAAGAGACAGTCACTATATGTTTGAGAATATCAGCATATCTTATTCTTTAGAAAACAAAATATAAACCTTTGCTTGGCAATACAGTCATGCAGCCAAATATCTTTTGTCTTGACAATAAAATATGCTCTGGCTTGAAGGCCAAGAGACCTCTTTATTTCCAAATCATTTAAAACAGTGCTTAGAGAATTTATTTTTTTTTCTTTGTAACACACTCTGGAAGCATCTCCTGTCCCAAAGTTACCTTTGTTTGTTTTCAAATGTTAAAACTGCATACAGAATGAAATATGTTTTTCCTTCAAATTATGCTGACATCCATCTGATTTCTGTGTGGGGCGAAGGGTTGCTGAGATGTCTGAAGAAGCTGAAGAGAGCAGTATTTTGATTCTAAAATGTTTCTAGATAACCTAAAACTTCTCATAACAATTGTATCTTTATTCTTTACTATTTGGTTTGTTACTCTTCACTGAATTCTGAAAACGAATCTTTAGCTAAAAGAGTTAATACAAACAAACAATTTTCAGTAACATTTATCAGGAAAAGTTATATTCAGCTTCACCTTAAGCAGAGAATAACTTACTACACTTTCACTGAAGTACAACAGATTAACCCCTCACCAAACCAGTGCCCATCTTTCTTTCCATTCCTGTACATAGTTCTCTCTCACACACAGTTTAGTTTCTTGCTCTCATAGGAAAGGAACTAAAACACATACCAAACAGAACAGAATAAACAAAAGGCAAGTCCACAAGACAAAGCCACTAGGACACTGGTTAAAATATTTTCCCATGAATCTAAAAAAGATAACAGTCACTTGCTTATATGTCTCCTTTCATCCCTGAAAGCTTTAAAGTTAATTCATGGTTTCATAACTACAATAAAGTAACCATGCAGAGATTAAAATCAGGGCCTCTTTTTATTTGGATATCAACAGTATGAATCCCACCCAGGTCTTTCTAAAAGCAGCCTTGGCTGACACTCCAAAATGCTTCCTCGAGTTCATCTTCAGCCAAATAAGAAGTGGTCTGGAAAGGATTCATCCTTTTAGTGTACACAGAAGATCCTCGTCTTGGATCTATAAACCGAGTCTTTAAATTCCATTGTAATTACTTTGCAGTCATAAATAGAACAGGCACTATTTGTGGCAACCCAGCTGGCTTTTTAGACAAGGTGCACACATCTTCAAACTTAGCCTTCAAGAAATGAGCTGGGGACAATGACAGAGACCTGAATATGACAACATCTAAATTATCAAAAAGGAAGACAGACAAAAACAAAAAGCCAAACAAACAACCACCCCCAAAACAAACAAACAAACAAACAAACAAAACACAACCAAAACACCAAACCAAAGAAGAACAGCATTTCTTAAGATGCAGTAATAGCAAAAAGAATTCTTCTGTATTGAGGAACATTTGCTTAGAAGCTGGATTCCCAGCTGGATTGTTTTTGTTTTCAAAGAAGACAGGGTTGGTGCAAATAAAAAGGTCTGCTACAGTAAAGTGCTTTAAATCATTTAACTCTTAAGACATGATGACTTAATAACAGTCTTTCACAAATAACTGAACTCTTCACTCCAAATTTAAGAATAAAAAACAAAACACTATTTTCCCCAAGAGACATATTTTTGGACAGACAGTCATGGAAATTTAAGACTACTGCTAGGATGAATGCTTGTTAAAGATTTTACCAAAATTACAAGTCGTTCACAGTCCCTCTGATATCTACAAATGCTTAGCTTCCATGGATGCATATGCAATGGCCACAAGTCCCTCCATTTTTAGCTGGGATACAATTATTTCCATATAGGGTGTCTGCCAGGGTTTCTCCTGACCGACAGCATTAGCTGGCTCTACCACTGAATGGAAAAAGATATTTGACCATCAACAGTGCAGATGTCTGTTTATAAATTTAGTATGAAATGAATATTCTGTAGGTCTTCCAATGTTCCCAATGTGCCTTGCTGTGCTTTGAAAACTTTAGGAAAAAATATATACTAGAATTTTCATATAGTCCACAGGAAAATATCACTGAAAAATACAGATGATTTTTGGTCACGTTGTTTAGTTCAGCATCTGATCCCAAGACTGGACTTAAGTAAATATTGATGAAAAATACTTGTCACTGCCTCCAGTGGTGTCTCTTAACAAAAAAAGACACTGTTGTCTTTATCCATCCAAGTGTGAATGGGAGTTTTAGAAGAACTGATTTTCTAGGAGAGAAAAATGCATTCAAACTGATCGTTAGAAAAAATTCTGACCAAATAGAAAGGTGTGTGTGTGGGGGGAGAGGGAAGGAAGGGGAACTCAAGAATTGCCTAAAAAGTGTTTACAGTTCTATGTGATAACAATATGAATGATCTGTAGAAAACATTAACTACAAGGGAAGACTGAAAGAACTGGAACTTTATCTAGACAAAATACGACAGAAGAGACATTATATGATTTTTAAGTTAAAAAAAAAAAAAAAAAAAAGACTACTGCAAAGGGCAAGCTAGCAATCTGCTTCTCATATCCATAGTGACAAGAAGTGATGGGATTAATGGCAGAAAAGAAATTTTTTAAATGTTAGTGAAAAATACCCAGGAGTAAGGGCAGTGAAGCTCTGTAATATATTGCCTAGGGGCCTTAAAGAATTATTCTAAGTTTTGGAACAGGTTAGACAAACATCTGTCAGGATTAGCTCATTCTGTCTTGGAGCAGGGAGATAGACTAGGTGATCTCTTCTCCCTTTTAACCCCAAAATTCTGTAATTATTAGCCAAAAAAACAAACAAACAAAAAAAACAACAAACACAATCCCACAGTAAGAACCAGAAAATATCTTGGTCTGCTAGCAAACCGAAGACAGTGATTAAAAAAAGCAGTAGTCTACCACTGGACAAAAATGGCAATTTTCTAACAATCTTGCAAAATTTACTTATAATCCTGTGAATCTTTCAACATGGGTCTTCAATCTGAAAGGAGTGAGATCTGCTTTTATTACAATTTCTTTTTGAAACAAAATCATAATTTTTCTCAGGAAGAAAAGGAGTCATCCTCTAAAATTCCTTTTCTTGAGAATGGAGGCTAAAAACTAGAAAGCAATAAAGAGGCATTCCCACAAGGTGTAGAAGACCTATAAGGATACTGCATATGATGAGACTCGGTTCTTTTGGTGCAGATCTGCACTGCGTAATGTCTCATTTGCAGAGCCTGCTGAGTTGCCAGAAACCAAGCTAGAAATACAATCACAGGCTGTAGAATTATGATGTTATGGGCTGAGAAGAAAGGATTTTCACTGCAGAAAGCGTAACCCCACTAGCTAACTGGTGGGAAGAATTAGGATGGCGTTTGTAAGTGGCATCATGCTGCATCTAGTGTGCATACCATCCTAGGTCAGTTGTGGCTCATGTCTACTGAGGTATGAAAAAGAGTGATGAAGAGTACATCAGATTTGCTATTTTAAGCTAAATATTTTTTCAACTTTGTTATACATTTGTTCAATTTCAGATCATTAAATACTAGTGGAGTTAGGGAATGACTTGAAAAAGTCCTGTGCAAGATCCAGGTATAGCTTTCCAACAAAATGTATTTTGCCTGTGAAGCAGAATAGCTCCACCCAAGAAAAGAAAAGAAAAGAAAAGAAAAAAAAAAAAAAAAAAAAAAAGGGTACAATGGTGTGAGGACTTACCCGACACCTCACAGATGGGAGATGTGAACCTTCCATGTTCTGAACAGATACCTCTCCTCTTGCACCAGCTACATCTGCTGTTGCACTAGCTACATCATTTCTCAGATTAAAACCCAAGATACTCTTACTGAGGAGGAACATGTTCCAGCTCTGCATTCTTTGAAATATATGCTCCCATTAACAGCAGCTTTGACAAATCATAATTTTAAAGTCAGCTACATATGCAAATATTTTGGTCACATTTCTAAAAATCTGTGGTTTGCTTCCCTTTCTGCACAAAATAAAGATAACCTCTGTGAGAAGGTGCACTCCGGAGTCTCTCACAAGTGCCGGACTAGACCTGTACCCACGCTGGCCCTCTTCCTCACAGTGTCCCCATGAAAGTGCCCCTGCCAGAGTTCAAAGGCATTCCAGAGTGGGCGCTAATGAAAAGCAGCAAAGCCTATGCTGGCTCCTCATCCTCCAGGAAGAAGAGTGGTTACAATGAGTGAGAGAGACAGAGGACTTGTGCCAACCCAAAGGAACGGCAGGGAGCTCAAGAAAAAACACAGAAATGTGGTTTGCAGTTTTTTTGCTTTGTCTTCCTTTCCTTCTCCAGTCGCTCAGCTCAGCCCCCAAGTTTATTGCTTGTAAAACAGCATGAAGAGAATGTAGCTGAACATTTCAGGCCAATTAGTGTCCATTCAGATTAATCCAGAACCCCTGACTCGATGGAGTCCCTTAATGGTTTCTTTTCCTCCTTATTCCTAGAGGGAATTCCTGCACCACTGCTTCCCAGGAGAAATATGGGAAGTGGTTAATTCAGGATGAACACTCACAAGATCTTTGCCATTCCAGAATAAGCTGAATTAAACTATATTGGACACAGGGTATATTTCATACCTATAAACCAAAACTCTTAATGTTTACAAAATGCTACTTATGCATTAATAATACCACTTAGAGAACACAGTTGTTGTTGTTTTTTTTTAAAAAAAATTATGATACTTTTGTAAAATACTTCAAAACAGCTAATTATGTGAAACACACAGCACCTGTCTCAGATTTGTTGGAGGAATAAAAGCCTATCATCACCTTAGGGAGGCCACCTGAAATGCAGGTAGCCCTTCCAAAATGTCATCACAGTAACCCTCCACCAACCTTCTGGAGCTATGATGCGAACACAAACAGGATAGGAGGCTCATGTTTGTGTTTCATGCCTGTGCAAAGGCCTCCCTGAATTAAAAAACACAGCTGGTTACAGCATGCAGCTTTCACCAACTGACAGTGCTGGCATCCCTGGATATAACAGAGAAATTTAATGAGGTTTCAATATGTCACACTAATAGAGCTAAATCAGATCTCCTATGACTGTCAGTGACGTTATCCTACTAACTTCTCACCCTGGACATATAAATGGTTCCTGAAGAACATGACTTATCTGAGCATTAAATTGAACAGGGCTTAAATAACATAATTAAAGATAATATGAATCTACTCATGTTAAATATGCTGAAAGACTTCAGACACTAGAATAAATACAGTCTAATCCCTGGGGAAGGATTAGTGTGATAAAGATGACTACAGTTCCACTGTTTAATTTTTTGTCATGTAGATGCTCCCTGTAGACACTGCAGAGAGATTTTTCTAAAATAGAAAATTAGGTTCTCTTTCTGAAGGCATGCAAATCCAAAGCTTAAGAAAACAAAATGTTATTCAACCTTGTAAAAACAGAAGGCTAAAACTGCCAAATGTGAAATGGTATTGAATAGCATTCACACTCATCCAACTTAATGAGGTTTTGGACTCTAGGTGCCAACTCTAGTGCCTGGGGTGGAAATACACAACCTATGCACTGATTTAATAAATCATAAGTTATAACTTCTGTAATGTGCTTAATATAGTCAAAAGGCTGTAGCTTTTTGAATTAGGTACATAAAAACAGAGAAACACAAAGGCATCTTCACACAAGTAAGCAAAGTCATGTGTGCTAAAGATTGGATCAGATGTCATCAGAATACAGGATTTGATGATATATTAAGATTTCAGAAATTCACTCAGATCAGATTATTTGCTTAATGGTTCTGAGAAAATGAGGCTTCTTATGTCAAATACTTAGTATTACCAACTACTAATTGAATAAACTAAATAACTGCTGAGACTACCACGAGAAAAGTGACCAGATGGTGGTGAACTGACAAGCTTTCTGAAGAAAATTAATATAAATATACACCAGTCTTACTAATCTGTATTGGTTTTGCCATAAAATAAAAATACTGTCTACCTACATTGAAATTAGCAAAGAGAAAAACTTATCTTATAGACCACCGAAAAGCTTCCGGGCAGGGATGCATATATGCAATACATAATGGTCTGTAATAGGATTTATACTGTCAAAATTACAAGTCAATCCTACATACAATGTTTCACTTATGCAATTGGGGAAGTAAGAAATTTGAATTTATATAAATATATGACAAAAAATATTTACAATGCTACTAAAAACACCCTATGCCTAGGTTATTAATTATCGCTGTCTGACCCTGAACTTATGTAGTCAATGAAATAAGATCTGAGGCCTCACAGTAATGTAGAAATATCAAGATTCATAGAGGAACATCTGTATTTGTTTATTTTTAACAAGCACTCTATGTTGATGATGTCAAAACATCCAAACCCAAACTCAATCACCCTAAAAACTGAAGAAAAAATTGAAAGTGGACAAAGACCAAGTTGTAAAATTTTAGTTAAGCAGTCTGTTTCTGAAAACTCAATGAACTTGTGAGGTTGTGATAAAACTTTAACTTCAGACAGCCACTGTCATAATATTGTAGCTACATTATGCTAAATTTTAAACACACTGTTCTGTGTGAAGGAAAAAAAAAAAAAAAAAAAAAAAAAAAAGAATGCTTTACATCTCATTAAGCTAAGGTTATTTTTTTCTTCAAGCCACAAAACTGATTGGAGACAAAAGCAAACAAGCCCAAATACTGGGACAGGCATAGAATATATGCTCATTACATAAATGGCATTGAGAATACCCTTCCTATTCTGCTCTCCTAAAGAATCACTAAAATTTAATTACCTAGACCTATTTCACCATACCTTGCTTCAAGAAATAAAAAAAATATTAATAGATATCAGTGACATAAGATATTGCTGCTGTGTTTATATATAAAATATGCATGTCAAACTCAGACATCAAGTCTTACTTGTGTCTTCATTATTAATTACATAAATGACATTAATTACATAAATGACATTTTTTTATATTATATTGAACTTCCATGGCATTTAATCTAAAGTGTACATTCTATGCAGAGTATAATCTATGGTAAACATTCTATAGAGCATATACAAGAAAGCAAAACATTCTCCTGCATTTTTTTTTTCTAAGAACAATATGTTTTTATAAGTGAAAATTGGGGGGGGGGGGGGGGGGGTGGAACTACCAGAAATTCTATCCTATTTTTTCTAGCATGAGAGAATGGGAAAGTTTTTGGCATTGTCATGAGGTCACCGGAAATACAGCAGTGGTGAATATGAATAAGTCTTCATTAGGTGACTGCTGCTTTGTGGTCATTACTTGGGAATAGCTCTGCATTATCAAATTATTTTTATTGGCTCTAACTTAAAGATACCTTCTTCAGTTGGTGAAAAAATAATGTTCCTTCTTCAGTTCTAAGAACAGCAGCCTAAGGCTGGAATGCTCTAAAGAAACCCAAGCTTTTGTAAAATGATGTCATATGCCAACTGTGCCAGGCAAATGTGTAGTAATAGCTAAAGCATTCTATAATTAAAACAAGTCTCTTGTTAAATGAGACTGAAAGTGATCAAAGCTCTTTTGTCTGCTCAGACACTTGATAGATGTGAAAGGAGTTTTGCTTATGGTGAAGATGGCGCTGTGGTTTCTGTCTCCATCTTAAGTGGTGATAGAGTGCATCCTGAACTATGCCTATTGCTATTAAAAGTAATATCACAAAATGAATGCAACAAATGGGGACTTCAACACAAAATTAGACAGGTATTGTTTGCCCTTGTAAGACACAGAGTGGAGCTTTAAAAGTCTGAAACTATTATTTAAGAGTGGCAAGGCAATAAAGCACAAAGATGTGTCGATAGTACTGCCAACAAAATTCTGTCCAGTCAGGTTAAAGGGACCTGTCGGTACCCAGTAGTCACTTGGTTATAGTAGGTGGTACACAAGTACTCATTTAAATTGTCATATTTCTAGAACATTTAGTATTTACCAAGAAACATTACATGTGAGGAAATACTTTTAAAACAAATTCTTTCATTGAATCACACTCCTCAGCTAAGGATATTATACTTTAAACTTTATCTTTAAACTTTATACTTCACCTTAATTGACAAAAAAGTTGACATGGCTATCAAGCCCATCATTGTTAAGAAAGTATAATTTCTCATCTAAGTACACTTCCATACAGTTTTTATATGCCAGATTTGTTCTTCCTTCTTGGACTTGCAGAAGTACAAACAGGAGGCAGACTGTCCTAACAATAGCACCAGTCATGTTTGCAAGAGAGACATATCCGGAAATTTTAAATTAATACTTCCTCTCCTAACATTTCCTTTGTACTCGAAAGCAAAACAAAAAACAAAAACAAACAAACAAACAAACAAAACAAAACAAAAAAAAGAAACAAGACAAAACAAAGCATTACTTAACTCACATAGCTCAGCACCCTTTTTTAAAAAAAAATAATCAGTTACCTAAACCCAAAGCATCAGGGAACAAGGTTGCATAATCCTAGTAGCAGTATAAGGCTGAAGAGGCAGGCAATACAGAAGAAACAGATTCCAACTCAGCATAATGGTTTAAAAGCAGCTGTTTAGTGCTAAGCTCCGTCCTAAGCATTTGCTACCCCTGAATTGAAGATGAGCATAGGAAAGATACGAACAGAACCCTACACTGCGTATAAATATATTGAGCAAGTGCGGAGATGGCAAGCCCACACCCAGCAATTCTTACATGCAACCACATAATTCCTTGCAAAAGTTGGGACCCTCTTTCAAAGCTAAATTTAGACACCAGGAAGTCCAACTAGTTCTTGGATGGATTACAAATTTTGCTGCAACAGTCAAACTCTTGCCACCTTTCTCATCCAATACCCAATGAAAATGCAAGAGCAAGCCAATATAAACACTGTTTTTCTAGTATACAACTTTACCTATTGCAAATTAATTTCATAAATAAAGTGATTTTCATTACACAGCATATCAAAGGTTATTTCAGGTGCAGAGCTTCTAGCTCCGATACTCTAATACAAGAACAACAAAAAGCATGAAACATTGTGTAAAATAACATATGTAAGTTCCACTCTTTCTGACCCAAAGAGCACTGTATTTTGAGCTGACTTCTGTAGTAAAGCTAAATGGAGTACTCCACTGCAGTCTCTTTCTGCCTAAGGAAAACAAAATAACTGATTCACAAAACGCACAAGAATTACCCAGATTAACAAAAAATAACCAACCAACCAAAAAAAACCCTTACAATATTGACCTACTTATAGCTCATCTGCTAACAGTAAATCATTCAAGGTAGAAACCACAATGTAGATTTTCAGAAATCTTTTTGTTTGACCCGTCTACACTAGAAATCCTTTCCCATTACAAATGACCCTTAATCAGATATGACATCATTTCTCCATTCAAAGCCATCCTTTTTCTCTGACAGTATCAGTGCTATATAAAAATGGACCATACTGTCAAATACCTTTTTACACCTCCTGCCCAAGTCCAGATACTGCTTTGAAAAAAAAAAACAAAAACAAACAGAATATGTGTTTGTGTATACAACCATACCATGCTATGCAGACAGACCAAACCATGCTATGCAGACAGACCTTCTGAAAAGAGGCTGTTCAGGGTGTTCCTAGATATACTGTGTTTTTTCCAGATGTTTTGTGACCACTAATGCAATTAATTCTAGGAGGAATTTGACCTGTCTCTAAAATGCTTCATCACTATAGGCAAGCATAATGATACCCGGCTTCCTGGATCTTTTCCAGAAAGTTTTCATATTCATCTTTTCCTTATCCCTGTTTTAAAGCATTTCTAGCCAAGAAATATTAAACATCCCACAGTAATGGATTAGTGAACTTCTATTTCTTTTTTTTTTTTTTTCTTTGCAAATCCTAGTGTAATGTCATTTGATTGAGCTAGTGTGTCTATCATCTCTCCTTAGATTCAACATGGGGACAAAATGGGACTGCAATGCAGCTGCACACTTGTTTTCTTGTCACATGATCTATTGTACTGTGGAGTTTTAAGTTCATGAGGGCCTGGCAGCATTGTCTTCAACTAGCTAGATTTGAGAAGGAGCAAAATAGGTCTTCATCTGGGGGTCTCTGTTCCAACTCTACCATCTATAATAATTGTATTTACCCAATGATGTTTTATCAAAAACAAACAAACAAAAACTTAATTCTAATAAGATCACTGTGAAATCAGTATTTCTCATTGTGTAATCTGTAATGCTTTACTAATGGCACCCACAGAAAGCCAAAGAAAAAAATGTATGTAGCCAGATATATATTAAAATGAGTGACAAAATGGAAACATTAAATCAAAATGCTTTGCAAGGAAGGAAGAGAAATAGTTTCAACTCTCCATTGGTGTTGTCACAAGGAAGTAAAAAAAAAAAAAAAAAAATGGTGGGGGGGGAATTCTTGTTCTGGGCAGCACAGAACAAAACAAAGATGGAGAATAGTTCTAACAAAAGTCAGTGGGAAAGTCATCTAAAACTGAGAGATCCCCAATGGGTTGTGAGACCAGGCTGCTACAGCTCTGTAAACCTCTCCCAGCACAGAACTTCTAATTGTCACTTCTACAGAGGTCATCTGGATATCTCAGTTGCTGTGCCTCTCTCAAGACACCTAGTAAAGGCTCTCCTCTCTTTTGTCTTAACTTGCTATGAAACAATTGGGAATGAAATAAAAGCAGTTTGTCAATTACAATGGGCACCAAGAAATATTAACATGTAAGGAATACTGGTAATGTGCAAAAATGAAAAATTAGAGTTCATCAGTCAGACTCAAGTTCACACTTCTTTCTCTTTTTGTGACATGTCACCTCCCTAACCAAAAATATTATGATGATACAATGGAAAGTTGATAAAATAACAACAAAGTGTTCAAAAATATCTTCAGGAAATGACTTCAGTACATAAATATATGTTAACCCCACTACTCAACATGGTGAATTCCCAGCAAAGCTCCGCTTGGTGTTGAAGCAGAAACAATCAAAGCATTATCAAGAACTAACATAATTCAGCATAAGTAAAGATGCTCCAGGCCAGTATTTTATACTGTACTAACTTCATTCAGCATGCAATTCTAGTTTGCTACCAGATAAGTTTTTAGACAAAATTTTACTTCAGTATGTCCACCAGTTATTGGCATATTATAGTTATTAGAACCTCATCTATTTCTACAAACACAGGAAATGAAGTGCCTTTTTTTCTTAAAGGAATAAACTACAGAGGTAAAAACATGTTTATTCTGGTACAAGTGTCTGTATTAATAGGGCAATTACAGAACTTCTGAAACAAGGCTGCATTTGAGTAAAGTTCTGGAATATCTTTTTCTGGTTAAAAATAATCATAGAGAAACTTGAACAGGTTTTAAAGCTACAGCTTGATCTCCAATCAGTCAAAACATGCTGATTTCTCTCAAAATAGACAATTATGTGCTACTGAAAACTTAATGATAAATATGGTTCCAAATATTTCCTTACCTTTTATGTGTCTACTGAATCTAGTCACCTCTAGTCACCTAAGGGTGAAGTTGCCCTGCCAAATTATAGAATAGGGAAATGTGTATAGTGATATATTTGTATAATAGAAATTTTTACAAAACTATAAAAACTACTTGCAAGTTATTTTCTCGTGCTCTCCAGTAACCTGCATGCAGACACATAAAGAACAAGTTATTGCTGCATATGCTGTTAGGAAACAAAAGCAACATACTACATTAAGCCTTGCATTATGAGTGTTCACTGTTTCTACCCCTAACATATTATATATACACACATTTTAACACACTTCTGAAGTACTTCTTTTGTAGTGGAGAGTAGGATCAAACAACAAAAACTGACTTATTCTTACAGTGGAAAAGAAGGAAAACCTTGCTCTGGAAGCTGTTGTAAACACAAGAGCTAGTAGTTTAATATTCTGGGAGTCGTATCAATTGCCTCTGTGTTTCTATTAACTAAAGAGACATTTTCAGATTGATTGCTCACCTGACTTTTAACTATCACATTTTAATCAGTGTGGTAGGAGCAGCCTTATTCTCCAGAACAGGCCTAGTGCCTAGCAATGGGATACTAATCCATGACTCTGGCTCCTGGAAGCTGTAACACACAAGAAATAAATAGTTATAAATAACAATGGATGATCCGAAACACCAGCTCACATCAGTGCCCTGTGTCTACTAGCACTTCTAAATTTTCTGCCACCAGCAGAGCTGAAATTGAGCCAGTAATTGTGGGAAATTTTAGAAAAATATGTCAAACGTAGACAAGATAATAGTGTCTGTCGCCTTTTTTTTTTTTTTTTTTTTTTTTTTTAATAGCATTGTGGGGTTCCATTTTTATTGTCTATCAATGACTTCCAGATTGTTTACTCAGTTCACAAATAAAAATTAAAAGGATTTTGAAAGAGAGTGGTTAGGAAAAGTCACGGAAAACTGGAAAAATACCAGAGGATTTCTTAAAAATGTAAGTTGTATCAAGCTTCAAAACACAAAACTGGAGTAATCCTGACAATAAATATTCAATAAATTTATGAAAATAATCCAAAACACTATGACAATTCCTATTGTCTTGTAAAACAATAAGCATCCACCCTAGAAGCAAGCCAAAATAGTTTGTTTTATAGCAGTAGGACCTTTTGTGCTATCATTTAAACTGATGGAATGTTCACAGCCAAGTTATTTAATAAGAGGGTTTATAAGATTACTTCAGAAATTTCAAACACTAATTTATGATATTTACACTTGTGGGTTTACTGAAGCCCAGATGGTATAGTATCAGAGTCATACTTAGGGCAGATTTTATGCTAAGCTTTGCATTAATTCTTATTCAAAGCTTTTAAGAGTTCACCTTTATCTTGTATCAAAACTGGAATTGTGGCACAGTTAGAAAAATACAATTTTCTTCTCGATTGTACTGAACTGATTGTGTGCTTCATTGAAATTAACTTGGTCTTCTAGTTGAGAATCACCAGGGAGAAAAAAGGTAATGAAAATATGTACAATTTATTTCAACTGCATCATGTCCAGAATTCATGACTTGGAACAATGAACGTAGAGCATGGAATTTGGAACACAAAATGCAGAATGTACAACATGGCATTACTCACACCCTGGCAAAGACTGCTCACAGAAACTAAATACAGTTGGCATTCTTTTTCATTCAAAGTGACACAACATTCTTGCAGAGTTCTGGATTCTGGAAATGTGCCTGAATCAATAGGGTGTTTTCTTTCGTGATCCTTAACCAAAACCTCTGACAGGTGTTTAAGTGACATAGTGGGAACAGTGGGAACTGAGAATGTCATAGGCTGATGACAATTTGTCCTAAAGGTTCATTAATACAGTTGGTATCCCATTTACATAATTAAAAATGTTTTAAAGGGTCAATATATATCATAAACAAATCACTGTTTATTAGGAACTGGTACTAATCATTATGTTATCAGGACATACAATGATGAATAAAAAAAAAAAAATCACATGTATTTCTTTTAATTTAAAGTTCATTCTAAGTTACTTCAACATAAGCAAAACTATTATTCAAACTAGTATAATATTGTGAAAAAATCTGACACGTTCTTTTCTTCCTCTTCTGGGGCCAGTTTCTTCTTCCCTTGCACTTTGTGCAGAATTTTACAGCTTTGGAGGAGACACTACCAGAGCTGAATAGCAAAACCACACTGGGAAGTACAAGATGACCAGATGTCTTAACCTAGATTATCTGGTGAATATCTCACACTTGCATTTGTAAATGTTAGCTAGCACATGCTCTTCCATGTCTCTGCTTATCCAGAAAATAACATAGCTGGTAATGTTTCTCTCACCAGCTTCTAAAGCTAAATTAAAGTCCATAAGCCAATAGAAAATCTTTAAAATAGTTATGCTATAAATACAAGTGTTATTTTTTCATCCACCTTCATTCAGAATGGGTTTGTTTCATACTTTATTATTTTAGGAGAAAAGATAGAAACATTACAAAACCATCTTTGAACTGTGAAATGCATGGTGAAAAACTAATCTTTAGATTATACAAAGGCTGTTAAGCTCCATAAATTGATTAATCTTACAATTATTTAATATTTTACCATTATTTTTACAAAAAGAAATCAGTTTAGAGGACAGTCAACATGAACTGACCCTACATAGTATGGGAAACAGACACTGTTGCCCCAAAAGGCATGGGAAATGGAGAAGAATAGGAAATTTTCTTCCGGTTTTAAAACATCTTACAGAAGACTATGGCATGTAAGTTCAGGGAAAAGCTGACATAAAACCCGCTCCTGCATCTGAAATTTCATACTATGCCTCACTTTCATTGCAGTGAAAATATAACATTTGGAATGAAAGGTTTACAAGGAAAAAAAATATCACACCAAATTAGGAAATGAAGTGTACAGCGCAAAAAAAATCAGTAGCTTGTGAGACAGATTACTACTACAAGCAGAGCAAAGTCATGCTCCCATCAGACTTTGATTTCTGTGTAGTTTGACTCACCCATTTCTATTCTCGGAGAAGAAACTTGACCACATAGAAATCAATTTGCTTTTCTCATAACAGATACTCTTCAAGATTAAGAAATTCTCTGTTTGCAAGAGGAAGACAGCATGTAACTGAATCTGCCAAATAAACCAAATTTTATTCAGGAAGTAGATACCTTTTCACAGGAAGGCAACAAAATGTCAGACACTTACTTGGGAAAAGATAAAGATGTGCTTAAGTGTTTTACTGTACTGAGGCCAGGAATAGGACAAGATGACCTTGCAAAAGATATTACGTAACAGACAAGTGACACAGAACAAATACATAAATTAAACCCCACCTTTTCAAAGATGCAAGACATTAAAAAAATAAAAATACTCTGGGCCTATGTTGCAGCTGGAGACAAGAAGGCCTCTGACGGAGTAGTTTGACGGAGTTGAGGTAGTTTGTTGAAAAAAGATCACTTACGTTAATTCTTTGACTAATTGTTACCAAAAAAAAAAAAAAAAAAAAAAAAAGATTAAATGACAGAAATAGATATATATCTCCCAAGGAGCAGGAGCAGATGGAGAGGAGAAATTACAATCAGAACACGAACTTTGGGTGTCATAGCTTGTAATCAACAAGACTCCAGAATGCATGAGAGATTCCTGATCTCAAACCTCCAGAGGCAGACATCAAGGGATTCCTGATCTCAAACCTCCAGAGGCAGACATCAAGGGATGCAAAGAAGAATATATAGACCAAAAAGTTTCTTAAATCAGTGGAAATACTGATGATGAAAAGTAAAGAAAATGCAATTCCTACATCACTTATTTAGACAAAAGTAAGACAAGTAGAAAAAAAAAAGAAAAAAAAAAAAAACTAATAGAAAGCTAATAGAAACACTTTCTTAGTGTACTTAGGGACACAATGTCAGAATACAGTATTTCATGTAAACAAGGTAATTAGTGGCAAACAAGATGACAAGAATGACTGGATTTAAGAAACAGCTGTATCTAATTTACATGACAAGTGACTTTGTCAAGTCCTTATACTGAATACATATTGAAGTTCTATAGTGGGCATAGAAAATTACTAATAAAAAGTTTCAGAGGTGTGGGGAGTGTGGAATATATGCAGCAGCGATATAACTTGTAAGTAAGCAAAAAACCAACCAACCAACCAAACAACAACAACAACAACAACAACAACAAAAAACAGCAAACCTTAGCAGATGTTTTCTGTCCAGAAGCTAATGCAATACCTGGGCGTCCAGGTAGATGATAGGACCAGCAGTGTGCCCTCATGGCCAAGAGGGACAATGGGATCCTGGTGTGCATTAAAAGGAGTGTGGTCAGCAGGTCAAGGGAGGTGATCCTCCCCCTCTACTCTGCCCTGGTCAGGCCTGGAGTACTCACCTGGAGTACTGTGTCCAGTTCTGGGCTCCCTAGTACAAAAAAGACAGGGATCTCCTGGAAGGAGTCCAGTGGAGGTCCACAAAGATGATATGGGGCATGGAGCATCTTCCCTGTAAGGAAAGGCTGAGAGACCTAGGTCTGTTCAGCCTGGAGAAAAGACTGAGAGGGGATCTCATCAATGTGTATAAATACCTGAGGTATGGGAGACAGAGAGATTTGGCCAACCTCTTTTCAGTTGTTTGCGGGGACAGGACAAGGAGTAATGGTCACAAGATAGAGCACAGGAAGTTCCGCACCAACATGCAAAAGAACTTCATGGTAAGGGTGATGGAGCACTGGAACAGGCTGCCCAGGGAGGTTGTGGAGTCTCCTTCTCTGGAGACATTTAAGGCCCGTCTGGATGCCTACCTGGGCAGCCTGCTCTAAGGACTTGCTTTGGCAGGGGGGTTGGACCTGATGATCTTTTGAGGTCCCTTCCAACCCCTTCAATTATGTGATTCTGTGAAAAATCTCTGCAGTGCCAGTCCTTGTCTGCATCTCACCTGAAACTCCCCAAAGCCTACTTCTTTCAGTTACCCTGTTTTGCTCATTACAGAAAAGACCTTTCATGCTAGAGGAGAGCTTATCCACATGCGATGATATTTTGTCTTCTACAGTGAGCAGTCCCACCTGATCCAGAAAGAGATTTTGCAAAACTTTGTCAATAAATCATCACAGGATGAGCTGTCTCATCCTGGAGAAGTTTCCTCATGATCCCATACATTGCAGGCTAACCTCAGACAGCTCAGTCTAAACCTCTAAGCACAAGAAGTGATCTAGTGATAGAGTGACCACTTTCAAAGCATTTTTTTTTTTAACTTCTTATTGTAAGTCTGAATACTCTTGTAGGACATATAAATGTCTGATGATTTTTGGATTCCCATCTTTAAATTCTACAAAAAGTGGAGTGTTCTGTTCTGAGACTCAGATACTTTTGTATTCCAAGTCACCATGTCCTCAAGACCCCCTAAGTCTTTTTTTTTTTTTTTTTTTTTAAAACATAATTTTCATTGCAATATGGAGACATTCCAACTGCATTCAAAGGACCAAGCGATGCTACCAGGAGCAGTTCACCTACTTCTACAAAGGTCTTGAAACTGGTTAACCTACTCTGCGAGAAGCCCATAACCAGCTACTTTCCCTGTTTGTTTCAGATCGAAGAATATAGGAGTAAAAGTCTCCACTGTTGATAAACAGCCAGCTTATCATGGCTAAAGAGTTCCAGTGTGGCTTTTAAGCTAAATCAGGTACTTGAACATTCAGATTCATAGCATCTGCAAAACACTCTTTAACCTTTTTATTTACATTGTATGTAAATAAAAGGTGGAAAAGCTTTTTTTTTTTTTTTAAAGTCCAAATGGAGTTTGTTTACAAGTTTTTGTTATCCCCCCGCCACTCCCCCAATCCACTTTTTTATCTCCTGCTCTTAAATATGTAGCATAGTAGGTATCTTAAGGAGAAAAATACTTCAAAACATCATTCTGCTATTGCCTTGGATGAATTTCAAGTCAAGATCAGTGCATATCATTCACCAAGCCTTAGATACCTATAAAATCCATGTTTAGCCATTTTAGTTTTGGCAAAAATCAATTATAATACTTTGCATTTCATGCTAGCAACCTAGAGAACTGGAAACAGCTGTATTCCTCTGTCTTGCAACAGTACACAGAAATCTGCACAGGAGTTATGTGGCTCTTGATTTAGAAAACCACACTGAAGCAATGATATGAGAGAGACTGCCAGACCATGGAGGATCCATGAGAGAAACCAAGATACTTCTGCCCAGCAGATGAGCCCATTTCCCAGGGTATGCTCAAAATCCACTGAGAAAATACTCATGGAAGACAACAGTCCACAGTAGAATAAAATCACTAAAAATAAAATATTACAAAAGCAATAGAGATTAAAATCCACTGTTAGTTTAGTCATTTCAGGAAAAGCTATGTGTACTATAAACTGCTGTTGGAAACCACATTAAAAGCCGAGGAAAGGAAAGGAAGAGCTCATGAGATAGGACTAAACAAAAGTTTTCAAATGCTGTATGGAAAGACAGTGCTGTTAGTCTGACAGACTCTGATCAGTGAGGGAACGGTAAGGGGACAGAAAGAGGGTGACATGTGTAGGAAACTACACAAGTAAAATGGCTTTCAGCTACAGCATCACACGTGTTTCTTTACAAGTTCCTAGGCAGTGGCAGGGCCCTTCCAGGCTGCCCTGTGAGGTGCAGCTGGAGATACCCCACACCGGAAAGGGTAAGACACTGCCCAGCAGTAAGGAAAAAAAGAGTGAGAGAAATCATTTTGCCCATGGCAGTAATTTCAGTAAGTGCTCTCCCTGTCTGTATCAAGACCCATGAAAGCTTTTTTCCATCTTATTTTCTCCCACCCATCCTACAGAGTAGGTAAGAGAGAGGCTGGGTGGGTGGCTGGCAGATGGCCAAGGTCAACCCACACCAGTGAGAAGCCATATGCTCTTGTATTGCCTAACATGGTCTTAAAACCATTTTTATGCTTATGCACTGTTACACAAACTACTTGATATCTCTATTTCAAAAGGTGTGCTAAATGATAGAGAATTCAAGCCAAAGTGTTCAGGCAGCATGCACCTTAGGTAGCATTCCTGGAGCAATTTATTTTTTATTGCAATTGTGTGCAAGGCAGCACAACCTGGTCTTTCAAGACTTATTAGTCACTAACTACAGATAAGAAATTAATAAGAAATTAATACACAAACAGGAAATCTGTGAGCACACATCCCACTGTCAGAGAGGCATATGAAGATTAGATTGAGGTAGATGCAAGACAGGGGTTTGTTTCACTAGAACTTAAAATACTCCTTTTCACATGCTTTAGAATTAAAATTTAGTCAGTAAATGTAAACAGTTTCCTTCAGCAGGCAATGGATTTAATTTCTGCTGAGGCAGAATATAAAGTGGCACTCCAGCTACCAACTTCATTTTAGCTTGTGCCAGTGCTGTTTTTCATTTAATTGAAGAACTTCCATCAGTTTAAATGAGCCAGGTTCAAGCCCTTGAAAGACTGTACTTTATGAAGCACTACAAGCAATGAAACTTTTCACAGTACTCAACAATTTATTATGACTTTTTTTTAAATCATCTCCACCACAAACAGTGAACTCTGTTAATTGTTTCTCAATCTTTTCATGAGTGAAAACAACAAAAGTTAAAAATGTTTTTTTTTTTTGTTTGTTTTCATTGTTAAATGGAGGGCAATAATTTAAATTGATCAAACTTTTGAAGACTGATATAAGCAAGCCTTTGCTGAGGGATTGTAAATTAACCTTATTTAAAATTACCACAAGGAAGATGCACAGAATTCAATTTTATTTTAAAGAGATTTCTAAAAAGAAAAAATAAATTAATTAAATTATGGTTGTGAATTTTTGACACCTATATATAGCTGCCAGTTAACAGGATTTGCATCCCCTGAATAAATGCCAAGAAAGTGATTCAGTAAACCCCCTTATATACAGATTTCCTAAAGTGCCATGCAAAAAGCTTTTATTAAAAAAGATTTAAATTGCTCATATCTTAAAATAACTTTAGCACATGATGTAAAATATACTGTAGTCAGTCTAATTTTTTTTTGGAATTTCAGAAGGTAATTAAGCCCTCATTCCTGGAACAAGAGCTCTGCTATTATGATTACCAGTGAACTATAAAATTTTCTCATCACAAATTTATATTTTGTCAGAGATCATCCAGGAAATTACCATGAGAGAACAACTGCACATAGGAGAACATTTTTAGTAGGCTGATTAGGCCACCTATATAAAAAGACAATTCTCTACATATGTGCAGGATGATGACTGAATGAGTAACATTAGGGTCTGCTTTGATCTGAACAAAGATGAGGGCTAAGTAAAACTTAAACACAAAACGTAAAATTGCCATGAAATGGAGTTTCAGCACGAAACTTTCACAAATTCAGCTCAGACTAGTCAAAGACCTTTGTTCAGAAATCAATCGATTTTGATTTTTCTAGTTTTTTCTGGTGAATAACTCATTCTCATCCATCACTACCCCACAAAGATATAGATGCTAACATTTTTTAACCCTATAGTTGGTAGCTGGGGGAAAGTGAATTTGGCCAGTCAGCTACAATGAAACACAGGTAGTTGTTCTTTACTGAAGGACACATGAATCCACAGCCAGGGCAGCTATTCAGGTGAACTGATGATTACATGATGGTGATTTCAAACTTTGATATTCATTCTTATGCATACTTACACATATCTATTATGTACAGAAGTACAAATCAGACAATAACTCATGTGATGCGACTTGCTGGATGAAGCGTCCCAGTCACTATTGTAGAGTCTTTTTTTAAATAAGAAATTATTTTGAATAATTTACAGATATTAAAAGTTATAAGACCACAAAAAAAAAAAAAAAAAAGCATAAAGGTGGGAGTTGGGGCTTGCCTGCTGCCCCGCTCCCCCCCATGGAAGTAAGAGTAAGTTTGTAACCCCTCAGAGAAGGGGGAATTGTCCTTGTCCAAGACTGCTATAATCACAAGCAAACGACCCCACAAGCTGTTGCATAAAAAGGAAACTGTGGTGCTTCAGCCTTGCTTTTCACTTTTCTTACTGAGAACCAGAAGAAAGATTTTTCTTTCATTCTACAAACAACACATTTTTTGTTACAGTGATTGAATATCTTTTACTTTCCTGACTCATTTAGACAAATACGTCCCACACATCCAAATTCAAACCTTTGAAATATTTTTTCCAACTATTTTGATGAAGTAGTTTATCACATAAGGTTTAACAATTAAATTATTTGAGAATCTCATTGCTGAATTCTACCATGCCTTGGTATACAATAATAGAGAAATAAATATTAAAAATCTTAATACTGAAATGTGGTTTAGTTCTCCAATTGAGCAAAGCTAAACTACGAAGTTTAAAAACTGTTAATAGTTTCTACTCTTTCTTCTCTCTGTGTATTGCCTTAACCCTTGAGTTTCATCCAACCTCAAATAAAGCTCTGATGGTAGTATTAAGCAAAGTTTTTAAGGGGAAATTCTCAGGTTTTTTTTAATTTATTTTATTATTATTTTTTTTTAAAGAAAGTGGCAAAAAGCAGATAAAACTTTTACAGACTCGATGCTCTCCCTGTATTTAATTCAGCTCCCTTAGTCTAAACACACACAAAAAATAACTGCTAACTGACATGTCAGAGCAGAGGGAGGGAAAATTGAAAGCTAAAAATGTTGTAAGCAAGGGCAGTTGTACGTACTAAAACCACTCCAGAGAGCAATGGACTTTGTATGCTACGCTGGAAGGCATGAGATAGATTTTTAACGTTTATATTGGAGCCTGTAGCATTAGGGTCAAGGCAGATGTGCAACCCAGCCCTTGGCTAATATTATATTCACTGCACACACTTTAAACAGAAACAAGTGTGCAGCTGCCAGTAAACCTTTAGCTCTGTCTTTTTCTTAGTGATTTTTTTTTTTTTACCTCAGCTTCAGCACAACTTGTACAATTTTTTGGTACGGTTTGTTCATTATTTATCTTCCTCATGACCATCTAGACAAATGTAGATATTGTTTCCATAGCTACCATCTGTACATTGCTTAAACTTTCCCCTGACCCAGGCATAAATTCCTACAAAAGCTTTTTTCAACAGCTTTGCACTGTCCAGAGTGGCAAATTTTCATTAGACCTCCTAAATTCAGATAACCTAGCTTTCAACATACATTCATGGATTTTTACAGGTCACTGCTTATATAAAATGATGCAATGCTATTAGAGATAGCAAAGCAGGAAAAAAAATATCTTGTGCAAGTTAATCAAGCTTTGTCTACAGCAGACCTCAGAATACGAATGGTTACACATCAGAAACTGATATAAAACAGTGCAGCTGAGTCCAGAGAAATACAAATGTCTGACTCAAGAATAAAGGACTGTTGGGTAGTGCATGGAATACTGTATACTTTACTTCTTGAAGGTAAAAAGCAAATCCTATGTTAAATGATGTGGTGTACCAGAAAAATCCTTGTCTGAAAAAAACAGGTACAGAAAGGTCAAATCTCCAAACATTTCAAGGTGAGAAGCACAGGAAGCCAGTCTTTGTTTGGAAACACGGTAGCATTTATGACACCTAGACTAACTGTTTAATTTCACCTGAGGCAGAAATCCAAATCTACTAAACTATTACCACAAACCACACAGGATTACAACACATCTAAGAGGTTGTGTCATAACAAGATTCTATTTTTGAATAAAGTACAAGAAGTATTGAAAGGAACATAAGGGTCCTTTGTATTTTGTTAATATATGTCCTTCAATAGCTTACTATTTATATCCAGAAACATCATACAAGAATGTAGCAATGCAGGGCACATCATACAGTCAAGACTCAATTTTATTTGTTGCCAGAAACAAACTCCAAACAATAATGTATTCTTTTTAGTAAAATTTTCATTCATGTAATTATTATATCAATCTCCAAATATCATATTCCAAATAAAATAATTTAAGTTCTCCATTTTCAAACTTTTGCCTTAAAAAAAGAAAAAAAAAAATTATCCAAAACAGACCTCTGTTAATACAAGTTGATTATATAACCCCATTCAGAAAGTCATCAGATTTTACCTCTGAATTGAATTTGGCCCTTTTTTATTTTTTTTTTTTTGCAGCCACTGAAGGCAATTCCACCTCATAAAAATAATATTCTTACCATCAGAGGAGCATTTTCCAGCCTAAATTTAGTCAGTTAATATCCTTTTCTTTCTGGGCCAGCAGTACTCCTTAGCTTAAGTACCCCTTCTCTGACCCTAGCATTCGTATTTGCTATGCATTTATATAGATATATTATATATTTCCCTCCAGCCTTCAGTTTATGAGGCTAAACAACAAGCTCTCTAGTTTCTCTCCTAAGGCTGCTTTTTGATCCCAACTTCCATCCTAATCAAAACAATGGAGTTCTTGACTACAACAATCTAATAATA
The DNA here is from genome assembly GCF_965140915.1 of Aythya marila. Taxonomy (NCBI): domain Eukaryota; kingdom Metazoa; phylum Chordata; class Aves; order Anseriformes; family Anatidae; genus Aythya; species Aythya marila. Next base: position 59,068,523 of record NC_139043.1, read on the forward strand.
TTGTAAATTAAGACCAAGATATTAATAAACAGGAGCTTAAATGTAGGCTCCTAAAGCTCCATTTGGGCAGCCAGGAGATTCAGAACTGAAAAATACATAAATAGATCCCAAATTCAATTAAACTTGCTGGGAGGGTCACACTGAATTTTAAAAGGAAACAGCCTTAATATTGCATCCTCATTTTACACCATCTTTATCATAAAAAATAAAAATTGTAATTTATCTTTTTTAATATATATTACCTTTAATATTGAAATCGTCTTTATTTTTCAAGGATGTGGTGTTATCATAATTTACACAGACAGACTTTCTACAAACTAGGAAAAGAGACAGGAAATGAGGGATGTAATTCCTGCAGTTTATGAACTCTTTACTGCCATGTTTCCAGGGTTTGAGTTAAATCATTGTACCAAGGAGAGGAAAATAAACCAAAACAAACACCCACCACAACAGTGGAAAAACCTTCTATTTAAACTCTCTTGCTTTAGCTCTGCATTACACCTCTTCTTCACACCATACTTGAATTCCAACTATTTTCTTGTAACCTTCTTATACATATCGAACCTCACACAGTCAAGAATATCACAGGAACTCTCTGCTAGAGTCACACCTAACCAGCATGAAGAGAGCATTGAAGTCCTGAGTCATAGTGTAGTGCAGTCCAACAGAAAACAGGAGAGTATAAGGGGTTCTCTCTTTGAACCATGGTTAGATTTGGGTTTTCCCAAAGTAGCAGATATGTAGCATAGCACAGAAATATTTACAGAGAGCAGAAATGCGTACCTCCAGCCTCTTCAGCTTATGAAGGGAAAAGATTCAAGACAGCTCTGTGTTGCTTGTCAGGATGTAAACTTGGTATGATGGGAAAGGACAATGGGATATTGTACAGAAGACAAAGACACTAGTAGTATGCTGAATACAATGGAAACAACGCGATTGAGGTGATTTCAAGAAAGATATTACTTGCTCACTAACTTGTTCCTTTGGTTTACCCTGCAAATGACCTTCCAGGAGTCCTTTCTGAGTCACTATATTCTCACTGCAACTCACAGAGTGCTTGAGGTGAAGGAGGAACCTAACACAGAGCTGTATCTGTTATAGCCCTGCTGAATTTTCTGTGGTTGCTTTAATACCTTCATTGATTTTATTTGAGAACTTGCATTTACAAGAAGCAACATGGAAAAAAGTAGAGCTCAAAGACAAAAGAAAGGTGAAAGGGAGAAAAAGAAAGGGCAAGGAAACTTTTTAAAACAGTGAGATTAGAAAAAGAAAAACAACAACAACAAAGAGGTGTTGTCTGCCAGGCATTGAAACTAAAACCAAACAGAAGTAAAGCAGATTTTGAGTGCTCTATTATGTTTTGCTAAAAAAAAAAAAAAAAAGGTTTTATTATTAGACAAGTTTTATTATGATTGTAGGAAATTTATTATATTTCAGAAAAGCTTAAACTTTTTTTTGAAATGAACTCATCTGTTTTCATTTCACAGTGACATCTTTGTTTAGAAAATTGTCAGTGTTCAATTAAAAAGATTTTAAAGGCTTGAGAAAACAAAATATTTTGCTTCTTTCTCTCCCCCAACTTCCCTCTGTTCTCCCCCTGTTTAGCAAAAAAACCACCCATGTTAATTTGAATAAAAATACTTCTTAAATTCATCCAAAAAAAAAAAAAACAACAAAAAAAAGAAAAATCAACATTGATTCAAATACAAGGTATAAACTAAAATAAAGGTCCTCCTAGTAATGAGAAGAGAAGGCTTGTTTTCTTCTTACAGAATTCTGTAAGTGTTTGGGGAAGGGAACAACTGAAACACTGCATTTTCACAATAGCTTAAATTCAAAGCCACCAAGATGTTTTTGTGTCTAGAAGTCTCTAGAAGCAATCACTTTGATGGCCAAATATTTCCATGTAATGCACACACCCTTTCCTCATTTCTTTGTTAGGGTTAAGAAAAGTAAGAGACTAGGCAAAACAGTTGCATACACATTTTTTCTTGCACCTCTAACATTTTTACCCATGGTAGTTGCTTTGCATGAGTAACTAGTTCCATCTCACACTATCTTCCAACTGCCTGAAAGCTAAAGCGTTACTTGTATTTGTCACCACAAATTATCCCATCAAGTATTACATAATTGATCATGTACTCAAAAATCATGACTGCACTTTTGCCCTTGTCCCACTTGCTTTGTGTCATTCACTGATCATAAATTTCTCAAAGGGTGGGCATAATTTTGTTTTGTAACCCAGAGAATAAGATGGAATGGAAAGCAAATTAAAGTAGTCAACACATTTTATAACATTATATTCTTTTACTACTTTTCTATTTAACGACTAATTTTGTCCATGTACACACCTACATGCTTGAGTTGTGAAATTCAGCAGGAGACTTACATTGCTTGTACTTCTCCATCATCTTTAAGACACACCTGCCAACTGCAAGTTAATAATTTCTTATCATTGTGTCCACCTACTTAATTTATAAAATACAGAGTTATTTAGTACTCACATAAAGCAAGTGTAGGAGACCTTAGCTTAAAAGTCTGACACACATGGAAACATCTTTGCTTCTCTCCTCTCTTTCTAAGCTTGAAGATGAATTCAAAGATGAATTTAGTTGTTACTTCCTGATAGGAACAAAGTTTTCTTCCCCTCTCTCATTTTGTGATAGAAAGTGGTCTTTTTGAGTACTTGATATCAACTGCTTACCTTGTTAAAACCAAAGACATACACCTTAATCACAGAATTTCTAGGTTGGAAGAGACCTCAAGATCATCAAGTCCAACCTCTAACACTAACAGTCCCCACTAAACCATATCCCTAAGCTCTACATCTAAACCTCTTTTGAAGACTTCCAGGGATGGTGACTCCACCACATCCCTGGGCAGCCTGTTCCAATGTCTAACAACCCTTTCGGTAAAGAAGTTCTTCCTAACATCCAACCTAAATCATTGATAACTATCAAACCTAACATCCAACCTAATCATTGATAACTTTGCTATATCGTTATGTGAACCTTTAGGGATTTATCTTTTATGTGTATATATGAATATATATGTATATGGTATAACCCTAGATATTCTGATGATGATGCACCTTATTTTAGCCAAAAGGACATACTGACCTCTTTCTACATCCGATAAAGGTCCCTTTGCATGCCTTGGCTATAGTTAGTAGCAAGGCAAACAAGGAGACAGGATATCCCTTGGGTTACTCTCCATGTTGAAAAGAGAATTTGAGATCCATTCCGATGATGCTCATATTCTCTGGAGCTCTGTTTTATGAGTGATTTTTTGCAGCAGTTGTGAAGGATACAGACAGAAGGAATTTGATGGCTTTTTGCTAAATATGGTCAATAGTTCTTGTAACTCTTGCTGCTGTCTGCTGTAGCACGAGAAGCAAACTACTTTGGAAATGTTACAAGCAGGAGTTTCCCCCACCTCCTTGAAACAAGGAGATACCACACATAAAAGCTTGATTTTGGCTAGGTAATACATATTAACCCCTGGTCCTAAGAGCAAGTGATCTCACTACAAAACACAACAATAACTCATCTCAGTGAATTATCTCTTAACATACAGCCAAAACTGCACATGTTCTCACTAAATGTTCTTTGGAACAGGAGGAAAATATATAAATGTGAAATTACTGTGGCCTTTCACTGTTATAAATTAAGGAAAGATATATTTTTGATACACCTAATATTTTTCCCTCTTTCTGAATGATAGTTGAAATGTTTTTCCTTGTCACATTTGAACTAGGTCAGAAATGTGATCCTTTTCCAAGAGGCTCCATGAAAGCAGAAAGCTTTGCCATTGAATTTAGAGTGGCCTGGGTAGCATCCTATATCTAGTCCTGCATGCTATAGTAGCATGCTATATCTAGTCCTATATCTATGCAAATAACTGCTTCTGTTTCACACCTTCTCTTAGCTAGTTACCTTAACACCTCAGTAAAATAAAAAATAAAAGTAGATTAAAAAACAAACTAAATTTCAGTACATAAAATTTTGCTACATAATTCAACCTTTTAAATCACAAACATACCCATTAACTAAAAGTCCACTAATGTAGAAATACATAATTTTATCTATGTTTTGAAGGAGATGACAAAGATGCAAATAATCAGTGTTTATTTTTCATATTGCATTAACACCTAGAGGCATCAGTCTTCATCAGAATCTCTTTGTGCAGGTTCTACATATTCACACTGAAAGAAAAGATTATGGCCCAGAATGGGTTACTAAAAAAAATTAAAAAAAAAAAAATAATTCAATGAAGATAAATGCATGGAAATAAGACAATGCTATCTCTGTTGTTGAAATGGAGATATCAGGCTCAGAATGATGCACTGACTTGTACAAAGCTACCCACTTATACAGTGGAAGAAGTAAAATAATTTTATTTTATTTTTTATTTTTTTATAGAAAACGCATTCAAATCTAGTCAATTCTAAAAGCACTTTCTTAATTCTTCCCTCACTTTAAATCAGCTCACTTGCTTTAAATACTTTAAATAATATTGATACCAACAAACACACGAGAATATAACAACATCCATTACAACAGTTTTTACAGTTTTTCTTCACTTTTGCTATTACCTTTGTGACTTAGTTTAAAACAACAACACCAAGAAAGTTTGATTTGCTTCTGTCTTTCCTGTAGCTGGTAGATATACATTAAGGGTTAAAGTTTTCTCTTATTTGAGATTATTGAGATTACATGCAAGAATAAGAAACTAGGTATTTATGTATCATCTGTATATAAAGGAGATTTACCAGTAAATATGCAGCATAACAATTGATAACTCTCTCTTCCCTTTAAATTCAAAGGGTTTAGACAAACTTGGCAGAAAATTAAAAAAAAAACGGTTATACATGTACTGCCCCTACTCACAGCAAGAGGTAGTCACATTAAACTGCACATGATGAGTTCTGCACACCTGGGCAGTTACACATACATGGTAATATAACATATCCTGCAGCGTCTTAATTAAAAAATCTCTTCCCATGCAAGGTCTCTTCTGCTAGGTTGGACTGCCAAATCAGCCAACAACAATCATCTCGGAAAAAGGTATTCAGAAAGGGTCCATACATGGTGGCATACATACCAGTATTCAAACAGAGTACACAAAGGCATTTTTAGTTTACTGGATATGTTATTTTCTGACACTTCCATTTTTCATTTCAACCGCTATTCCCAACAGGATTTGCTGCCACTAACAGCATAAATCAAACACTTTATTTCTTCTTCAGTCAAATTTCAATATCACCATCTTACAATAATCTTAAATATGTTTCTGCTACTTCATCAAGGAATAGCAGTAAAATAGCAACACACTGCAGGCATCTCCCAACATAGGAGGTTCAGCTAAGTTTGTTGTATCAAAATTACTTTTTCAGCAACAGCATTGCTTATTAAGCCCTTACAACAACAAATGATGTTTGTCAAATTCAGCCAGTATTTCTCCATTTTGAAAGAGAAACACTTATAAAATCAAGCATCTGCTTAGAAGCAGTAACAAAAATTCTTAAAAAGAGAGTCATAGGAAATAAGTACACTTAAATAGAAACTATAAATCATTCAGACACATATACAAAGAAAAAAAGTGCAACAAATAAAAAGTGCAACTAATTATTCTTCAAATTCATCAGTTGAAACCCTTTGACCAAATCTTATTTTATTGTCCCTTTGATCAGACCAAGTGCCTGAGAAGTCCAAGCCTGTAGGAGCTAGATCCATGACATATGGCAAAGGCTACACATTTCAAAACCAATTAGCTTCATACCTAACATATCCTCTGCCCCAAACAAGATAGAATTCTTCAGAGGATAATTATTAGACCTCACAACATCTCTATGAGATAAACATTAATATTTCTGATTGTCAAGCAGTAATCAGGCAGACTCTTCATGGTCTTTCTGAATGCCCATTGGCATTCAGAGAATAGGCCCTGCAAACTCTATCTGGAAGACTGTCCTTCCACCCCCTGAAACATTTTTAAGTGTCCCAAATTGTTTAGAATTTAGCTAAACGTTTATATGTGACTTAGTATCAGGGTTTTCTTGTCATAATACTCAATTCAGAAGAAAATTGTTCTGAGTTTTATTGTGAAATGCTGCACAAGTCATTTATTCTTTGTGCCTTATTCCCTACTACATCCAAAGAGAGCTAAGATGGGGGGATAATGGTTTTAACTTGAAAACTTTCAGTGATCCATTTGCAGGTTAATCCCACAAACATTTGTTTGTGCAACTGAGCAGGCAGAGCGTTTCCAGGAAGAAGATTAAATAAGCCACAAGACGTAAAAGCTTCTCAAGCACTGGTTGCTCCAACATCTCTATAACCATACAACCATATCTAGACTAACTTTCTGGGTTCAGAATCAACTTTATCCCAGTAGCTTGTCACATATGTACATATGGGCACAAGAATGATTCACCTCACGGTATGCTATAGCTAAATTTCCATCCAATACTAGAAAGTTCAGTTTCTGGCAATGCCTTAACCTCTCTAATAATTTATATTGCATAAACATTTGAACTTGAAGACAGTTTAGATTCTCACTACAATTAGAAACACATTTCCACTTGTCATGATTTTTTTTTTTTTTGTCTCCATCAGATACAAATTGGTTATCTATTACAGAGGCATCAATAAAAGCTAACGTTACAAAAGAAACACTTACTGAACTAAATGCTAAGATTATTTTAGTTCACCATGTACTGAAATTCCCATTACTAAAACAACAACAACAACAAACAGCAGGTACCATGAAGCAAATTACCATATCTCTCTAATGGTTTTAAGGTATTGGAGCATTTCAGCAAAGTGGCTGGAAAATTCTGTCATATATTAAAGTTGTGTAGCGCTTCCTGACTGCAATAGTTTATAAAGCGTTCTATACATTAGAATTAATTGCTATTGTTAAAAATGCTATAAACTATTTTTAAAGTATAAAATATATAATCTCAACCTTAGTGGACTGCAACAAGGATGCTCATGCTAAATTTTGTATCTAGGAAAGAAAAAAAACCACAACATTCTCTAGAGAAAGGAAATGGCACTCGAGATAGGACATTTGAAATGTTTGGAGTACTCTAAGAGTAAAGAGCCTAACCCAAATTTTCCAACCCAGACTAAACTGAGAGTCCTAAAATATAAGCACAGAGAAGCACAAACTGTATGAACCCCTCATTAGCAAGTCCAGAATCAAGCCAGTTTAAGTGATACTCCTACATTTCTCTGCAGGTTAAACTTCTCTTTCCCTCCTTTCTCTGAATATAGTAGGAAGAAGAATTGTATGAATTCCTGTAGAGAGGTGCTAAGATACATGACATGGAGACATCCTACACCCTGTCCAACTTTGTCTCTCCAAAAATGCTCACACAGAAGAGACCAAAAGTAGGTTCTACACAGAGAGACTGGTTTGCACAAGCTTTTCTGAGAGGTCTTTTTGAAGCTTGTGAGATTCTTTACAGGCCAATTGCTGTGCATTCCCATGGCTTACAAATTGTAAAGGGTAAGCTTCTGTAAAACTGCTATTGCTACGAACAGGGGGAAAACGTAGAAGAGAAATACCAGGCTAAACCAAAGGTTTGACTATCCCAATGTCTTTCCTCCAACTGCCCTTAAATTGATGTGAAAATAATATTATTTTTTCTTCACACTGAACATAACTTTATTTCTACCTACTCTGAATTTAATCTCATATTTTATTCTTCTGTCACTCAGTCTTGTCAGATCCTTCTTCAATTTGGTCTTGTCCTGAATACCTGGAATTACTAAGCACTGCCAGCAAACTGTCACCTCCCTGCTTGCCCCCTTTTCCAGGTCAGTTATTTTTTCCCTGCCAGTCTGTCCATGCAAGGCAACTTTCATGAAAAACAGCAAGAGGTGCAACCTATCCAACTCACCCGCCACTGTTGACCTGTCCTTTCACAGACCTAACCTTTCTGTCAGACACTGATTAGCAAGTAGCAGGGCTGCAGCAATAGCAACAGAGTTTCAAAAGGTTCAAAATAAAACACTCAAACCTTTATCCAGCAGTCTGGCAATCAAATTATATTGCTGTGGTACTCAATGAGCCATACTTCCCCACTTATAAGCAGTATGTTAAAAAAAAAATGGTTTTCAATATAGAGTATAATGGACGCGAACAAAAACATTTTGGAAATGGATTAGGAAAACCTAAACAATCCAATAGGCAATACTATCTTTTCCCCAGAGCATGCTAGAAACAGCCTCTGTCCTAAAACTTTTGAAATACATGTATCTCCTTGTCCAGCTGCGGTGTTCACTGTTTCACATCCAAGATTTCAACAAAGGGGCAAATTCGTCTGATCACCCCTAACAGCGCATCATCTTTTTCTCAGGTGCAATGCCCTATCATGTATTTATAGAGAGTGTCTTGCTTCTGATGCTCTTCCAGCATAATCCCTTAAACCAGCACTCCACAGTGATGAGTTTTTACCATGCTGTTTGTCAAACAGTCCCAGGAGTTGCTCTGGAGTACACTCCCCACAAGCACCCACTAGCCAGGCTGCCCATTGGCTTGCTGCCAGTAACAGTGCTGGCCCCTAGTCATTCATACTGGTTGGATTCATTAATTACTCTATCTATTTTCTGCTTTTCTTTCCTACTTACTGTGCTTCTTAGCCCTACTAGTCTACAAGTTTGCAAGCTGCAAGTTTTCACTTCCCCACCTGCAGTGTTGTCAGCACTTTCTAAGAGGCTATAATGACATACAGCTTCTGTACACTGATCCGGCAACAACAGATTTCTTAAACACAACCTTTCTCTTCTGGAAAGATCTCTCAACTATCTTTCTTTGCCAAAGGATCCTCTGTCCCAGGCTGTAGTGAACAGCTTGACTGACCCTCGTCCATTAGGGACAGATGGTTTGCTCACACATTTTCCTAAGAGAGGATAACTATATTTACAACAATTAAAGGTTAACTGACTCAGTAGAAGCACCCTAAAAAAGACCATGTGTGTAAATGATATTTATTTAGACCTGGTCAGCTCCCTCTGCCTCTCCAGGAGATGCTGGCAGAGAACTCCTACCAGTAGACCTACAGGGTCACGAGGGACCACAGGGGCCCACCAGCCCACAGCATATCATGGTCTCAGGGAGACCTTGGGAAGGTCTCTCCTATTCTTATGTTTCATGCATGTAGTCAAAATCTTTTCTGGTATAGAAAAGACACTCATAAATAAAAGTGAATTCCTGAAAAAGCTCCCTTTTCATTTCTTCGTTAGAGAAGTAATGTCAAAAGGTCAAATCCATTTTGGATAACTATGGTTACACACATAGCAATCATATTTATTAGAAATTACACCAAACCATTGTTTGATAAACATGAGGATGCAGTAAATCCATTCAGTTTTGCTTGGTTATAGAAAGCACCAGCCTAGGCCTAAAAAAAGAAATCAGCATAGCTGTCAAGAATGACAAAAGCTAGTTCTACAGACAGTGCTGTTGCCTTCTTCTTAGTCCTTAGTTTTTTTAAATGAAGATAGATGGATCTAGACAGACATTACAAAAAAAAAACAAAAAAGTATGCCCTGGCATGGAGGCAGGTCCATGAGTACATATTTATGGAAGCAGAGAAGTAGTCAAGAGCATCAGCTACCACTAAACACAACTTAATACAGCTTTTGTGTGCCAAACCACAGGATGTAAACCTGCAATCCCTTTTGTTCTGCAAGCACATCTTGTCGTGGCAGATATCTTTTTCAGTTATGGACCTTGATATAGCAGTTTGTGCTTTCACCAATCCTAATTTGCCTAACATCCAGCAATCTGATCATCACTGGGAAGTACACTAAGAAAAAAAATCAGCATTAAAATTCAAGTAAAAAGTAAATGGAGAAGGCATATCAGTGACAGCTGACCAGACTGATTCACATTCCATTTTTAAGTCAATCTTGCAGTTTTAACACACAGACATAAAAGTTAACAGTGTCTTGTACTATCCTAACCCATCTGTTTCCTCTGCTCTGCTATAGCATGTAAGTATGGTGGGGAAGCTTTATGTGAATATAGGCAGGCTGGATATTCTCAAAAGAGGGCCCTGACCTGCAGAGTCCACTCCATCTGGGAATCAGACTGACACAGCTTTAAAACATGACAGAAGTTACGTGTTTTTGGGCATGCCCTCTTCATCCAAATAAATGAATGGTTCTTTAGCTAGGTTGTCCCAAAAGCCCAGTGGGGATTTTATCCTTCTTAGGAGAACAGCTGTCAAATGAGAAAGGAAGAAAATATTTATCCTTTTTAATTAAGAAAGATAACTATTTCCATTATGTTATGTGGACCTCCCACATGACACAGTGATGGGTGCACTTTTAATAATCTTGGTTAGATAATAGCCAAAAAACAGCAGCAGTGTATACTAGAAGATCAAAACATAAAGAGTAAACTATCTTCTTTTGCAACATTAGCCTTTGAATATGAGAGAGAACAAATCTTAGCAATTAATGACTCAGTATTTAAAATTAAAAGGAAAGAAAAGGAATCATTGCCCAATTTGTTGGCAAACAGCAAAGACTAAGTGAATACCATTTGCTACTGTTTACCGCAATAGGTGGAGTTAGCGTGTTTAAGTTTTTCGTCTTTTTTTCAACTTAATTCTGTCAAATCTTTATAATGTTACTTTGTGAAAGTAGCATTTCTTGGTTTAATTCTTATTCAAGTTCATCATTTGAACAGAGGTTGGAGATTGTTGTAGTTTGTTGAATGGTTCCAATTAAAAGACATACTATGGAGGTTTCAAAATTACAGGCAAATGTCAGTTGGAAAATTCTTCTTTTTCCCCCCCCTCTGCAATTTAGAATTCAATATTATTTCAAGAGCTGGAAAACCTCTTTTCTGGTTTTCCATTAAAAAAATAACCTAAAAGGCAATGAATGGAATCAGAACTGAGAAGGGTAAAGAAAAAGAGAATTATATTTGCCAGGATCACTAGAAGTCTGTTTTAAAGCTAAGTTGCAACAGGAAGGAAGCTTTGATTTCAAACACTGCTTTAAAGTGAAGGATCCTTTCCAAATGCTATTACCAAGCAGATCCTATTGTGATGGTAATGACATGTTGCGTGGGAAGTAGTGGTTTTACTTGGATGCAAAGGGAAAGAACATTGCCATGATTGATGTACCATATGAGGGTCAAACCACATAATCACTAACTCTCACACTGCCCAATTCAGTGGAATTGGGTTGCTGAAGAATCTGAGATTTCTAGAGTTTATTATTATTTAGTTATAAAAGGTGAAAATATTTCAGAAATTAAATCTATTGTCTCTTAAGACAATGTTACTAATATTTGATTTAGTTTTTATTGATGTGCAACAAGCTCCACTAATTTTTTTTTTCAGCTACCATATCACAGCCATGCTTTGGGTTAATAAGACCACCCACAAGCTATTTGATAGTTCAGAATGTTCTCAAAAAGTTGCGCTAAAAGAAAGTGCAAAGCATCTAATGGTGAAATTCAATTTCATCAGCCCTTAATACTCATATTTCAATGTTCATATGTTGATGGTTAACCACTGTTTTAAGCTCATGTATAAAAAGTCCAACATCTGCTTGGAAAAACACTTTGCAGAAGTAGCAAAAAAAACAAACCAAACCAAACCAAAAAAATGAAACAAAACAGAAACAAAACCTTTTTTTTTTTTTTTTTTTTTTTTTAAATGAAGGCCATAAATGAACTCATAGCCTTGTCAATATATGTTTTAGAACTAGTTCCTGCACTAGTGAAGTCAGAAGGAGACCTTTCGATTTCAATGAATGAAGGATCAAATCCTTCAGCTCTGCTTCAAGCAATCTGCTTCTACTTGGCAAAACACCCAGTTGCATACATGAAGTCAGTACCAATTGAATACATATTTAAAATGCTTTTCTGAATGGACAGGGCTAGGATTGTGATAAGATAGTTAAACTGTAGAAATGGAAGCCTTGTGTATAACAGTGTGCCCGAGGAAGGTAGGCCATATCTCTCTGTTCACTTTCTCCTTAGGTTAAGGAACTTCCAGGACTAACAGCTTTTTATTTAAGACTGCATCAGTTTTCAACAGCATCAAGAGTAATTCAAAATCTATCATGAAACTACACAAAAACCAGGTGCAGCACAAACACTTAAAAAGCTAGAAAATGTTCCACTCTTTTCATTTGATAAGGAGATGTTAAATCTGCATGGATATAATTGTAATTTTGACTTTAATGATGCAAAAGCTTTTTTTTTTTTTTTTTTTTTTGATCATCCACCATTTTATTTGGATTTGACAGAATAGAAGTGTTCCTACTGTTTTATTTCACTTCTCCCATGTCAATCCCTATTTAAAATGAAACATGCTGTAATAATCAATGGCAGGCTTATTACCGTTAACATGTTCAGAGTTGCTTTTTTTCCTAATGCAATTCCATTTACATTTGGTAGAAAATTTCTCCCACAACTAGATCATATGGTGCCTAAAATCCATTCAACTTTTACAGCTGCTAGTGTTTTCCCACAATCAATACATCATACATACACCAGTCTCATGAATAAATCCTCTTTACCCTGAAAGAACTCACATGGAACCTTAAAAGTGAGTAAATCAGATTTGAAATCCCATATATGAAATTAACTGCCTTTTACATTTCACTTCATGAGACTCCATTGGCAACAACTTCTGTAGTTTGTCAACATCATTGATCGAATGAATCCAGACCAAATTCATGCCAGACTCTTTGCTAGACAGCACAAAAATCATGCCCTAGCCCTCCTCAAATAATAATACCACACAAGGGTATTTTTTCAGTAGGAATAATGGTTTGTTGGTCTCCAATACTTGGTTCTCTGCCATTGTGGAACTGAATTAAATCAGTCCCAGGTCACAAATAATTGAGTTAGACAGTGTCCGCTCTCAAAGGTTGTTAAAGGACAGCAGGCCAAAGGAGAAAACGTTGGCTCTACTCACTCCCAGCAGTCTTCACTCACTTCACTCATGGGAAGCCTAGTTTTGACCAAGCTAGGGCAAGATATTTCAGAGCAACTGGAAATTGGTGCTGTCTTGGAAGAGGTCTGAATTCAGCAAATTCAGCCTCTGTTATTAATCATGATTAACAGAGCTTTCCAGTGAGCATCTGAACAGTTCCTATTCCACAGGGGCTGTTTTTTCATTACCTATCCCAGAAAATCAGTTACAGTTCATTTCATCAGTACTCTATGGCTTTGACTGTATTACAAAAAGTAGTTGCAAACCAGCTGCATGTACAGTATCAAGTTGAAATAATGTTTTCACTCACTTTTTCAAAACACTGGAAGGTCTCCTGCTAATAATACCCCATTCTTTTCTCTGAAAATTAATTCCATGGGTCATTTAATTCAGATCAATGAAAAATTTCTTTCTGAATCAGACAGAATTTCTGTGCATCTTAAACCACTGATCACTAAAGCCAAGAAATCCAGATTTAATGCTGAATTGATTTTACTTAATCATAACCTTCTGTTGTTGATAATATTGTTGAGATTTCCAGTAAAAAGAGACATTACATCCCAGCTCTGCTATGAATGATGAACTTTAAAGAAACAGATGTTAAATTCAGGTAGGCACCCAAATATTTGGATGAGAATAGGAATATCCTTCAGTTTTTAAAGATCTTTTGACTCTAAAATTAGTACAAAATAAAGTTTTCTCTGAAACCTCTAGAATAGTATTGTTTGGAACAGAGTTAGCAATCTTTGAACTAGTCTCCACTTTCAGATCTACAAATCTGAATCCTGTCATAGAGAATAGTTACTAGAAAATGAAGAACTGAAGTTAACAGCAGTCCTAGTACATTTCCTTACTATTTTCTGACACAAAAAGCTCATGTATGGAGATACTTACATAGAAAGTACTTATGAAAAAGATTCTTCTCAGATTTCTGCTATTTCTAGCCTTCTGTTAAAGTGCCAGGAAAACAGACCACATAAGATGACTTTCATTACTTCTGGTTTAGAAGATAGTTGGAAAAAAAAAATTAAAATAAAACAGATTTGATTCTAATTTGTAAGCAAGGTTCACAGACAGCCTTATGACAAAAAGTTATATCAGGGTGATTCCAAGAAAGAAAGAGGTGGCATTTCTAAATGAACATAAGTTGTCAAGCCAAGAAAACAAGAAAAAAAGTGAGCTAAGCTCCCACCTCTAAGGTACCAGCTGTATTTCATTTGATACTGGGATAGCCAATAGCTGTGTAAGAGGTTATTTACACTGCAACTCTACTGCTCATTTCCTCTTTGCCTTTCTTCTCCTTACTCTCACCCTACACATATGGATCTGCCACACAGTTAATTCACAGGGGCATGGATGTGTTCTAGACAGTGTCTCTGTGTAATCCCATGTCCTTGTGTGACCTTAGAAGCATCAGAAGAGTATAGAGGTTAGTCTCACACTTGAATATACCCTTCATTTCAGGGCAGAGAGGTGGAACAAAATGAAAGAGTCCTAAATCACTTCTTCAAGGCAGGCCACATTATCCTGGCAATGGCTAAAATCAGAGCCAGCCCTGAGACTGACAACTCAGAGATCTGCCTGAAAGAGTCCCATGGGATAAGGCCTTAGAGGGAAGAGTGGTTTAAGAGAGTTTATTGATATTCTAGGTTCACCTCCTCCAACCTCAACAACAAGCCATCCTGATGAAAAGGAAGTCTATCAAAAATGCCAGGAGGCCTGCATGGATGAACAAATACACAAAAGATATACATGAAAAGTACACAAATGTGTCCAAGCATGCAGATATAGGATTAGAAAAAGCAAAAGTCCACCTGAAGTTGAATCTGGGATATCAAAGTACATACAATTAGCAAAAGGAAGACCAGGGAAAGTGTGGGCCTACCGCTGAATGGGGAAGGGGCCCTGCTGACACAGGACTTGGAAAATGCTGAGGTGTTGAATGATTTCTTCAACTCAATCTTCAGTAAAGACAGTATTTACATTCAGAAATGCCAACTCCCAGAGACCAGGGAGAAATTCAGGAGCAAAGAAGACTAAGTGTTAGTGGAAGAGGACCAGGTCAGGGAGTATTCAAGCAAGTTGTGTGTACACAAGTCCATAGACCCTGATGAATTACATACATAAGTGCTGAGGGATCCGTAGATGTCATTCTAAGGACAATCTTGGTTATAGTTGAGCAATCAAGAACACTGAGGCAACTGCTGGTGGAAAGCTAGTGTCATTTCTGCCTTCAAAAAGGGCAAGTAGGACCGAGGGAACTACAAACCAGTTGGCCTCACCTTGATCCCTAGGAAAGCGATGGCACAATTATTGCTGGAAATTAGGTCCAGGCACATGAAGGACATGAAGGTGATGAGGAGTAGTCATCATGGATTCATCAAGGTGAAGTCATGTTTGACCAACATAGGATTCTACAATGAAATGACTGATAGTTGAGGGGAAAGCAGTGGATTGTGTCTACCTTTACTCGATTAAATCTTTTGACACAAGATCCTCCCTTGACATAAGATCCTCATAGGAAAACTGGTGGGCTGAAAATTGGCTGAAAATTAATGCAGAGGGTGGGGATCAGTGGTATGAATACTAGTTACTGTAGTCAGTAACTAGTAGTGTACCCCAGGAGATGACAGAACTAGGCTCCTTTCAGTGGTGGCCAGTGACAGGGGCAATGGACACCATCTGAAACATAGGAGATTCCCTGTGAACTTCAGGGAACTCTTTTCTACAGTGTAGGTGACCAAGCACTAAAACACAGGTTGCCTGGAGAGGTTGTGAAGTCACCTCCTTGGAGACCTTCAAAAGTCCTTCGAAAACTGCCTGAACATGGTCCTGGGCAACTGTCTCTAAGGTAGCAGTGCTTGAGCAGGGCTGTTGGACCAGATGACCTCCAGACTTACCTTCCAACCCCAAACATTCTGTGAACAAATTACGTCAAGCATAGGTCTGCTGTGGATAAAGCAGCCCCTGAGAAGCCTTCTGCCCCAGAGGATTGTGTCCAAAAACTGCTGTAATGCTTAGAGGATCAATTTGGATATGATCTGCTTCATTTTATGTATTTCACAGCTAGGTAGCTGCTTAGTATAGAAATGAAAAAAAAAATGTTAAAGGCTAATAGAGACAGGGCTCACCTGAATCTTTTGGGCAGAGAATAGCACAAAGTGTCTCAGAAATGTTAGACTAAAATGAATAATACCTGATGTGAATCTAAATTGCTGTTGGTTATATTACTTCAGGCCCTAAAACACGTGAAAATTGGAAGATGTTAAGGGTAGCATAGGACAAACTTACCTCAAGAAGGCTGAGGAAGTGGGAGTTATCATTAGATCTGTCTATAAACTCTGCTTGTTAAGAAAGGACTACTGCCATAAAGCAGACACGTCAGAAAATACACCAAGCAAGGACAGTATAACCCCACCCCCATACTTTCCTACAACTATCAACTATGATAGGATTCAGACAGGTTTAGAAGAAATGCTTGAGTCAACAAATACTATTTCTTTCAGTATATGTTCCAGAAAAAATAATAATACTTAAAAAAAAAAAAAAAAGGTAACTCATTTCCTAAATCTTTTCTAGCATAATCTTTATTCTCTTGATCAGTAAAAGAGCAAGCAAGTCCAAGAGAATTTTGGAAAGTGGGAGATGTTTGTTTCAGCCTTTGCCATCTGAGAAGTTCATATAAGCACACCTGTTAATGTAACAAAAACATTTCTGGAATCTTCACCAATTTGCTTTCAAATTTAGTGTCTTCATTTCCTAAGGAATAGGGCTTAACATTATCCAAAGACTTGGTTTAACAGAGCTGATATTTACACAGTGCAAAATATGAATTTTGGCTAGCTCACCAGCCATTTCTACACTCCCCAGTACAATTCAAATTATATTCTCCAGTAGCTTTGTCCCAGTATCACAATATCTGCATAAGATATTTCATAAGTGAGAAAAAGATTCTCTACTCCCTGCATGAAGAAAGCAAGGACTGAACAAGAATTTCTCATGCACTTCACTAGGAAAGTGCTTTCAATTAGAAAGTAGAGAAACAAATATATATAACTATATACTAAATTTGAGAGAACGAACAGAGACAGAAGGGACTGCACCTTAGTTCTGTGCTGTGGCATCAGTCCATCAGCACACAAAGCTCAGGAAAAGAAACTTGCTTTCACTCTCCAGAAGATACCAGGCTGTTCAGCAGAGAGGACAGTGGACTGTGCACAGAGTCCTGTTGCGACAGAGGGGACGCTGGGAATAAGTGTGGGGAGAAAGGCCACAAATAAAGAAACATGACTTCAAAAACTGAGCAACACAGAAATAATAGGAGATCTAGAAGTTGGGTAGAGAAAGTCAGATAGGGTAAAGAGATAGGAATGCAAGACGAAGGATTACTGCAGAGCAAGGAGAGTGTTCATGCATCACAGAAAGTTTGGATTAATAGAGTTGCCCTCCAGCTGCGTTGGGGAACTGACTGAATGCGTTCATGCTCTGCCAACTCCCTGCACCTCACTGCCAGAATGAGCTATTTTTCTTTTTCTCTAGAAACGCAGGAATTAAATTATGGCTTCTTCCAATCTGAATAGTTCTATCTTCCAGCTCCACAAAGCTGTCAGATGGGCAAGAGACAACGGGCAGAACAATACAACCGAAGTTCCAGAAGAAAAGAACACAACTGGATAAGGCTGAAAACAAACCCAGAAATGTAACTTGCTTGTTTGGAACTGGTTACTGTTAATGCACAGCGAATCCCTCCTACTTGTCAGGATATAGAAGACTACTGAACAGATGAGTTCAGCTGGTGACAGCCTCCCTCAACTTTCTACAATAACCATGAGAGTAAAAGGCAGGGTCTTATCCATGTATTGAATATAGACAGCAGGGTTTTCCCTTCGGCTACTGTCCAGTCTGTACCAGCAGTCTGCGAAAGCAGGGGAAAAGGGACTACCTCCTTACAAAGCAGAAACAGCAATGTATCTTCAATGGGAACAAATTGCCATGAAACATATGTCACCAGTTCTGATGGTGGTTGGTACAGACAACCATGGCTGGAAAACATCAGGGGAACAAAAGTAAACTCCCTGACTCGGACCACAGTTGAATAGAAGCGAAAGCTGCAAGAAATCAGAGACAGTTGCACTGAAGTTTCCCTTTCTGTGGGAAACAAATGTGCACGAACATTTCCAAGTCCATACCTATCTGTCCAGTTTCCCTCCAGTAACTGTGGGAAAAGAATGTGAAGATTCCTGACTCTGAAGACCATCTTGGGTGAGCCTCATCCTTTTTAGAAAGGATGTAATCCCCAGAAAAGTAGGAGAATGTCCAGAATGTCTATCTTTGGACAAGCAAGATGAGCAAGAAAGGTGTATATAGGCACTGCATTTTGTTGTTGTTGTTTGTTTGTTTGTTTTTTTCCCTGAAACAGGAACCATTTGTCTATTAGCACATGTTCCAAGCCTTCAAAGACCAAAAATATGTTATTTTTGAAGCCACCTCATTAGGAATACTAATAGATGAAGAAAGACGCTTTCTCAAGAGAGATCAGGAAGAAGTAAAAGTCTTCTCAGGGCACATATGATACGGAATGGCAATAATCTAAATACTTCTCTGATTTCTAAAAGAACAATAAATTAGTATCCAGAAACCAGAAGATATTTTTGCTTCCAGAATTGCATTATGTTATCCTGCTCTTTAAAGAGCAAGCCCCACAATGAGAAAAAGACCAAGCTGACAGCATTAACTTGCTGAGACATATGAAAAGGCGGCTGAAGGAGCTGGCAGTGCTCTCCTTTTTTCAGGGGCGTGTTGTAAGCCACAACATTTATGGGGGCATACTCCACACTGGGAGGAGTTCATACACAATGCTGATGGAACTAGAGTAAACCACAGTGTCAAACAGGAGCTAGGATGACAACTTGCCAATGACTTAGAGGCAGGGGGATGAGGAGGAAACAGTTCTTAGTTTCCCCCAGGTAAATCCATGCTTGTCTTTATTATATAAAGGTCAAAGAAAACCCAGTCTTCATACTGTCACACATCTATGAAGCTAACCTAAAGGAATGCTGGAAAGGAGGTGAGAGACTATTTTTAACTTTGGTTTCATAGAGAAATGCCTTGAGGCCTTACTCATCAGGACAGTGTCAGTTACAATGCTGTAATTAAAACATAATTCCTTTTTCTGTTTAAAAGAAGGTTCCTCATTCTTTGTTTGAAAGTTAGAGAGTACACAGCACAATTCATCCTGTGATCAAAGATTATCAGTAAAAACAGGAATCTGGTTACTTATGTCAGACTTTTCCTTATCCCCATATCGTTTAACAGCAAAATCGTATAGAAACTTGACACCTTAGAGCGTGAATATCACCAGATGAGAAGCTTAATAGTGGTATCAATGACAAGATCTAGGGCATGAGAAAATTGACATACAGACTCAACTTACTGCTTTCATTGGGTATTAAAAAGACACAGCTTACCTCCTTTTTCAGGAGTAGAAAGGACCCCACAAAATCTTACCTGTCGTAATCAATGTTTTCTCCAGCTACAAAAATAATTTTAAGAATTTAATTTGGACCTCTGTCCAGAAGGTTAGTTTTCTTTGGACTTTTCTGGATTTCTCATAAGTATTCCTTTATCTATGTTACCATGTTATATATATAGAAAGTAAACAAACAAACAAACCCACCCCAACACCTTACTTATCTAATTTTATGGATGCCTTTATCCTTAATATCATTCTAGAGCACCCTTCAAAACAGTGACATAAATAATGAAAAATCTTCTGGGCACTGCAGAACTTCCCAGAGCACTTTTTTCATTTCCCTACAGGCTAATTTCTTGAAGTCTTTTTCATCAGGAGGGGGCTCCCTGGCAACTGCAAGAACTTTTGAGCCCCCACTTGTGACCCATAATTCACAACTTAATATGGCAAACTGAGAACCATCAAGGCTCAATTTTCATCTCTTTTATCCTCACTCCAATCACTAGCACAATTACCTTGAAGAGAATGGATTTGGGGCTATCATAAAAGTTATAAAGAAAAATTAAAAAAAAAAAAAAAAGAGGACTGAACAAAAATATGAAGTCCAATGTAGAAAAGGGAAGGGCACAGCAGGAATGTAGCCATAATTAGCCTGTGATGAGAGGCAGCACCTGCATAGATACTGCCAGACAGCTCTAAATTGCTCCATGATTATGGACGGGTAAAGTGGAGCTTGGCCACTCCCTGACCTTCACCCTCTGCCACAGATTCTCTCTCTTCCCTCCCCCCCCCACGTGGTAGGAAAAGGGGAAAAGGTGGTAGGAGCCAACATGCTTGTGCCAGCAGGGAGCTTTCCTGTGATGGGATTAGACATTTGCAGCTGCTCTCCAGACCCTCGCTTCTTCCAGGTGCAGAAAGAGACCTGGATGGATGCTGGACCTTTAGCCTCATGAATCTAAGTGATTTCTAAATTACCACAACTACACATTCTTCAGATCAAGAGCAACCTGCTCCTATACTCCTCAGCCTCATCCAAGAGGAATAACCCACCAAGGAGACAACTTTTTTCAGTGTCTCTGCCAGGCTCCAATATCTGGGGTGGGGGGAAGAGGGGAAATCATTTTCTCTCTTTATAGTCTACACTTTTATGCTTACCGCCCTAAGGCATTTTGTCCATTTTACTGACATGTTAATGGTTCAAAAATGTCGATATCCAAAAAAGTTTTTAGCCAATTAATAACCCAAGGTAAAACAATTACAACAGAAAACAAAAACAAATAAACCCAGCTTTGCTTCACTGTGGACTTAACAGGTTGTACAGAATAACCTTCAAAGTCATTTTCACTTATTTGGGGTTAGGAGAAAAATAAACAAGAAGGGATGGGCTCAGCCAGCATCTCTGTTGTCCTACCTGGGCACCTTCTGGGTGTTCCCCAGAGACCTAGTGACTACCCTGAATCAGCCTCCCCGTGGACACCAGGTTACCACTCACATGTCTGGTGTTTTTCTCCATGGCCCTGTGAATGATGATTATTCTGCTTTGGCACATAACCAATATGTTGCATAACTGGGAAGAAATCTAGCATGAATCCCCACACCACGATGATCATTTTCAAGCAGTGTGGGCTGCCCTCCAGAACAGCAATGTCAATCAAGAAGGAGAAAGATGCTTCCATAAGGAGAAAAGGGGGGGGGGGGGGGGGGGGGGGGGAGAGATAGAAAAAGTAATAAAAAGTTCCTTTATTAAAAGCTTTGATTTTTTTTTATTTTTTATTTTTTTTATGCTGTAGGCTCAAAATCAGAATTTTCACTGATATCTCAAACAACAAAGAATGTGAAGAATGTTACCATTGTGATTGCAAGAATAGGTACAAATGACTTGGCACAAGATCCACTTTGTCCAAAGCCAGGATTAATTATCAGAATTGACCTGGAGAGAAAAAAAAAAAAAAGGAGCCTGAACAGCCTTGAACTGAGCTTAATGAAAATGTTGTGACATCCTTCTGACAAACCTGCCCTTCAAAAAAAAAAAAAAAAAACCACACAAAATCCTACAAATTTAGATGCCATAAAAAATCTCATCATGGGAAGCCCAGGCCCCAAAATTCTCTAACATACTAATAGCATGGATGGAACCAGTATTTCATCTTAACTGGAATCCAGAGCAGAGCACTTACAGGTATATTTCCTTTACACAGAAAACTGCTCACCAGCCTCTTCTACAGTGCATCTTCAGTTTCTCCATTTCAGAGCATAAGAGAGTTTTTCAGACAGAATTTTCAGGGGTAGATGAGCCAAAGTTTGCACAATGCTCCATTGATCACAACTCAATTCTTCTGTTTTGTAACATTGATTTTTACACTTCCCGGACTCATATGATCAGGTGTCCAAGGCTGCGGTTAGCTTGCTTGAATTGTACTCGACTTCCCTTCATGGAGCAAGTAACTGTGGTTTGCTGACTAAGCCGTTCACTGTTTTTAATCTGCTTTTGTAAAGGAAAGTTCAGTTCCATAGCTCAGCCTTAAATTGTCACGAATATCAATAGCACAGAAGGAAAAGTCCTTTACTAAATATCCTTCTTTGAATGCCAACTAAATGTACAAACTGCAGCCTTGTCAGTAGGAGAAAACACGATAAAAACAGAATTGAGTGTAAAGGGCTGCTGCTTCACAAAATTCTCTCATCTAGTTCCTCCCCTCCCCCTTTTCGTTAATTATTGGATTCACTACTTAGCTAACAAAGAGAGTAAAGAGACTGGAGGCAGCTGCCCTCTGCACAACCCATGTGCCAAGTGCAGCACAGACATGAGCAATGCTGGCTCACCAAGCTGCTCTGCTGTTGCCCATGAGGCCTGGCCAGTAGACACAGCATCTCATGATTGGAAAGCAACCATGACACCTACCCATAACAGGTATAAGCAGTGTCAGAACAACACCCAAAATGTAGGCTGATGATGCTAGTGAATCCTAGAGTGCCTTCTTCTCAGGGTGAGACATTATTCCCTGATAATTGTAAAGCTGCACAGATGTAGTATTTTTATAGTACTTTTCAGCCTAATTTCAGAACTCAGAATTTTAAGTATGGAATATGTACACTTGTTAGCAAAGGAAAATATAGACTTCTAAGTAAATGACCCAACCCTGTGAACAAAGGATGACAATCATACTGAAAACATCACTTCGTGACAGGAACTTAGGGACTAACCTCAGGGAGTTGAGCCCAGAATTCTTGACCCTGAAACTTGAACAAGATTTTAAGTTCTCAAAAATCACTTGCATTTGTGAAAACATTCAGTAGTGATGATGGACCCCAAACTTAAGTGAGCCCTTGTAGCTTGTCCAATGGTGGTAATGGTCAGCTTAGGGTCCTGATGTAGGGTAAACTTGACATAAATCACCATATAATCAGCAGCTCTTTCTTTCAGGAGTTGGATTTATTGCTCATTTTTCTACTCTCTCTCACTATTGACAATGGAAGATTAGTAGCTGAAGCCACACAGATGCCCACGTAATTCCTTCAGTCATGTTTTAATTCATGAAGCTACAGAAAAAGCCAGTAAAGTGCAACATCTTAACCATATGCTCTGCCCATTTCTCTCGTCCTTTTCTGCCTCTCAAACTCCTGATATTTCTTTCAGCTTTATAGCACCAGAGCTCTGCAGCTGCTTTAAACCTGAAACTTGTTCCTCCTGTATATACATAATAACCTTATGTATATAATACATAACCTTACCTTGCCACTTCTAAAGAAAAGAAAGAAGTGTTCAGCATTAACAATCTGTTAATGTATTTATCTCTTGCCCTCCTTCAGAAGTTGTCTTGAGCTTGCACAACAGAGGACAAATTGTAGCCACAACAAATGGGAAGATCTTCTTTCACTAGTCTCAACAGCATGGAACTGATGTCAAAGACCTTTACATGCACCGATTCATGAACCCTCCCAGTATGCCTATGCAATGCTATTCTGACTATAACGAAGTTGTTTTATCTAACTATAGTTACAATTCAGTGACTTTTATAAATTGACATTCCTTTTTCTCTACTCCAAATATGCACCCTTCATCACTTTAGACATGAGACACATTAAAGGGGCGCAGCATTTTTACTGTTATTATTAATTTGCATAAAGAAAAATAAGTTTAATCTGCTCTGGAAAAGTGACATCCATTTGCTTATAAGTAGTAACTTAATTTTGGGTATATAACATTACTTTGGGTATATACCTAGAACAGCTTAACTTTTGCTGGAGAAAATGCTTTCTTTTTCTTTAATACATGAAAAAAAAGAAAAGCTTTCTTTCCTAGTGTTGATGTGGTCCTAGAAAATATTTCAGTAAATAGGTTAGCTTACTGCCAATTAACACCACCTTTTACAACTTTATTTTAAAGATAGACTAGATATTTGTCTGAGATACTCAACTTTTTTTTTTTTTTTTTTTTTTTTTTTTTAAACCCTTGGACCTCAACTTACTTGGAGCAAAGGAGCACAAGAATTCTTACCATGACATAAATCTAGCTTGTAGAAATGTTAACTGCCTTGAATAAATTGGCACTCAGGTAATTGAAACCTGAATAAAGGAAAAAATAGTCCAGTGTAGACAAACAATAGTCATCCAGACAAGTAAAAAACATAATAATTTGGTATGATTTTGTCTGCTGAGACTTTTCACTGCTACAATTTATATGGCCTTTCACTCATCATGCATTTGGTTTACCTGAATGTAAAAGGCAAGCCCACAGGTAGGTAAGTCCCTTACAAGAATAAAAAATTTGGTTTGGAATCAAAGACATTTAAATGTGAGAAATTTGAATTGTGATTTAATCTCTAAAGGAATGAGAATGACTAGTTAAAGATCATAAGGTAGTGTTTAAGTTGTAAATATAGATGAATTATGAAAGGAAGAATAAATCTCATTTGAACCTAGGACTTATTATAAAGTCAAGCTGACGAATCCCTCACTTAGCAGTAACATTTTCCTAAAGCAAACATTGGAAAGTCTAACAATATAGACTGACATAGCTGGCAAATCAAGGAATGAGTATAGGTTGAGATGAAACTTGCTAATTCTTAAATACTCAGAACCATCAAAATATACTGGCTAACAAGTGTCAAACACCTGGCAGATAGTTTCTGTTGAGTGTGCTGAAATGCTCCAGCTAAACCTTTAAGCAAACTGCTGAAACAGTGCCAATGATGCCTGTACTAGCAAGAAGCAGGTAGATCATTCAAACCAAGTTGGGACTAGTTTCAGTGATTCATGGGATTAAAATTATGAATGAGAAATTTATACCCCAGCAGAAATAGATGTTCAACCTAAGAAAAATTAAACTCGTGAAATATCAAGATGGCTTTTTAGCAATACTACCTCGATATTTTAACCCAGTTAATCAGGACTCACAGTTCAAAATGCAAATCCTCCCTAAAATATTAACAATAACCCATTCAGCAATGCTGGAAAAATCTTGTTACTGCGTCAGTGGAGCATTACGTAAGAGTTAGCAATCTGCACTTGGCCAGAAGAATTATTTTTAAAAACCTTAAACTATGAGTTATGATAGAAGGTGAATGGGAACTGAATAATATCTTGCAGAGAGCTAAAGCGTGAATGGTGAAACAGTCTAGGAATGAGTGAAAGAGACTGTGCATTGTTTTTTGCAAATCCTGAATTAAGAGCAGCTGAATACAGGGTCTCACTAACTGAAACATCAAAAGTTAGAAAGAAAAGTTATGAACCACAGGAATTGATTTTTTCCTCATCCCTGTCATGAAGAGCTATTTCCTAGGTCCTGATACAGCCCTTCACTAACACAACAATCTTTCATTTATGAGTCTAATGAAAGAACATGAGACATTTTTGCCAGTTTTTGTGCTCATGATTAATCAGTTCCATCCCGAAATAGCAGGCAACAACCTGAAACACCTTGGCAGATTTGGGGGTTGGAACTAAACGATCTTTAAACCCTCTTCCAACCCAAGCCATTCTGTGAAATCTGTGCCCTTTTTCCAGGGAGAGCTTCTGGAGTGTCAATTTAAAAGAACAACCTCCAATTCCAAAAGTAAAAAGACAAAACAAAACAAAACCTTCCACGAACAAAAGAGGGTTTTTTTGTTGTCTTTTTTTTTTTTTTTTTTTTTTTCTCTCCCCCTCCTTTATATGACTCCCTTATATAAAGCAGTTCACCACAGGTTCAGCATTTGGTTTTCGAACACTGTGCATTCAGTCTCTCAAGTTCAGTGAACTGCAAGGAGGTAATTTGATTTCCAGGTGGTAACACAGTTCATCTGCCACCAGGGCAGATGGAACTCCTGGCTCTTCTTTCCTTCTCTAACCACATATATTCCTTCACTCCTTGATATGAGATGACCACATGAGAACTGGAGATGAGTGAGTTACACTATGATCCCCACCACACAGTGAATCACAGCATGACCCTGCTTTACAAGAAATCTTGTTTAGGGATGGATTTAGGGGTGAAAGGGAATTTCAGCCCTGGCAGAGGCAGGGACTGACCAATGACTTGCTGATATTGTTCTGGCAGCAACTCCCCAAGCACAGTAGGTCTGTGAGGAAAATAATATCAAGCTGATCAGTACTGTAAATTGGTGTCCTGTCAGCTTCATTAGGTTTGCTTGCATCACGTTAGCAGGAGAAGGCCTGCAGATGCTGGCAATTGTGATATTGTATAAGAAGTAAATTGAATATAATTAATGAAGATCTTTAATAGACAGGCAAGCATTTGGATAGCTTCCAGAATTAATGTTGACTATGCATTTTAAACCTAGGCTTTTGTGTTAATGCCTTCAACTAAAGCTCACATTCTGCGGGGTTTTCCCCCTATATTTGACTTCCTATGTTGTATTCCACAATTGACAAGAGTTTTCACAAAGTCTCCAGCAGCTAGCCATCCTTTCCTAAAAGCATTAAACGCAAGTTACTTAACTACACACCTCTGTTTTTATTTGTAAAACTTTAATCATGACCATAAGTAACTAAACACCTGCCAAAAATCCATGGAAAACATGTACGGTCAGGCATTTAGAGTTGCAGTTTTTACAAATGGAGTAGAATAAAGAGGGCTTTGGGCTTTATTTGTTTGTTTATTCTTACATTCCTTAATAATTATATTTAATGGCTAGAACTTTGGAATTATATTAATTCTTGTGAAAAGCTGCCATTAATCATAGATTGTTGCATTTGTACTATATGAAGAAAATATACATTTAATTTTGAAAAAATGTTATCTTGGGATCTATTCCAAATTAAGACATTCAGAAGTCAGACACTCACAAAACATACATTGCACACCTTCATAAGATAGATGAACTTCAAACATGCCTAAGGTATGAGTTACTCAAACTCTGGAAAAATGTAAGGTCTCTATCAAAACCAAGATCCATCCCCCTACCCTCACATTTTAGAGGAGGTAAAAGCAATACCAGTCTAATTTGAGATGGAGTATGTTAGCTGCTGTCGATAAGCTCCAGAGAGACACCACAGTCTCAGGAGACTGTAGGCCTAGAAATATCAAAGGATGACCCATTGCATTTGAATAGTAAACTGATATGTAGCACCACAAAGCCAAACTGCTGATGGTAACGCTGGGTGTGAGGGATCCACCTCAGCTATATACTGCTATACACTATAGCTATATAGCAGCTATATAGAGCTATGTACTGTAGAAACTATGCCCTCAAGTAGATTCTTTAGTAACACAATTTTCAGCTGTGCTGTTTGGGTAGTCTTTGTATAACAATATGGTGCTATTTGTATGAACTACCTGTAACAAATAGGCCATCTGTATTGCCTTTCTTCAATAATTTGAACAGGACATTGTTACATTAAATATATATTTTAAGTTTAGGGAACTGAGGAATTTAAGGAACCCCAAGAATTCTGATAACATCATGGCATTTCTTGAGCTTTCACAAAAGATAAATCTTTTTGTACTTCCTAAAAAATCATAAACCATTAGAGTTCATGAAAATTTCAAAAATAAAATAAGAGCACATGATATATACACACAAACGTTTTAAACAAGACTTGCTTTGTTTTATATTCTATCCTGCTGAGTTTAGCTTGATTTCTAAGATGTATATAAAACTTTGACATTACATGCCTGACATTCTTCATATTGTTAAATGTTTTCAGGTTCAGGACTCCAGACAATAGGAATAAATCTAGACTTAAGCTAATCACTTTAGGTGATTTTTTTTTTTTTTCCCCCCTGGATATCTCCCCAGCAAACAATGACTTTGTTTTCTTTACATAGCTTTTTTTTTTTTTTTTTTTTTTTAAATCACTTTTTCTCCCATTGGATTAGAAGTATAAATTAGTTTGTTGTTACAGCCTTTTCTAAAGATGCTGCTGTTCTCAAATCCCAGACTTAAAAACCCATCATTTTCCACTCGAAAAAAAAAAAAGTCTATAAAAAAAAAAAAGCATATTGTCTTCCAAAATTGACTTTCCTTTAGAAATTCATCATTACACAGTAAAGCACTGTTGACAGTGAGATTTCACTTAAGTTTACAATAGACTAGACATGGAGAGCATTGATGAAGCAGACAAAGTTCTGCTCTTGCTTGGCTGAATGGCTGCCGGGGTACATGTGTGTGAGGGGAGGGAAACAGGCAAGTTAAATTAGTTGATGACCCCAATGGAACATGAGGAAGAGGAATACTCATCCATCCTCCTACAGTTTACCATTACTCTCAATGAAGTAACTTAAAACCAAGAATGAAATTAGCACCATATTCAACAGGCCCCCTTCACAGACAAGCTTTGGTCTGCAGATGAGAGGCAAGCCTAAATTTACACTGCTTTTGCCTCCCTGAAGTTCTAAGCAGGGAGGAGAGGATACACTGGATTTGAGCCTTCCTGCCCACAAGTGACTTTTCTTCCAGCTTTGCAATGGCTTGCATTTGTGCACCCTCTTGAGTGTGGCTTCTGTGCAAACAAGTCAGCCCTGAGAACTCCTGTCCAACCAAGTCAATAGGAAGAAGAAAGAAGCCAGCTTTTTTTTTCTTTTTTCTTTTTTCTTTTTCTTCTTATTTGCTGAATCCATCAGCTCAATGCAAATAAATAAATAAATAAATAAAACAATTCAGCACAATTGTATTTGGGAATCAAGATTATCTGACATAAAATTAACAAGGAACAAATAAATGTGGTATTTTCCAGTGTTATTTTTCCTTCTAGGAAACCTCCCAGACCTGAAGCAAACTTTGTTTTCCTTTAAGGAATCAACTTGCTGACCTGCCATCCCCAAATGGCCCTGCACATTATGCTATAATCCCTGTGAGCAGATCAATTATCAACTGGCAGAGAAGTTTTGCAGGCCTATGCAAAGACATGGGAGCTGGCTCAGTTGCTGGTTGACTCCTTCCTGCTTGAACACAGGGAACATCCCTTCTGATTGAGTGCAGCAGCATCCCTTCTTTTTCTTCATACTTGTAGTATAAACCATTAGTCTTTTTATGCTCATTATTGCTGTTGAGATCAGTCTATCTCAGAAGCTGACTATTTAACATAAAGTTATCACAATCAGAGCCCCTCCTATTATCATTTACTCAGTGCAATCTCTTATATAGGACTATTTTCCTTTGCTTCTGACCTTCAAAAACCGCAAACAATTTAAATATTTACTATGTTCCTTTATGGGCTGAATTATATATTATAGTTCATTTCAATAAGAAGAGGTTGGCTATCTCCAAGATTGCAATTTTTAGAGACAAGTAGAAAAATTGTTTACATCACTTTTGACAAAACAGAAGTTTAATAAGACTTCTTCCTATAGCTCCACTCAAACTGTAGGCCTTTGAAATATAGTTAGCCATGTAACTATCCCCAAGAAGCTACATGATACAAGTTTTGTTTAACTAATTTTCTGGATACCTAACTTGAATGATGATTTTTGAATTATGTAAGTGCTGATCACTTATGGCCACACCTATCCTGCATTGCATAGATCAAGCTAATTTGGAAAAAGAAAACTTGGAAAAGAAATCAGGTCCTGGGCATCTCAAGTTTCCTTAAAATGAATGGATACATTTAATTTAATCTCTCTTGCACATCAGTTTCCGGAATGCAATCCTGAGATAACACTTCCTTCGTTTTACTCATATGAACACAAAGTTCTTGAAGCAATTTGAAAATGCAGTGGTAAGAATTAAAAACAAATTAACAAACCAAACCCCACATATCTGAGGAAATTAAAAATTCAGTATTTGAAGTATAGTGTGAATGCAGTAAATGAATCAGGTCCACACTGAACAGCAATAAAAATTGTGATTAACTGGTAACCAGTTACTTTATCCATCCCATTACCTGAATAATGCAATGATTCTGCAGAAAAAAGGAAGCATGACTGTGTGATTGAATAAAACTTTATCAATACAAATATATAAGGGACTGACCTAAATTCATGCTGAGAGCCTCACATGATGGTACTTCCTACTGTCTGAGTACTCGGCCATACAAGGTTATTAATAGTCTTCGGAAGCAAAAGGAAAAGTTTCTGTACGTAATTTACATTGCTGAAATTGGAAGACTCCATGCAAATTTGAATCATCATGCTAAGCAGTGTAAATAACCAAAATCTCTATGCTAATATGACCGTGTACTAGTGTCATTACAAGCAAAAAGTGATACTCAGACTACAAACAGATAAAGATTTCTCTGCATTTCACCTCCTGTGATATTTTTAATGTTAAGTTTTAAAGAAATGATGATTCTCACCACTTTTTGAGAAGGAACAGACATCCAACTTTTTCTAGCATTTAGAGTTAAAAAAGAAATTATTTTTTTCAATGGTGATACACATCATCTCAAAATCTTGATAAAAATAATGCAAGCATTTTTCCCAAGGCCAGGGAAGCGTCCAGTACACATAGACACACGCATCTATATAAAAGTGGACAGTTAGTATTGCTCTGTGTCTGAATGAAAGACCCATCAGCCCATTTTTTACTTCCCTATTGTTACAATCGTGTTGTCCCTAGGCTCATTCATACACCCTATTTCCTGTAGACAAGGCCCCAAAAGTGTTTCTCTATTATGTTTTATATCCATAGCTATCATACAAAAGTTACACCAATACATTAATGGAAATTCCTATGGTCTTCACTACAGTGACTTTTGTCTTCACAATGTTTAGACTGTTACTAAAACATGGAATAGAAAGACTAATATTTTTCTAACTATCTATCTGGGTTGATTCATGGCTTTTACATGCAATAAAACTATCGATTAATGAACTGAGCTCAATTTTAAACACACTTTTTACATACACAGAATCAAAATACTAAATGCAACTGAAATCCAACTTGCCAGAAACTTAATTCAGACTACGTTTCTTATCATCCTTACTGTCACCAGAACTACCAAATTCAAGAGAAATAGTTCAAAATAACTCCAACTTCTACATGAATGCATTTGGATATTTTGAAGATATATATATAAAAAAAAAAAAAAAAAAAGCTCTGTGCACTTCTTAATGTAGAGCAGAAAACATTGTTAATGTGTGGTAAGAAGCAGATAGTGTAGTGAAAAGTACAGGTGACAAAGTCTACTAATGTTTATTCCTCAGAGTAACATTTGTGGAACATAAGTGTCAGATTAAAAGAGAAGAGGGAAAAATAAAACGAACAGATGACAAGACAAATAGAGTAATAGAATTCCCTACCTGACATTCTTAAACAGATGAGAATAAGAAGGGAAACTGTCAAAATACAATCAGGAATGAAAAGTAGGAGGGAAAGGGGATTTGGAAGTCTGGAACACTTGGTAAAAGTTAGAGATGGACTGTAACCAAAAATCTTGATCCAAATACCTCTAAATTTTGGAGGACATTTGAGAGCTTGAACAGGATTTAAGTTCTACACAGTTGCCTTCTCTCCCCTACACCTTCCCCCCCCCCCCCCCCCCCAATACATTTCTAGCCAAACTCTGCTTCCAAGATCTGCAACAGTTTGAGAAAATCTTTGGATTCATGTCCTGAATCTTCCACCCACATCAGCTGAAAAATCTTACATTAATGCAATTGTTGAGAAATAGCGCTGCTAGCCAGGCCTCTATTTTCAGCAGCTCAACCTCTCAGAGCTGTTCTAGGCCACCTTTGTCTAATGGAAATAGTGCATAAGGCTTGACCTGGGCAGCTCAAATGCCTCTGTGCAGTGCACAGAGGGAGGTTTTATTGTAAGCCTCTTTCTACCACTCCAGTCCCTCCTATGCAGCTCAGTAAACAGTTAATTTATATGGTCTGCCAGAAGCACTCCCTCTGGCTTCGTGACACAACATCTAAAATGTTGGAAGTGTACGAAAGAGTAGATACAGCTGTTCCAAAGTCAAGTCCTTAGCATTGCACTGCCTGCTGGCATGAGGACCCTCATTGCCAGCCCTGCATCCCATGGCAGGCTGGGATATCCCTAGCTATGTACTGTGCTGATACCTTCCCTCCACACAGGCACCTTGCTCCACCACAGTGTTTCCACTACATTCCCTGTACAGCATCTCTGCTCCTGCCAGGTGCCTCTGGAAAAAATTTTTACTTTGGAAACTGTTTTTGTGCAAAGAGGCTTACAGAAGAGACTAAGGGACATGAAAGGAGGAGGAAAAAAATAAAGGAAGTGTTGAAACAACTAGTTTATGAACACAGAAAGATTCACTAGCACTATTCCTTGTGCTATATATTCCACATATTTCTTGTGGGGAAAAAAAAATCAAATAGTTACTTAGAAAAATGTAAATGCCAAATCATTTTTCCCTCCCCCAGTTGTGGTGTTTTTGATGGTCTCTGTGTCCTGTGCTTCTGGTGCGTGCTATGGGAAAACTCATACCACTATCTTTCCCTTTTGAGGATGCTGGCAGGGACCCAGAAACACAGATCCTCTGTCAAATCTGCCAGAATCAAGCAAGTGGATCCAAAAGTTACTTGTGAGAATACAATAGAAAATATCTTCACAGACAATGCAACCAAACTAAAAAAGATGAGAAGCAATCTGCTGACTGCCCACCCTCTTTGCAAAAAGCAAGGGGAATCAAAAGGACCTTTGTGCACCCTCCGGAACTTTCTGATGTCCTCTATATGTAGCACCCCTATAGAAAGGTGATCCACAGGAATTGCCATATAAAGTTGACAACCCAACATGTTTGCTATCAGGACAGTAGCTTTATATTATCCCTGGCTGTGGGACATTTGCTAAACAGTAATCACTTTGCCTCATTTCAGATACTTATTTGTACTTAATAGGTAAAATAATACCTTATTAGCATAGTGCCTAGTTCCAATAAATGTCTAATATGGCTATAGGTTTGTGCCTCTGCACATAAGAGAAGAAAACAGATTTCTTTCAAATCTGAAGATATCTCTTTCTCCAAGAGAAATAAAAACAAACTTCATTCCAATCTAATGACATTAAAATGTTAAAGAAGTCAATTCTGAGAGGTTTTTTAATATTAATTTGTCCAAAGTTGCCAAATAGATAATTACAGCAGTAATTTTTTATTTTACAATAAATTTTAAATTAGATGCATGTTACATCATGTTGAAAAGGGCAATTCTTTTTCCCCCAAAAATGGCCAAGTTCCTTTTCGGCTTTCCTCAGTTTCAACAAGAGTCCCATCAGAGACTTGCAAATGCTCTTCTGCAATATATTCCTGGTAACACAGGTGAGACTCACTGTCCCTGTGAATCCTTTACTATCCTTACGAGAATAGTGTAGGGTTTCCCAAAAAAGATGACTGAAAGATGAAAACAGACTGTTAGTTTCAGCCCAGGAACACTAATTAAAAACTGATAGTTGAAGCCTATGATATCCACAATAAACATAAAGGACCTGGGAATTTGAACAACTTTAGCTTTCTTGACTTTAAAAATCAGTACAAAAAGAGCAAATGACTTGATTCCACTAGCGTTTTATACCAAGAATTCCATTCATATCCATATATGGATAAAGGAGACAGACAGTATGGGGGGGGGGTATTTTTTTTTTTAGGGGGTTGGGGGAAGGCATGTCTTTAAGTTGTAAAAGAAAAGGACTTTGGAATCTATGTCAGACGAAAGGTAAACAGATTTCATCTACCCCTGCCCCTCTTCTGTATAATATATTGTTCCTTGCAACAGAATTTAAATTAATGTAATGCAAAAGCAAGTTGCAGCTTTGGGATTTAGTTTCCTTTTGGTTTCTTTTATTATTTTTTTATTATTACCTTCTGAGTAATTCCTTTTTAGAAAAAAATGTTTTATGAAAACACTGTGGCAGGAACACCAGAATATTTTTTAGATCACTAATGAGATTTTGTCTCATGATTCACGCTGCACAATCCAATTCCAAATTATTGCTTTTTATGTTCAAATATTTTCTTATGTAAGCAGGAATTCATATACTTGTGGCATGGGAAAAGTGTGGTAAATCCTATTCCAATGCAATTCTTTTCACGTACAACCTGTCATGTTTAGCTTCCAAGGATTTTAAAATAGCCCAAAGAAAAACAAATGAAATGAAAATAAAGTAAATTCTAAAAGTAGAAAGAAAAATACAGTTTACCACATTCCAAATTAATGTTTATTGGGTACATAATACTTAGGTACAGGTTTTCACAGTTTAATTGATAACAATGTCCAGTACTTAATTTTAAAACTCTAAAGGCAATTCACCAATCTTCAAAATCCTTCAAAGTAAATACATATTATTTTAGAAAGATTAAAAAAAAAAAAAAAAAAAAAAAAAAAAGGAAGCTAACAGGACTTTTTCAAGGCTGCACTTTGGTTTCAGACTTGATTCTTGTTGATTCAAAGGCTTCTCAGGTTTACCTCAATGCTAAAGCCATTGGCTTCATTAACTGTGTGGGAAAACAGCTGCATTAACCTTAATCAGTGCACACCTAAGCCTCATTCTCTAAATAAACAGCACATTCAGGGAGAACATGCACCACACAGGTGCATCTCAGCAACTCACTGACCAATATGGCTTTGCAGCAAGGGTGGGACTATTCCTCAGCAAGCACAGAAAGGAATTATAACCCCACCCATTACTCCTGTTTCTGTAGTGGAAATGGTTTTCCACAGGAACGCATCCAGCTACTGAACCTAACCCACCAATCCAGCCTCTCTAAAATTCCCTGAAATTCCCCTAAACATTTAATAAGTTTAGAATATGTTTAGCTCAAAATAACAAGCTATTTAATTTGGATTTCATCCCACTTTAAGGCTTGCTTCTTCCACAAGGCCTACCAGACTCTGACAGCCAGTAACACGCAGCCAAGAAGAGATTAATTGGGTGATAACTAATGGTAAATGAGCTCATCCTCCCACTATCCATTTCTACCAATTTGCTTCATCCACATGTTGTTGCTTGTTATTCATTTAGATTTTAAGCTTTTGGAGGCACAATCACGGTATAGTCTCTGAGTCCAAACTCCAGAATGGGGCTTAAGTGTGGTCCTGCAACATAAACCCTTTGCCCTCCCCATGTTATCATTTGATTATATCATTATGCAACAACTAAAGCTATTAAAACTGTTTAAGAAAACAAACAAACAACAAAAAGAAACATTTCAAGTCCAATGAAGAAATAGTTCTTATCCCAGCTGACTTGACTCAGCAAGGTGTTACTACAAAGAATAACCACAGGGCTGAAGGGGACAACAAGAGCTCCCTCAGTCTCTTGATCTAGTCAACACTACACCAATGAATCTACAACAGCTCAAAAGATATATACTTATGCCTTTCTTGACAGATGTTTGTTCAACATTACCACTGAAAATTCATCCACAGTGCCTACAGACATGAAGGTTTCACCAGTATATAGTAACTAATCAATATCGTTACTGTCAGTATTTTCTACCATCTCACTTCCATATTTCTCCATGCATTATAAACTCATTTCTCCTTATGCAGACATATTAACAAAAGATTTTTTTGCAGTTTGCCATCTTTCAAAGCACATCCTTCCTTAATCTTCTCTGCTTTAGACTAAGCAAACCCTAAAGGAACATAACAGTCCATTACTGGGAGTGTCTTTAGTCATTTGTTTCCCACTGGATCCTCTCCAGTGGGTCCCATCATTTTGGGAGGGCAAGCTCCAAAACTCCAAAAGTACAGTCCTCCAACTTGTTCTTTGCTATGGCATGCCTAGGGCAGTACAAGACTCTGGTCATATCTCTTCCACAAGACATTTTGCCCAAGTACCTCCCCCCCTCTCCCCCCTCCCACCCCCGTATATTTTTGGCTCGTGTTCAATGTTCAGTTTGTAAGCTACAACAGATACAGCAGTCTTATAAAACTGCTGCTGAGCCAGTTCTTGTCCATCATGTTTCTGTAGATGATCAGATATGTTTTCTCTTTGGAGACAGGAGCTAAACTTGCCCTAACTGACTTGTGCCATTTTAAAGAGATATCACCAGTCCATCAAGATAATTTTGAAATCTAATCCAATTCTCCAGCCAAGGATCCCTGTTCTTTCCATCTTACTATCACCTACAAATTTGGTGAGGCGCATTCTCTGTTCTCCCAATCCCTGGGGAAAAACACAAGGTTTGACAGAAATTTAGTAATCTCTTTTGAAATACGGTTTTCCAGTCAGTCCTTCCTGTAGAGTCTAACACAACCAGATACTTCCATCTACTGCCATGCCTCTTCATGCTTAAAGTGTCACTGAATTAGGTTGGCCTGATTTTCACAAACAACATAGGGAAATACTGTTGTTGCTGCTGCTGCTTCTTTGTTGCTGCAGTTATTATGATGCATGACTCACATTCTTCAAAAGCAACTATTGTTTTTCAGCACTCATTTAAGCAAATACAGCTTAATGGAGATGAATGCATAGTCCTTTAACAGAAAAATCTTCTTTGAGATTTATTCTCAGCATATCTTGTTCCCTGTGGTTTACATTTTCTTTAAGGTATGCCTAATCTGGGGAAGCTTTTGTAAGTAAATAACACTTCTTTCCTCACATGCACCTTAAATTGAAGGCCAAAATGAAAAACGGTTGAGATTCATCAAAACTATATTCAAGGTCCTGAAATGCAATCTTCTCTCTAATACCCAAATGCCTTCTGGAAGTGCAGTAGGTAAACCAATAATGATTCAGGGCATAAAGATACATATTAAAGATAAATTGCTTTCACTTTTTAGAAATCTAAGTAAAGGGAAGTAAAAAGGGGGATTACATCTAATTAAAAATCCATGACTGATATTCTCAAATTAAAATCTGGTTAAGAAAACCTATCATCTTGGATACGCAGCACAACTTTTTGGGCATTTACTCTCATTTGACTTTAATATGCTAGCAAAGTTTACTTCTTCAATGATTCTGGTTTGCAATAATCAAAGTTAATTTGAAAAGTTATTATAATCCAGATACAGACATATGTCTAAGTAAGCTCAGCATTCCCGTAGTATTATGGGATCTTAAAATTAGGACTGAAAACAGTAGGCCATCTAATTTTACCCCTTCTCACAAAACTGAGAATGTAAAACTCAATAAATGTCATATATTTAGATAGAGATTTTAAAGTGGAAAAAAAAAACTTGACAGAGAAAAAGAGGTATGGTCATTATTAATCAAATGGGAAACTGACCTCCTCAGTTCAGCATAAGAAAAGCAAATAAATTAGCAGAATACAAGCCCTTTTTAAAATTAGAAATCACTTTTTTTTTATATCCCTATAAAACCTGTAGAATATGAAAGCCTACTCCTAACTCTTCAGAATCAGTTTTCTCTGTGATTATATCCTTTTCCACATCTTTTCTGAGAATAAGAAACTGCGAAAAACACAGGTAGTGTATGCTTCTAGAATACAAGAAGACAGAAATTTTCTGTGAACTCCCTGAAAATTACTGTCATCTTTCCTTGGTGGAATACTTTTCCACCCTTAAATCTAACCAGCATAACCTCTATCCAAGTGCCCTGGGGCCCAAGATATGTATTCCAATTTCAGCCCAATTACACCTGGGGAGTAAATGGCAACAAACATTGCTGGCTGTAACGTCACCATGCATATCTGTCATTATTCCATTTATTGCATGAGCAAGTGAAGACAGACAAGAAATAAGTAGATGGCTACCATTCATTTCAATCTTCACAAATGAAATCACATTCTTATGACTATTTCTAGTAAGCTTTCTTTCCTGTCAAATACAAGAGGTGTTACCAAGAAAACATCTTACTCCAGTATCACATTACTGGTCATTTCTAGACAAGCTTCTGTGGCTTCGCAAACTAACAGTATCAGACAGTAAGTAGTCCTAAGGTCCTTTTCATTCACTTGCTTTCCCTCGTTAGGGGGAAGACGACAAGGATCTTTCATAGAGGTGCTTTCTTCTAAACTTGTCCTCTTGAATTTAGGCAGTTTAAGGAAACAATGACTGCTGACAACTTCCTTATTACCAGCAATTAATGGCCAGTTTGTTAATTAGTGTCCTGAGGCAAAGTTAATGTAGCATTTCCAGCTAAAACAAAAACAAAAACATAGTCCACATCCAAAAATATTCTGACAGCTCTGTATTATTCACTATTTTTCTTAACAAGGACAGATTTCCTTGTCCAAATCAGTGGACTGCAAAGTGCATATTCTGGGAAAAGAGATCAGCTTCATTAAAATGAAAAAATAATCAATTGGTTGTGATCTTTTTCCTGACCCAAAACATGGAAAGTTCCCAGTGAACTCAGGAGAGAGGGGGGAAAAAAAACATTGAAAACTTTTCTCTGCATTGTCAATAAAATCTCCAATCAATACTGGGGGCTTTCCTCACAGGCTGTTTCTTTATGTCAATTAATCAAACAAGAATAATCTATCAGCTACTGAAAGTGTCTTAAAGGAGCTAACACCATAAAAAGTAAGAAAAGTAATAGCACAGGACTTGTTTCTAAGAAGTGTTTCTTATTTTGACGCTCCTTACTTACTCATTAGAAAATGATCAACTCACTTAATCTTTAAGAAGGCAAATTAGAAAACCATCGCATACTCTTTTCACCACCTATCTGCCTCTAGAAGAGTGGTAAAATCTCCATATTTTCCTCACTGAACCAGCAGAGAGAGACAAG
Source organism: Aythya marila (assembly GCF_965140915.1). Lineage (NCBI taxonomy): Eukaryota > Metazoa > Chordata > Aves > Anseriformes > Anatidae > Aythya > Aythya marila. The sequence goes on from NC_139043.1 coordinate 59,107,011, forward strand.
ATACCTTCTCTCTAGATAATGGTGCTCCTGGAGTAAATGTCTATATTGGGCATCAGTATTGTTCTTCAGGATTTCTCAGAGATGTCCCAATAGGGTGTTGCTCTTGGGACCTCCAGAACAGGAACAAAAATAAATCAAGGCAGCCTTAAAAATCACTGCCAGCTGCAAAGGCAACAAAAATCCTCCAGTTACCACATTTGGATTACAAGTCTTTTTAGAAGTGACCTCCATTACCACAATTTCTATATCCTCTATACTGCTCCTAACATGTCACCATAGTGGTTAACTCAGGGGAAAAAAACAAACAAACAACTAACACTAGCCTCTGCACTTCATGACAGACACCTTAAAGACCATAGATTTCTCTTCAGCTTTCCATAAGGAAAATATCCAAAACTGAAAACCTGCCCATGTGGCTCTTCTACAAGCCAGATAATGCCAAGGCAGATGTGCCAGCGACAGTGACACTGAACAGCTCATAGGGAGGCTTCTGCAGCAGAGGCTGAACTTTCATGCTGCAACAGCTCATTTCATGACTCTCCAGGAAGAGGTGGGCTACAGCCTGCAGCTCTAGTCACTGAAGACATTGCTAAGAACTTATTCTCTATCAATGTGTGATAAAGCTTTACACGGAGTATTATAAATATGAAGTTTTATTTCTTAATAAAGCATAACCAGGCTGATTTAGTTTCAGACCTCACATCAGCCAAACACAACTTTCAGCTCTGAAACATTTATAAATGTCTGCATTTAATAAAATGTTAAAACTTCTTAAAATAATTCTCTCAAACATGTTAAACCACATGAAATGCAATCAAAGCTGCACCATGTTTTAGAAATTTTACAAGGCTTTTATTGTATAAACTACATTAAGTTTTAATACCAGCAGTGATGTACCTACAACAAAAACAAAGCAAAGTGCACAGAAAAAGAAAAAGAAAAAAGAAAAAGCTACTTGAGCAGTATCTCCATAAATAGCTGAATCTAGCCATTGGCTAGTGGTTGAGCAGCCACTTCCCCCACAAAAGAATTCAGGAAGTATGCTGTCAGAATACTTCAGAGAGTAATCAAGGTTTCATTTGTTTGGTTAATATATTCATTATTGCTGGGAACTGTACTACATGTAAAAGTAGAATAATCAAGAACCATCTTTTACATGTTTTTCTCCCCATTTTTACCTCCTAATGGATTACAAATCACTCTGAAGATATGAATAATGACTTCATAATAAGTTTAAGATAACTTATTTAAGGGCTACAAGAAATTAAAAAAAATCATCGTTTTAGGACAACTTTGATACTCTGCCTTTGGGGATTGTTACACATTTGGAAGGAAATCATTGTATTCCAATAATATGTCAAGATTTGGCATTGGTGACATTGTTTCAACACAGTAATTCTACAAACCACTAACCGATAACGGATTTATATAAAAGCAAACAGGGATAACTTGACAGGTTATACATAACATTTATTGGCAAGGCTGTAATCTTAAGAAATCTGGGGCTTTACCAGCACCCCATTCATTGTTGAATGAAAAGTTGTATGAACTTCAGACAGTTATGGCTTATACACAGAGTCTGTGTTAACATCTTATATGTAAACTTGCTGCACTTGCATCAGACAGGCTTATTGCTAGCATCTTATACGCAAAATTCAACCTCAACACAAGTCTGAAGCTACAAAAGTCATCTTAAGACATAATCAAGTCTTAAACCAATGCTGACTGTACATTATAAATACTTAGGCCATCTGAAAAAAATCCTGTTTTAAGCAAACAAATCCAGAAGCATTCTGCACACCCACTATAACAAGCAGCATCCAAGAAGCATTTAAGTACTGCTTTAATCAGGCATATAGTAAATAGTTTTCATTTTAAATGATGTGCATCTTACTCAAAAGGACCCCAAAAGTCTTCACAAAAACAAATTGGAAAATGAAGACATTTTCTATGTAAGAACTTCTGGGGGAGGTTGGAAGAGAGGACAGTCTAGTTCTGCCAAAACCTGCATGAAAATTTCCTAGAAACACACACTAACAGTAAATGAGCTTCTTCCCCTGCCCTGTCACCACTTGAGGAGTAAATATTAGACTGATCAACCAATCTTTATAGTCCTGACATCTAAAAAGATGTTTGAAGCCAGAGCACAAACCCAAGATTATGATTTTTTTTTTAAAAAAAAAAAAAAAAAAAAAAAAGGCTGAACCGACGCCATCTGAAATCTCCTAAAACACAGCTTGAATAGCTACTTAAACAAAAGTTTAATAGACTTTTATCTTAATCAGCATTACAAAAGAGAAACATAGCACAAAGCCACATAAAAACAGAAGAGGCATGAAAACAATGAAAAGGGTTTAAGTATAGAAGAGAATCTGACTAAAACAGCCCACACTGAAGGACTGAGTTTGTTGAAAATAACTTTGCTATAGAACAGCAATTAGAGGAAGAGACAGACATAATGTGAAAAAGTATTAACAACAGGTCAAGACTTTAGTAGTGTTCCATGTGAAGTAAACAATGATTTGCTGCCTGCGTTCCTTCTTGTTCAGAGATGATATGTTTTCTACTTTGACACTTCACACCTCTGAACCACAGTAGGTCTTTACTGCTATTTGCTAAAAACCAAAACAAAACATGGTTCTGTTTTGTCCTTTGGAGTGCAGAAAAGAAAATACTTTTTCACTTTCAAATGCTTTTATCTTAATATGCACGGTGTGAACAATACAGCATAGTCATGCAGGCCTATGCCCAGCTGAGTCATCCATCTGAAAGGTGTACTACTCCATGTGAAACAAACAGTCTGCTTTATTGGGATTATATTTTGAGTCATGTGGTGAATGTCTGGATAACGATTCCACCCCAGGCTGCGTGTGGTAGATCTATTCAGGGATTAGAAGGAAAACTCTAGTCAGCTAAGAGGATACACTGAAAAATATAGCCATATCTACTAACTGAGGACTAACTGACCTCCACCTATCCACCCATGCAGCTACCTGCATCAGGAAAGAAAGTGAGTAATATATGCTCACTTCCATAATTTTTATTTATTTTTTTTAATGTTACTGAATGATTCATAGAAAGAGAAACATGGAACAACAACATATAAGGACAAATGAAAAAAAAAATCATTTCAAAAGATTTACATTCTTTGGTATGAAATACACCTGGGCTGTCAGCCACATTCTCCTGGTTTCTTTAAATACACCTTTCACTCCCAGAGACCTTGATACAACTTCTGGAGTCTGCCTGAGACCTCCACAGCACCATTTTTAAAATGGCTCTCATTCAGGTGAAGCATAAATTCTCTTCTCCATTCCTGATGGAGAGCTCTCCATAATCACATTACGAACATACCAAAGGAACCTTTTTCCTCCTGTCATGCTCTAATGGAAATGGATCATGTGTAGTTTTGATAAAGCTGAGCCAAGGCAAAGTTTCTTGGCAATGCTGTTCCCCACACACCCCAAGCAGAAAATGTAAGAAAAATAAATAAATGAGTTTCCCCCACACCCCCCCAAAAAAATATTTCAATAAGAAGAAACCAGTGTTAAAGAACACCTTTGCTGCTCTGTGTGGAGGACTGGAGAACAGATGGGAGACAGCATTATTCTCCTAGTCTTTACTAGTCTTTATAAGAGTCAAAAAAGGAAGCTTAAGAAATTCTAATATAATTTTAATGAGCAACAGGTGAAAGAGGCAGATAACGTGACTGAATTTGTGCACATGAGATAACATACCTAAATAAACCATCATGGTGATTGCAATGAAGCCACTTTGCCACTAACACTAAGATGCTGATGTGTTTTCTACCATAGAATTATTTAGATTGGAAAACACCTCCATTTCTACACGTCTTTTAAATACATTCAGGTATGGTAACTCTACTTCTCTGTGCAGCCTTTTCCAATAACTCACAACCCTCTGAGCAAGTAAGTGTTTTTAATACCCAACCCTCACCTCCCCTGGTATAACTCGAGGAAATTTCCTATCTCATGTTGCTTGGGAGAAGAGACAGACTGCCACCTCACTACAACCTCCTTTGAAATAGTTGTAGAGAGTACTAAGATCTCCCCTCAGCCTCATTTTTTCTAAATTAAATAATCCCAGTTCCTTCAACCAATCCTCATAAAACTTGTTCTCTAGACCCTTCACAAGCTTGGTTGCACTTCTTTGGGTGTGCTCCAGCACTTTGACATCTATCTTGTAGTGAGGGGCTCAAAACTGAACACAGTATTTGAGGTGGGGCCTCACCAGAGCTGAGTACAGAGGGACAATCACTTTCCTAGTCCCACTGTCTGGCCACACTGTTTCCAATACAAGCCAGGATACTGTTGGTAACCTTTTCAGCCAACTGACCATGCTGCAGGCACACATTCAGCCAACTACCAATCAATACCCCAGCTCCTTTTCCACCAGGCAGTTTTCCAGCTGCTCTTTCCTCAGCCTGTAGCACTGTGTGAGGTTGTTGGGCCCCAGGTGCAGGACCCAGCACTTAACCTTGTTGAGCAAAGGCCAACTGCATGTGGTTCATTGATCCAGCCTATCCAGATCTGTCTGTTGAGCCTTCCTACACTAAAGCAGATTAACACTCATGCCCAAATTGGTGTTGTCTGCAAACTTACTGGGTACCCTCGATCCTCTTGTCCAGATCATTGTCAAAGATATTAAAGAGAACTGACCCCAGTACCGAGGTCTGTGGGACACCACTTGTGACCAACTGGATTTAACTGCATTCACCACAACTCTTCGGGCCTAGTAACCCATCCAGTTCTTTACCCAGCAAAGTGTGCACCCACCCAAACCATGAGCAGCAGATTTCTCCAGAAAAATGCTGTGGGAAACAGTGTCAAAAGCTTTACTAAAGTCTAAGTAGACAGCCACAGCCTTTCCCTCATCCACTAATCAGGTCACCTTGCTATAGGTCAGGATAGTCAAGCAGGACCTGGTTTTAATAAAGGCATGCTGACTGGCCCTGATCAGCTTGTTGCCCTGTATGTACTGCATGATAGCAATCAAGAGGATCAGCTCCGTAGCTTCTCCTAGCTCAAAGGTCAGGCTGATAAGGCCTGTAGTATCCCAGATCCTCCTTCAGGCCGTTCTTATAGATGGATGTCACATTTGCTAGCCACCAATCAAACTGGGGAATCCCCAGGTAGCCAGAACTGCTGATAAATGATGGAAAGTGGCTGAGCATTTCTGCCAACTCCTTCAGCATCATTGGATGGATCCCATCCGGCCCCATAGGTTTGTGTACACCTAAGTATTGTAGCATGTCACTAACTATTTCCTTTTATTATAGGCATTGGAAGCAGAATGAAGACCCCAGTCTTCTAGCTCAGAGGGCTAGGTACCCAGAGAACAACTGGTCTTAGTACTAAAGCCTGAAGCAAGGAAGGCATTAAGTACATCAGACTTTTCCTCATCCTTTGCCACTGTTCCCCCCCAAATCCAGTAATGGATGGGGATTCTACTTTGTCTTCCTTACGTTGCTAATATATTTATAGAAGTATTTTTTAATTGTCTTTAGTAGCAGTAGCAAGATTAATTTCCAGATGGACATTGGCCTTTCTAACTTTCTGCCTTCATAGACTCAAAACATTGTTGTCCTCCTGAGTGGCCTGCCCTTCTTCCAAAGGTCATAAACTCTTTTTCTTCCTGAGCTCTAGCCAAAATTCTCTGTTCAGGCAGGCTGGTCTTCTTCCCCACTACCTCATCTTTTGGCACATGGGGATAGCCTGCTCCTAATATATTTTTGTAGACCTGAGTTCAGGACAGCATACCTCCCAGGGAGATGTGCTCATATTACTATTTGCTTATTGGTAGGCATGTACATCCCTGAATTAAAATACTGTTAAAACTGAGATCCTATGTTATATTCTTCACTTCCATAAATGTGCTGAACTTGCCAGAACAAACGCTATGTAAGTAAATGAAATTTTTAAAACATCTCCTAGTGTTTTGTTCATATCTGTCAGACCAACATCTACTTTCAGGCACTTTAAAATAGGCCTCTTGTAATAAGATAAGAACATGCAGCTTCCACAAACATCCACACTCATCACTGGGTAGCTTAGATTACCTTAAAAAAATGCAAAGATTTAACATCCATAAACTTAGATTCAGAAGTCTAAATTTAAAGTTTGAGAAGCTGCCTCTGAGCTTTAAAAAGAACAGGAATCTGACATCATGTTCTAAATCATTTCCTCTTAAATAATACCATAAATTAATACTGACTCTCCTCAGATATAAAATTAGGTGATCAGCAAAACAGCCTTTTCATCAAAAGGTGCTCTGCACAACTGGAAAATCCAGCTCTTTTAAATAGCCTATAAACATCCTTTTTACTTTGTTCCTTTTTTCCTTTCAAAAGCAGTGCAATAATTTCAAAGATAGTAAAAAAAAAAAAAAGATAGTAAAAAGTAAGTTACACAGTTACTCTTATCTTTTATAAGAAAAAAATCCTTCTGTGGGTTATTTTACATATATGAATGCAGAAGTTTCATCAAATAAGCTTGTGGGTATGCTCAGATGTGTTTTATGTCTGGGAAGTTGTAACGTCTATTTATAACAAACACCAAAAAAAAAAAAAAAGGCAACTTGTGGAATTCACTTTCTTCAGGAATGTAAAATTACATATCAGGAAAGTACATTCTTGCATCTCATTCTGTCTCCTGGAACACAGCACATCCACCTATTTCACTTGACCATAGAAAGACCTAAGTAGATGTAGTCATAATTTCTTCAAACTGAACTTTAGCTTAATTGCTCTGTAATTAAAAATAAGGACCAATTTTCATTGGTCCTCACTATCAGCTTGAGCCCACACTGATACAAATCCATAGCATCATAATATTTGAAGAAACCATTTTTTGGTTCAACAGTTTTGGCTTGTAAGACTAATTGTGCTGCTCTGCTCAGTTCTGGTGAGACCTCAAAGGTTAAATTGAGTCGAGCTTTCAGAACTATTCTGTATGAGCCATCAATACACGTTATGAGACCAGAAGAATGACTAGCATGAGAAAAGGATGAAGAAACTGGTCTTATTTATTCTGGAGGAGACTAAGGAGAGGAAAGAGGAGCAGAAGCATGATGACAGGCTTCAAATATGTACAAAACAGTTATACAGAGACAATGGTGATCAATGTTTTCCATATGTACTTAGAGTAGCTGAGGGAGAATTTTGCTAAATTTGCAGGGAAGGTCTCTAAATATCTGTTTATAATGGTTGCAAAGCACTGGAAAGGCTACCTAGAGAGGATGTAGAAAATTATTTATTGTGAATTTTTATGAGCTGTATGACAAATTCCTGAGGAAGTGACCTAGATATGTCAATATTGATTTCAAGTAAGGGATAGAGTGTGGATTTTTATTTTATTTTATTTTTTTTTTTTTTTAAGTAGTCAGCCTGACACATCATGAGCTGTGGTGTCTACCTCAGACCTGGTTACTGCATTTCCAATTCAAAGGGGGGGAGGAAGGGAGGGGGGGAAAGCAAGAAGTTCTGAAGATGTATTAAATTTTTTTTTATTTTATTTTTTTTTAAATGAATACTCTGTCACCCAAATACTTCTGCTCCAGTGAGCTCCTTTTGAAGAGAGAAAAGTCAGGTAGGATAAGACTAGCAAAAACTATGTCAGGCATATCCACCAAAGTCATTACACAACAAAAGGAGAAGAGAGCTATAGACAAGGTTAGTTTCCCAAGAGCAACATCTCCTAAGGTCTTTGGGGTAGATCACCAGGGAAACACAGAACACTTGTATAGAGGGCCCCCAAATCCTGAGGTCATTGGCCTACATAGAGATTACAATTATATCAACTGATGATTGATCAAATAAAGTGAAATTAAAAATATTACCCAAAGGACACTAATGAGCCCCAAACGAACATAAAAGTTTCATATCTTTATCTCAGCAGCACCATGCTCAGGCTGAAGCCTTGCCTTTAAAGCAATTTTAATTCCACCTACTACTATCAGTATCATAATATTCACAAGTATCACAAGATAATGTAGTCACTCTGGACTTGAAAAACAAACTGCAATATATGTAGCAAGTAAGTTTCAATTAAATTCTCCACATAAATACTGCCAGATTAATGAGATACAGTTGTAGGAAGAAAAAATACTGCAGTACCAAAGCACTTCTATGTTCCTGTTAGTTGGGTGCCCTCTCTCAGCAAGTGCCTTTGTTTAAAAGAAGCTTGCAGTTCTTCAGAGGAAGAAATAAAATTCTGGTAATATACATAACTATGATGAACTCTCCTGTAAGGAGAGAGTTCTTCCTGACCACAGTTGGGAGAACAGGGGAAACACTGAGACCGCTTGTTATCACTTTATCTTAGTAGTAATAAACCATGGGCCAACTCCTTCCCTTTCATAAGTTTACTTTACATTTGGTCACTATATAGTATCATTATAGCAAATACTATAATTACCATATATTGAGAGCAGAAGCAAGTAGCTGTAAGTAGCTCTGTAAAGCCAACTTTTAATGAAATTCAATATGTGAAGAAAAGTGTATATGTATAAAGGAATAAACTATCTTTCTGTAGACTTCCAGAAAAACTGTTCCACAGACTGTCCTGTCAGACATCCCCCTCCCCTCCCCAGGAAATCAAGTTTCACTCTTCTTAAATAACTTTACAAAATAAGTACTATTCACTATAGGAGAATTTACATCCAAAAATGCCAGGACTACATTATTTGGCAAGGAGCCTCATGAAATGTGATAGAGAGTGGCTCAATTTGACCCCAAAATTTCTCACTAACCTGTAGAACTTGTTGCCTAATCATGCTAATTACATGTGCAGTAAAAAAATAAATATTTGAATGAGTTGTTCCTGTGACACTGAGAAATTAAATGTAGGGCGAACCATTTATGTTTCTTCTTTTTTTGTTATTCTAATGTCAGTCTGTTACTTGGGGAAACAGTCAAAAAACTGAAGTGGATACCACCCACCATTTGATAAAAGTAGATGTTCCAATTCCCGAGCACAACTGTAATATGGAAAATAAAGCAGAACTGAAGTAACTATTACTTTCATAGCACCTTTTATGAAGCTGTCAAAGCAATTAAAAAGCATTATTGGTTTCACAACAGCCTGATGAGACACTTAAGTTACAATATTATTTTATCGGAAAGACTTCTAAAGCACAGCAACTAGTGAAATATGCAAATTTTTGTATTGCATTAAAATCATATTTTTACAGGTAGCCTACTTTCAGTCTCCTCTTTTTCACTGCCTTTCCCCCCCCCCCCCCTTCTTTTTTTTTGAATAAAGAATCAACTACAGAGAACTCATGTACTTCTGTATTGAGTTCTTACAGCTAACCCTAAGCCATACAAATGGCTATGGGTATGAATCAAAGACTACAGAATACATTGAATCAAATACTGCATGAAGTAGTAACCCCTCTAATTCCCCTGGAACACAGCAAGTGATAAATGCCACATTCCAGTGGAATTAGCACATCTCCCTCCTTCCTGCTCAGACATAGCAAAAAGGCACAGGGGGGTCATCTGAGGTTACAGGAAAGGTATGCAATCAAGAAACCCAGCACCAGCAGAGGATTCCTTTGGTTCTGGAATATAAAGGGAACTTGAGCCATACTCAAATGACCCTTCTAATTCACCTCAATGACATCAGCGTAGGCCTTCTCACAGCTGGTTAAGGTCTTCTCTACACAGCTAGTTAAGGAATTAAACTTGTTCTTAGAATAACCTGAAAAAGCTACAAAGAAGGCTCCCTGTCATGTGTCAGGCAAGTTTCTTCAACTCCTGCATAAGAGGACATATAGCTGTAAGCAAGTCCAAAGCAATGTTACACAGGCCCATCTTATGAACTGCGTATATTTGAAACTTGCCCCTAGAGCCAAACACACTAACTGTAATGAACATAGAATCACAGAACAGTTTAGGTTGGGAGGAACCTTAAAGTTCATCTAGTTCCAACCCCCCTGCCATGGGCAGGGATGCCACCCACTAGACCAGGTGGCCCAAAGCCCTATCAAGCCTGGCCCTGAACACCTCCAGGAGTGGGGCTTCCATAGCTCCTCTCACAACCTCTTCCAGCACCTCACCACCCTCATAATAAGATTTTCTTCCTTCTAATCTAAATCTACCTTTCTTCCCCACACACACACCTTTTTTAATATTAAAGCCATTACCCTTTATCCTATCACTACATCACTACACTCCCTGATAAACGTATTCATGTTTTCACAGCAACAAAACTTAACACCACAAAAGCAAACAGTAAATCTTATTTGTCCTTAATTTGATCTCAGGTGACATAGTTTCCAAGATTCTGGTGGAGAAAGAAAAATTGTTATTGTTTATATAGTGTTCCTTATGATAAGTCACTACAGGTTGTCCTCATATGTCAGATATTCATTCTACAGATACCATATAGGCAAGTTTTCATCCACAGCTGACATGTCATTTGTAGCAGTACACATATTTAATATGCTGACAGTTCCTAGCCACGTTACTTATATTACAATGGGCTTTTCTGAAGAGTCCTGCAAGAGCTTTAGTTTCCCACTAAAGGTCTAGAGCTAGCAGACAAGTAGGCAAAAGCATCACCTCCAAGGTGAGGCCAGAGGTCTTATAGACCCTTTCTGGCACCATCAGTTGTCAGCCTCTTTGTTTCTTCATTGGGAAATAAGAACCCGATACTGACCATGCTGTTCTCACTCATCCATAAGGGCAATGCACTTCCTAGATTTGCATGATGTACCACAGCAAAGTCCTTGTAAACCCAGGATTTCCCATGACAGCTCTCATAGGCCTCACAGATCTACAGATAATTCTTGTCACCAGTTTCCCTAGTGACAGGTCCTGCTGAACAACACATGACAGCCACCATCCACACCAAGTGGGTCTTTATTGCCATATTATCACCATTGGAGAAAGGCCAGAGCAACTCGTATCCTTCTAGCTCCATTTAATTTCTCCAACTTTCCTCTCACCTTAAATATCAGGCAACAGGCATAGCAGCCATGACACTGCTCTATCTATATATACAGTATTAGGAGCTCTCCATTTCAAATGCTGATCTGGATGGATGCCATACACCCCCTGGAAGCATCTGCATTTGAATTTAAAGGGGTGGGTGAGTGACAGCAAAACTAGCTTCTTCTTCTGACAAGGCTTTGGCAGATCATTGGTTGTCATCAAACCTATTGCATTTCTTGGTCTCTGCCAAGAATTCCACCTACATGCCTGATGGCAATTAATCCTTTGTAGGTGCTAATGAATAAAAGCAGCACGCACACTTTACAGACCTAAAAAGAATATCCCAATCCATATATTAATTCCATAAATAAACTCACATGCACACACAGTTCCCCTCCTTCCCCTATCCACATGCCACTGTGCACCCACACCCAAACTCGTGCTTAGAAAAAAAACAAGCAGCAGTAAGATGATCATCCAACTGTGTGCAAGTAGGATTTTTTCATGAATCATTATCTGTTTTTCCATAACTCATCTACTGCAAAAAGCATTGCTTTATGAATGCAGAAGGCAGCCTACATTTGGGATAATGAAGCAGATTCATCTCATGCCTGAACCTTTCAAAGGTTCAGACATTTCACACACTCTCTCTAACCATGACTTTTCTGTGGTATCCAAAATCATCTGGGATATGACAGTATAACATAACCACACTTCATGCAAATACACCAACAATTTCTGTAGAAGGGTAAATGAATGAAATAGGGGCACCATGAGGCTTCAGCACCACAGTACTTCTGAATCAACAAACTGAACATTGCTTTCATGCTTGTGTAATTCTGGGTTTTCTGTTTTCTGTCAATTTTAGAAGACAAGGCATCAAAACAATATGAGGAGACACACTGTGTAAAGCTGGTTGAACAGTCCTTATTAGCACTTCTTATCAGAAAAAACAGTTTTGTCAAAATATGTTATGGGAGTATATTAACTCAAAACCAAATTTTTACATGCAAACGTTGTTTCTTTTTGTTGTTGTTTGTTTTTACATTAATGGTTCATACACAAACAATTTAGGTTGTAGAGTAAAAAACAAGTAAATTGAATTCTACAAGAACATTTGATTCATCCTGAAAGCAATAGTGTATTTTTTCCCCAAACCTCAGACTACAGTTATGTAAGAAGTTTTAGCTCTCAATTTGAGCATGTTTTTGAAATATGGGAATTTCCCAACCACTTTTACACTATTTATGAATCAATCAGAAGTAAAGTGCTCTGTATCTTAACATTTCCAGACCAGGTTTCATAGACTCCAAAAGACTTCAGGAACTTGTTTTTTTAAATCATCACTCTGTAGATAATACTTTTCTTGGTCTCAATTACAATGGGATTCACTTTTTTCTACTAGCTGAACTGCAGGTCAGAACAGTAAAAACAAAACAAAACAAACTGTGTTACATGCAGTAGCATCATGCACTGTACTTACATGGTATTTTTGATAGTGTTCCACTGTACCAGCCACTAGAAAGTCATCTTGTTTGTGAGGTCATTTTACCTTTTGTACTACTTCTATAAAGGCAGTAAAATGAGGGAAGAAGTCTCAAGTATTCCCAGTGCAGATGAGTCCAGTATTCACAAGCAGCTGCAGTATAAAGGACCTTTCCACATTGTCTCCATTGCTTCCATCTGTGAACTCTCCATCACTGTAGCACCTGGGAATCTCTTGCTTTATAATGTGGTTTTATCTGTGTAAGCAGCAGAGATGAGGGGGACAACTGTTAGACCTCACCCCTGTGATTCCTTAGCTGTGGCATACTCTCATTTTAGTTTCCAGAAGAGGTCTTTAAGTTTTATGCCAAAACAACACATTTTATAGTTCATCTGACTGAGCTAGGCAAGGAACCTTTTTTCCATTTTAATTTATTTTCTTCTAGCCTGCAACAGGATCACCGTCCCAGCCCATTCTGAACCATAATACATCCACAAATAGAGCAGGGATCAACAGCAGACATGTTTTTTCTTTTCATTTTCCTGTTTACAAATTTCTCCTCCAATTTTCACTAGCCGCTGAGTAATTCAGGTCTGAAATTATGGCCATTCTTGTCTCCTCTATCATATTAATATTCATAGTACCAGCTACTTTACAAAACACAGGTGCACACACTTAACATCATCAGCATAACATTGATGCTAAGCATCTGAATGCTCTGAAATGCCCCAACACTTCACCTTGTGCAGCTCATATTTCACTGGCAGGACTTTGTTACCAGAGGAGGCAGCAGTGTAATTTCAGGAGTATTGTAACTGTAGTCACTAAATCATTTTGCAAAGGCCTGTTTCTATCATGGGTATTGAAGTACACTTTATCCAAAGGAGGTTTCACTAGAGAAAAACCCAAACTCAGAGGACTGGTTGTTCCTGCAGGTGGATCCCACCTGTGGGACTTGGGTGCTTTGAGAATAGGCCATGGTTTCAGGTGCTCATGAAGGGCCTGTTCCAGGAAGGGCCTGGCCTAGGTGCTGCTTTTTCTCAGCCTGAAAGGGCTAAAACCTATGTCTTTCTCTGCTCCAACCTTCTAATTTTAGCATGCTGCCCCTATGAAGGGCTTTTTTCCACAAATATGCTCAAAGTTGGTTGAAAGGTGGACTATGATATGGGCAAGAAGGCAGCACTCTTCTGGCAGAAGGCAGGATGTGGGATCTGTAGCCTGATGGCCAGAACATGCCACTGGGAGGAAGAAAACTGCTTCCTGAAATTAGCCCGGGATAATTTTCTTTCTGTTCAATGACTCTTTAATGTTAAATACATTAAAAGCTTAGGAGCAAAATGTGAAAACATATGGAGTGAAGAAGTTTAGGCAAATTTACAAAAATAGCCCTACCTCCCTGGAAAGTCTTACAATGTCTTAGAAACTCCTTGGATTTAAATATCCCTTTGGCTTTCATTGTCCCCTATTTTGTTCTAGGCAACTTTTGGGAATATCACTACTCAGAGTACTCTGTTTTATAAGGTTTTGAATATCCCCTGAGTTCCACTTATCTTAAGAATTGCCAAATTATCAAGGTCATCAAAGTAATCCTAGTGTTTACAGGAAAACTAAACTTTTAACTGGCATGTCTTACCACTCTGACGGGAGTTCAGTTACTGCTGGTGTTTCATCTGTAGTCTCCATTCAGAATCCCACAACTATATGACTACATTTTTAATCTCCTGATCTTTCTGAGTTGTAAAAGTTTTCTATTTTCTTCTTCACTGAGTGGTTACTAAAGTGGAAAGATAAAAATAAAACAAAGGCAAAGAAAAACACTGAAGTAATATTTCAGGAAAGTGATTTCTTTCAGAGTATTTTTAATTTTTTACATGATTCAAAATAACTTCACATACAGTAACCACTCAAACCAACTGACTCATCTTCATGTCCACATGCTTTCTTTAAAAACTGAAAATTCTCTCTCTTTCTCTTTCTCTTTTCTCTTTTTTTTTTTTTTTTTAATGTTCAAAACATAACATTTTGCTGGAACAGATGCCTTATTTGAGCAAAGTGTCACATTCTGCAATATTTAAAATGATGTTTTAATTTAACCAAGATGTGACTAATAGTCAATGACTAGGAAAATGCACCATGCCTGGCTTTTTGTCCAGCACCAGTGACACCATCATGAACCATTCTGATAAGCGGTAAGGACTCATGGCTGAACAGTATTTCTTGTTTTCTTAGTTATTGGTTTGGTTATTAGCTTTGCTCAAAGGAACCGACCAATACAAAAAATAATGAGGTGAGGCTTGCATCCTTGGGCTAATATTGACTTTTTAATGATTCATTTTTTGTCTTCCTCTTCCATCTTATTTTTATAATCTCCATCTTATCCCTTCTGCTGTTAAATCTTGTGAAAAGCCACCTACTCTAGTAGCTGGAAGAATCCAGACCCCATTGAAGAACTCACTGCTTTTAAGTCCTTTTTTTTTTTTTTTTTTTTTTTTTTTTTCCCAGCAGCAGCACATCTGTCTCTGAAAGGTTTTAAGTGTCTTTATAACTAATACAAGAACTTCAAAAAGTTTTATTTGTTTTGGCTCAGCTAAAGGCTTTGGTTTCTAGCTGCTTGTTCAATCCTCCTGGAACAGTAAAAATAGATGGGGAATCTCAGGATGTTTCACTATGTTTTTGTCACCTCCCTGTATCCAGTATGAAATTTCACAAGAGCCTTCTTTATCCATTAAAGAAGATCCACTGACATTTCTGTTAATGGATCTACATCTTAGTCGTAGACTTAGCTGTAGACTTATACTGGCCAACTTAGCTGTAATACTCACAAGACATAGGAGAAGGCAAGGAGGAATAACAGACCATACTTATCCCACTTCTGCCATTTTGGCAGAGAGAATTTGGTTACTGTTTTGAGTCTAATCCAAGTACTCAGGATTTCCATAGAGATGATGACAGGTTTTTTTTGTTGTTGTTTTTGTTTGCCCCCTCCCCCCCCCCTTCTTGAGCTTTATGACCACAATATGGGGTAGGGAATTGGGTCTCTAGTGTCTGCTATCCAGAAGCTCTCTAGAGATGTAAAGGTACAATTTAGAAATGGTGGAGGGTTTTTGGTAGCCCTTTTTCCTGCCCAAGTGACAAGACCATAACAGGTTATGCAGTGAGAGACCCTTCAGGTCTCACATGTTGAAGAAGCTGTAAGGAAAAGAGTCAGCACAGCAGTGTCATGAGGTTGCACCACTATTTTGTTTTTTCAGCTTCTATATGAGAAACGTGAAAGTATGACATCTGTTTACAAGAATATATTGTGTAAGCAGCAAGACCCTCAATGCTGACTGAGGGCATAGCTAGACATGTAGGCAAGGGATATAAATAGCAGGGTCTATGGATTACAAGGACAGAGTGAGCACTGTGGGATGGCAACGGTCTTTTGCTGCATCCTAGCACATGCAGTCTGCTCCACTGCCAGCTGATGCCGACTCCTGTCTGTACAGCCTTCCAGAAACCCTGCAATTGCAGAAATGCTCAGTCTGTTACCTCAGAGTGGACACATAAGTGATACTCAATGAATTCTCACTGTTCCCATAATTTTGATAATCTAATAACAACTCAGGTTGTTATGGGATTTGGAAACAGATGATTTCATCTTGAAAAGGCATGTGAAATCCATACAGATGTTTAATATCTCAGAGCTGAGCGTCAAATCCAATAAATCCTTAGTCCTGAGCAATGTAATTCTGTTAGTCCCTAAGAAATGGAGAAAGCAAGAGCTCCTTTACATGCCTCTTTAGTTTCCTAATCCTAATATGTATGCAAATGCTGTACGTCGCTGTACTTATCTTCTGTCAGTATGTTAAAGGAGTCAGTAGCTGATCAAGAGTATCAACAGATTTTCTAAAGGTAGATAGACATTGACCAGTGCTGGAAAAAACTGATGGATTTACCCCAGTTTAGACCAGCTAGGAAACTGAAATTTTTTTAAATAATACTCACATTTAGGAGTGCTGATGTTGATTCTCACCATAAACCTCTAAGTTGTACATGTATACTCTGGTTTTACCTGTAGCTAAATCTATCCTATGAATGCTCTTGTCTAGCACTTGTACTGGCCAGTTCCACACTCATGAATATATCTTGTGGTTTTAATGAGATTGAAATTATCCAGGAAGGAGAAGGTGACCTAGATGGTCTGGATACGTGGGGTGATGCACTGTGGTGAGGAATATGTGGTGAGGAGAACAACAGAAAAAAAGGAAAGACAAAGAAAAACGACCATGTGATTACCTAAATTTAAAGTTACTAAAATCTACCAGTTTTAGACTAACACTGTTATGTGCCTTCCCTTTATCTGGTCTGGTCTTCATAAGCTCCAAATGCTTATGCCTCCACTGTGTCTTCTGTTAAACAGGACCATAAGTACTGCCAGCTGTTTTACCTTCACTAGTGTCTGTTTTATTGGAGCTTTAAAAGACATAATTACTTAGGCTTATCTCCATCCTCATTTACATCAGTCTTGGATATAATGGCACAGATACTCTAGGAGGATGTAGGAAAGAACAGAACAGAACAGAACAGAACAGTTCAGCTAGAAGGGACCATCAAAGACCATCTAGTCCAACAGCCTGTCTTCTTCAGGGCTAACCAGTATTTAAAACACATTATGCTGGGCACTGTCTAAATGTCTCTTAAACACTGACAGGCACAGGGCATCAACTACGTCTCTAGGAAGCCTGTTCCAGTGCTTGACCACCCTCAGATAAATAAATTGTTCCCAGTGCCCAGCCTGAATAACCCCAGTGCATTTCTGTGCCACTCCCATGCATCCTGCCATGGGTGACCAGGAGCAGAGACCGGCCCCTCACTCTGTGCTTCCCCTCCCCAGGGCGCTGCAGAGAGCAGTAAGGTTGCCTCTTGGCCTCCTTTTCTCCAGACTGGAGGACCCAAGTATCCTCAGCCTCTCCTCATAGGACAGGCCTTGCAGCCCCTTTGTCAGCTTTGACACCCTCCTCTGGAAGCTTTCAAGAACCTTAAGATCCTTTTTATATTGTGGAAGCCAGAACTGTGCCCAGCATTCAAGGTTAGGCTGCACAAATGCTAAATATATCAGGAGGATCACCTCTTTTAAATGGCTGGCTGTGCTGCCTTCAGTGCAACCCAATATGCAGTTTGCCATCCTGGCTGCCAGAGCACACTGCTCATGTTGAGCCTGCTGTCACCAGCATCCCCAGATCTCTTTCTGCAGGGCCGTTCTCCAGACACTCATCTCCCAGTCTGTATTTGTGTCCAGCATTACTCTGTCCCACATATATAACCCAGCATTTTCCTTTGTTCAGTGTCATCAGTTCAGTGTCATCAGCAAACTTGCTGAGGATGTACTCCACTCCTGCATCCACTTCAGCCTCCAGATCACTGATAAAAACTGTCAATCCATTTCATCACCCAGCACAAACAAAATCAAACAAATAAATCAGGGTTTTGACTACATCTGCTTGTGATAAGAATTTTCTTTTTACCCTTTTCCAAGGAAGATCTGGATTGTTATGTCAAACGTATTCCTCAACCTGCTGAGAGTTTGAAATGGATGCAGAACAGAACTTAAACATGCTGGACCACATCTAGCTCAGTTCAAAATCTTTAATATTGATACAGTCTACAGGTGAAATTAAATCTATCTCCACAGTGTAGGTGACCTCTAATACTAGTATATTATTTCCTAACACTAAATAGCTGGAGACTGTGAAAGAGCTCAGCATACAAATTACATGTATCCAATCGAGTAATTTTCTTACCACATGTTTATTTTTGTCATTAATAGAATTATCAACAGAAAGTATTAAATCACCAGGTGAGTCACCAGCAGGGAGGTGTGTCAGCATAGGAACTGTAAGGTATCTCCTTGTTCAGTCTCGTTACCTAGTCACTTTTCCTAAGAGGAATTGAAGAAAATTCTTCCCAGAGGGCAGGAAAACCCCATAATGTCCCAGGATGATGAAGAAAGGAAAGTACATCTTGTGTCATCAGAGCAAGGCAGTCACTGAAGTGCATTCTGTGAAATGACACAAAAGGGTTTCTCCATAATAAAACACACAGTGCTGGCTACACAGTGATTAACTCTGTCTCATAGACAGGAAGCAAGAATCACACCCCCTTTTAAAGTATGTTGATAATTTTAAGTGTATCAGATCCTCCTTCCTGTTTACCTCCAGAGCCATGAGAGTAGTCACAGAAGACAGATACAACCCTTATTATGCTGCATTTTTCCCTTCCTTCAAGTAGTAAGAAACTTCCTGGAATTTGCTAAAGGCTTTGTATTAGTGTTATAAATGACAGTACATGGAAAAAGAAGTATTTCCATGCTTTTTACCATATTTGGACACCACTTTGAAATCTGTGGGATTTAATTTCAGTTGTGTAATTGCAAAGATTGTTGCTCAGGGAGACACATGTGCCTGTCCTGGCTTTACTGAGGTCAGCATGGTTCCTCTGAACAGACCTCATTTCAGGACTTAAAAGTGTAATTCAAGACCTGTGGTCCAATTTCCATTTGGCACTGGCAAAATGACATGCCAAGACTAGTCTATGGTTTCAGATCTTATTTCCCTTGTTATCCTAAAACTGGGAAAAGGATTTATTCTCAAAGAAGTCTCTTCATAGTTTGTATAACAGCAGACTTCATTTTAGAAATTTTCAATTCTGAAGGGAGCAGGAGGAGGTGTGCAATCCAAAATTTGAAGCTGGAGTTAAACAAATTTAGGCTGGAAATATGTACAAACATTTACCAAGAAAAGCATATGACCACTGAAGCAATGGATCCTTCAGCATTTTCTGTCTTGAACTGTGGTTCAGATATCTTTCTACAAGATGCAATTGTTCCCAAGCCTCCAAACTGACACATTTTACATCAGCATGAAAGTCACTCCGAAGTGAAGAAAACACACACACAGGATACATACACATAGTGTGTGTATCCTCAGGAGACAATGTTACTCCCTGGGTGGGTCAAGGTGATACACACATCTCAAAAAAGTTTTATCAAGGAGCAAATCTAAAATGTAAATTCTAAAATTCCTTGAGAAAGTCCATCAGCAGGGAATTCAGCAGGTCTTACTCAGTACCAAGTCAAAAGTGACTCCCATTGAAGTGGATGTTGAATTTGCTCAATAAGAAATGACTAAGATGTAGAATAAAATGTCAGGTCTCTCTCTGGCTTCCACTACCATTAATGGCAAACTGCATACCATGGAATTCAAATTCCTCTTCTTTCTGTGGTTGATGAGGTGACTCTGGAGTGGAGGCTGAGACTTCACCCCCTGCTACAGAGCCTGGCAGTGAGGCTTCTCCAATCTACTAATCTACCTAAGCTTTCTTTAGACCTTCATAGTTCGACAGGGAATGGGCAATGAGATTGTGCCACCACTTCTATTATCCCCAGTTGACCCCAGAAAAAATAATTTTTGTATTTCTAACTTTCATCTTGACCAGAGATCATGATGGAAAAAGGCTAAAAATTTCATTAACCATTCTAATTAAAAAAATCTGAACATAGAGTAAGATCTGTGTTTCAGCATCAGGCCTTTACTTTTGCACTAACTGCCATGACCTTGATGTTATCAGGATCAAAAGTCCCTAAATTCTTAAAATATTCTAAAAGTAGATGATAGAAGGTCAGTTTTTCAGAATGGAATAAGCCCTCAGAATACGACTTTTTTTTTTTTTTTAAGGAAAGCATACATTTATTTTTGTTAGTTGTTTATATATTTAACATAAATGTTAACCTGAGTTTACATCAGCAGGATGTTCAGAAAAGTCTCCTATACAAGTATTTGAGCAACATTTCATTCAGTTTTCTCAGGAGACAGTATTCAGAAACAAAGACAGAAAGACAACCTAAAGTTTTCTTTTCTCTATTTAGGGAGATATAGCTATATGCTAACCTCAAAAAGTGGTAACTAATACTCTGAATTTCCTAGTTTTCATATAATTATATTTACAAATATATTTTAATATGTTTAATTCCCAACATTTCTAATGTCAATAAAAGAATAAATAAAATTTCCGTGTATTTTCTCCAAACAGAAAAGAAACTAACCTTTGGCCTGAGATCAAGCAGAGGAACATTTTGAGCCCCAATGAATATTTTTTTTTTGTTCAAAGTTCAAGATCGGAAATATAGTGTTATGTAGAGATAATTTTGCTTTCAGAAGAAAAAGTACTGTAACTTTTCTTTCTAATAATACATAGCTGAAAAAAAAAAAAAAAAACAAAAAACACATGTATTTCTCACTAGCAACTAAGTAATCACCACATTTTTTATTTTTTTTTTTTCACCAAAATGCAGTCTATCTTCATTTTTTTGACAATGATAGACAAAGTGCTGTCATACTGATAAGAGAACCAGATGAAACATCCAGAAACAAGGAGCACAAAGGGATAAATACTGCAATACAGAAAGGTTTTTGTTTGTTTGGTTGTTTTTTTTTTTTGTTTGTTTTGTTTTGTTTTGTTTTGTTTTGTTGTGTGTTGTTTTTTTTTTTTTTTTTTCTTCTTTCTTTTCATAGTTTTGCTGCTGGAAAAAGATCAATCTATATTCACACATTGCCTCAGACATGGACCTTAGCTTCTCTCAAAAAATAGAAAACATTTCCAAAACCTTGGTCTAGGTTCCCAAGGAATGCTAAATAAGAATTGTTCCCACTAAGTGAGCACACTCTGAAAATGTATGTATCAATATGGACCAAATGCACTCATGATCTTTGCTAAGTAGATGCTAGTTGCTAACACAGGAGAAGATCAAACACTCCCATGTAGGGGAATTTTATTCTACAGACTGCAGGAAAAACAGCTGTCCTAACAAAACGGTGTGGTTCTACCAGGGGGCTGGGATGCCTGGAGAGCCACGTGTGGGTGACAGCACACAGCCACCACTGGAAGCCACTGCCACACAGGAAGACCCATCTTGGAGGAGGGCTTGGGGGACACACAGACTTCAGTCCTGGCCTTTTGTTGAAGAAACACTCTCACACGTGTTTGAATACTGCATCGTTTCAGCAGAGAAGGAAAGGCTTCCAAGCTGCACAATTATGCTATTATAGTCACATGGCACAGGCCAAATTAGACAGAGTAGCTCTGTTTTCCCGAATCCGGTTTTTATAAGCTACATTCTAGCAGTGCTCCATTACGCTGCTATGCAGAAGTGTCTGACATTGTTTCCATCACAAACAAATCTTTATGCCCTAAATTCATGTTGGACGGAAACTTGGCTTCCAAGGCTTAAACCTAAGAATTACATTTGTTTGTTTAAACAAATTTGAGGGAAAACATACTTGGCCATCTTTGAGTTATATGATGACAAGATGATTTAGATTTCCCATAAAAGATATAATTCTTTTTCCCTCCTCATGCCAAACAATGATGCTTTCTTATAGCTGGACAGTTGTTGGCTAAAAGAACAAACCTATCAAGAAAAGCCAACTCACAGTTATATTGATTAGGGCAGCAGATGCTGAGCACCTCACAGGATGTGGTTCTTTCTTTGGAAGAGTGAAGACAAAGGTTTATCTCCTACATTTATGAGACTGCACTTGCATTTCTCTGATGCTGCTCTGTGTAAAGCTAAATTGAAATTGATTTATTCTGACTGTATTGTGTAATATTGGAATGATTTTATCTTTCTGTGTAAAGCTAAATTGAAATTGATGTATTGTGTACTACTGGAACAATTTTATCTTCTCAAGACAGCACATATTTACAAATGGCTACTGTAATAAGCCATCCTTGAAAGTAAACATCCCAAGGAAGATACAATTGAAACATACAAGAAATGCAACCAAAACTCAGTTTTCCACTTTCTCACAACAAATTATCCCTTATCCTTAACCATAGTACTATCAAAAGAAAATGATGGTAACATTCTGTACCCAACACACACACACATACACACAAAATTAGATCTTTGTGTTAATTCCTTGAAATTATACATATAGTTTTATTCTTATATCTTTGTAGAATAATTGGAAAAGCACTTCATATATTGCTCCAGAAAGTAATTTATCCTGTGGAGAAAATATCATAGTCTAAATATATTCATCTTTTTCACTCTATATTGCAGAAGTAGCATCATTTTGGGTTGTTAATGTGTTTATGTATATAAAACTAATCCCACTAAACTCTGGCACTGAAGTATCACAAAGGAATAGAAAAGTTTGGCAAAAATAGAAATCATTAGGAAAGCTTTCTCTAAAACAAAAGGTTTAACTATCCCTAGCAAACAGTAAATTATCAATCAACTTTTATTACATATTTTATTTCCTATCACATTTCATTCAGTTATGATCTATACTCTACTAGGCTGTACCAAAAAGGAGAATAAACAGGTACCTCATAGAAAAACTACATGCATATTCTTAGAAAAGCATACTGGATAATGTTGTATAGCTCCCTTTGAAGATATTTTAGACATTGCCTTTTTGATTGTCTAAAACCCATTTGTACCTTTGTCCTAACTGCTGGGTTAGGAGACAGCAAAAGTATATGTGAATGTTTAAAATTTGAAATATGTTTTATAAATTCTATATATGACCAAAGCCGAGCCAAAGCTCTTCTGCTTTATTCAAATCAAACCTACAGTGTACAGGCACAAGACTCCAGACTTCTTGGTAGTCTTGGGTCTTGACTGAGCATTTTCTTGTTTGAGAAGATATTCATAAGACATTCTTTACAACCCCACCAGTCCTACCAGCTAATTGCCTTTTCTAAATTGTCTCTTAAGATTTAATTTCCAGGACTGAATATTTGTTCTTGGCAGCCTCAGAACAACCCAGAAATACACATTAAACAAACCACTACATGCTTAGACACCTGCTACTATATGGTATACAATTAACAGAGAGTCAAGTCTCAACAAAAGATTTCATTTGTTCATTGTTATGTTTAAGCAAGTGCTTGCCATTTAAAATAAAGCAATTCCGAGCAGTTTCCATTATGGAGTTATCTGTTCTTAATGTCATCATTCATTAGAGCAGTAGTCAGAAGAGGATTTTCCATCTTAACTAGATCATAGTTTACTTTGACATAGTAATTATCTATTATTCCCATGTATACTGTTTGTTTATAGGTTCAGTACCACATTCTTCTTTCTAAACAGTACTTCAGAAGTAGTGGTAGTTGCTCAAGGCAAACAAAGCAACGAGTTAACATGAAGAAATAGACTGGTAGACACTTAAATCCTCATAATTTAAAGACCTACAAGCCAGGCATGAAATTGCTTTTGGACAGAGGAAGGAAATAAAGAAGCTATGTGGTGAGCTAAGAAGCTGACACTAGCCAAGAAAGGACGTCACAAGATGATTGTAAAAGTTCATCCAATTTTTCCAAGCTATCAAACCAATAAGGGTCACTTGGACCTCCAACTAAGATTACAAATACCTCTCACAATTGACTGAGCTTTCCATCCTTCTTCTTGACTTTGGGATTCATGCTCACCCTCTTCCCCTTACAGAAGAGATGCCTTTGCATTTACCATATTACAGTGACAAAGCAACCCTGAACTCAATTTTGATTGCTTCCCAGTGTTACAGCCTTGTAAAGAGCCAGGGAACATGCTCTACTCATCAGCCCAAAACACCGACTCTCATTCTTCCTTGGGACTTCTTCATATTCCACTAATTTATCCGATTGGCTTCCACTATGAAATGACACAGCACTTCTCCTCAGAATCAGTCTTCAGTTGTTTTCTCTGATCCTCCACCAATAACAACATCCACTTTCAGAAACTGCTTTTCCCCACTACTGCCCACACTTCTTTTCCCTTTTCTCAAAACATTTTGTAGGGTGACTAACTGATCTTTATCATCTTCCCATACTTTTTATCCATCACAATATCTGATTCCTTACTGCATGCACCAGTTATTGCTTCTTCCTAAGATGTGAAGTCAAAACTGCTGACATCTAGATCTCTTAAAAAATCTATTTCCCTTTGTCAGTTGAAGTAAAAATGCACATTACATCTTTCAGCACTAGTTAAAGTAATTCATTACAATTTCCTTCTGAAGGGAAATGAGGAGGGTAATCTCTATGTACAAGCATGACAAAGTAACACTTGGAGATGTGACATAATCAGCCCCTAATATTTGCAAGGAAAGGAGGGGCAGAAAGTAAGGCTGTTCCTAGTCAGAACAAATGCACACTGAAACAAGTTCAGAAGTAGTTCACATTGGTCCACCCTCATGCTTCTGTCAGTACCACCTTGATCTAGCCGTCATATAAAAGAAAAGGTTTTAAGTTGAAACTGAAACAGTGAAAAGACATCTTAATAAGAAGCATGTGTAAGCACACATGTGCAGAGGCATGCACACACACACACTCACACACACACACAAAGCTTCTTGACAGCAACTGGCACCTGGAGATTCATTTCAGTATTCAGCATCTCAGTTCTCCACAAACATTTATAGGGAAACATGAAGTCCCAGGCTCCAGTAAAATCCATGGCAAAACTCCCACTGACTTCAGCTATCCTCATTCTTCCACTCAACCTCAAGTCAATGCACCTTTTTGTTTATTTTCTTGTTCAAATACTTTCCTCTAACAATATTAACACAGGAAAAATAACTGCTTGTCAGCAGAGCTCTACAGAAATTGGCAGTTTTTGTTTGAAGGCGTTTATGCAAGCTTTGAATTTAGTTTGATTAGAGTAGATTCTAGCCACAGCATTTGGACACAGATCAAGACAGAAATTTCAAATTCTGCCCACAGAACACTCATGTACAGCATATGAATTGGGCTGAGGTCATTCTGCCTTCATTTTCATGCCTTGAGGTTTATTACTAGCTTTAGAACCAGAAACTTGCAGCAGAATCCAGCTGAAGCCACCTCCTTTCACCTAGTTTCATGACACAATTATCTAACATCAGGAACTACTTGCATGAGTGAGTGTATACCAAAAGTTATCACACAATGGTATGTGGGATGGAGCATTTATTTCCTGTTTTAACCCTAAGGAAATGTTATGATAACAAAGTGTCATTACCCCTGAAAGTGTTGTCTTTTACATGATGACCACAGGGTCCATTTTTGGACCAGTTCGACTGAAATTCATCACATCAACAAAAGACTGGTGGGTTGGGTTCTTTCTTCCTTACTGTCTGTCTGGGTCATATTCTAAGAAACTATAGAATCATAAAAATTTAATGCCACGCGAAACTGGGTAACAGAAGCTTTGCATAGTTTGTGAGTGCATCTTAACTCTGCAGCTCCAGACAGAATCAAGAGACAGTAGATTTCACAGCAATGTTCATTAGTAGATCTCTGAAAATCAATGGTCTTTTAATTTCCATCACTTCAGAGGAGTCTGCTGGAAAAGAGTCTGTGCGTCCTTCAAGACAATATTTCAAGCTGCAGCCAGTGAAATTCTGAACCCTACTACGAAAGCACAGAACTCAAGCTGGCATGACCAAAATTGGTCTGTGCTGGATATATTCAAAATATATATACATATTCTGAAGATTGACCTCAAAGTCCTCTCATATGCACCAAAATAACTGCCAATACTGTTTCTGCTGGTTTCTTAATGTTCTTGTTTCCTTGTCAGTCTCAGTATCTACTTATTTCTATTGTCCCTGCTAGTGTTTCTCTCTGATCTGCATTCCTCCTTGTGTCGCAGTGCTAATCAAGTACCACACAGTCCTACTAATGATACTATTCATCAATTCATATAACATGAAAATTATACTAAAATGCCGTTATGTTACAATATCATCTTAGATATTTCATATTAGAGCTCATGTAGCAGCACTTCTGCTTTTTTTTTTTTTTTTTTTGTGACCATGCAGAGGTCATCCCCATCTATTTGAATGGAAAATATGCAGCATTGGTTCATTTGTGCATTCGCGTATTTTTGAAGGACAGAGCAGTCTGGCAACCTGGTGAAGACCATCGCCTGCTTGCGTACACAGTATCTGGCCAGTGAGTGTTCCTGTAGAACCGTGACTCCACACATAACCACATTCTGTTTGACTTCCCCCCCTCCCTGGTTCTATTTTCCAAATCAAATTTTAAAGGGTTGGATCTGACCTTCTCACCCTGAGAAACAGAGAAAGTGCTCAAGCAGGAATACCTGGCCAGTCACACTATTAAAACAAAAACAATTACTGCCTTATTTAACAAAACAAGCCACAATCTCAAAATGGTAGAGGCCGCCTATTTTGTTAAGGTCTTAATAGCATATTTTGTGGTTCCCTGAGGAATAATTCTCCTTATTCAGAGAAACACTTATTAACCTTCATAATTTATTCGTGGCTTCACTGAACACGCGCATACTGTACCGCATGGCCATTAATCCTGGGAATGAACTTATTAATGATGGGTTAACCTTAAAAGGTTCAGTTTAGCTCAGATAACCACCCAGATTTCTGGATGCCTTTTCAAAATGTATCGTATTTTTAAGACGTACTACTGCACTTTTTCCAAAGTCCTTGTTACACAGCTCAGTGTTTCTAGTCAACCCTCCTAGAAGGTCTTCAGTTCCCTCCCACCACATTAGGTGAAGGGTTACCTCAGACATTTGTTAAGAGACACCACAAATAGCTTATTTGACATTCTGGAATAAAACCTTAGCTGTTAGCTAAAAGGTCCTAGGGTAAAGCAGAGTGTATTTTTTTCCTTATCTTTGCCAACAACTGCATCAAACATACATGGTGCCTCTCCCCTATAACACTTGATTCAATGATCTTCCTCTGACTGAGTGAGAAGAGCAGTGGGACTACAGAAATTACCCCATCTGACTCCTATAAATTTTGTGTATGACCAGTCTATGCTAAAACCTCATCTAGTTTTAGTGACTTCATCTTCTCATTTTCTGTAACCTGCTTATTCATTTACTTTCCCTGTTCCACCTTGCCTTTTCTGATGCCTTGCATTTTGATGTGAAGTCTCATGTTTGTTTCTGCTGTCCCTGTTACAACAGAATTCTGAACCTGCTCAGGACTGTAAACACAGCCACTATTAAAAATAACAATATCAACAATTTTATTTTAAATATCAGAGAAATTAATTCTTAATACTAAACATTTCAAACACCCATGTACTGTGAAGCCAGAGAGTTAATGATGAGAACAACTGCTCCACAGGACCTTATCCACATCACTGTAATGAAACACATCCATTACTGGAACACCTCCTGGGAGGGACTGGGAAAGGAGGAGAAGGATGTCTTGTTGCTGACATCTTTGTCTGGTTGGCCAGATAAAAGCAAAAATGATATTTTTGCTTGATGAGCAAAAAGATATTTCTGACTGCCCTCAGGAAGAGAAGGAAGGTGCTACTTTGGCCAGTTTGGGAACGGAAGGCTACTGGCTTCTCCTGACAACTTGACTTTGATGTGCACTTGGGCATAGGGCTCACCTACACATACAAGACGAAAGACCCAAAAGGGACCAAACAAGAATGTGCTGCTGTTGGAAGTGAAGCACCTGATTCTATCTAAGGGTCTGAAAGACGTTGTGCTTCCTTGTAGGTTACCCCGGTCAGCATCAACTCAGTGTGAAAGAACAAGTCAAGATAAGCACATGCTGTGTAACATTCATATGCCTCGGTTAGCTTTCATGTGCATAGTTAAATACAAGTCCTGTAAAACACTGCAATAGCTCACTCACTGGAACAGTAAGACAGACAATTGCTATCTGTGGTGGGGAAGGCATAACATTCTTCACTTGCTAAAGAATCAGCCCATCTTGCTGAGCAGTTCAAAGTACATTATGGAATGGATTTGGAAAATTAGAGGCTACCTAACTTGTGGAAACTGCAGGAAGATTTCCTGATATGTGTGTGATGAGTCCCCTCTGCCTGAGAGAGTTGCAGGGAACACTACTCTGTGTCCCACTGATCTCCAAAACCAGGTGCCTCCAACTCTTTCAGAAGCTGCTGAGAAAGTTGGCTGGAAGACCTATGGCTTGAAACCAGATTAAAGACGTAAGAAATCCTGTTGCTTGCCAGAGGCACAAGAAAAGAGCTGCAATACAGTTGGCCCAATTGTATCCACTGTCCCTGACAGGGTGTATTAGGACCTTTTGGAACAGCATCAGAGAGCTTACAGTATGCTACTGCTTGTAATAGATTACACCATCCAATGCCTAGAAATAAGCTTTCTATCTGCATTAATTGTATAATAGAGCATCTATAAAATACTCCTGTGTTGCCTAAGTTATGCACCTATAAGGAATACAAGCCTTGTTAGGTAAAAGCTCCAAGAATAAAATAAACAGATGGGCTGGCTTGTTCTTTTTCCTGTATGTTCGTTAACATAGACAGCTACAAAAGTGAAAGTAGGAAAACACAAACATTTTCCTAGAGAAGTTCATTTTTAACTGAAAATATATTTTTAATTATATATTTTTAGTCATCTCTTCAACCATTTAAAAAACGTGTTTTTTATGTGCTTGGAGATTGGGGGGCATCATTTTCAATAACAATTCTCATTATTTTCCATTGAAAATATAGACAAAATTTTTCTGACAAGCTGTACTACATAAAATGTGTAAAGCCTGCAAATACTCATTTTATTTATATCATGTTAATCACCACTGCATTTCTGGAACACCTAAATATAAATGGAACCCTATATTATAATTCCACTAGTTCCTGTCTGTTATTATGTATTCTAATTGGAGAAGAGTGTTTTCTGACTGAAAACACTGCGCACCACTGTAATGTAAACATTAAATACAATAAAATAGTAATGGGCTATTGTTGTAGTTTACAGAACTAAAAATACACAAAGTATCTGCAAAGAACATGTAACAAGATAGGGTCAGGAGTTTGTAATGGTTTTTCACGTGTTGACTGCAACTCAAAGTTTTGTTAATAATTGCATTAAAATCTAAGTCTCATTTATCACAACTTGCATCCTATGGTAAATGTGAGGAAAGAAATGGTCTTCCACTGACTCGCCCTGCCAGCTGCTGGTACAACAGGGTCATGAGCAAGGCAGGCTAAGCAAACCAAAACTGATGTTTCTATTTATTTACAAAGGATATCTTCCTTCCTCTGGTCTGCCTCCCTCCCTTTTTCACCCCCGCAGTCTAACCCTGCCCTGTCTGGTACGTGGGCATGGTATTTGTCTTCAAAACATAACAAATAGAAGTTAACATTCACCAACTGTGACTTATCTGACAGCTCAGCACTCTGTTTCAAGTAGTTCACCATTGCAACTTGATTTCCACAAAGCCCTGCGTCATGCAATGGCATGCTGCCAGGTCATAGGCTGCTCAGTCTCTTGAAAATGTAAATTTGTAAAGTTCACTTAGCATTTTCCTCCTTCTCTTACTGTACTTCATATATTAAGTGAAGAACATGCCAAACAGTATT
Organism: Aythya marila; assembly: GCF_965140915.1. NCBI lineage: Eukaryota > Metazoa > Chordata > Aves > Anseriformes > Anatidae > Aythya > Aythya marila. The sequence goes on from NC_139043.1 coordinate 59,136,809, forward strand.
ACTGCAGGGAACAGAGATTCACAGATCAGCAAAACTGACCCTCCTTTTTCAGCATGAAATTTTACTGATCTGTTTTGACTAGGGATTCACCAAATTCCTCTTCTATGAAGATTTTGTCTTTCTAATATTCTTCTCTGGAGTAGAACAAAAATTCTCCTATATGGTTCAGGTGTCAATTACTCCAGTCAAGAGGTAACATCCTCTCCCTCTCTCTAACCAGATTTGTTTCAGACATATTAGGGCATTGGTCCAGATTCCTGCTATGATCAACTACTTCCTGACGTCAGCTGCACCATTGGAACTTATTTTAAACATGTTTTTTTGTTTGTTTGTTCGTTTTGTTTTTTGTTTGTTTGTTTGTTTTGTTTTTGGTTGTCTTTTGTTTGTTTGTTTTTTAAAGATCCAATATGTTTTGTATGTTTATTATTACTATTATTATTATTGTTTGTTTGTTTGTTTTCTTTCCCCCTTTTAGAATTTGGAATAGATCAAGGACTATCTGAAAGTCAAAATGGAGCAATCCATAACAAGTACAACAACAAAAAATAATGAAGAAACATCTTATGTTCCAAAATATGGATTTTCCATTATGGCAAATTTGTCTGCAAGTGTTTCTTAAGAGAGCTAGTAACAGTTTATTTTGTCAAACGTCCACTCATATTTGTAACTATTTCAGGAAGAATAGAAACTTCTTAATCCCTTGGTATAAGGACTGAGTCATCACAAGCCAAATCCCATACTCTGGGGGCCTTCAAGATCTGCATGGCAACAGTAACTTCCTTTCTTTGTTATTTTGCTCCACATCCAATCTTCCTGCCCCATTACCTCACACTGAAGCGATGCCGGAACCTGTAACTTGCAGGTGCACCCCCAGATGCCCAAGTCCAAAAGCAAGAGTATCACGTTGAATCTGTGAGGTTGGATTAGTGGGCTAGAGCCCTTTCTTGCTTTCATTGCCTCTGCACCACTCCAGAAACTCAGATTAACTTGAAAAACCCTGGATACAAACATATGATTTGCTCCACTGCCTGTGCTAACTGCTCTAATGGGGGGTATGGATGGCATTTGAAGAGCCCAAACTACAACACATCTCTTCATAGTCTCCAGAGGAGATCACAAGACAGAAACATCACCAAACAACTTGCAGGGTGATACTCTAAGACATGTCTTGTTAGTCTGTTCTTGGGAAACTGAGTTTTACAAGATGGACTTACCTGAGGATCACAGAAAATTCGAATAATGTCCTAGCTCACTACTCTGGTCATCTACAAGTTAAGACCAACCATTTCCTAATTGTATTTTGCTGTTTTCTGCTGTATGGCGCTGTGCTCATTAATTCTTGTTAGCCTAAGTGGTGAAACCTTGTTGGTTACTTCTGTCTTTGTGCCCTACCTACCTACCAGAGGAGATTTCCTCAGCTGAAGTGGAGTATTTCCCAGCCTTTGGTTCACACACCAACTGTGTGTGGTTTGGAGTTCTGTCCCACGAAAAAGCAGTCACAAGTTTGGACTCTCCTCCTGCATAACACAAAAATCTTCCCCCGTTGCTGTTAGTCTTTATCTTTGGTAATGGAAGTAAATGTAGGAATCTGCTTTTATCCAAAATTTAATTTCACTGATACCTTTTTCAAAGCACCACATCCTCTCTAATGGAGTGATCATTACTCAGAAGCGAGCAACAAAGCACCCAGCCCTGACTCACTTTCTTAGCTAAACCTTCTTTAGACAGAGAGGGATTAAATAAAACCTCAGTGAAGAACTACAGACATGGCCTACAGTGATTAATTCTCTCCCACATGTACAAGACACAGAGGGTGGTGCCTGACCATAGGTACCAAACCCTTCCTGTCTCTCTCTAGGGCAGGAAATCCTCACCCACATCCTGAAGGAGCAGGGCACCCCCTGCTGACCCTGTACCCAGAAGACAGGAACCTTTCCATATCCTTAAACCCAATAAAAAATTATTATTATTACTACTACTATTATTATTATTATTATTATCATTATTATTAATAATAATAATAAACAAACAGGGGAAATCATGTTTTGTTTTGTTTTGTACAGAGTCCCAATTTCATTCTTTAAAGAGAATATGTTTCATTTCTCTTCACTCTTCAGAGGGAGTTGCTTCTCTCAGCTCAGGAGTTGCCTAAATTGCAAAGAAATAAGATTGTTCTTCTCTATTCTGAGCTTTCCTTCTTACTCATGGCATCTTTGGAGAATTTGTCTGAAGTAACAACAGTTGTGGAGAGGAAAATTGGCCTTTATACAATGTTGTTATGCCTTTCCACTGTTCTTACCATAGCTGAAGAATAGGTCTGATTTCTTGTATCTTTCGCCCCTGTGGGACACTGCTGGAGGGAAGAATTACTATTGTTCAGTTCTGATACAGCCATGTCCTCAACTCCAACACCTGCACTGGTTTCTCTCATCAACTAAAGGTAGCTTTGGAAAAAGTGTACAGAAAGGCCATTAATACTTTGGTATTTCTACAGGAACCACAAAAGTGTGAGGGCTTGCCTCCGTCTTTTATTTGTCTGGGGACAATTTAGCTTGAGGACAATAAATGTGGTTCTAAAATCTGAAAGGCTTCACAGATGCCAGGTCTCAAATTATTTCAAAGTCTCAAAAACTTTGGAAATCAAGATTCATATTTTAAACCAAACACTTTCAGCTTTCTACCTGACACATTAAAGACACATGAAGAATCCTAAATCCTATCTTCTACCATTCAAACTCCAGATTTCTCCTCTTTAAGAAATGTCTGAGTAGCAAGCAGAATAGGTGAGGGATGATTACACCCCACAGAAAAAATGTGCACATGAAAAAATATCATAAATCTCTAATCCAATCTGGACAATCTTGATTATAACATCACATTCTCTCTTTTAATATAATGCAATGTAATTCATTTAAATTCATCACATATGCCTAAAATTGAAGGAAAACAGATTCTTCTTTTCTTGGGGGAGGATGTAATTCCAAGTCTTCTACCTTTTTGTGTGTTTTCAGCATCTCTCACAAGGCATTTAAAATTGCCGTTTTATTTCACAAGATACTTCACAAGGGGTATTTTCCCCCATGCTACATTGCAAAAAAATACAAATGTATGGAAGCTTTTACTATCAAACCTGTTTTGATAATTCCTTGTTAAGTTCTTTTTTTATTATTATTCGAGAGCTGAAGGTTTTAAAGTAGTAGAAACTTCCAGTCTTTTCAATTAAAAATTTCTGTTTAAAAAACTTAAGTAAACTTGGAAAAAAAAATGAAAAAAAAAACAAACAATCCTCAGTGCAGAACAAATATAAACTGAAGCACTGTTAGTTGTTAAGGAATAAAACACTGAACCATGAGTATGACAGATGGAAAAAGAGATGGCCTCTTTCCTGAAGATCAGTCAGACTAAGGGCTTGTCTGATCTTCTCTGCAAGACAATTTCACATTCTCTGATTAAGAAAGTCTTGTATCCGGTTCTCACATACTTTCTTCTGGGCAATGCATTCTGCTTCAGTCAGTAGGAATACTATTGTCATGATGGTTCATACATAAAAATTTGGATTTGATTAGCTGCTGTTGATTCACTAACCACTTTCAGTACTGAAAGTGACATCAGAAGCTCACCAAGCACCCTGAGAAGACTTGAACTGCTATGTTCAAGGTAGCTTACACCACAGAAAAATAAGGTAGCAACATCTAGAGACATTTAACACACCACTGAGCAGCTGCATTAACCTGATCCTGAACATGAGCATCATTTTTACACTCAGATGAATCACATTCAGATCAAATGAGTTCCAATAACCAAGAGTGGAAGCAGCAAAGCTGTGTGCTCCTGCTCACAGGTTATCATGGTCTGGGAGGAAAGAGAGGACATTTCCTAGCTAGCTAGCTGTGAAATTTTTAGAAAGCAGTGTTACCTGGCCATTGAAGCCAGGCAGGACCCAGGGGCTTTGCACAACTTTGATAAATGGAGGCCATATGTCTTCAATGAGTGGAAGGTGGAGACAGTCCCTTGGCCCACTCTTCAAAGCATTCCCCCTTTCTGACTAGCGCTGCTTTGGTCTTGCCTGCGTTCAACTTGAGCCAGCTGCTCTTTATCCAAGACTTTATTTCCTGAAGGCATTCCAAAATCCTATGGCCAGTGTGAATATAGTGTCAGATTAGACCATCTAATAGCCCTGTCTGCCCTCAAAAACCTCAGAATTGCTGAAGTATTAGCACCTACAAGGCTCAGCTGAGATTACAGCCTGCTGAGATTATGCACAGGAAGGCAGCCCTTGCCTGGAATAGTTTCCATCTGAAATTAATAAAGCAAAAGCAAAGGCAATGGGGTTATCCAATGGCTGCAGGATTCCCCGTAGGAGTGGTGAAGGCACACCAGGTATGGCCAACTTCTATTCCAGTACTTAACTGCTCCACAAGCTCCCTGCTAGAGCTTTGACAGGAGATGAAGGAAGAGAACTTTGCAAAAGGAGAAAAATATTAACCCCAATTTCCAGTTTCTGAATCCAGAAAGTACCACAGTCTTAGAACTCTTTTTGCCCTATAGAAGTTTATAGTTTTTCAGACTAGACTATTTTAACAACTTAAAGTATTTGCACAAAAATATGTACTGACACCTTGTTTTGTCCAAGACAAAATGAAAATAATGAAGTTTTCATGAAAATAATGCATTTTATGAATGCATTATGAATTTTATGATTTTTTATGAAAATAATGCAAGTATATCTATATAAAATCAACCATAAACATTCTTTTAATCAGATTTATTGTCTTCTTCTCTAAGAACCTATTTGTTGGAGATTTATTAATTTATTTATTGCAGGTCTGCAATATAGCAGAAGCTACCAGTACAATCAGCTGGTCTGTTTTCCTAACAGACCTTAAAATCATCTTCAGAAATTTCTCTACTAAGCTCAGTATTCCTGCTCAAGTCAGAGGGTTTCCCCCAGATCTTTGGCAAATCAGAAATACATTTTTGTGATCTGTATTAAGTCAATAAGCCACTGGAGACAAAACAAATATTATAATAATAATGAAAAAATAGTCCCTATATTTTAATTCTCATACATTCATTCTACTTGACATAGAATTAAATATCAACCAGTTAGTTAAAACCATAATCATTTAATGTTCACAATGTGCACAGAGTAATATTGATCATTACTGTGTGCAACTTTCTTCTGAATTTTGTTTTAACTCATCAAAACTGAGAATGAGGGAAGTGCTAATGTCAACCTCATGATCATAATCATGAAATCTTTCTAATATATACCTGCTGCTGCAACGTCTTTTCATGAGAACTTCTTATTTTGGCCAGGAGAGACCAAGAGTAGCTGTTATACTTCAGTGCAGAGGAAAATCTTCCTGACACAGGAAATATAATAAAGGGTGGTGAATGAGACTTTAAGGTTTTTTGTGCTTGAAAACAGGTCCAGCCATGCTGGCTTTGCCCAATTTGGCATTTTCGTGGCTAAAATCCAAGCTGATTCCTTCAGGACCACAGATGCATTGATCCTTGCTAGCACTACCTTTATTTTCTCAAGCTGTGGAGAGCACAGTGCAGATATATCCAGGTGGCTCTGAAGCTTAGACTGCAGTCCTGCGGCAGGCATGCAGATAGGCAAGATGGGGAAGGTACTGTCCCTCCCCAGTACCACCCTTTTATTCCTGTTTATAAACACAAGTTCCACATTGTGGAAGAAATATATATATATATATATATATATATATATATATATAGCTACTTTTGGATTTTGTTTATCCTTGAAAATAATGTGGCTGCACACAAAAAGCAGTGAAATTTTTGGCATCTGCACCTGCAGAAAAATATTGCTAACCTCTACCAAAAATTCAGTTGGCACTTTTCACCTTTTGCCCCCTTAATGATGAAGTTTTAGGTTTTCAAGCTCTTCTTCCCTTTTACAAGTGATATATATATCATTTTTTCAGATTTTTTTTTTTTTTTTTTTCTAATCCCATGAGTCTAAAAATTAGCACTTCAAAAACTGGAAGAACTGGTAACAGTGCTGATTGGTAACCAAAGAATTAAGTCAACATGGCAACAAATGTACAGCAGGAACATTACACATGCCAACAATTTCCACTAGTATATTTACCACAGTGGGAGAGGTTGGGAGCAGAGTCAGCCTGTCTTTGAGAATAAACAGTTTTCAACAGTTTATAATTAGATAGTGCACAAGATAACACATAATGACTGCATATCTTCTATTCCCTTATATTTGGATGAAAATAAATAATAAATTAATTTGGAAATTGTTTTCTAAACAGATAGATTTCCTGTATTACCCCAGCCAGTTTGAGAGCCACTATGACTTTTGTTATGTCTAATAATGGCTTTTGGATGGAATTCTGGCTCTCATTTATTTCCTATATATTTGGCATAGATCATAACTCAATATCTTGAGAAAAGTCATTAACTTTATAGAGCAAAATAAATTCATTATGGTGGGTTGATGGTATTAGCCCTCCCTCAGCTGACATTGCTTCGAAGTCACTGTTATGGTAATAGGTGAGACTTCTTGGCTGAAGCTCAGAATGAGAGAAAAGGATGGAACTTGACAAAGTCACAACTGCCATGACTATAAGATACTGTCTGGGGACTTCATGAGATTTATTATGTAATAAACAATTGAGTAATATACATAATTATTCCAAGAAAGGACACAAATCAGCAACAAAAACACATTGTCAGTGAACCCCCTGAAGCATAATCCTTTGTGAAGGCCATAACCATCAGGAATAAATGTACTTTTCTTTTCTTTTTCTTCTCCTGCTCTGTCACTCCCATCCCCGACAAACATTTTATCACATCTTTTAAGAAGGGTATGAGAATTCTTAATCCCTTATGAACATTAAATTTATATGTAAGACAACAGACTGAACAACAACAACAAAACCTACTTCCAAAGCACCTCAAACTTTGTGAGAAATGTGCACTTAGCTCCTGACTGGTATGACCCAATCCAAATGTTGTAACACAGCAAAGTTCAGAAAGGGACAAAAATGATGGTGATTGGGTAAAGGAAACATTTGGTTATGAACAACAAAAGGGAGATTTCTGTTCCAGGAGTACAACACAAGACTGGTGTCATCAGTGTAGGGATAAACCAAGGCTACACAGCACAGAAACAGAGTTTATAACAGGAGATTGGCAACAATTACCCATATCTCAAAACATTTTTCCACCAGGTCCCACATAGGAACAGTTATACATGATGCTTTCCCCTCATTTAATAAAATTTTCAACATATGATTTTTTCATATGATTTTTTTCTCTTTATCTCTCCTTCCTCCCCCCATCCAAGTGCTATGATCACTGGAAATGATATTAAAAGTTCAAGACCTGAAAACACTTAAAGCCATGACTAATTTTTACAGTTTAAGGAAATCCAAGATGACATATAATAATTTTATGTATTCATGCAAATGACGCTAAGTATTTTTAGGCCAGCAAAAAAGAATTGTGAGCTTGTATTCTCAAAAGCATGGGGCATTCAGGTCCCAGGTTTTGCTAAAGATCAGGAGGGAGTACCTGAATCCCAATCCAGTTTAATCTATGATTGCTTCTTTTTGGAATGTATCAGAAATTTCCTTTTTGCTTTGCTATTAATCAATGTGTGAATCCATGTCCTAAATTTCTAGTGCAAAATTTGCTCCACAACTTAGAGCAACTTAGAGAGCTGTTGAAAGGGACGGACTGCTCTCACAGTCAGAGCTAGGCAATACTTTTCAAATAAAGTATTTTTCAAAAAAAAAAGGTAGATTTGCCCTCTAAAATATTTCACTCATTAAAATGCTTTAATTGACCTCTTAACAGCATGTTAAGCTCTTGCACACTGAATGTTTGTTTCATTGTTTTCCTGGCATTTTTTTTTAACTGAAAATCAATTGTCTTTTAAGTTATTCAAATGCATATTTTTTGGTATTCCATTTTGTATCTTTTCCTCCCACCCCCCCAACTCCTCCCCACCCCCCACACACAGTTTGTTTCATTTGAAATATCTGAGAGTCAAGGTGTCAAGACTGCTAGTGCACTGGAAAATAAGTTATTCAAAGTGGTCTAGCTGTGCCAGTTGAAGATTTTGCAAATATTCTGAAGTAAGGACTTTGAGAATTTTGGAAGAGCACAGAAGTGATTCAGCATGCCTGTTTGAAACACATGCTTAGCAGGAGGATTTTCAGTTTGCAGGATCAGATTGCGTACCGGCAGAGCCCCAGTGAATCAATGGAACAACTTTGGTAACTGCACACCAATGTAAATGAAAGTCTCCTCAGTGTGACTCTACATTTTAAGTTTACTTCTAACCAAAGCTAATTTGGGAAACAATAATTAGCCACTTTTCTCTCAAATGTCAAGCCACAACATTTGCTCTTGTTGCCACCAATAAAACAAAACAAAACAAAACAAAACACACACAAAACCCCTCCTAACTATTTGATGCATCTTAAGCAAAAAGCTAGAGATAAAAAAAAGAAAAAGCTTCAAAACCACTGTAGGAGGCTGCAGAATGACCTCAAGACCTGGTTTGGTAAATTTATTCCTACCTTTCCTCATGAGAGTCATCCTGTTAAGTTCAACAGGACTGTTGGCACAGGCAGACTCATGCCCAAGTGCTCAGAAGATGGAGGGGATGAGCTATTATGAAGTAACTGAAATTTGGGATTTAAAACCCTCACAAAAATGGCTAATGCTTCAAAAAATACCTGCTGCAGCCTCTGAGGGCTGTACTGGCATCCTCAATACTCTATCGTCATCAGAGAGTATCTCTCCTAGCAGTAATCACTCCTGGCAGCAGTAGCATTTCCCACCTAGCTCCCCATTACCACCTGTGTGTTTGTGCTCGAACAGGACCCTGGGCATGCAGTAACAAGCACAGTCTTGTAAAGGCAGAGAGAAAGGTTGGCTCTACCTCCCCCACTCACATAGCTGGCAGAAGAGCAGGGGGCCATGACACTTTGCAAATTTTGAACCCCATCCTCTCTCTCCATCCTGGGGGAAGCAGGAGGAGAAATGCAACTCCTGAAGGTGAATCCCATCCCACTTCTCATACAGAACTGAGGTGACAGCAAAGGTTTAGACCTCAAAGCATGGGCAGGCCTGTCTCTAGGCAGCCTCTTGGACAGGATGCTCCATGGTCTGTAACACAGAAGCTTTCTCTTTACAGAGGACCAACCAGCAGCTTTGTTATTATTTGCAGAAGTATACTAAAATGACAGGATTGGAGGTTGATAGATTCTGCTTATTGCTGGCCAGGGACCTCAGAGTATTTGTACCAAGTGCTACCTCCCTTTAAAAAACACATATAACATTTACCATCAGTTTCCTATTTGTTTATCCACAGTACAAGTCACACAGGGGCAGTAATTCATCTCCCATTTAGAGATGTTACATCCAGGCGCTGAGAGTGTACAGGTCATTTATGAGCATACAGCTCATTTGCAGACCATTTATTACGCCCATTCATCTCACAGCCTCTCGCTGGCGTTGCCAATATAAGATAGCTGCTTTTCCAGTTCTACCAAGTTCCTCATTCCCAACATATCTGAGCATCTCCGTGATATTAATGAACATCTCTTCACAACGCTCCCATGAGGCACATGGATATTATCACCATTTACAGAGGACTTGCCTATGGCTATACAATCTGTGGCAGAGCTGGGAACAAGACCAAGAAATCCGGTGCTCCAGCCCAGTGTGTTAACCACAGCGCTCTTCCTCTGCTCCTTTTTATGAGCTGGACACCTGTTCACTGGTGGAGGACCACCAAACAGCTATCAGATGGTAATAAACTTTTACAGTCACTACAGACCTGAGCTGGATTTGAACCAGCATTTTAGAGGTGCAAAAGCTTTATATATAGCCTGTTATTAGTCCCTTGAGCTAGGTATTCCTCTGGTAGATGGTTTGTTACCCACTGTAAATGTGAGCTTAGGATGCCAGCAGTCTCCAAAAGGAGGTATCATCATGCACTCAACATTATTTAGGTTTGACGGAGAATTCATACGGTGAGAATATGTGCGTGCCTGGATGTGTGTGTGTGAGAGAGTGTTTTTTTCTCCCATGGAAACATTAAAAATCAACCTTAAGGATGTGAGTTTAGTTTAAATGTCAGCTGAAAAACAGCTGCTAAAAAGAGATATAATCTGCAAGCCAAAAAAGCAGGGCTGGGAGGAAGTTGAAATGAGAGATGTTTGGTTCGCTAATGCTCCTGTGTGAGGATAAAAGGGTGAGATGTGGGGAATCTTCTTTGGCACAAGGTCCTGCAAATTGTTCTGGAAGATTCGGGTTAGCAGAATATGATCTCCCCATATGGCAGTTTTGAAAAAGTGGTGAAAGAAGTCCAAGCATATGCAGCAGTGATGTAACAGGGCCAGAGAGGTCAGGCACCTGTGACTTTCTAGCCACATTAAGTTCTTCAGAAGCTGCTTTTTGACTTAGCAGAGCAGAGTTTTCCATCACATATGTGTAAAACATTTCATCCATTACAGGTTTCTTGGCTCTTCAGGATTGATTTTGTTCATGTGTGGGGAAATTTAAGGAAACAAAACAACAACAAAAAAGCCTCTGAAACACATTTATTCTCCTATTTCAAAATTTATCACTCATCCCCTTGAAGCACGAGTCTCCTCTCTTGCATTTGAAATGTCAGCTTTTCAGTATTGTATTTTGTTGTGTTTGCATGCTACTTAGCACAATTAACAAGCAGAGGTGCACGAACTTTCACCTACCAGTAGGTATTTTAGGCAGTGCTACAATACAAGAACAGTAATAAATCACTGCCTACTATCCACTCTAAAACATCACAAAAACAATGTGTGAGCTCTAGCCACAGGCAGAAAAGAGACTGCCTATCCCTCCTCATATAAAAAATGACTTAGAGCAGAGTTTTCTCCAGATAGCCATAATCCTCAAATAATCCTCACTTGCCACAACAAAAAATAACAGAAAAAAAAACTCACTGTTGCTGCGCAGCCGTCTCCTTTACCTTTCATTGTGTCTGTAAGTGAGGAAAGGAGAGAGTATGGGGGTTCCAAGCAGCTATGTGGGGCTCAGAGGTTATCACAGACCTCAGCTCCTATGCAGGTTCAAGCCATCACCATGAAGAGAGCAGGAATGCAGCCTGTGGAGGAGTCCCAGCAGATCCAGGATTATACCTGAGTCCACAAAGGATGATGCTGCAGTCTCTGGAGCAGGTTCCCAGCAAAAGTCCCTAATCTTCCACCAGCTGGGTTTGCTGTTCAGGGCAACAGCTGGGTAGACACAAACAGTAATACTAAAATACCTTTAAAAAAAATAATAATAGGATTTCAGCCTTTACATCATGTATACTGCTCCCATGATAGGTGCAGAAAGAAAGAACCTGACTCCAGTTATCCTGAAGCCTAACCTGAAATTCAACCCTTTGTAAAAGCAAAGATAACACTGATTCCTACTTTTCTGCAACTAGGGATGAAATCATCTTGTGCTGCCGAAACATTGAGCTTGCACATGATATTTCAGTCATCCAGAATGAGCTAGGGTCATCATGGTTCTTCAGTGTGTTATCTCTTTCCCTCATTATGTTCGTTACTTTGTAATAATACGCTTGGGGCACCATTCAAGACAGAAAATTTTACAAATTAAAGCAACAATTAGTTCATTGTGCAGCACTTCAGAAAGTTGTCAGGCTTTCCACAGCCAAAGCTGTAAAGGCTGGGCTAGCACTTAGCCCATCCTCAAGTTCTCACCCTCCCGCTAGAAGAAAAGCAGGAAAGATGTGCCAGACTTCATTTGTGCTCCTTCTAGCTTTTGAGCCATCCTGAATTCACCAATCCCTTAGTTTCAGGAACACATTAGAAAAAATATAGTTCTATTAAATGCAACATATTACTCTCTTGTTGAATTCCTCATGCAATTCCAGCTGTATTTTACCTTGAACTGTATTGCAACATGTTGGAGTAGGTTCCTTAAACCTGTCTAGGCAACATCACTGGTGTTTGGAGAGCTACATTAATCTGCAAGTTTTCACCAACCATTACAACACCCCTTGATGCACTGGCTGCACCCACAGATCAAGGTGTTGGCAGGAAGTTCCCTCCATGGAGGCCAGAGACTGAGCTGCTTACCCTTGTTGTATGCGTATATGTAGATATGGAGGTGGGAGGTGGAGGGGCTGACAGGTTGAAAGATTTTCTGCCATAACCACTCTGGGGAGAATGAGCACCAAACAGGAGCCCTATCTCAGCAGTAGCACCTCACCACTCATGGACCCGTGCAGTCTTCCCCTGCAGCAAACCCAAAAGAAAACCCACATGAAGGTGAGCTGCAACTAACTAGGTGCCTGGCAATGGTATGGGGAGCCACCATGCAGCCAAGAGACGAGAGTGAATCCCCCAGACTCCCCCACCCAGTGCTGAACCCCACCAGCCACCCCAGCTGGGCAGCACCACAAGGTCTGTGGCAGCGGCCAGAATTAGGGCCGTTCTCTGGCATTTGACGTTGTTTGTGACAGCACCCGCGAAGCATCACAAGTGGATACTATCAAGGATTACTATTTGTGTATTAGTGAGTCACAATACGCTAGATTCATAAGAGCCAGATGTCACAGCTGACCCAGACAAGGCAGTCAGACAGATCCCACGCGTTTCATGTGTCAGCCTTATATCCATTCATAAAACAGCTCCTTCCCAAAATATAAGTCTTGGGAAAATTTAAGATCATGGTGCAATTCTAAGTCAAGTTTCAATCAAATTCTTAGGTTTATTTTTCCCTTTCTCCTTCTTTTTTTTTTTTTTTTTTTTTTTTTTCCCTTTCTTGGTCAACAGTGGTTAAAAGAAAGGAGGGGCAGGAAATGATGTCCATCACAGTGGAGGATATAAAAAATGAAAAATATGGGTAGACAGGCTTGGAAAAATAACTTTTTTTTTTTTTTTCTTTCTCAAAATGTTACAGCTATAGAAACAATCTCCTGGACAAAGTCAGACAGATGTTTTTTTCTTCCACTCCCCCCCCTCCTCCTTCCTTTGGATGGAGTGACTTTCTCAAGAGCACAGCTGAAAAACCTTTGGAAAAAAAAACACACGCAGTCTCAGGCGTTGGAGGTGTCTAGGGCTGAGGATTACAGAAGTTCAAATTGGCTCCCCCTGTCAAAATTACAGCTGCACAAAAGATGGTACAGTGTATCAGCCCAGGGCTCAAAAGGACTTTTTCCGGTTCTCAAGAACGATGCAGGTCTTGAGAAAACGCAGCTGTGCGGCAACCAGACAGGCGGTGCTGGCGGAGCCAGTGCTGCCGCCCGCCCTGAAACCAGTTAGCGAGGATGCCAACCTGCTACGGGTGCAATTAAAGGTTACCTTCCTCCACGCATTTGTCATTTAGGGAAGATTTACTACCAGGGCATACCCTTCATGACTCCTTATAATATGTTTTATTTGTTTTCACACTTCCCTCTTGAGACTTGAAATTTAATATCTATTCCAGCAAGCAGACTTCTTGCTTCCTTGCCCTCTCTGTCTCACTCTCCATCTCCTTCCAGTATATTACCTTTGTCCACTGCCCAGATGAAGTGAGATGATTAAAATTTATGTGCATTGTCACTGAGGTGCTGTTTTAAGCATACAGACGCTTTCTGAGGCTCTTCTGTTCAAATCCACCCCACACTGCTGACCCTGTTAATCTCAAACTGCAGCACTTGTCAGGTGATGATGACTGAGGGGTCCCTGTACAGGCAGTGCTGCACCGTGGTTTCACGGTTGTGTGGGTGTTGGTGTAAGATTCCTGCATGCTACACCTGGCTTCTGCAGCATCCACCAGTTGCTTGCAGGTGGAGCAGTTCAGTGGCCTACACACAGTGTGGATGTTCTCAGTATGATCTGCCAAATATTTTTGCCTATGTGTTCTAAATGCCACATTTCCCCTTCTCCCTCCTTCCTTCGAAGTGAAGACAAATTGACTGGTTGTGGAAAGCCAGCTACATAACTGGATTTGCAGCTCCTGATCAGATTTTATGCATAATATCACCTGACTCCTGCACACACTGCTGTTCAATGCGTGAGAGTAACACAATCTCCTTCTTGCAAAGGCTTAATACTTCAGCTACAAATCATGCTGTGATCCTCAGAAACTCTTAAGCAAAGGCAAATGATGTATTTCTATAGGAAAGACAGCCTATTCATTTGACTTTCCCATTTTGATCACAAGACTAATGAAAACCATAACGTAAGAACACAAAGATCCTGTTAGATCACCCACAATCTGGTCAAAACTTTTAGTCTGGTTCACCTCTACAACTGCTATTTTTGTGTAATAAGCTGTAGATAAATTCTAGATAAATCTCTGTGATTTACAGATACAAGAACACCTGTAAATTTTGGGTTCTTCCTTTGAAGACTGCTTAGGTCTAAAAAAACTCGCACTGTGTAAAAATTATCTTGCAAAACTGTCACTATTCTGTGTGTTATATTCTGCCAGCTCTAGAATTGATTAACAACCATTGCCTGTCTTCCTTCCTTCTCACTCAATAGTACCAATTATGCTGCTAAAAAAAATCACCCTCCTCCCCCACTCATCTAATCACATTCTTCTCTTCAAATCCTTCAGTAGGCTTTTCTATACTCAGAGGAAATTTCTCATGCTTCCATGGTAATCTCTGCTTATGCCTATATCCCTGTTCTCCCTTATTTGAGTTCCATGCCCTGTTGCCTAAACTTATTCCCCAGGATCCTTCTGATGTCTTTCACACATTGTTCCTCCCCTTCCAGCTCCTCCTCACAACATAGGGCTACTTCCCATCTCACTGTTCACCAAATGGTTATCACTTTCTCACTCTTTATTCTGGGAGGTATATCAGCCTGAAGACAGCCTGTATAAGTTGTGCATATGCAGAGATGTATCTGTGTATAATATTAGACTGCTCTCAGGCTAGATCATTGTCCAGATAACAGATGCATTATCTGAACATCACTTGCTCTGAAATTTAAAACGTTGCCTTAGATTACCTGTAACTTGTTGAAAAAAAAAATAAATAAAAAAAAAATTGCTATGTGCTCAAATTTGTCAACTTCTGTCAAAATTTCTCATTCAATGTATGGGTAGTGGCAAAGCATAACCCTACCACTAGAAATACAGTGTAACCTTTGACAAGTCATTTAATTTATCACTCTGGTTTGGTTGCCTCTGTAAAGTAGGCAAAAGTAGTTGTTCTCCAAGGTAGTGGTGATGAAGCTTCTTATCATGACTTTAATTTTGTTCAGTCCATTTATAAATCCCTCTGAGTCTGAACTAGGTCTCGGTATATCAATGTACATTGCCACACACACTGAAACCTCTGATCTTGGTCTATACCAGTGTAACACAAACATATCAACAGAGTCATGAAAATTAGTTAATATTTTTCCAGTGCTCTGAGCATGGAAAACACTGCATAAGTGCCAACAAGGTGTTTTGTTTGCTTTCAGTCAGGGACATTTTGTGGCAGGAGTAACAGTAAAATGTGTTAAACAGATCATTCCACAGGAATTGTTCAGTCAGATCCCAATATTATTATTGGAGTCAAGTACATGCAATTAAATATATTAAAACATTTACAGTCTTTATTTCAAATTATATATTCTGGATTACTCCCATAACATTCTCAAATTCATACCATTGGGTTTTACAGTAGCTATATTGTGTAAAACGTACATTAAGTAGACTCCATTATACGATGACAATATTTTTGATCAGTGATCTTGAGAGCATATTGTATGTGGCATATGTTTTTCTTTTTTTCCCCAAAACGATTATCCTCAATAACAAAACTCTTGGAAACACTTGGAGATGAGAGGGATTTTCTACTGCTGCTAACTCATTTCAAAGCCAACTGGAAATGTAGTTTGAAAATTTTCCATTGCATTTTTCCTTTTTGCTTTCTGAAGTGATAGAAAATTAAATCTGATGCTTATTGAACTTATTGATTAGTAACACCCTTTATACCCAGGGACAATGTTTCCAAATTCCCCTACCTCTTTTCTTTCAGGCTTTGTGTGTAAATTCAGTCCTCATGGAAGGGGGAGGGGAAAAATATCATATCAGTGACCTAAGTCAATATAGTAGAAGCATATGTTGTGCTAGCTCCTACTCAAAGCTTTGCCATTACTTTTGATTCCAGTTTGTTATATCGTCTCCCATACTGAGTCTTACCTCTTTTCTGACTAGATCAGCAATTGTCCCTCAGTAAAAATTAAATAGGAGAGCTATGAAGTTTACCATGTGTCATCTACAAATTAGAAGGATCCCAAACAAAAGGTAGTCATGCTTGATCATGCTTGAGATCAAATTTGAAGAGGGCCAAACACTTTGCTCTTCTCCAGAACATGCTAATGGGGTCTTAAAGCTCAAAAGGCATTTGAGCAGTATTCAAGCGTGGTCAGTCACCTTGCATAGACCTATACCATGAGTACACACAGAGAAGAATTTTCATAAGCCTACAGGACGAAGCTGGGATAGAAGCACAAATGTCAGATTTCCCATCAATATTTCACATCAGAACAAACCATGCTACCAGCATATTACTACTTCAAACACATAGGAAAGTGCTACCAGATCAAAAGGATCACATTATGCTTTGTTGTAAAGTCACAGATGGTGACTCACAAGCTCGGCACCTCTTTCCTTTATTTCAGCCATTCTAGAGGCAGAAATGGTTTTTTGTGCATTGTAACTCAAACTTCTACACTGGCATTACACATACTGAATGGTGCCCTCTTGCACAGTCCTACAAGCTTTACACTGCCTTCTATCTTGTTTTCAATTTCATATAATTTGCCAAACTAAGTGCTTGTGCTGAATAAGGCAGAGATGTAGGAGGAAACAAGCAGCATGAGATCACATAGTTAGAGCCTACATTAATGTGTATATTCACAGTGCACAAGGGGCCAAACTAGGGCAGGAGTGGCTGATTTAATATTCTGTTTTCTACAGTTATCCAGATAGAAACGGCACTGAATCTATGACAGTTGTTTTAATTCTCAGGATTTGTTTAGGGAAAAGACAGCATATGCTCAGTGTCAAATACTGAGGAGACTGGCACTGTACATGCTTTTCCCAGTATTACAATGATAGGGACTATGGACACAAGAACAAATTATCTCAAGTCAGCTTCTCCCTAGTAACCACCCCCGTGAATGCTATCAACACATTATAGATGTGAGATAGCTTATTATTCCTTCACTTAAGAGTAAACAGCCTTGAATCACCTCGCAACGACATAACCAGGGATAGCTATACTTTGTATGCATGGTAGTCTGTTATCCTATGGAAATTTATTTTAATTGAGGATCACAAATAACAGGTTTAAAATCAATTACAGTAAATAAAACTTCATCTTTGATTCAAGAAGAAAGAATTCAGTAACAGTATTTGTGTATGTGTGTGTGTGTGTGTAACTAAGTAGCCCCTCTTGTTGGCCATTCCACCCAGATGTATTATCTTCTTAACCACTTCAGTTAGAGTTAAAAGAAAAATGCTACAATCCTTGTTGACTACCTATGGCTTTATCTACATTGTTTCTTCCATCTTCTTGTAAAAGATATGTCTCCTGTTAAAAAAGACATGGGGCTTTGTGTTTTAATGCTGTATATCAATTCCAGTGTTCTTAAAAATGTTAAAATCCAAACTGGTTGAAGACTTCAGAATAGATAAAAATTTTCATGGTAACAGAAGTTTTAGATACTCTGCTTGTAGAGCCTTCACAGAACTAACAAGTTCCATAAATCTCATCTTAACCAGAATACCCAACCTATCACAAAGCCTAACTTTTTAAAGAGAGATCACATCAATAAAAAAAACTTTTTATGTTGAACATGCCTCTGTGTTTTATCTTCCAGCACTACTGCAAAGAGACACTGTTAAAGCATTAAAGATAAGTCAGAAGATAGAATCTTCAGGAATCCACTTATTGAAAGATTAGCAAAGAGGTAAGTTTAATTCTCATCAGCTCCTATTTCTGTAGACTGTTCTAATACAGTTCCTACCCTGCTGCTTACCACAGTTAAGACTGCATCAATATGCCTGTTATAAATGTAATGTTTCCAGTACTTACAGCTCAGCTGTTGGTATTTTCCTTTGGACTAAGCATGGAAATTCAAGCCTATAACCTAAAAAGCATGTATAAGTGCTCCATTTATTCACACAAAACCTTTACTGCTTTTCTTTACAGAAAGCTTTAGGAACAACAGCTAAAAATGACAGCCTACAACATCAGCTTTAACCACCTGCTACTGCAGGCAGTATAATCCTAAACATGTCAATATATTAGGCTACAATATAGTCCATAAGAAGTGACTGGATATATTTTTAAACTTTCCAATCTCACTCTTTAACAGTAGTGTTTTAAGATATCTATAATCACTGAAATCACACGATAGCCCGCAACAGTTCCAAGGGAGGGTGGTAAAAAAACAGTCTTTGACTCAAGAGCTCTCAGACTAATTTCTGCTGCGGTTGCACTTGTAGCCACAACAAATTCACAGTGGTCAGAGTTGCCAGGCACACAAAAGAGCAATAAAAAGTGATTTTTTGCACAGTGGTTGCACAGAAAGTCCCTGGTGGCCACATTTGGGAATTGCTGGTTTAGCAAATACAATTCTTAAATGAGACTGGGATCCTCAGTTCCGTTCTTGGTTCAGACCTTTTTGTTTGCTATACTCATTTAACTTGCCAGTTCTTTCTTAGATGCAGCACCTCCCTCTATGCAGGCCTGTGGGGTAAGCACTTTCCAATAACAACTGGATTTGATGGCAAACCTAGACACTACACAAGCAACTGTAGAAAAAGTGCTGCCACCTTCAGAGTTAAATATTTACTAAACTCTGTACAAGGTTTTCCCTCTTCATTTGAAGTCAGCATTTGTATGAAAAGCAGAGCTCTTAGCTGAGTCCAAAATCTGTTTAACTCCAGAACAAGTATGAGCTTTCTACCAGGACTTCACATACGTGTTTCAGCACTAACCTACACATCCCTCACTGTGGGATGGAAAAATAAAGAAATAAACCACAGCAGTGTGTCAGCTGGCATCATGTTGGCATCCATCTCAAGAATTTTATGAGGCACAGAACTGATGCCTAAGAGGCTTCTCTAATCCATTAAATGCATGTTCTGAAGTGACCTTTTGCTTCAAGAGAAAACTCACCAATTAAAAAAGTGATCCCCGCCTGCACAGTCCTGGACCTTGTCACTGTGACTCTCACTGTAATGCCATTTAATGCCATTTAATACCAAATGTGGTGACAGAGTTTATCATTAAAGTCACTTTTCCAGGACTGAGCCATCAATTCATTTCAGCAGTCGCCTTTTCTCATAGAACAAATTATCGCAAAAAATGCAAAGCATTTGCCTCTTCTAGTAACAGATGGTTCTTAGATAACAGAGAACTGAGTCTTATCAATAACACTCTCAGCTACACAGGGAAAAGAAAGCTTCCTGAGCTGCAGCATAAAGTACCATTTACTGCCGCAAGGGAATGCTTGGTGGGGCCGGAGCTCCTACAGCACTCTGACTTGAAACAGGAGATAGAAGACCCTGAGGGGCCAATTCGTACAGATTTTTCTAACCTGTGGAATATATTTCTGTGGGGAGAGAGGGAGGAAGAAGGAATGCAACAGTAAAAAGTAAAAAGGAGTACTGTAATTTGAAGGGGAGCAAGGGTTTGGCTGATATCAGGAAGGTGAAGGACTGGAGTGTGGTACCCCGGGAGGGACAAGGCTGGAAGAGCAGGGAGCTGAGCCAGGGTATGGGTTGAGTGCAGGATAACAGAAACACTGGAGAAGTAGCAAAGACTCAGGTAAAAGAAGAAACTGCTTTTCCCAGCTGTCCCCTAATGAAGGTGCTTGCAATTTCATTCTAAAAAAGGGGAGAATGGGAGGAGGAGTTGGAGGAGGAGGAGTGTGTGCTCTTTCTCATTAAAATCCTTCCTTGCTGCCAGCTACATACCCACGCTCTGTCTCTTTCTTTGCCATAGCTGGGTGGCTTCAATACATAAAGCAAGAGAACCAGCACAGGAAAGCCAGAACCTTTACTTACATCTTGTTTGCAAGGACCATCAGAGCTCTAACCCAACAAATGCCTGCATATCTACTGACACTTGTAGGGGGCAGTAGTCCCAGAGAACACGAGATAGTTCATGGGAGAAATCCAGAAAGTGATGCAGGACCAAGGTGTCAATTTCATTATACTCTGATCAGGAGCAGCATGTTCCTGAAACCTGCTGATGCCTGGAGTATAAATATCAAGAACACCAAGTTAAAACTCAGGCTACGGACTATGCACTGCTGTTCAGAAATCCTTCCTGACACATCCCCCCCCAGAATTGATTCAATTTTGTTGCTTCTTTTGGCTTTAAAGGATGACATACATGTACTTACTACTCCATACCACTTTGACATAAAAATGGGAGGTATTAACACCAGTACCAACAGAATAGCTGCTATTAGTGGGGTTTTATCCTTTTTTGTTCATTTGTTTTTGTACTTTGCTCCCCACAGACTCTTCATTTCCCTTTGAAGCTTCCTTCCGTCTTCTCCTGCTTTCACACACACATCTACGATCCTTTCTTTAATCTGTGTACCCAGAAAAAGGAAAAGAAAGGTCACTGAGAAGTGTTGAATTAGACAGAAAATATTTGTTTCTTCTTGTGGGAAAGGTCTAGTGTTTTTCAGCTAGCCTAAATAAAGTCTATCAAATATTCTTGTTATAGATGAACTTTTCAGAAGAACTGTGAAGTTTTGTTTTGCTTTTGAGGAGTTATTCTAAATCTACTCTCCTTTAAAAGGAGATTATTCTAAGTCTACACTCATTTAAAATCAAAGGCACAAGTGGTATCAGAATTATAGTAGGCAATGCCTTAATACCCCCACACCTGAGAAAAATCTAAAGTTCCTGTTAGTTTCTACCTTGCTCCAGTTTCTTTTTCTCTGACTGGCAGAAAGCAGGCTTGGTGCAAGTTTTGCAACATTTCTTACATTTATGAACTTACATTTCTTTTATGCAGTGTGTTTTAAAATGCACCTGTTCCTAGTAACCTTCTCCATTAAAAATATTTTTTGTTTCTGAGATGGATTCAAAATGGAGGGCAAGTCACCTGTGGAAAATCTCCTCCCATGGCCTTTAAAAAATAAAAAAAGTCACATTCTGGGTCAGCTGCAGGTTTGTCCCCCAGTTATTTGTGCACAGCCTTTGTTGAGCATGGCTGTAACTGATTTTTAGGCACCTGATCCTCTCAACAGAAACTACAGCTCTCATCCAGTGGCCTGAACTTCCCATTTCATGGGCGAAGAGAGGTCTGTCTGGGTAGACTCAACCATATCCCACACAATGAGAGAGAAACCACTGAAATTCTGTGATGGATGTTTATTTTATGTGCCTTTAAAAAGGGGAGCATAAAGACCTGCTTTGTCAGCTACTGAGCCTGCAAGGTGCAGTAGCAGACAATAAAGTCTGAAATACAGGATTCCATAGCACAAAACAGAATGGAAAGTGTCAAGATGTGAAGAGGCGTCTTCTTCTAAGCAGCTAACACTTGCTCAGAAAATCACCAAATTGTCTGGAAACAACGATCAACCCAGTGAGACATGGTGGAGAGGATGAGGTGTATAAACTTTTTAAAATTACTATTCTTTCTGCTATCACTGCTTTGAGCTCTTTCAAAATAAAAAGTTCTTGACTTTTATTCTAAGCAAATTTTGTTCTTTTAAGTCAAGAGGCCCTTTGGTTATTTTGGTAATCTCACTCCTGGGAAGAGTTCTCGGTACACTGACTTTAAACTGTAGCCAGAGAAGGCTACCTGCACATTGATCAATGGGAAATGCTAAAGAGGGGAGCAGATGCTTAACTTCTTTGACTTCAAATGTGTAGCTAATTAGCTCAGAGGACTGAATCCTGTCTTTGACTACTCCATTACTTAAAATATTATTTCTGATAAAACCATTTTTTGTCCATCAGAAACTGTTAAGAAACTAACCTGAAATATGGGAGACCCAAGCTAATTTGCTTTTCACGTTGACAAGAGGAATGGAAGCTAGATCCACTTAAAATAGGCTATAATCTGATCTTTACCAGTACCAAACACCAAAGCATCTTCAGGTGTCCTTAAACCCAAAAGAAAGGAGATACGTTCTAATAGACCAGAATTAAAGCCCGTAAGCCTGAAGAGGGAGACATGCTTATCCATATTATTTCCAGTCAGCTAGCTTCCAGATGCATTTGTAGGTGGAAATAAGTCCACACACACTGAACTTACTAGCTCCCCTCATACAGGCATGTATCAGCCCACTTCAGTCACCATATACATAAATATGTTCCCTTATTTACTGCTGTATCTCTGAGGATAGTTGTTGTGAATTGCACTTTGAAGACCCTGGTTCTTCCCACTCACAGGGCATATAGCCCTGACACTGAACTCCAGGTTGAGGCAAAAATACCAAGATGCCTAAAAAATTAGAGCTCCCTTGGTGGCTTTAACTCATAGCACTCAGAAGTACAGTTAAAACCATGGCAGCTAGGAGGAT
Organism: Aythya marila; assembly: GCF_965140915.1. Taxonomy (NCBI): domain Eukaryota; kingdom Metazoa; phylum Chordata; class Aves; order Anseriformes; family Anatidae; genus Aythya; species Aythya marila. The sequence continues at coordinate 59,159,353 of NC_139043.1, forward strand.
TTAAGTATCCCTGATGACAAGCTGTAAAAAGGGAGGTTACAAAAATTTCTTAGCAATAGTGGAAGTAAATCCATTATTGTCTGGAAGATGCCCAGATACTCCAGAGGAGAAGTAAGGGAAATGTACATATTAAACATGTTATAACTTGTAAAGCTAAGTAGTATATCTCTCTGTATCTGAAAACAAGCAGCTTGGCTCAAGTGTGGGAAACAGGAGACTATTGAGAGCAATTTCTCTTGTTATATGATTTTCCTGTATATTTAATCTAATTTTCCTATTATTATGTTCACATTCCACTTGGTAAGGTACCTCGTAATCGAACACATCAGTAGTATATGCTGCATATAGAGCTTTGATTTTCTATCTGCCACATACCATCACTACACTCATTTATCTTTGACGTCAGTTGAGTCACAAAAGCATGCCAATCTGTAAATCTAGTTTTTTAGCATTTCCGGTTGTGCTATCATTAATAGCAATACACAACCTTGTGTTATCATAACTCCTTCCAAATCAGTGGCCAGACCTGACACATTAAAAGCAATTTCAAAAGAAAATCAAAAAAACCCTAACCAAACAACCAAACAAAACAAAATACGTGGTTCAGCCACTGAATATCTTCGCCATAATGATTAATAGTGTTTAAACCACTTTTAGCAAAGCTTCAGTAATTGATGCACATTCCTGTCCTTAAGAATGTCACATTGCCTTGCAACAGCACTTTTCAGGTTCATTCCCCTGGTGCATGACAGAGAGAGTTCAGAGTGATAAACTGGGCTGCTTCTACTAAAGAGTCACCTGAAAATATAAAATAAAAGGTAATTTAACTGTAACTCTGAGTAACTACCATTGTCAGACATTACCCACACAATACATAGTTCAGTTTGGTCTACCCACTGAAGATGGTTCCCTGAGTCCTCTGCTGAAGGTTTTTTTTTGTTCACCTTTGCAGAACTGATGTTCCTCTGTGCCTTAATAACGTCTCCTAAGACACTAAATATATGACTTATCAGGAGAATAGTGAGAGGGAGGACAATGTACGTAGGAAGCTCACGTTAAGGCACATGAAAAAATTCCTAAAATTCAGGAGGGAAAAAAGGACAGATGGATTTTTTAGTAAATACTATTGCTTCACATCTTCTTGGCTCCATAAGGGAAAACATTTTCTGCTAACAACAGAAGCAGGACTGAAAAGGTACCAATTTATCTAAAGGTATAAAATGAAGTATGAGCTATTGGAAAAGGCAACTCAAACTGTGTTTGCCAGAAAACAGCCAGCATATCATACCAGTAGGTTGGGGGTTAATACAGTGGTAAATACAGGGTATGTGCCTTGGGATAAAGTTTTAAGCAACAGAATACCTAAATGATGAGGTGCAAATCTGGTAACTGCACCTCCAACAGCACATTGAGGACAAAGACATTGGTACAGTATTTCCATTTCCAGCTTGGACCTCTGCTTGTTTTTCTGATAAACAAGCCCCATCAAGCTTTTCCACCTTCTTTTTGTTCCCAGACCCATCAAAGCAGCATCTTCTGGCTGGCAGCCTTAAGAAGAACTAAGCAGCTATGCATAAAAATTAGTAAGCATCCATGCAAAAACAAATAGCTATTGTGTCTATACATAGTATAGAAGAACTCTGTGCATTTGTTCCATTCTTGTGACTGTTTTGTTGTCTACTTTTTGTGCGTAACTACACCGCCTGTGGCACTGGGACCAGGTTAAGCATGGCATCCTCATTAAGAACGCACTTATATAAGTTTTGATGAACAGGTATTCTGGCCCAGAGATGAGCCAAACATTTACTTGTAAGTATGCTATTGGACCCAAATGCTTAATGATAGGAACACCTCTAAATACTTATCTAATTTTAACAGAATAAGTAGATAGAGAGCACTACTGCTTGGGGTATTTTGCATATGCAAAATTTATTATGCAAATGCATAGAGTTCCTGCCAGATATGAGCTTCCATGCAGAGCTTTGACTGAGTACCCCTGGAAAAAAGGTTTCTTTCAGGTGAAAATTCAGCCAATGAAATGAATACAGTTCTTATGAGAAGCCCAAAACTCTGCTAGTGTCTGTAGAGAGAGAACCATGTGGTCATCCCAGAGCACGCAGTAGCTGGAATGGACAGGCATACAGGAGGCTGGCAAGTAAGTGTTATACATATTGCTGCCTGTGGTTGTGAGAGAATTAAAAGCATTTGCTGTGATGACATTTTCATTAACAAGTTTCCACTTTGCTCACAAGGGAATATAAACCAATCGTCTCCACTGGAAGAATCACATCGTGCAATCAGGAAAACATCAGAAAGGAATAGACATAACATGGGTGAATTTAATTTTAGAAAAACTTGCATAAAGACTGTGGGATATTAATGGAAGAGGTTATTCAAATTCTTTCCCTTTGTTGAATGGAAAAATCATCCTATGATTGTAGGTTTAAGGCTCTGGAGGGGATACATTTATTCCCTGTTCTTCAGCACAATTGATATAACAGGCTCTGATATAATAGACCTGAAACAGTCAGGGAGAAGGCAGTAATGACCTGGCATTGGGCATCTGTGACCTCTGAACACAGGGCGAGGGAAGAGTGACTTACAGCAAAAATGCTGGACTCCAGATCAGGAGCAAAGATGTTGAGAGCTTGATGAGCTACATGGCTTAAGGTGAAGGAATGTTGCTGTTATTGAAATCATTGCTTTAAAAGTAGGCTTTTGATGGCTAAAAGAAGAAATTGCGTGTTAATCACATTCATTTTTCAACTGCTTTCTCTAAGGACTCTTCATAAAAAAAAGTTTTTCTCATCCCATAACAGGAGAATTCAATTATGTTCATTTTTACAGTCTAGAAGCTGACACTGGAAATAGATGCTGAAACCCCTCCTATTTGCTCCAAGATGATGTGATTTATTAGAGCATTCTGACTAATGCAAAGCTGCAAGGTGCATTCGTGAAATCTGCTTACTCTGGAGGTTGCATTAAAAAAAAAAAAAAAAAAAAAAAAAGAGAGAGAAGTTTGGGGGCAGAGTTTTTTCCATTGGGGGTGGTATGACTAAGAAATGACTAGGAGCTCTAAAGAAGAAATTATAGTAAGCAAAAGAGCATCCTAGGGTATCTGCAAACAACTGGAATAAATGTAACACTTAGTAAGGCAGATGACTAACATACACATCACTAAGCACTTTGTGTGGCATGGCTTTTCAGGTCATCTCATGGTGTGTAGGCTCACACTCTGGAAATCTCCATGAGAACTGCAAAGGTAACTGAAGATGCGCAGGCGGAGGAAGCAATAAAAGTTCAGGAGTAGAATGTGAGGGAGTGATAGTGATATAACTCTAATTGAGTTGGATGAGACATTGCTGTCCTAGCGAGCCAAGAATTTTGTAAGCTCTGAAAGGATAGTGATAGCAGCAAACTTAAATAAAAATCAGAACTTTTATAAGATATAATAGAGCTGAGGAAGATAACACACTATAGTCATGCTTCAGCATGTTGTGCATGATTTACGCACCTGAAGGGATGGCTTGCAGTAACCAAATTGTCCTCCTAGTTTATGTGAGTTCAGTAACAAATTATGTATGACTTTAGTTACGGATTTACCACAGCATTTCATCATCCACCTGACCAAAACTGATACTTTCTGATAGGATGTATAGCATTCACAGTTCCTCATACATAATGTCTTCAAACTCCATATTAGAGGGGAATGAAGAATGTATTTTCAAGCATATCTAATGAAGACTGACTGTGAATCAATTAAAAAAAAAAAAAAAAAAAAAGACACAAACACCCTTCTATATATATATTTTGTTTTCCTGGCCTACTTTTGTGCAGGAAAATGCTTTAGAAAGGTGATATTATTTTCCTGACATTTTCATCATCATTTTAACTTTTTCTTGTGTTCAGCTGTTTCAATGGGACATTACCTAGGTTTTAAGCTATAAAACACTGCAAAAAAATTGTCTAAATCTGAGCTTGTAAACCAAATTACATAGCAGTTTCAACACCATTTTAAGAACTCCAATAGCTAGTTGAAGAAGGAGGATATGATATATACTCCCAATTTCTTGCAGAGAAAGCAGAAGTACTGTTCAGGTGTAGTGGTTTTATGTGGCATGGTTTTGGTAGTGAGGGAGTCGTAGGGGTAGCTTCTGCGAGAAGAATCCAGAAGCTGCCACATGTTAGGTAAGGGCCCCGCTGCTGACCAGAACCAAGCCAATAAACAGTGTTGTTTGCACCTCTGTGAGAGCATAGTGTTTGCAGAGTAAAACCACCACATCAAGAGAAGAGTATGACTGGGGAGTCCTAGAGAAGTGCAGGTTGAGCAGAGAGGGCTCCCTCCTCCAACTTAATCTACTCAGTTGTTATCATCACTGCCCCTCTAAATACTGCAATTATTACTACATCAACTTATTATCTATGCCAGGCATGAAATTGGCACAACTGAGTATGATGTCTCTAACTCACACGTAAGCCACTTCAAATTATTATTATTATTTATTTATTTTTATTATTTTTTTTTGAGGAACGGAAGCAATGAGCATCTTTCGAAGAACAGTCTCAGCTAAACCCAGTAAAACAGTGACAGTCACAGAATGATCTAGGTTGGAAAAGACCTTTAAGATCATCAAGTCCAATCATCAGCATGAGCTACTCAGTCCTACCACTAAGACATATTTCTGGCTTTCACACCCACATGTCTATTAAATATCTGAAGGGATGGGGACTCCACCACTTTCCTGGGCAGCCTGTTCCGATATTTGAGCACCCTCTCCAAGGTGAAATTCTTCTAATTCTTCCTAATGTCCAATCTAAACCTCCTCTGGTGCAACTTGAAGCCATTTCCTCATGTCTTATCACTTCCCACCTGAAAAAAGAGACTGATACCCACCCCACTGCAAACTCCTGTCAGGTACTTGCAGAGAGTGATGAGGTTTCCCCTCAACCTCCTTTTCTCCAGACTAAAAAACTCCAGTTCCCTCAGCCTCTCCTCATAACTTGTATTCTGGTCCTTTGACTAGTTTCATTGCTCTTTGTACATACTTAAGCAACTCAATATCCTTCTTTTAGTGATGGGCCCCAAACCAAACAATATTCAAAATGCAGTCTTACTAGTGCAGAGTACAGAAGCTGTCCTGCTGACCACATTATTTCTAATACATGTGAGGGTGCCATTGGCCTTCTTGGCCCCTTGAACACTCAGCTGGCTCACGTTCAGCTGGCTGTCAACCAGCACTACCAGGCCTTTTTCTGATGGGCATGTTTCCAGCCACTCTTCCCCAACCCTACTCTGCTGAATTAAGTTGTTATGACCCAAGTGCAGCACCCAGTAGTCAACCTTGTCGAATATCATGCAATTGGACTCAGCCCATCAATCTAGACTATACAAATCCTTCTGCAAAGCCTTCTTACACTCAAGCAGACCAACAGTCCTGCCTAACTCTGCCTAACTTGTTCTGATATGTGAACTTACTGAGGGTACACTCCACCCCCTCATCCAGATAATTGATAAAAATGTTAAAAAAGAAAAAAAATGGTCCCAGTACTGAGCCCTGCGGAACAACACCGATGACTGATTGCTAAGTAGATTAAGTCCATTTACTATGACTCTTTGAGCCCAGTCATCCAACCAGTTGTCCACCCAACAAACTGTACACCCGTCCAAACCATGAGCAGCCAGTTTCTCCAGGAGAATACTATGGGAGACAATATCAAACACTTTACTAAAATCAAGGTAAACAATATCCATAGCCTTTCCCTCATTTACTATGTGGGTCACCTTTTCATAGGAGATCAGGTTAATCAAGCAGGATGTAACTTTCATAAACCCATGCTGGCTGCTTCCGGTCACTCAATTGCCCTATATGTGCCATGTGATAGTACTCAAGGTGATCTACTCCATGACCTTTCCTAGTGCTGAGGTCAAACTGACACGTTAGTAATTCCCTGGATCCTCCTTCCTGCCCTTCTTGTGGATTGGAGTAACATTTGCTAACCTCCAGTCAACTGGGACCTCCCCAGTTAGCCAGGATAGCTGGTATATTATTGGAACCAGCTTGGTGAACACTTCCATGAGCTCCTTCAGTACCCTTAGATGAATTCCATTCATACTCATAGACTTGTGAATATTCAAAACATGGAGGAGGTTGCTTACAGTTTCACCTTGGATTATGAGGTTTTATAGAGACCATCAGCCAGGTCTCTAAATAGGCCAACTCTGGATTTCCAGAGGGATTTGGCAATTTGGCAGTTCCACCAACAACCTTCCTTTGAGAAGGAAAAACTCCATCATTTCATGCTCACTGTGCACAAGGCATCCTCCAACCATCACATCACCTGCAAGTCTTAGTTAGGACAGAGAATCTGGTAAAAGATGTCCGCAGCCGTGTGCAAGTGGGAAAATAAATGATAATAAACTTGATTGAAAGCCATGGTGGTCTAAAACAGACAGCTGACCACACTGCTGAATGGGAGAGCAGTAGCTCTAAGGACCCCGCCACTGAGTAACAATACAACAGCAAGAAAAGCACCCCCTTTCCTTGGACAAAATGATTACTGTTTCCTCATTTTTTTGTTGGTGTAAAGTTTTGTTTGTTTGTTTTAAATATTATTCTGGTTCCAAGGGAAAGACTTATTTTTTTCAACCCTGGGATGATAATAGTTCCATTTGCCCACCCATTGTCTCTCTTGTCCATTTGTATTATAAACTCTTAAGGAACAGGGACTACTCCTTTCTCTCCAAATATGTATGTAACATCTCCTTCATCCTGTGTCTCCCATTTCAAATGACACCTCCACTGTAAAATACAGTCAAGCAAAGGGAAGTTTAAGAATTGCTCTACAGATACAGATGATTACCAAGGCCAGCCAGGGACAGAATGAGAAGCATAAATCAGGATTTTCTGTTTTCCACTCTTGCTTAGTTCATAAATCCATGCACTTTGCAAGAAGGAAACCAAGACTTCTTTTGACAATATGGCTTTGTTAGTATTCTTTAATCTCCAAATGGAAAAAAAAAAAAATGTATTTTGATCAAGTTAAATAAGCAAAAAACAACAACAACAACAAATTCATTTGTAAATATTTTGATCCTATTAAATGGTTGTAGAAATGACTGTAAGTCTCTCCCTTAACTTCTGTGAGCCCTCAGCAAGAACCCTTATGAACTCAAAGCCAGACAGAGCTGAGTGGGGCTGAGGGATGCTTTTTGTACACACATCCTGCTCTGCTTTAGGGATTTGGTTTCTGCTCACAGAGGAAAGAGGGTCCAAGATAAAATAGAAGGGGAGCTCCCTCCCTTCATCTGATTTCAACAGTCAGAGCAATCTGAGAAACATTCTTGTATGAAATAAATCCTATCCTCACTTACACCCATGCAACTAAAGGCAGCATTTGGCTGCAAGACAAGTGTATTTCTTAACTATTTTGAGTGCCATATGCTATATGAGTGCCATATGTTAGCATTTCTTAACTATATATAGCCATTTCAAATGGTATGCAGAGTTAAAGGAGAGAGCACTGCCCCGGTCTCCCCTTCACCTCCCCTCAGATCTCTCCTCCCCCTTCCCTTCCCTTTCCTTTTCTCTTCCTTCTGCACTCCTCCCCGCCTACACTCATCTTTCTTCATCACACTTCCTACTATTTTTTATTTAAAAAAACAAACAGTATTTTGCATTTCTAACAAACCTCCTCCTCCCCAACCCTCCCATCTGACATCTGGTTTTATTCCCCCCCTTCCTCCACACAGCATACAGCACGAGTTTCCATTTTCACAAAACTAGGGTGATACGAGGCAGCAGCAGCAAGGGCAGGAGCTCTGTGGCAGGTGCACAAAGTGCTCATGAGCCCTCTACCCCATCCTCTCTACCCCTGCTCCCACCTTCCTTTTTCTCTGAATCTCTTCAGGACCTTTCACTTTCTCCCCTGCTTCAAGCAGTTGGTTGAGAGATGCTGCTTCCCACCAAGGCTAGTCCAGTGGGTATTGTCCTCCAGAATACAATGATTTGTTTTATTTTATTTTCTTTCAAACCTCCTTTAATTCCTTTCTTTTTCTTGTGTGGCACCAGATGCTCGCTCATTCCTTTCCAAAATGCAATGCATGGGACAGCCTGACTGCCATAAAAACACCTCAGCTTTGAACCCTACATCCTGCAGGTTAAAACAGCTTCCACCACACATCTCAGATTGTTTGGTCATCTTTAAAAATACAGAGCCCAGCTGTTGTGGTATGGTACTTCTCAAAAGATGAGACAAAACATCATCAGGGGCATTTCCCTGCCCACCCAGACTATGTGAACCATCCTCTAGCGTCTGTGGTGAAAGAAATGGGACCCTTCCACCAGGCTGTCACTTAACAAAACTAACTTTATTATTATTAGGCTGTGATCACTAAAAAAAATGAGAATTATTTTGACTGTTGCAGTGGCATAAGCACTTGGAAATTTTTGCTCCTTGTAGGCCTCACCTCCACAAATCTATTCATGGAAGCAGCAAGGTGAAAAACGAAATAACAACACAGGGGAAAAGGCAGGTCCTCGATGTATCAAAAGTCCCTTCACAGTCCTTAATGAGGAAAGCCAAGTACAATAAATATTATAAGGGAGGAACACTAAGGCAGGATAAAATCCACCACTGCACCCATAATCAGTCTGAAACAATGCCAAAAGTTACACTTTCCTTAGCACAGGCCAGGATGAGCAGGATTCAAGGGGTGCATAGACCTTTGCACAACCGGATGCCCCCATTTTTATACAAACAGCCCACAAGCTGCTGGTGCCCTGTGGGATATTGCAGCTCCTGCCTGAAGAACTGAAAACAGAATCCTACCATGACACCGTGTTGCCTCCAGCCCTTTCTTCTGTCAAGCTCCCCTCTTGAGAGGGCTCCATGATGCAAAAAAAAATCCTTTATGAGCAATGGTGCCGGGATGAGGGAAACGCCACAAAAGGCTGGAACGGAAAACAGCATGGGCTCCTCTTAGCTGCCCCCATTGGTTTTTATAATATACCATAGAGCAATAATGCCCATCTGAATGTGACATTCCTCTGAGGTCTAACCTCAGCCTGTACCTTTTGAGAACTGTATGAAGTAACTTACGTACTTCATAAAAATATTGTGATTTATGATTTGCACGTTTTATTGCTTATAATTATAATCCAACAGTGCCATCCACTGCTTCTCCAAATAATCTTTGCTTGGAGTTTCTTCCTGAAGTTATCTTTCATAAGTCACGACACTAAAACTGAACAGTTTTGCTCTGTGTGTGTGTGTGTGTGTGTATATATATATATATATATATATATATATATATATATATATATATGGTGTATATGAATGTGGGGCCAGATGTGGAAAAAAAATTGAAAGAGCAAAATAAAAATTGTAATCTGGTGATTTTCATGAGGGATTACCAGAGCTGTCAAACAAAACCTTTTTGTGCTGTAGATAACACCATGTTTCATAGTTAGAAAAAACACACTCTTGAGTCACACAGAGAGAGCTTGTGTGCATAATTTTATAATACTTCTTGAAATCAATCCAACAAAATAATTTCTTTCAACTCAAAGTTTTCCCCAAATATAATCACCTAGCAGATGAGAACAGAGCACCCCATGCTGTGAAATGCCAACTGATGACCCTCTGTGATCACTATTTTGGATGATAGTATCCAGCACTCCAAAGAACCACAATTAACACTTATTTTTTTTGTGTTCTGTGACTGTTGGAACTCCAGATCTGCTTAATAAAGATCCCTTGAAGAAAGCAGGAAGTGTGTTCCTAGGACACCACTAATGGTATTGCCTTCCCAGCAGGAAACCATAAAAATTTAGTCTGGCTTCATTCAAAGCATTGCTATTTTCTTTTATTTTGTATGTGTCCTCATGTTATATTTTGGTATGTTACATGGGTGTGTATATACATATCACATATACGTATCACATATCACATATAAATGCACATATATGTAGGTATATATATGCAGATACCCACACAAATGCTGACACAAATAATAATACAAACTAGTATTTATCTGCACATATTTTTTTAAGTAGCTCTTTAAAATTTTGCTTCTAGCTCTGCATTTTGAAACTTAAGTAAATTTAGACTGCTTTAAAGATGTAATAAGCTTTGACTCAGTTTTGTTAGAGCTACAAATACTCAGCTTCCCAGAAAATTTTGAACAGAAATTTTGAAATTTTTTTGAAATTTTGAAAATTGTGTGTGTGTGTGTGTGGGGAAGGGGGCAGGGGGAGAGGGGATAAGACCTCAAATCTTTTGAACCTTAGCTTCCTTGTTTCTAAAAAGCAGAGAAAATGCACAAGTCCATGAGACCCAATGAGATGCATACCCAGGTCTTGAGAGAACTAGCAGTTCTCTTTAGAAGTTGCTATACCACTATCCATCACACTTGAGAAGTTGTGGCAGTCCAGAGAAGTTCCCACTGACTCAAAAAGGGGAAACATAACCCCCATTTTTAAAAAGGGAAAAAAGAAAGAGCCAGGGAACTACAGGCCAGTCAGTCACACCTCTGTGCCTGACAAGACCACGGAGGCAGACCCTCCTGGAAACAATGCTAAGGCATATGGAAAATAAGGAGGTGATTGGTGACAGCCAACATGGCTTCACTAAGGGAAAACTGTGCCTGATGACTTTGGTGGCCTTCTAAAACAGGGTTTACAACATTCATGGATAGGGGAAGAGCCTCTACCTGGGCTTGTGCAAAGCATTTGACACTATCTCACACAATATCCTTGTTTCTAAATTGGAGAGACTTGGATTTGATGGATGGACTACTCGATGGGTAAGGAATTGGCTGGATGGTCACACTTAATGAGTTGCTGTCAACAGCTCAATGTCCAAGTGGAGACCAGTGATGAGTGGAGTTCCTCAGGGGTCAGTATTGGGACCAGCACTCTTTTAACAACTTTGTCAGTGATGTGAACAGTGGGATCGAGTGCACCCTCAGCAAGTTTGCTGATGACATCAAGTTGGGTGTTGTGGAAAACACGCTAGAGGGAAGGGATGCCATCCAGAGGGACCTGGACAGGCTTAAGAGGTGGGCCTTTGTGAACCTCATGAGGTTCAACAAGGCCAAGTGCAAGGTCCTGCATCTGGGTTGGGGCAATCCCAAGTGCAAATACAGGCTGGGTGGAGAATGGACTGAGAGCAGCCCTGAAGAGAAGGACCTGGGGGTGAAAAGCTTGACATGAGCTGGTAATGTGTGTTTGCAGCCCAGAAAACCAAGCATATCCTGGACTGCATCAAAAGAAGCATGGCCAGCAGGTTGAGGGAGGTGATTCTCCCTCTCTACCGAACTCTCATGAGACATCATCTGGAGCACTGCATTCAGCTTTGGGGTCCCCAATATAAGAAGGACAGAGTCGGTGGTGCGGGTCCAGAGGAGTACCATGAGGATGATCAGAGGGCTAGAACACCTCTCCTGTGAAGACAGGCTGAGAAAACTTGGGGTTGTTCAGTCTGGAGAAGAGAAGACTCTGGGGAAACTTTATAGCAGCCTTCCAGTACCTAAAGGGGACGTACAAGAAAGCTGGAGAGGGACTTTCTACAAGGCAGTGTAATTACAGGGTAGTAACAGCTTTAAATTCAAAGAGGGGAGGCTTAGATTAGATATAAGGAAGAAATTCTTTACTCAGAGGGTGGTGAGGCCCTGGAACAGGTTGCCCAGAGAATGTGTGGATGCCCCATCCCTGGAGGTGTTCAAGGCCAGGCTGGGTGGGGCTTTGGGCAACCTGGTCGGAAGGGAAGTGTCCCTGCCTATGGCAGGGAGGAAGTGTCCCTGCCAGGGACAGTGGAAATAGATAGCCTTAAATGTTCTTTCCAACCCAAATCATTCTATGATTCTGTGGCTCTCTGAATTCATAGAAGAAACCTTCCAAATTAGTGAAAAACTGGATTTAAAGAAAGAAAAAAAAAAAAAAAAAAAAAAAAAAAAAAAGATTATAATAGATATTTGCACTGCACAAAAGCTCCCAGGCAGGCAACTGCATCTGGAAATGAATCAGCAGCCTTAGCATTAATAGCAGAGAGCTATTGCATACCGATTTATCTAGTCTGCAAGGATGCACATGGACATACACAACAGATCAGCTACTTTTAAATATGCATCTTATTTACCACCTTCACATGTGAACCCAAAGCAAACATCCTTGAAACGCATTATCTCCATTATACTTCCTGACACTGAGACCTAGGATGTAAATGTACTATTTTTAATTTGGTTTGCCAACCCATTTCCTAAGAGAATCCAACAGAATTATCTACAATTTAAATTGTCCTCTGAAAGCAACTCATGACCAGAAAAGACTTACCAAACCTTGTCCCAGGGAATGAGAAAGAACTTCTGGACATGTGCAACTGGGAGTAAAGTGATTTAGTCGTAGTTTTTATTTTATAACTAAAAGGATCATGTTTATACAAGTATTACTTCTGCCAATACCTCCCACTACAGTAAATTTATCTAACCCTTGAATCATCAATAGCACATGAAAAAACTACAAACATCTATCTGGCCGTTACTGAGCCAAAACGCAGGCATATGGACTGTTGTATATTCTGTCATCAGAAATAAAGCATTGCAGAACGTTCCTTCTATTTATAGTTCAAAGAAATTAAAAAGAAAATTGCAAAACTTTAAGTGTCAGCAAAGGGAGCTACAAAAGCTGCTGGGGCTTACACTTTTCATGACCACAACTTCACCATATGCAGTTAAAAAATAGTAACTCTGATTGACAATATTTATCAGTTCTGTTTATGTGAAGCTAAAAGGAAGACTTGTAATACACTGTAGAATGTCTGATCTGACACTGTGTTGTATGCTTGGAGGGAAAACAGTAACAAAATGTGGGCAAGTTCAGTAGCTAAATGCACTTTATGACCGAGAAAACTGCTTCAGAACAAAAGTTCTTTTTTTTTTCTATCATGTGCCAAAGCAACACTTTCAAAAGACAAAACCTAGCATATTTATGAGAATGGAAAATTTTGGAAAATTATTTCCCAAATACACATGCATACATATGCACACAGTGAACAACTAATGAAAAACTTTTTCAATCCCAAAAGCCAGGTAGAAAAAACAATCTTCCTTTCTTCCTTTTTTGAGTTTTGTCAGTCAGACAACACTCATCATCAGTTGCACAGATCGTGACATTATTCAGCTACTTGCAATGAACACAGCAGCAAAATGCTAGGACAGCAGTGGCAGCAGGCACACTAATATAGACAGGAATCCAAGGGTCAGATCCTTAGATGGCCCAAGCTGGAAGGAATCTGTTGATCTGAATAAGAAGAAACTGAAAAACGAGCCTGACAAATTTCTACAGACCTTCAAAGATTCATGGAAAACATGTCTGGCAGTGATCTGAAAGCATTATTCAGTACATATTACTGACCAAAGGGAGGATCGGATTTCTCCAACCAAAAGTCATTAGCTATTAAACACAGTGGTTTGGGAACATTCTTCAGATCATTCCTAAAATTTGCCAGAAGTGAGAGGGATGTAATGGGAATGCTGTACTGTCCTTATCTTCTCATCAACATATCCACAGTTTACCACCACACACCAGGATAGATGAAGCTCTGGATCACCTGCTCTCCTGTTCCTCTCTCCCCACAGCCTTTGAAATAACTGCTTAAGCATGCTCCATCTCCCCCTGGCTCTTGAAGTTATAAACTAATGCAAATCCTTCTATTTTTCATCAATCAGAAGAGCAACAACATCTTGAAGACCACCAACATAGCAAGTTGAGAGCAATGCCAAACAAGTAAAAAGATTAATTTATGTACAAAGAGACTACAACCCATCCATAACAAGACATCCAGTGTGTATCCACAATCAGATCCAGCAAATGAACATTGGTTCTAAATAAAGGCAAGTGAGTAATTACAGCTCAGAGGAAGAGACAGAAGTGGTACCAAGGAAATAACAACACCTCCCCCCCCCCCCCCCCCCCCCCCCCAGTATAATGGTATTTTCCTCTTTTTTTTTTTTTTTAATTATTTTTATTTTTATATTTTTTAATATGTGGGAGAATGCAGCACAAAACTCAAAATTTGTCAGAGGGGTGGTCCTGGGATCCAGCCTTTATCTTGTGTTGGGTCTACTTCACCTGCAGTGGAAGAAGCAGTCTAGTCCATATTAAGAGCTCAGCCTCTATGTAGCATTTATACAAGCTGAGATGGTTTTTGGCAGAGAAGTCTGTACAGAGCATCCCAATATCTGATTTAAAATGCATCGATGTCAGTCCCTCTGTTAAGAATCACAGCCATGTGACTTAATCTTCCCTAGTACCAAGAATACCATCTCCTCTGTACCAGGCACAGGAAGACAACTCAAGGAACAACAAAACAGTTGCAACTCTGAAAATAACCCCTATAGGGTAATTTTATTCTTCCAACACCCATGCAAGCAAAAAAACCATTGCAGGGCAAACCACATCACAAACCTTGGTGGCAGAGACTTCTGCTTGGAAACCATTATCCAACCCAAGACCTTTGTGATGGTCTTAGATTGGGGAAGACATAACATCACAAGAGAACCATGCTCATCCCCATATATTGTATGACCTCAATCAGTACACATTGTAATTGAAGGCAAATTAAAAAAGATTGGAAGCTTACAGTCTGCCCCAGTACACAGGAATATAAATTTCACAGAACCATTTTCACTCCCCAGCCCTCTTTGGGAATGTTAATCTCTGTTTAGGTCATAAGTGTGTGGTTGGTGTGGGATTTGCAGTGGGTTATCACTGCTGTCCAGCCCATCTTTGGCAGACCTATACTCATTCTGCAGTCTCCACAAAAGCCAGGCAGTATCACCAAGTGATTACACAGTGGCATGAATTCGTGACAATGCCTTATGTGATAGCACTATAAAGTGATGACTTTATCCTCAATGTTAACCTCTTAGTCCAAAACACATACTTCATCCTCACTGTTGCTGTGGGAAGATTTTTTTTTTTCTATTGCTATTTCTCCAATATTTGTACGGATTTACATCCTGCCCCAACATATTTTTCAGTCTTATAGCTGTCAATGAGGATCACGTTTAAGCTTCATAATGAAGCTACTGTGCTTGAGCCTGGAAACTACAGGCAACATGTACTTAAGCCCACACCTGTGAAACAGAATGACTCTAAATGTGTTTTCTTTTCTTGGTCATTTTTTGAGTACTGTCCTTTAAACCCTGGTAGATACTGCAATTTGTTATTGCTGTGGGAGGGAAATGTTTTTTTTTTTGTTGTTGGGTTTTTCTGTATGTTATAAGTGTGCAGCCCTCAGGAGTTAGAGCAGTGGAAAAGGAAGGGCTGCTCCTCTTTGCTATCTGAGGAACTACAGAATCAGTGTTGCACGCCAAGTTTTATCATTCTGCAGGGTGATGTTGTAACTTTCTCACACTCAACCATCTTCTAAGGCAGCATTTGTATGGAGAACGGAAAATGAATAACATGCTGTCCCTCAACTGTCCTTAATTTTGATAAGTTTCATGTTTATAAAAACTTCAACAGTAGGAGAATATAATTTCTAAATGAAATACTGTCAGTTAATCATCATGACCAGAAGTAAATTACTGGGGTGGATGTTAGATTTGTTGCTTAGAGTTATAAAGCATACAATAATGGCTGGATCAAACATCAAAGATGGTTTTAATGGTGTGGAGAAAAGGATGATGATATTAAATTGACAAAGGCCTGTTATGCATGAATTTCAAGAAGCTTTCAATGGGAGATAGGGGTAAATCAAGTATTAAAATATGATTTTATGTGAAGAGGACTAGTTTCACATCTAATTTAATGAAAAGAATAAATGCCTTGATATTTTGACCTTTTGCATCTACTGTCATGCAGATCCTGCATTATATGCATAAACACCTTTACTTTTGTGTGCAATCCTACTAAGTTCAGTGGGAATGTTAAGCATGTCTGATTACTGTAGAAGTGGAAGAATCTTCTCCCTCCTTTGAATCTGAACAAAGTTTACATTTAGTGAAAACGAACACCATCGCCTAAGTGATTTGGTTCATTATACGAATCTATAATCAGTTAACGTTCATATGAATTATCAGGTGGTATTTTCCAAATTTCTGAGTCATTTAGAAGCTCAAATTCAATTCTATGAAGGAGATTTAGAAGAAGACATGCACTTCCAAGGTTTTTAGTGGTTTTAAAACCTGTAAACATTCTAGTTCATCTCAGATGCTTGGTGCATTTCCATTAGCAGAAAAGTCATTAAATAATTGAGAGGTTTTCCTTTTTCTCTATTCTATGCTTAAATTGAGAGAAGAATGAAAAGGAGATAATGGGCCTTCCAGTAATAATAATAATTCTCTTAAATATGTTTAGAAATGCATATGGTTAACCAGAAAGAGACACAAAAATCAGACATGGTATACTGCAAATCTGTTGTTCTAACCACTATTTTCTGCAGTGAAATTTGTAAAAACAAAACAAAACTGACATTTAAAAAAAAAAAAAAGAAATTCCATTAAACACCTCTGTGAGTTCCACCAATGTTGCTAGAACTTTTTCTGATTTTATCAAAGTAATGTCATTGACATCATTAAGAAGGGATGGCAGCTGCTCTAAGTTCAAGATTGCAACAGAGCCCCCACTGGAATCTCACTTTGGACCCCACAAAAACATTCCACTGAAAAAGGGGGTTTCCCTTCTGCAACCACAAGACAAATGGCAGAAGAAGAAAGGCTTTACACAGGCAGGACCTACCATCATGTTTCCTGTTTGGGTTGAAAAATCTGTCTTTCTTTTTCACTGTAAGAAGTGACCAACTTTTACATCTATGTTCAATGTCTAGCTTGCATTTTGTAGTGGTAAAAGAGAAGTGAATCCGTGGGAAACAAAGCAAATTTGGTCTTTGGTGTCCTTCTTAACCAGGCTCCTCCTGCAAAAATCAATTCCATACTGCTTTCATTTTCTTAAACTTACCCTGCTTAACCAAGTTTCCTTAGAAATGAGGATCTAAGATACCACACTGTCATCCAGTCATTTTCTCCTATCAGTTGATCCCCAATACGTTTTGAATTTCCTGTTCATTTGCAGCCAAGTCTGACACAATGGTAGGTGCAGGCTGAGTGAAAATCAGCACGCAGAGCCAATGTGGGAAAGGTTGCAGAATATACCCTTACCAGACATCAGAGGATATAAGCAGGAGACTTGTAGAAAGGAGGGAGGTGAGAGGAAGAATCTTTTAGAGAGAATTCTATAGGAAATGAGGTTCCATGAGCTGTGCTATTCACTTAAAATATGGGAACTGACCTGTCTTTAGTCTCCATATAACTGATGTATATCCTTCTCCTCTGTTCTTTACTATTAGGCATTACTGCTTTGGCTTTTCTTGAATTAACTTAATATTTCTCATGCTATTAAAAACAAGATGCAAGCTACAATGCAGTTGGCTTATTTACATTTAACTAGGAAATCTACCTGGACTCAGTATTTGCAATACCCCTTCTCTCACCTGTTAATACAGGTAATTGCAGTAACTTGGCTTGAAAATGCTGTGTCACCCTAACACTGGGAACAAAAGATACTATAATCAACAGTAGTTTTATAAAAGAAGCTAAGATAATAAGATAAAAGGTAAAGCTAAGCTAAAATAACCTTCAGACATGTCTACACTAAACCCAAGGACAGCAGGGCCAGGCAGATTCTGCTTCTTTACATCCTACAGCAAAGCCAAGCCCCACCAGCGTGTCCTGTGTGAACTGGCCCCAAACAGCTCTCTCCTCCCTCACTCCACAGAATGGTTTAAAAATATATATATATATATTTAGTGTCCTTTTGATCTTTTGGCTCCTTGCCTTGGCATGCATTGTGACTTCGGCCGGAACCAGGAAGAAACATCTTCCTAATTAATAGCTCAGGAATTATTTCAGACTGCCACCCACCAGGACTGTTTAGCTGGATGGATTGTATGACCTTTCTGCTGCTTTCCTGTAATGTTGTCCCAGGATACTGCTGTGACCTTTTTGTGACTGTGCCACCAAGCTCTTGCCTACCCTAGGCACCTTCCATCCTATAAAAGACCTACCTATCCTAAAAAGACCTACCTATCCTAAAAGGCCTATCTATCCTAAAAAAGACTTATCAGAGCCTTCCACTGCTAAGCTCTTCCATTTTATTAGGACATTTTTATACGTTCTTTTCCCATGCTTCAGACAACAGCAATGCTGCAGTGATGCTGCAATGCCCTATTCCCTCTTGACATACTTTGTGTGTGGTTAGTAAACAGATCCACATTTGAGACCTAACTTACGAACTCTCCCTAGACCTCCCTTCACAAACTTTGAAACCACTACAACTGTTTCTGCTTCTAGCAAAGTGCTTCTACCTACAATATAATTTATAAGAAGTGCTGTTAACATTTATTTATAGAGTCTGTATACTAACATGCAAGGAGGATTCACAGAGATATATAAACCAGAAAACAATACCTTGGTGCATAACTTTATGGCTAACACTTTCAAATGAGAAAAAATCTTGACAACTTCTGGGTTTTCTTGGTGTCTAGCAAGAAACATTTATAAGGATCCTCAAGTTTTGGAAGGTTTTTGGAACCCGTATGCTGAAACACAAGCCCTTTTAAGGTATTTTTAATGGATCATCTAAAGAATAAGACATCCAAAACAATTAGTCACCCTCAAAAAATCTTGACCATTTATGTAACCTTATTTTTCTAGTTGTGAATAATTGACTGAGCTTGTGAATTCATACAGTCAACATCATGGCATTTCTTTGTAGGTTCGTCTCTTCGTCTGTCACACAACAGCTTGGGAATTCTGCATTTGCTCAATTAAAGATGTTAGAGACTATTCCAGATTCTCCCAGCCAAAGAAAATGAGAATGACAGTAATGGGGAACACAAAGAGCCTTCGTCATTAGCTGTGTGCTTCCACCACTCCCTCTTAGGTCAAAGGTTTGGCTGACAACATTCATTAACACTTTCTGAAATAACAGTATCACTCCCTCATCACTTTCCATCCCATCTTCCCAATAGAGCTTATTATGCCATCTCCCCTCTCCCAAATAATGGGAGGAAGGAAATGGAAGGTGAGGAAAACAAATGCAGGCCTTTGCAGGAAAATGTATGGTGTGGGACATGGGTAGCAGTATAAATGACCTGAGCACATGCTTTTTATGGGAGCATGATTAGCAACCCTGGTGAAATGGGGGTGAAGAAGGGGAATGAGAAGGGAGAAGGAAGAGGTATGTACAAGGTGTCCATCCTAACAGAAAGGACTAGTGGAGAACGATGACTCTGGGATGGAGGAGTCCACACCTGGAGGTACAAAATGAAATAACACAAATTCATACTGGAAGGAGTTCTGAAAACTTCCTTCAAACTTCACATCAAAATTAACAGTTTAGGACACTTGATACTGAAAGTACTGAAAGCAAGGACTAGAATAAATAATTTCTGGACACAGTATTTCACTTTCATGTTATTGAACAAAGAAGAAGAAAAAAAAAAAAAAAGGAGAAGAAAAAACATCACATGAGGGCCTACCAAGTGTTTTAAGTTCATTCCATTCTTTTCACCTATCATTCCAGCTACAATGCACATAGCATTGTGAGATTTTTGACTTTGCAGAGTTCTTTCAACAGGGGAATAATTTTCATCTTGGCCACAAGTTTACCACCTTCAATAAAGACAAACCAAGTATATTTGCAGTCTATAATGTTTTACACCCTAGCAGGAGACAGCATTCAGCTTGCTATTACAGGTTTAGTCTGGGAGAAAGAATTAGAAAACACGTTGTAGAAAACATGGTCACATACTTGACTTTTACATATTTAACAGATGCATTGAAGGAAATGTACCTGAGGGCTACACTACACAGAAGCCTACAGAAAACAAAACAATATGATGGAGCTGATGATTATATGCCCCCAGTGATTATGTTTTCAAAAACTAGAACAGTGTGTACAAGTGAAAAGTTGATTGACAGTCTTGATGTTTTGATCGTGGCAGTAAGGAAAACATACAGATGAACTTTCCATAAATACTGTGCAAGCATCTGTTTTGTCCACACAAATCTGATAAGTGTGTGCACAGATGAAGAAACTGCATGCACAAGCTGAACCATGCAATCAGCAGAGTTTCACAACAAATGGATGGTTTGACCAACATTCTTGG
Organism: Aythya marila; assembly: GCF_965140915.1. Classification (NCBI taxonomy): domain Eukaryota; kingdom Metazoa; phylum Chordata; class Aves; order Anseriformes; family Anatidae; genus Aythya; species Aythya marila. The sequence continues at coordinate 59,179,525 of NC_139043.1, forward strand.
CAGATGAATCAGAGACGTGGGCTTTAAACTTTTGTCTCTCTAGACTAATCCCAGGATGCACTGTGGTTATACAGGTAAGCATAATTGGTAGATTTATAAGTATTTACACATCCGGTACAGTACCCTGAAGAAATATGAATAAGATCTGTCTCTTTAGCACTGCTGGCACTGGAAAGGACAACATGCAACTTTCCTGAACAGACAGCAATAAAGCCAGTAGGTCAGAAAATATGACGTCCACCTTCTAAGTTACTAATTAGAAACAAAATAACGACCAATTAAAATAGTATCATGCTGTTGTTTTAAGATATGCAGAATGTAATTGAAAATCTTCCTAGCTTGAAATGAATACAATGAACTGAGCACCAGATTACACTTACCAAGCGCACTCTTTCTTTCAGCTCTAAGTGGAGCCTAAGCTGCCTCCATAGCACAAAAGTATTGCACTGGCTGTGCAGTGCATTGCAAGGAGAATTGTGCTAGTTTGGGTAAGCCCAACAAGCTTTAACACAATGTCTGTTCAACATGGAGAAAAAAAAAAAAGGCTACAGAGAACGCTTTCAATAAGTTTGGTCCCGCATTATATTTTTCTGCCACTCCACAGACATAAAAATAGGTACAGGTGTTTGGGAGTGGTAGGTCTGTCCATCAGAGCACAGGTGTACACTGAAGCAGCAGGCTGCTTTATCTTACACACTCTTCTCAGTCACTGTTCTGCAGGACTAACACCTCTGCTGAACAATCTGTGCCAGATTATTCCCCTGATGTGTTTCTGGCGGTTTTGATTTTGGCTGGCTTCACTGACCCTCCTTTGCAAGCTTCCCATTCCCCATTTCTTTTTTGCAAACTCTAAATGCATTCAGCTGATTTCCTGCACTCAGAGTTGTTTTCAAATGCTTCAGCCTGTGCATTTCATCTCACACAATTTAAATGAAAACTTTATCTGTAATGAACAGAGGCCTCAGACACATCTACTGCTCTTAAATGGAGTACTGTACTACTAATGCAACTCAAAATCGGGGACTGTGATTTCTGAAGACCTCTGATGTCCCTGGTGCCTGCAGCTGGAGCTCTCTTTACTTCAACACTCTGGGAAACCAGGTCCACAGTGCCCCAGGTGAAGAAACCATAGAACTGATGTCCATAATAATAATAATAATTATTATTATAATTAAAAAAAAAAAAAAAAAGAAAAAGAAAAAACAGACTTGAGGCCTCTTCATACAAAGCCAAGCACTCCCAGAGCTGAAGACCCAACATGTTACAAGAGGGAATCACTGGTCTCATGGGCAGCTGAGAGCCTGAACCCTCATTTCTGATGGATTTGAGACTCATGTGGGACCGACTCTGGGTTGTGAGAAAGGACAAGCTCAGACAGCAACACCTCATGTATTGGCAGCCTCTGTGTTAGTAGTGGTTATAACGCAGCCTCTCTTCCTTCCTCCATTAACTGACTACCTATTTGCATATAACTTATGGGACCATAAGCAATTTAGAGATTTCCAAACCCTCTCTTAAACATTTCTGTAATGGTCAAAAGGCTCAGAAATCACAGGGAAAATAGGCAGATGAAAAAAAAATCTGTGGCTGAAAGACCTCAGTTAAAGCTCCAGGCTGGGATTTTGACAGGACATTATGCTTGCATCACATTGAAATAGAAACTGAGCACCTCTTCTGAAGCACATAAAACCATTTACAGAAGATGATGAAATCAAAACAGATAAAAGTTTTGTTTTGTTTTGTTTTGCTTTGTGTTTTTATGAGTTTTGTTTCTTTCCAAAGCAGTGTTAGCAATGATACTACAATGCTGATATGGCTGAAGAATCAAGGAAAGCAATGCTGATTTTAAACTACCATTGTTTTGAATTATTTTTCCTTAATTTTTCCAGTTACACTTGTTTGACACATTGGGAAGTGTTCTACTGAAAAAGTCATTTCTGCCATTTAAGTAGCAGTGATTATAACGATGTATTATCAGCCATTTTCACCCTATTCCTTTCAGGCTAAGGAGCAGCTGTAAAGATGTCATGTTTTACAGTGTGAAACTCTGGAATAGAACCCTTCGGCCTTTTGCCCACAGTTGTGTTTACATACGTGGTCAGGCCTGCATCTTTACGATTTCTTCTGCTGATAGCTTATTCAATCCAACCAAGGGGGAAAGCAGAAAACACGTCAGCTGCTTGCTCCGCAGAGCCCGGCGCGTAACCTACAGCTTCAGATTCACATAATAGCTGTAAACAGCCACTGTAGACAGAAACGATTATATAACAAAGTTCATCTAGAGGATGAGTTCAAAAACAGGGGAAAGGAGGGGAGGTAGCCTAAACTTTCCTTCATAATGGAAAATGAACTCAGAAAAGGTGGAAACTTCACAAGGAGACAAGAAAATATGAAATGAATACCCTTTGGTTTTCTGCCCCTGAACTCATCCTCCCCAGGCTTTGTTCTGCAGAGAGGAAGTAGGAAACAAAAATGAAAATATTTCTGGCATGAACTGAGAGCTAAGAGAAAAGGGAGGTTGGAGGGGGGGGGGTTAGTGTGATTGCTAAAATTCCATATTTCCACATCTGCTTTCAATTATACTTATGTCAAGTCATTTTACTATTTGACGAAACCAATCCAAGGAATTAGGTTTTTGTCGGATGCCTTGAAATGTCATTAAGTGCTCAAACACAAACACACACACAAATAAAGTCACGTTTTCCACACGATGCAAACGTGATCACCAGCCTCGAGAGTAGTGGGAGGAGAAAAGTATTACCAGCTTTCAAGCTGCCACTGCCCTGCTCTCTGGCCAGTATTGCTCTCCCAGGCAAGGCCAAGGCCAGGACAAGGTCCCTGGTCCTCTAGAGTGATGGCTGGGAGACCCGTGGTGCATGTGCTGGGTGCAGTGAGAGGAGGAAACACGAGAGAAAGCATTGCTCAGATTAAGCTAGGAAGGGGTGGGGGGCAAGTGTCCGTTTACAAGTTATAATTTTGTCAACAATCCAAATCTGGTTTTAAATTAAATATTAGCAATAAAGTCAGAGAGAAAAGATTTCCAAAACACATGACAAAGGAAGTGCTTGGAGCATATGTCTTTTCAACAACTCAACAGATGTCTCTTTCCCTCCCAGTTATCCCAGCCCTTCTATTTAGGGTTCTCTATACTTTTAAGAGCTGGAGCCCTCTGACTGCTGTTTGTATACTAGCTTCAGAGGAAATCCCCATAGGCCTTCTGTTCCTTTAACACAACCTGAAGTATGGCTGGGGGGGAGGAGTGCTCAACAACTTCTGAAAAAAAATCAGACCCTGTGGATTTGCAACCCAAAGGTGTACAGCTCAAATAGTCAAAGCTCAAATAGTCACTTAATACAAACAAAAAAATAAAGAAAAATCAACCTCTTGTCTCTGATCACTTAATTTGTTACATGTTTTAGAAGGCAGCATTGCTTAATACTCAATACAATTATGATCTCTCATGATAACAGCTGAAGAAATAAAATCTGCATGTTTCTTTTGGCATTTTCTCATTTCAGGATCTGCAGGCTTGCTGACGTGTTTTCACTCAGCATGCTGATATTACTGGCTTTTCAGTATCTTATCAATGAGGCAGCTGGAGGAATCCATCACTGACACCTACTTGGGCCATAAAAGATAATCCTGGTCCTGAAGTTTTCCTTCCTCTGCTTTACAGACTCTCTCATTCAAAATTTTGCCTGAAATTTTTTTTGGCAAAATAATGACAGGGATGGTACCTTTTGCACGACAGTCAATGGTTTGCAAAATGAGACCTCTCAGCAGTCAGACAGCTTTCTTTTATACGTTTGAGCTCAGCCTATTTTGTTCACCTTGCAAGTATAGGCTAAAAATTTTCTTCTATCTATATCACTCATACTCCCAGAGCCAGATGTCTCCTCTCTTCCACAACAACAGCTACATGTACTACAATACCAATGTATTCAACAAGGCTTTTATTTTTCCTGCCTTTCCACACTGTGACCACTGGCATTTTCCTTCCAATACTCTAAGCAACACTTCTGAAGATCAAATTTTGACAGACATGGGCTGTGACAGAAAGATTGATGACGACTGCACTGCATGTGGAACAACTGGGTTAACCACAAGCAGTAAAATATGAAGCTTAACACATGATCTTGAAACATATCACAGTGATACTGCCATTGCATCTGCTGTGTAAAGAGTCAGGAATTATTCAAAACCAATTCAGGTTTTAGCAGAAGTCCTATAAACCTGGTCAATGTCACAAATAAGAGTACAAATCCCCAAGAAACTATCTTATATTGGAAATAAAAAGACCTCATCTTTATTAGTTTTCCTTTATATCTTTTCTAGACTAAGTAGTAAACTTAAAAAACAAAACAAAAACAAACAAACAAAAAAAAACAATACATGGTATGAGATGAAAAATAAGGAGGAAGATATTGCAGTAATATACTATCAAATTTCAATTAGCAATGGCAACATTCAAACAGGATCTAAGACACTTAAAAATGGATAGTGTCAGTAGTTGCTCCTTTTCGGTTGTTGTCACAAGGAGGTGAGAAGACCCATCCCAGAATACATCCTGCTTCCAGGTGCCTCAGACACTAGACCAAAACAGTAAAGACTTGAAAGTTACCTATCAGTTCTTGAAAAACCTGGCTCCAGATCTAAGATTGCAATGTGATCTGACCTGCCAGAGACACTCTAAGGTCTTCCAGACAGACTGGAAATGTTCAGCAAATGTCTTAAAAATGACACCCCAATGGCATGATTCATACTAGCTCAACAAAGCTCAAGGATTTTCACTAATCAGAAAATATCGAACATCAGAAATCAGTTGCCATGCAACACCCCACCCAGTTTTTCTGACTGGAAATGTATGGAACAAATATATTTCTTTCCTTTTTGGAACACAACCTTTCACATATCCCATCTCTAATTTAGTATGTACTCTTATTTGTAAATAGTCAGTTAGGCTGCAAAGATTTCAAGACAGAAAAAACATCCGCAGTTGACACACACAAAAGCAAACAAACAAACAAACAACAACCAAAAAAAAATCCAGACACTAGTAGAAATGAAATAAGAAATTGTTTTAATAAAAATTGCAAAAGATATTGGAAGTGGGGGACCTGGAATTACTTAGACATGTGGAACAATTGGAAACCATTTACGATACTTGAGATGTTTGTGTGTTGCATAATACTGTCTCTGGTTACAAATACTGTTGTTTTTGACTGGAGGAAGAGAGGAGGAGGTAGCAATTTCTAATACGCTCTCACTGATAGTGCTCATGCCATTTGTCTCTGTTGACTACTGCATAAACAACGATTAAAAGCAAAAGCACAACTTAGGGGTAGATTTGAGACTTCATATCCAAGGTGCCACTAAAAGCTGGGGCTGCAAGTGCCAGCAAAGAGAACAACACTCAGAGAAGCTACATCTAGACAAAAATGGTAATGAAGCAATACCAGGGGAGGGGGGATTACATTTATTTATTTATTTATTTATTTAAAGTCAGGATCAGAGTTCATAAGCTGAAACCTTGGGTGGAATTATGATTCTTAAGTGTCTGTTGGGTAATGTGGCATCAAAGCTTTGTTTGGGACCAAACAAATTGAAGCTTTAAGGAAAAAAAAAAAATCTGCTTGTGGGTTGCATTCCTGTAATAATAAAGTCATGACTCACTGAATGACTGACAAAGTTATAAATTAGATGGTGATTTAGTGAGTTATCTCACACCTACCTTGGAATGCAGTCAGGAGGAAGAATGTTTTTAAAGGGACAAAAAATTAGCCGTTGCATGACTGGAACTAATGGGGACCTAAGTCACAGTAAACATTTGTTGTAAACTCTTCTAAGCTTTGGTACACAATATCACATTCACTTAAGAGTATGTGCAGGGTAGGATGGTTCTGAATTCCCCTTATCACAGGAAAAAAAAAAAAAAAAAAAAAAAAAAAAAAACTGCTCGCAATCTACAGACTAATTTTAACTGCAAGACTAAAATGCAGTTGGATTCAAGGACACACACAAGTTTTACTATGCTGGAGAAGACTCAATCTTTAGCCAAAACAAAGTGGCATGGCTTCTCTATGGTTATTGACAGAAATACTGAACTACTACCTTATTCCATAGAATCACAGAATGGTTTGGGTTGGAAGGGATCTTAAAGACTATCCAGTTTCAACCCCTTTGCCATGGGCAGGGACACCTTCCACAAACCAGGCTGCCAAAAGCCCCTTCCAACCTGGCCTTGAACACCTCCAGGGATGGGGCATCCACAGCTCCTCTGGACAGCCTGTGCCAGTGCCTCACCACCCTCTGAGTAAATAATTTCTTCCTTATATCTAATCTAAATATCCCCTCTCTCAGTTTAAAGCCATTACTCCTTGTCCTGTCACTACAATGCCTTGACAAAAGAGTCCCTTGCCAGGTGAGGGCACGGTCCATTCCCCTGCTGGGTCACTCCAGTGTAACCCCAAGGGCAGTCCTCTATGGAGACCCAGGCACTGCAGGTGTGCAGCAGCAGGGCATGTGAGCTAAACAAGGCAAACACATGCAGGAAAGCTTTTTACCCTCCTCTTACTTCAAGCTGCTGTTGCCAAACCTGAAGTGTGGTGATAAGCAGGGAAGAAAAACAAAGTGGGGGAGAGAATATTAAGATGGGGCTTAAAGAGGACAAATATTTGCACAGGACACAGTTATTATTTTAGAGGTGGCTCAACCCAGGCAGACCCCTAACAGATTGTGCAGTTTCAAGAATCCTGTGCTTTCAAAGCTACTCTTCAGCATGTTAAAAATGAGTGAGTTTGGGTACCAATTTCTCTAGCTTCTAGCCCTGTTAACTAAACTGCAAAATGAAAATGGGCCAGCAGGAGAAATGCTGAAGAGCTGAGAAGAAAGTTTGACAGCAAGATGGAAAATAAAAACCTAAAAATGCAGAGAATGGCTTATTTTTGTAAAATAAACATATTCCCTTGTGCCCATAACATATGGAGACATCAAAGAAACCTGGTGGTTCCCAATCATGTTTTGCAACAATTTTGTGGCTTTGATTATTTATACAAGTGACTTGGCTAAATTCGCCTTCCATGTTGCTCTCTTTAAGCCACTTAAGTCCCATAAGAGATGAATCTGTTTTTACTCTCTAAGAGAGCAAGCAATGGACAAAAGCGGGAGCAGAAGCTACCAGTGCTGTTCCATGGTCTATAGCAGTATCTGAAACCATTGATCTCATTTACTGCCCTAAAACAACCACCACCGTAAGCACTGGCAGCCTGCCTGTTGTTACCTGACCTCAGTAAACACACAGGGAAATGCTCTTTTTCATGTTCTTGGCCTCTTTACTTTGGTTAGACCCTGTGTCCAAGGAAAGCTTCATGTGCATTTCTCAGCATGTAGTACTCCAGTATTACTCACATCTCTCTCATGGGCTGAACACCACAGATGCGTTTAACACCTGTGCTCTTTACTTTGGGAATTGGGGGACATTCAGCAACTTGGACCTCCATCATCTCTGCCCAAGGATGGCGCACTAACTGCTGAACCTTCCTTCCTCACTTCAAATTCCATGAAACTTGAGTGTTTATCTCAGAAGGCAGTCCCACAAGATTTGGTTACCAGCCCTACAAGCAAAATATGACTTTTTCAAGTACAGCTATTTTTCCTGAACAGTCAGAATAAAAATGGCATACCGGTGTTCAACAGATACGTTCCTGATTTAACATGTACTCCTGCCTTCTGTCTTAGGCGTCAGGGGTTTCAGAGGTTTTTGATTAACCCTAAAATGTAGAATAATTTGACATAGTATGAGGTAGCTATTATTCCTGCCTGCCCATTTATTAATTTAATCTCTCCCATAGAAACCTTTAATGTCATCTGCACTTTATACTGAATAGTCATGTGTTCTACATTCTTGGTGCAGTAAAAGGAGGCACACCAGCAGTAAGCAAGGATTAACAGGTATGCTATAAATTTAGACACAAACTCATCCAGCAGCAACAGATTGATGTGCTTATATCCCCGAAAAATTGATTTTATATCCTCCTTAGTAAAACTTCAGGTCTGGAATCTAGTTTCTTTATTCTCACAGTGCCCCTTCTGCCAAATGAAGAGCTGAGGTAGCCTCTCCATCACTTGAATAAGGATGCTGGTGCCAGTGAATCCAGGGATAGTCTGAGGCTCTATAGGTAGAGCTGAAAACAGAATCCAATTCATAACTTTGTTTGCTGCATCCTAGGCTGTTGCTATGGAAATTAAGGTAAAATCCTGTAATTATAAATTGCTTGCTTTCAACATGGTATCTACTTTTCACTTGCACATGCATTTATTAGTAAAATTGCAGCCAGGCAAAGCCCAAGCCTTAAAATCACACAGCATGTTTGGTATAGGTAGTTACAGATTTTAACATTCCCTTGCTAGTTCAAGTGATAAATGCATCAGAGCAAGTATCTGGAATCCAGACCCTTCTAGCACTTAAAGCTATGTGTACCTGAGGCCAACTCCATTTCAAAGGAAAAAATCAAAACTTCACTCCAGGAGCGAGACCTGAGCTGGGAATCTCCTCCAACCTGAAAGCCTGCAATGTGCCAAGACAAACAAATGCATCTAGTATGAAAACACTGGGTATCCATCAGGGAAAGGAGGGGGAAGAGACAGTATTTATCCTTCTTTCTCTGCCATCTGCACTGCTATTAAGTGCATACCAAAGTAGTTAATGCTTTGGGTCTGTTTAGATACAAATGGCACCTCCAACCCTAAATACTGCTAATGAACAGCACCACTCACCTGGAAAACACTGTTAAATCAACTTTCAGATGAAGACTGCCACACAAGTGGAAAATCATACACTCCATAAGTGTTTTTTTTTTGTTTGTTTGTTTTGTTTTTTTTTTTTTTTTTCTTCTCACCTTCTGCATTGCCTTTCTACACAGAAGCTTCCCTCCAGAACCCATACAATTTTTTGACCCCTCAAAGTTAAAATTCCCTTTTTCTGATTGCCATGTCTTGACATCCAAACAAGCAAAATGATGTGAACAAAAGGCAGTCCTATAGTCTGATCTGCTAGAAAAAAAATAAAAATAGCTGAGATAACCTTAAAAGGTTTTCTTATAAACTAGCAACATGGAAGATAGTGTTTTCTGTAACTTTAATGTATAATACTACCACAGTAAAACAATTAGCAGCAGTAAATCTGACAAAAGGGTAGAGATGACTGAAGGTATGTGGGTAAGAGATTTAGCAGTGCCAATTTACTGGATTGTCCCCCCTGCAAGAACATGCAGACGAGCAGCAGCTTTGAATTCAACAGAAATCCTCCTGGTTTTCACCAGAAGCTCACACCCAGAGATCCTCGCGCAGCTCCTCAGCTAGAGCACATCTTCATGAGGACAAGTGGGACCTGGCCTAAGCTGTGCATGCTCGTTTCAACCAGAGACTTAATGACAGGCTTCATACACCAGGTAGTTATTCCTACCACCTGGCTATTCTCAAGTGAGATTCTCTGAATTTCTCCTGTGGGAACCTCTGCGCTTTGTTAGTCAAAAAATTCACTGGGTCTCCAGCATCCCAGATGAAGCCTGTCTTTGGAGCTTCTAGAGCAGGAGACCTCTGTCTTGCTGCCATGAAAAAAGAAAAAAAAAAAAAAAAAGTTTTTTTCAAAGGCCTTGGTTTCATTCCAGTGAAGAAGGGAAGGCATCTTGTTAATAAAGAAAAAAGGACATACTGAACATTTTAATAAGAATGGCAGGCTGATTTGTCTACTGCAAACCTATCAGCAGCACTTGGGATAAACAGCAAAACTACATTTTTTTTTTGTTTACTTCTTTTACCAATAGCACTCACAAAACACATCACAGACAAAGTAAATAGCATTTTTATTGGGATCTATTGTGAAATAAATACATAATACAAAGAAAGATACTTTTGTGCAGCACGCACTTGTAATAAATCAAAAGTGTATGCAATGTTTTGCTTGGTCCAAGAAAGAAGGCAAATTATGTTTTGATCTAATGGAAACAGCAAAGGAAAACACTGCTTATAATAACCCCCTTGGTGACACAGGTTGCTCTGAATACACCAGGGCTGCCAGTCCCCTCCCTGCAACCAGGCAGCACCCAGCTCAGCATCCGCACCCCCGCACCCATTCCCTGGGGCTCTGCAGCAGTGGCTTGAGGAACACTCCCCGCAGGACCTCCCATCCCCTGCATCAAGAAGGCTGCAAAGGGGCTTGTGATCCTGGGCTGCAGGGATCCCTCCAGAACCAAAGGAAATAGAGCTTCATAGCAGATGCCACCCTGCCTGGTACATGCAAAAAGACCTAGAGCTGTGCAGCAGCTGCTGTTGGATCTGAAGGATAAGCTGACTTCTTTGTTTTTCCTTAACAGGCTTACACACAGGAACCTGTTCTTGGGTAAATAAAAAAGCCACACAAAAGAGACGGGATGATTTATAAAAAAAATCCACACATGGGTTCCTAAAAATATATGTATATACTCCTGTGTATAAATACAGGAGAAGTACTCAGGCATTTCAGCAGTATGGTCCATGCAAGTACCTGTATGCGTGTAGATAGGCCACAACCCTACATGTATTTTAAATGATGAAATTTAAAATCTGCCGCTACAGAACAGTGGCCTGAAACATTACACAAATGACGTGAGTTAAGGATGGAGTAACAGCCTTTACACTCAATTTCCTGGCTTTCCTTGGTTTGCGTCACACCCTTAATGTTATTTCAACATTGCATTTTGTCCTCTAAATTAAATGTACAGTAGGTGTTTTGTATTTAATTTCCTTACTGTTTTTTTTCCCCTCCTAAAGGAAAAAGAATGGAAGAGATTCATGAAAGGTTATAAAACACACATTGTGTACTGGAGAGGCTGGAGTAGCTCTTCTGGAGCCTTTTCATTCTCCTGGGAAAATATGTAATTAGGTAGTTTTTTAACATGTGTATTATGTACTGAATTACATGTATTTATACATTTCTCAAAGGAGTATTGCTTACACAATAGCCTGGAGCAACTCTTTTGGAGCCAGTTGGGTCTATCATGTAATTATGACCCATTTATAGTAAATTTTGTTGTGCCTACGTAGTAGCTTTTTATTTTTATTTAAGATTAATTTCAAGGCTTGTGAATGGTGCTACAATGACAACCCTGGAGACTGCAGGCTTCTGTTTATTTTACAGAAAAGGAAAACACAGGTAATGAAGGTGTGGGCATCCCCAGACTATACCCTCCAAAGTTTACCTTATTCGTGACTGCAGGAACAACTTCCCAAAGTAGAAGGCAAATGATTCAGCTTTCTTAGCAAATTGTTATGGCAGGCTTTGGGATGAGGACAGCCATCCGCCTGGAACTGGACTAATACCAAAAAAATTATTTCACATAGGCTGCTAAGTATTTGCCATCTGCTAATCTGCAAATTATCTCATTTCATTTTCTTTTCTTATATATGAGGAACAAAAAAAAAAAAAAACAACAAAAAAAAACTTGCAAGCAGATTTCTGTAGGCATTTATGTGCTTTGAAACAGACATAAGCACCAAATATGATTATGAAAAAGAGTATTAGTTATATCTATGTTCTTCTAACATACAGCTTTCTGAGTCTTTAAATTCTTTCTGATGTTTAAAGGTTCTATAGCTTTTTTTCCTGAAAAAATATGCATAAACAAAATGATTTTTCTCTTAAAATCATAAACAAACACCCTCCACCCCCCAAATACAGTACAGTTAAAACATGGCTTAATGTGATACTGCCAAGATAACATGGAGACAGCTGTAATGGAAATGCATGGATGGATATATTCTTAAATTATCTAAAATCCAAGGAAAATGTCTTCCTCTAAATAATAGAAACTGTGGTCATCAAGTAGTAGTAAATGAATAAATTAAAGTCTTCTTTACCTAATAGAATTGGAGAAGAAAAAAAAGTTGATATTAGCTTCCAAATTAGTTTGACACCCCCCAAAAAAAGTTTTTGTTCTTTTTATTTTTAAACAGTCCTTTTTTAACCAAAGTTTCAGAAATGTAAAAGTAATTCTGCTTTTCCCAAGTAAAGTTTTTACATGGGAAAAAAAGTTGAAAGAGACTTTTTAAATTCTCTCTTTTCAATTAAAACATGAGTTGAATTCAGCCCAATATGTGAAAAGCCTTAAAACCTTCCAAAACTCAGTTCTTGGAAAAATTCTTATACATAAAAAAGCCATCATCTCAGCCTTCTCAGGAGTAGTCAAGAACATGATATTTGGCTTCAGCTCCCCTTTTCCTTAACAGGCTGTGGTGGACAGAGTGAGAAGGGAGGCTAATGATGGAGGTCAGTATGAGATTTTATTTTATAATTCTGTCAAAGCAGCGTTTTCAGAGTATAAGTAGAAATGACACACACCTTCTCTCACTATAGTCCATCACTGAGGTTGCTTTTCTGTTTAGAAAACAGTAGCACCCCACAAACAATGGAAAGGCAGGACACATTTCCTATCTTATGCTAGGAGAATATTTCTCAAAAAGTGATCAAAAAGCAGGGAGAATGACTATAATTGATGCACTGCTACACAGGTACCACCGTCATTTTATTTTATTTGAAACAAAAAAAAAAAGTTGCATTTAGCTATGCATTTTGCCAGTTTAACACTCAGTACAGAAAGTACCTTTGAGCACAGAATACATATTTCAGTGAGTTACAGCTGACTCAAATCAAAGCTACTGAAGTACTACATGTCAATCTGCTTTCCTGAAGGCTATTTCTGTGCCTCCTTCAGCTTTTTCTCCTCAGCTCATTTTGCAATGAAGAGGTCCAAACCAAGTTTGCATGTACGTAGCTGTTAAGATTTAGGAAAGAGACAAGCTCCTAAAATATCACAGATAAATAGAGGAGCAAGCCTGGAAAGTTTCAGCTCAAAAGGTCAAAGATACAAAAAGGAATTAGTAACAGGAAATAGCAGGTGGGAACAGAAACACAGTTAAGTTTCACAGGTGATGTCATTTAGGAAGACAAATGGCTCAATAAGCAGACTACCAGGTTGAAAAACAGAAGACCAGCATCCTGGTATCATTGTGCCAGGCTTCAGGTCCCCAAACCCTCAATGCTTCAGCTCCTTTACCTGACAAATGTGCATCACGCTGCTATTCTAGCTGCAGCATAGAAGGAAGTGTGTAATCATGAGCATCATATTTAAAGGTTGTATGAATTTTTAGCAGCAGCAGGAAACCATTTAAAGTTATGAGAAGTCCCTTATCTCAGTATTGTCATTTTTGAGATATTTCTGATTTCCAATCAGAGGAGCTACTTTTCCCCTTTCAGGTTACATGATTAAAAGTCCAGTTTTGCATCCCTTTCTCACAAAAGGAACCTTATTGTTATGAAAGCCACAGAGATATGGGGCTTTGGCATGAACAGAGAGTTACTTACACAGGCACAAGCAATGCTGGAAATTCCCCCAGACCATTAAAGGACATTATTAACATAGCCATAGTATAACACCAGCATTTTCATTTTCAGCAGAAGGTATTTTTCAGGACAGAAGACCACCACCAGCTTCAGAACATGTCCTTAACCCCATACCAATGCACCTGGTTAGGGATATAGGACCAGAAGGAAACTACACAGCCATGATGCCTGAGTCTGTGGATACAGACACCACACAGCACAGTCCCTCTCATGGACCACAAAAACTATTTCTTGCCCCTGTTGCTTATGCTGGATGGCAGTTTCAGGACTTCACTATACTGAAGGGTAGAAACCACCCAATTTCCAGTTTAAACCTATTCAGGGCCAAGTTTATGCCCACTTGTTCTTATGCAAATATTGCTCTTGGGCTTAAATAGCTTTTTCCCCTCTCTGGCATTTAGCCCTGGATGTATTTATAGTGTGCTGTCAAATCCTCTCCCAACTTTGTTTTGCTAAACTAAACAAGCCAATCTCTTGTTGTCCCTTCCCATAAGATAGGCTTTCCAGTCTTTTAATAACCTCGCTAAACTTTCCATACATCTTTTCTATCTTGAATTCTACTTTAACAGAGTTATTAAAAAAAATGTGCAATATTTTAAATAAAGTTTCACAGTATTTTGGACTGTGGTACCAGTGTCACTGTTGATATATTTTGCTTCTCTGCAGCTTTGCTGTTCTCCAATAGTCACCATGCCACTACCTAGAATAGGGTGGACAGAATTAATCTTGGAGCTTTAGCCCTAGATGTGCAAGTAACATGGAAAGTTGAGCATGAAATTAAGAGGGTCTTTCCAGTCCCCTGCAATGCAGTTTCCTAACAGCTCAGAAATGCGCTCACTCACATGTGCAACAGGTCTCATTTTTATGGCCATCACTGACCAAGAGACCAGAAAGTGATAGGTTCCACCAAGGTTGACCTTTTCTCCCATGCATTCCTTCCCCAGCCATAACTGGCCACATCTCTGTGTCCAGGCATCTGCTTTTGTTTTGAAATGAGAGCAATGACAAATTGTCTCCAGGTATCAGGCCTGATTCATCCACAGATTTAGACAGAAACCAGCTTGACTTACTGCCTTCTCCTGCTACTACTGCCCTCTTCATGGGGGAACCACCACCCCTGTACTGGAGGCTGATCAGCCTTTTGCTGCTGCACTGATATTTCAAAAGCTGTGCTTGTGTCGCCTAGCCTTCCAGTATGCTTCTCTTCAGCCCACAGCTGAGCTGCAGTCGCTTTACCCTGCTCTCAGCTGCTGTGTGCCAAAACAAAACAAAAACAACAAAAAAGTCAAATAAAATAAAAATCGCACAGCAGTAGGCAGCATGCTGTTTGTGTCTCCCTAACTGGCTGTGACAGCTTTGCAAAACAAGCAGAACAACAGCAGCAGCATGCAACATGCCAATGCAGGCGCCACGTGCTACAGCAGCAGAACAAACCTGAGAGCTACCAATAATCATGCCCCTCTCTGCCCCCTGCACACCAATGCTTGAGGCCCTGCAATATTTCATTATGCTTGCAATTTTATTTTATCCCACCCCAGATGCTGCCCTGAAGCCACAGCCCAATCCAGCAATCTATCGGTGCCAAAATAAGTGCAGCCACCCACATGCTCTTAAGTATCTGATGAGCATTTAGTATGAACAAGTATTTCTTCAGGCATCCTCAATCACTAACCTTTTCAGAACATGTGTCAAGAATATGAATGCATTAAAAGGACTCTCTAGATGTGGTTTCTTACTGCTGTTTTCCCTCTGGTGCCAACCAAGGATTCTTTGCAAGGAGCTTACTACAATATGCACTGGGTAACAAGATAACATCAGGACAGTTGCCAGCCTGTGATTTTGCAGCCTATGGTTCTGAGGAGACAGATGAGGCAGACAGCTAATGCTGGACAGGGGATAACACGACAAGAAGTGATAGCGAGGTGTGGCAACATAATAGTTATCGGTAATACAGTCACTCTAGTCCACGGCCCATTTTTCCTCTTCTGTTTCAGCTCACACACTTCACTTGGACATGCATCCCAGGAGGAGTTTACACAGTACAATTTCTGCAGCATACGTACCCTGGGTTTTCCATAGATGGACACAGAGGCAGCACATCCCCCATTACCCTTGATGTTTCTCCAGGCAAAGTTTTAGGAGAAAGAGATAGAAGTCCTTCAGAAGCACCTTCCCTTTTCTGAAGGAAGTA
This sequence comes from Aythya marila, assembly GCF_965140915.1. Taxonomy (NCBI): domain Eukaryota; kingdom Metazoa; phylum Chordata; class Aves; order Anseriformes; family Anatidae; genus Aythya; species Aythya marila. Next base: position 59,195,154 of record NC_139043.1, read on the forward strand.
ATCCTCACATTAGACTTAAAACAAATAAATATGAGACCACCAATCTGAGCTGCAATGTGCTTGCAGGCTAAAAATCCTTCCTTGTCTTCCCACTGATTTCTTCCATAAGCACCCCACCCTCCTCACTCATTTATACAGGTCTCTTCCTCAGAATGTAACACCTTTTCCTCCTAAGTATTTAGAAAGCTTTCCCACATTTTAATGGCTCAAAAACAGATTTCCACTAACTTGCCGGTATTCTCAAATTTGCAGCTCCAAAAGCACAGTGAGTGGTCTGCAGAACAGGTCTTGAAAAATATTTTAAGTGTATAAAAGATTAATACACAAAATCAAGGCAGAACCAAAAATATCATTTGTGTCTTGGCTGTGTCCTTCTTACTTTAGCATGGTTGGACTTCTTCAAAGTGTAACTTTAACTTTCAATTACAACATCCCTTTAATGTTTTACCCACGTTTCATCAAGTTGTGTAAACACATAACTCTCATTTTTCTTCTTAGAACACGTGAAACCGTTACACAAGAAATTCAAAGAGCCTGCTGCTCCCGCATCACCAAGTCACCAGCAGTATATGATAAGCAGAGATCATCTTGAAGTCCGAGATTCACTCAGACATTCAAGCAGGACATTAAGCACAGCACTGCATTAGCAGGAACTCTGCATTTCCACAGCACCGCAAAGTTGCCCTAGCCCCACTAATACAGACAAACACAGCTCCTAAGACAGCAATGATTAATAGAACAGCATCAGCAGCAAGTTATCAATGAAAGTAACACACTGGTGGCTTTCTTAACACACACCACAGCAAGCAAAACTGTTACGGATGCATAGGACAACGAGGGTAGCTGCTCTCCTCCCCATGTTACAAGCACTAAATGAACACTAAAATGCCACTGTGCTTGGCACATTTTATATGCTCTTAGTGATTACATACAACTCTTCAGACATACACTTTTCCAAATGCAATGCTTACAATTAAATTTAATGATAACAGGTTTGAAGTGAATAAAAAAAATCCATTTTAGGTCAAAGTAATAACAATTTGGGTTCTGAGAGTATGTATTCTGTTACTCAGAAAAAGTGGTGGGCTTCACTATTTACAGTTAAAAAAAAAAAAAAAAAAAAAAAGACAGACTTCTATGAAAACAGAGCTCAGACTTCTGAGCTAGAGATGATCTTCACTGAACGAACACCTTCCAGAAACAGTATCACAGAATCACAGAATTTCTAGGTTGGAAGAGACCTCAAGATCATCGAGTCCAACCTCTGACCTAACACTAACAGTCCCCACTAAACCATATCCCTAAGCTCTACATCTATACCTCTTTTGAAGACTTCCAGGGATGGTGACTCCACCACTTCCCTGGGCAGCCTGTTCCAATGCCTCACAACCCTTTCAGTAAAGAAGTTCTTCCTAACAATCAACCTAAAACTCCCCTGGCTCAACTTAAGCCCATTCCCCCTCATCCTGTCACCAGGCAGGTGGGAGAACAGACCAACCCCCACCTCGCTACAGCCTCCCTTGAGGTACCTATAGAGAGAGATAAGGTCGCCCCTGAGCCTCCTCTTCTCCAGGCTGAACAAGCCCAGCTCCCTCAGCCGCTCCTCGTAGGACTTGTTCTCCAGGCCCCCCACCAGCTTTGTTGCCCTTCTCTGGACCCGCTCAAGCACCTCCATGTCCTTCTTGTAGCAAGGGGCCCAAAACTGAACACAGTACTCGAGGTGCGGCCTCACCAGAGCCGAGTACACGGGGACGATCACCTCCCTAGCCCTGCTGGTCACGCTGTTCCTGATACAAGCCAGGATGCCGTTGGCCTTCTTGGCCACCTGAGCACACTGCTGGCTCATATTCAGCTGACTATCCACCATCACTCCCAGGTAGGCACTTCTCTGCCTGGCAGCTCTCCAACCATTCGTCTCCCAGCCTGTAGCTCTGCTTCCAGGTGCAGGACCCGGCACTTGGCCTTGTTGAACTTCATGCAGTTGACCTCAGCCCATAGGTGCAGCCTATCCAGATCCTCCTGCAGAGCTTTCCTACCCTCAAGCAGATCGACACACGCACCTAACTTGGTGTCATCTGCGAACTTACTGAGGGTGCACTCGATGCCCTCGTCCAGATCATTGATGAAGATATTAAAGAGGACCAGCCCCAGCACCGAGCCATGGGGGACGCCACTAGTGACTGGCCTCCAACTGGACTTGGCTCCATTCACCACGACTCTTTGGGCCCGGCTATCCAGCCAGTTTCTAACCCAACGAAGCGTGCGCCAGTCCAAGCCAGTAAGCTTAACACACTCAAAGCTGCAGATTCTCCCTTTTGTATAGGGTGTTGTTCGGGTAGGGGAGGTTTTTTAGCCTCTAGTAAATTCATGGAAACATTAGTGAATTGATATGAATGTCTCTCTATATTTTTCCAGTACAACTGAAGTTTATTTGAAGATGCTCTCTAACTTGGTGTAGATACTTGGCAATTATCTACAGGGAGAGTTGAAACATTCTAGAAATGCTTAAGGAATGTATATTTCAAAGACATCTTCAGATCTGAACACTCAGTTCTCTGGCAAAGAACCTTTGAATAAATATTCACAAAAGCTGGGAAACTCAACATTCCAGCATGAAGCATTTCCACAAAATCATGACAACAGATTAAAGTTCTGAGACACAAGAATTTCAAATTCATGCACAGGCATCTTTCTCTTCATTCATCCTTCCTCTTAAACAAATAAATAAAGTCTGAGATTCTCTTCCAGTCTCTATTCCAGAAACTGAAACCTTATGGAAAAGAAACTTGCAGCATGCCTACTCCTATGGCTTGAAGTGTAAATTTCCATCTGGGAGAAAGAGATATTTGCTTTTATATTTTCTTAGGGTCAGTAAAAATGAAAGGTTAGCCATTAATTTAAGGGTTTTGTCTTATGTGTCTGAGTGCATGCCTTATCCTTCATTGATTAGGTCACAAAAGTAAAAGGCCTCCATGGGATTTCATGGCTTCTTCAGTTCTTGCTTCTCATCATGGGGGGAAATAAATAAATCGAGCCCTAATTCTAAATCAACAATTGCTACTGCTACTCAACCAGGTTTTATGAAAATTTTGTTAGAGAAAAATATTCCTGAAGTAATTTAACACGTTTGCTGGAGAGGTTTCAGATACCTAGTTAAGCTAATTCCTGAACTTTGTTCTACTGTATTTAATTCTAGACCACCAAACTTCTTTCCAAATTTCTCACTCTTCTATCAAGTCACACTCTCCTCTTGAAAAGATAAAGGGATAAATCATGGCCTCATGGCATGGATTTATTTATTTTTTTTTTCAGCACTAGAGATTTAATTGATTAACCAGAATTAATGGGAGTCAAACTTCCCAGAAAATTAGAGATGTTTTCAGCCACAGCATCCACCACTCAGCTTATGGGCATCTCCACTAAGATGAGCAGACTGAATTCAAGTCCCAGATATTAGGTACATCATATTATGGCACTTGAAATTATGGCCAACAGTTGGGAAACACCTCTCCTTTGAGATGATCAGATTTTGTATAGAGAGTTTCTAAGTTGTGATTGTTACTATGACATCTTTTGTTTTTAAAGGACATTCTGATAAAGTAACTGAATGAGCTTAGATGATAAATACAGGCTCAGTAAAAATGGACCATGCCTTTAAAGTAAGTGTACGTGTCTGATAACAGTTCATAAAATAATATTGTTTTTCCTTTTTGTCAATAGAAAGAAATGTTAACAGGGAGCAAGCCAAAGACAGGAAGGGAAGGGAGGTGCCAGGGATTCTTGGGATGTCAGATTTACTGCATTTGGGCTCAGCTCTCCAGTGTGGTTTGTTCCACAGCAGACAAAGGGTAAAAAGGCCGAACAGACTGGTATGGCTGATGGTTTACAAGAAGCGTACTGAAAGAGCAGTCTAAGGCTTCGTACAATGCTCTGAATAACCCTTCATTTTCATGCTTTTCCACACAGATAAAGAGATTGAGCTTGAGCAGCAGTAGTGACAGATAGTTGCCACACCAATAGTTATCATACCAAATCCAATCTGTTTAGCTTCATTTAAACAAGTTAGTTTTCTAAAGGTTTTGTTATCCCTTGAGCTGGAATAAGAATATCTCTTATTTATATTAGTTGTTTAATACTCTCTTGTGTTATGCGCTGTGGGGTGGTATAGTAAGCGCGTTCCATCCTGAAGAGCTCACAACATAAACAAAAGATACAGGAAATACTATTATTCTTGCTTCTAGTAATACAGACCCAAGTCATAGAATGATCAAAAAAGGACTTACAGTCACAAATGATACCTGTAGCATGACTGCAATTTATTTATTTATTTTAAATGAACTCAGACCTGTCATATCCTGCTATAGCTGTCTGCCAGCAGGTTTGGTGTCATCCCTTGAGAGACTAAAGCTGCCATTGCAGGTTCACAGATCCAGTATTCTTACTGACTTAACAGCTCTCCATCAACTCTATCCACATGCAGCCCCAAGCTTATTCCAAGCATTAACATTATTCAAAGCTCCCAGTTATTCACTAGAAACATTTGTAACATTTTCCACTTAGCTCCTCTACAGCTAAGCATCTCTTACCCTTAAAATCTGGATGCTCATTTCCAGTCATAAGAATTGCTCTAGTATATTAATACAAGCCTTAAGCCATACATCTTAATTAAATCCAAAGCCTAGAGCCCTTGATCATCCCCCTGTATCTGATTATTTCACAGATCAGCCTTCACAGCGCATAAGCCAGAACTGCACATGGTCAATTCCCAGAGCTATATCTGTCATTGAAGGCCACCTGAGAAGGGAGGTGTTGACTCAGGTCACATAGGAGAAGAGAGCCCATCACGCTTGGTCCAGTGTCTCCTACCAGGCCCCTCCGAACTCCTCTTGCTGCTATGTGGCCAGTGACCTGTCTCAGGGAGCAGCAGCAGGTCTGTGCTACAGGAAGAAGAGGAACAGCTCTAGCACCTGCACAGACAAGCCCTGTGCTCAGCAACTAGTGCTTGGAAAGAACATAGGAGAGACGAATTATATATTTTCCTTTCTTTTAAGGAATATCAGTGTGTATTCCTTCAACCATGAACCCAATGTAGTAACTTGAGATGACACACAGCTAAACTCTCAGCATAAAGTAGTTGCTACATACAGGAGAAGGGGAAAACTATCCATTAGGATGGCTGACATAGCCTCAGCAACACAAACCATTTAAGCAAATTCAGTGCTACTGAGCCTCAGCAGGGGGTTTGAAGAATGCCACAAACACCATATGAACATTAATTAAGCAAAAGGTAAAGCCATAAACGTTTTAACAGTAATCACAGCACTCTGGGAGGCCTGGTTACCCACTGTGGCTGGCTCTGACCTAGCAGCTCCTTCAGGACCTCCTTTCCATCACACTGCTGCTTGAAGGCCATGATGACCTGGTTTTCCAGAATATTCTCACCATGTTTCAATGGGCACCGTGGAAATACAGATGCATGTGCCACTTCCACATGCCATTAATTCTGGGACATAAAGTAACTAAGTACGAGCTCCAGCTTTTCAGCACTCAGTACCAGAGAGTCATTCAGGGAAAGTAGGTGTACATTCAACTGCTTTGGGCCTTCACTGTAGGCATGGGTAATGTCACAGTCATTAAAACTAAGCTCAGTTCCATAAAGTTCTACTGCAGACAGAATTTGATAGAAGAGTAAACCGACTGTATGTTCTATTACAGCACATAAACAATATCTTAAAAAAAAAAAAAAAAAAAAAAAAGAGAGAGAGAACTGAACAACTATTATATGTGTACTTCTTACAAAAAGAAAAAAAATGAGCTAGAAAAAAATCACTTTAAAATATATTAAAGGTTCATTACACCACATTCTATTTAAGAGCAGGACTGACATAAGTGCTAGCACAAAACATCAACAAAGCAGTGCATAAATCTTTTGAGTCTGGAAAAGACTCTTTTGGTAGTTTTGATTTATTATTTTTTTTTCCTACAAAGCAACAATGTAATCGTCAAGCAAACAAAGCGAGTGAAGGAATGAATAACTGAGGGCCAGGCTTATTTTTCACTAATGTAAATGTATTCACCTCCTGGAACAATCAGGAAGTTATTCCTTTCATTTTACCTTCTGGAAGGGAAATTATTTGAAATAGTATCTTTGCATACGTATGTGCACTTGTACTCACATGCATGCATGTAAAAAGTGTTTAGACTTGTAGTACCGTTATCCATCCATCTCTGTGAACGAAGTGATGTATGGAGACAGCATTCATTTCTATTTTTGTTGTTGGGTTGGTTTTTAGTAGTATGTAGGGTAATAGTTGCTGACTTTAAGGTATGGCCTAAGGCTATTCTCTGGGATGGTGAGGAGAGGAGGGACAAAGAACAAACCCAAAGGAGAACAAGCTTGTAAAAATCTGAAAGACTTCACCCTGGCAAAAAACACTCCAGTAACACAAGCCTCAATATCAGCATGCACGTATTTTCTGAGGTATGCTCTATTGTTTTAGCAGGTCCTTAAACCCCAAGTAAGCTGCTGTGTTCATATCTCAGGCTCTAGGACTTCTCCTAGTAAGGACCTGGACTGCCTTCCTCTGATTATAGGAGAATATGAAGCATGGGAAATCTCAAAGCAGTGGGCAGAAAAGGCTTCACAGTGAAACAGAGACAGATCTTTATATAGGCCCAAACTGAGCCAGGTATGTAAACATTTGTACAGCTATAAGCTGAAGGAGCACTCCCATTGTAATCAAGAAGATCTCTTAAACACGCTTACCGTGAGGCTTGTGCTTACATACCTGGCATAAACAGAGACAGAACCAGCCACCATGGGGCCTCCCCACGGGGAGGTTTATGGTGCACACGGACAGTAAGCAACAGGGCTGCGTTTCCAAGAGTGGCTGATAATTCTGGATGGCCAATTAAGGTAAAGCTGATATTTAGAGAATCTAAAATAAACATCTAAGAAACTTAAAAAATATATGTATGTGTGTGTATTTAAATATTTACATATAAATACAATCATGCTATAAGCTTCAGGATGGCAACTCACAACTTCTAAGGCTCGTGAAGCTAACAGCATCTGCTGTTACAAACCAGGATGTAAATGTCAAATACCAATGTTTCTTAAGTGCTACTTAATTAAAACGGAAGAAAAACAGCATTCATGTATGAGTTCAGTCATTCAGGAGATTTATATGTATTCATAGCAAGAACCTAACCTGCTCTCCATTGAATCTAGCAGCTTTAGACACTCTAAGTTTTCGCTTAATGGCTCTTTATTTGTAAAAGTACCACATTTCTGCATGCAGACCAAAAGCTGTTATTATATCTATAGCCCTGGTAAGTCGGGTCTCTACTGTTTGAAGTATACCCCATACCTTACTGATACCTTCTGTAGCCCAGAGTATCATAGCGTATAAGTGACTTGTCCTACAAGACAGACCACCTTTGCTCTCAACAACATCCCACCAAGGACACTAATGTCAGAAGAAGAAATCACATACTCTGCATACTTCAGTGAAAGAAATATACATAGCAGTTAAATACAGTTTAGCATGACACATATTCTAGTCCCAAACCAACAGCTGTGAGTTACAGTTATCTGTGCAACAGGAGCAGGACTTTGACCAGAGTGTTTTACTGATGCTATATAAAAGGAATAGCTGATACATAACATATTGTAAAAAATATTGAATTAAATTAGAAGACATATGGAATCCAGTTGTGTGAGTAAAAACTCAGAGTTAATTGTATTACAATATATTAATAATTAACAGCTTAAATGTCAACCTGCAGTCCAGAATTTTCAGGTCAGAAGGAATTTACTACCAATCTTGAAGAACAAGATTAATTACATGCACTAAACCATTTTATGATATTATTTGACAATAAGGAAAAAAAAAGTATCACATAGTCAATGAATCAATAGCAATTTTCTAAAGAAAAACAAGGTGAAAAAGAAGAAAAATACTATGTTTAGGAGGGGGTTGAAAAACAACACTCTTGCTTTCTCCATAAGGAATTAAAATTTGCTTTAAAGAATTTCTTTGCATCATCAGAATCCATACATAGTTTTATTTTCTTCAAGCACTTGTTGCTTTTTTTCTTCATAAAGGAACTGCTCCACATGCATTGTCTTTTTATTAAAAAAATAAAATCAACTTTCCTGATCTTTCTTTGCAGCCCCCCTATTTACTTTAGCATGGAGATTTTTTTCTGTCTCCATATACTCTTTCCAAAATCCATTCTTTATCTTAAGCAGATAAAGAACGTGTTTAAGGTACAGCACCTTCTAAACACATCACTCTTCTAAACACATTGTTTTCTGAAGGCTAAGAGATGCATCAGAAAGAATATCAAGAAACTGAACTTTCAGAAAGGTTTTGAAGTTTGATCACTTCATTAAATTGCCATTAGCAACCCTTGCAACCAACCAGAAAAAACTCTGTTGCTGTTTCAAACAAAACTTCTGGCACCTATGCTGAACTCTGTAGAGTCATGGTTAAACTCCATTAGGTTATATGGCTGCATCTCTTTGGATATCTTCTCCGAGAACAATGGTCTCCCATATTCTCACCAGTTACCAGGGATCCATTTTTGAAGCAGAAATGTACACTAATATGAGAGATGTGATAGCTTCAACGAAGTATTACCATTATACCAGCATTGTCCTGCTCACTAGTATGAGTACTTTTCTAATTGTGTCAGCAGAGCAGGCAGGATTGTGGGGGAGACCAGAGTTCATGGTTACACTGCATTTAGGACTAAAAGTGGTTTTAACAAAGATGTCACTGGCTACTTTCCATAAGGAGCTTAAGTCTATGTTCTTCAAAGATTGCTAGGAAGCTGTACTGGAAGACAGGAAGTTCCTGCCTAATGGTCAGTGCTGCTGTGATGTGTACCCAACACATTGGAAAGCAGAAAACCATTCACTGGAGTGATCAGCTTGAAGAGATATACTTGGCTAAGTTCTGCAGTGTCTCTGCTTTGATTTAGCAAGAGTTAAAGGATTAGAGAAAACAAATGTCCTGTTATTTCAGAAAAGCTAATTCCTGGAACGATTGCTGCCAGGGGGACACAGCAACAAAGCAAACAAAACGGGAGAGATTCAGGGTAATTCTTTCCTATCAAGTTGGCACACACCCCAGAGATTGTTCAGCAATTCTCCAGGATCAGCAAAAGAAAGTCAGCTGTGGGAATGTAGCATTGCCATTGCAAGTATTAGCAACCTTGTAAACACCCAGTAAAAAGACTCCGAAGAGAGCAAAAATATGAAATCAGGCTGCATTCCCAACTGGTGTGAACTGGTGTAATCCCACCTACTCAAAGCCAATCTGCTTGGTTTCTTCTCTCCTGAGATCATTTCCTAGGTACCACTGGACCTTTCAGGCTACAGTTCAGCACTGAGGAAGTTTTGCAATGTGCCTGTGTACAGAGACTCGGCAAGAATCTCTCTTTCAGACCTGGGGGCAGAAGCGTTCCCTCACTGCAGCAGGCACATGTTTTTCTCTAGAGCTATTTTTGACTTTATTACAGAAGAGGAACTAGCTGAGATAGAGCACCCTCAAACTGCCCCAGTAGCACTGTTCCACCACACTCAAAACACTGGAAGGAGTATATTTGCCCCTTATCAACAATAAAAAGGTTGCAAAGGAAGATTAGTTAACCACACATGATCTCCCTAGGCCCCACTGAGCAAAGCTGAACTCCAAGACAGAAACTGAACAGTTAAACTGCATTCCTCTCTGAGTACCCATTAAAAGAAAAGCCCTAGTCTTTAGCCAACTGAAAATCCACTATTCTGCAAAATTGAATTAAAGTAGCTGGAACAGAGCTTTTCTAAAGCAGTTTACATTAGAGATATTGCAAGAACAATAATCACAAAGCATGCTTTCTGTGAACCTTCCACATTATCACATTTCTTTTTTTGACAACAACAGAAAGCATTCAGAAAAATAAGTAAGTAAGTAAATAGCCTGAAATCTAAGGGATAAGTGCAAGGCTGCTTTAAGGGTTAAGAAACTGAAAGAGGAACAAAAGCAAAAGGTTGAAAAAAAAAAAAAAGTCTTTTGAGTGTGGCCCAAATTCATAGTGATAAAAGTCAGATACTTTCTTGGTGACAAAATTCAAAAACACAAGAGCCAGCTTTCTCAGAATTTATAGCTAATGAACAAAACACTAGTTATTCATATAACTGTAACATCCAAGCAAAATCAGTACCTCATTATGCTGGTCAAACACATACGAACGGGAGGTCCTTGCCCAAAGAGATTACAAGGTAACTGGATAAAACAGAGAGCAGGAGGGGAAAGAACAACCACCAGTAACCCTTGATGGAGCACTTCAGCAGTGAGCTTAGGGAATACCCTTCAGGGATATGCCTCAGGGAGCAAACCACCTGCCACAAATTTCTGCTCATTTGTTTCAGGTGAGACACATCACTGCATCCTGGTATTTTCACACATATATTCTACAGCTTGGAATGGCAAGGCATAAGCACAGCCATAGATCTGCAGCACTACTAATTCTCCAGCAGTTTTTCTGTTTTACTCTAACAAGGGCATGCTATCTGTCAAGCTCAGGAGTAAAATAAATCTAAGAGCAGTTAATGCTAGCTGCTCACAGATTTGGCATGATAGAGTGGTTCAAATCACGTGGCTAGCGGCCAGCAGGAGCTGCCCTGCTGCACAGCTTAGCCTACCCCCCTCAGCTTTACCCCATCTCTATATAGCTTTACAAGGCATCTCAGCTGCATTGGACTAAATTTCAGGATGCCTTCACTTTCAAAGAAACAGAAATAAGGACCAAAACACCTTTGGGGTTCCCTGTTATCCCACAAGGACTCCCTCCTTCATCTGGTCCCTCAAATCATCACTCCCCAACCCTTCACACCCTGAGTCCTCCCTGAAAGCCTTCCTTTTTCCTTCACCAGGTGTGAGCTCTGTGGGCCCAACTGCCCCCCAGCTCACCATGCTGAGGGGCACAGGGGTCCATGCCCCCAACAATGCCACTCTCAGCCTTCCTTGCAAGAGAAGGCAGGACACTGCTGCATCTCAGGGGTGGCCCTGATATCCCCTCACCTTTGCCTTTATTCTCTCTTTTGGGGTTGGTCTTAAAGGAGTCGAGCCACTGCTGAGATACCCACGTCTCAGCTGCTCCTCTGCACCAGACACCCATGTGCATCAACAGCATAGGAAATGCAAAAGGAGATTTTTTTTGTAATAAATCTAAATATAATATCTAAAAAAGTGTCTCTTGAGACCAAATGATCTTTCACATACTTTCAGTTTCTTCCCATCTTTAAATGGGAAAAAAAAAAAAAAAAAAAAAAAAAAGTTTTGGTGTGCCAGGTCAAAAGGTGAGTTACTGACATTAATGTTTGAAAAACAGTCCAAGTTCCTGATTTTTTTTTCCTTTGGAAACTGATGCATTTCACACTGACTTGCATGGAAACTATACTAGATTATTTAAACTGCATGGCTTGACATGGCCATGTAGGTCATTTTATTTCTCCATTTTTCACTTTGAGAGCAGATTGCAAAATTGGATATTATTTGAAATCAAAAAGAATCCTGTTTTTTTAATGGGTGGAGATGACTTCAGAAACTAATGAGCAAGGCACAAATGACGGCCTTAGCCAGGCTTGGGCTGTTTCAGATTTCTTCTATATTTGAGCATGCGAGCTTTCAATCCACTTTTCATTGGTATCTCTACTTCTTGAGTTCAAATATTTCAGTATTTCCTGGAATGCATATGAGCATTACAACTATAATCAGACTGAAATTCACTTTCAAAACATTTTGTCGTTACTGATTCCGATCTACTTTTAAGCATAGGCCAGCTTCCACATTCAGCTGTGTCCGGGAAGTTCCACGTGCACACCTTGAAAGCAGAAACAAACCATCTGAAATTAATGAGATAAGTGTGGGTCCCATCTTTATATCTGGAAAAGGTGAAGTGAAAAGTTCAAAACCAAAAACTATTTATAAAAGACTATTAATTAAATGCTGAGCCAGAATGTATCAAAGGCAAAGGAAGTAATTCCATGTGCTCCACTTGGCACTGAATCAGGCCCTTAGTTTGAAATTTTGCAGGGTGAGGAACATAGAAAAAAAACACAGTATTACCTTCTGATTTTCAAAAGGCAAAGTCTGTTGTCCACCCCTCTAGCGAAGTTTTCGAAGCAAGTGATCAGAGCACATAACTCCAGATAAGGGCACAGATCACATGGGATTGCCTAGCTCATTTGAGTGTATTTTCCAAGATTTGGATAGCTTTTGTTTGTAGCCAGTTCTTCCTGGGTTCCTCTGTGCCCAGGTGGCAGAGGTAGCTCTGCTTAATGCTCCACCCACATGTCTCTCCTTCTCCATGTGATTTCAACTTTCTGCTTAGTAAACACTATGCACACACCAGTGACTAAATCATGCAATGCCCGAGGCCTTCCATTTTTGCTACTGAAATCAATCCTTTGGCTAGCCCAGGTTACTGCTGGTGCTGTCAGTCTTTCCAAGGCTGTGATCATTCTGTGATCATGGCATTAATTCTATATATCATTCTTACAGATTAAGCTACTGGAAGGATAAACCACAGAAACATATATGACAGGCTTTTCTCAGTATCTGAAGACCTGTCACCCCATGTTTCATTTGTGCACTTCTCTTTATCCTCTCCTCTCCTCTCCTCTCCTCTCCTCTCCTCTCCTCTCCTCTCCTCTCCTCTCCTCTCCTCTCCTCTCCTCTCCTCTCCTCTCCTCTCTTTCTCTTTTTCCACCTTAGACATAAAAACTTCTTTTTTTTCAATTTCCCCTAATGCTGCCAGTAGTCCTTACTGGGAATATACGTTGCAGCTAATCTCCCTAACCTTAAAGTCACTATTCCAGTCAGAAAATGAGATTAACTTCCTGAACTTTTTTGCAGCCACTGCCAGAAAGGCCAAACTCTTTTTAAAAGTTTGTGATCTGAGTTTTATATGTAAGCAATCACTAGGTACAAAGATACTATCTGTTTATACCAAAATGATCTGTGGAGGTCTTTCACAAGCCCTCTGGGGAGGCTTCACTCTGCTTCAGTAATGGGAGATTGGGAAACTGCGGTTGTTCATATTGGTTTTACGGGAAAAATAGAATGTCCTCACTTTGCAAAACAATTTAACTTCTCTGCTATGCTGCAACACATGCATTCTAAAATCAACACAATGGCTCTGCAAGACAGACAATGCATTCCATCTGTCTAAACAGAGATGGCCTCCACTATCAGGTCAGCTCACAATCTCTAGTTTGTCCTTCTGATTGGAATGTACCATATCACATATGGACAGCTTAAAAGAAGGGAATGGGACTTGCCCAGCATCTAAAAAGAAGCCTGTGGCATGCAGATTTTCTGATATCGTTTGGTTAGCCCAACAACCACTGGACCTGTCTTATTTAAGGATAAATTCTTAAAAGCTATGTGAGTCCACAGAGCTAAGATAGATCCATAATTTCAAAACCTTCTCCACTATCAATCTTCACTCCATCTTAAGAGTCGGACTTCTGGCTCCTTCTCCAATAAAGATTTTGAAGAACTGCCTTTAATTCTACTGGTAGGAAGAAGTGGGGAATGCACTTGACCAGTCCAATTAAGATAACTTTTAATCACGCAATGCTTATTTTCTTTACACTGCAAATTTTCACATCCAACTTATTCAAATGCACGGTGCATAACATGAAAGAGCAACTATTTCAATATATCACACAAAATCAGCTGGATCTCAGCATTCAGTTGCTGACTGAATGCCCAGGTGGTACTATAAACAGCCAGATATTTAAAAAATACCACTAGCAAAATCATCAGCAGTATTCATTTCCAACAGCTTCCTAAAAAAAATTCCCTGAAAAACTGAATTCCCTAAAACTGAGAGAACGGAGCTGGACAAATTCCAGGCATGCAAGGAAGCTAGTAATGACCTGCATTTTGTTCCACAGACACACATATGCATAAGAAATTTCACCAGCTCCATCACCTTTATCACAAATCTTGCTATAGCTTATTTTCTTTTTAAAATCTCATTTAGATATATAGTTCTATCATACTATTTTAGAACTCTCTTATTGATTTTTAAGTGGCTTCTGATTGTTTTAGAGTCTGATTCTGGGTATTTGAGTAATTAAGGTTGGCAATAGTCCACACTTCACACAATAAGCTACTCGCAAAAATGGTTAGGATTTCTCCTCTCTTCAAAAAACAGTTCGGTAAATGAGTCTTCTATTGATATTACATCCTGGCAATGCTAATAGTATGATCATTAATGTAATTATATATATCATATAAAGCCTCATGGGGCATTTGATTTAAGAAATACGTAAATATTATATATTATAATTTAAAGTGAAAATGAAAGGACGAGAGAGAAAGATCAATTTTAACTCTACCAAAGAAACAAAAACAACAAGAAAATAATGATTTAAATTTTCTCAATGGGAGCATAGAAAAGTATGAAAGTCTTTCCCATGGGGATTTAAAGAAATAAGGGTTTGTGTACCTGTAATGTCTCTGATTATTCTAAAGCATCTCCAGAGAGGAAATGTGTTAATAAGTTGTCTATAAGCAAATGACACAATCTGGCATATTCAAAAATATGAAAAATTCATGATATTGACTTAGGTTTAGATTTAAAGCCCACTGAAATCAATGACAGTTCCCTTTCCTTACCTTCAAAGTGCAATGGATTAGGCTTTTAATTATGCAATGTTTATAGCATAAAATAGATCTGTAAAGTTTTATAATAGTTTTCATACTATGGGATAATTGATTGCTTGGTACAGTGTGTTGGAAACCAGCAATGCACTATTAGAAAGCAGATGTGTGCCCCAAAACTCTGCAAATGCAGTTGTAAATGCAAAGGAGATAGGACAGGTATGGAATTCAGAGAGAATCCAAAGAAGACAAGACCCATAAAATCACACAAAATGGATCAGCAGGTAGGAGAGATTCTTCAAAAGCATTAAAAAGGCAAATTTGTTAATGAACTAACATTTCCTACACAATTAACATTATGGGTTCACCCACTTCACTAAGTCCAAGACAGTTAATTCTGGTTTGCAGTCAGGATCTGCTGCCATTCTATTTGGTCATGTAAGCTCTTGCCAGGTGTGCTGCTGTTACAGCTAGCATCTTTCTGCAGAGGTATGGGTAGACTTGGGCTGTACACAAGGGCTTTAGATAATTTATCAGCCTTACTTACCACACCGCGAAATCTGGAGGTCTGTGTCAACACAGATGTAACTGAATATAAGTCTCAACCAACGTTTACTCTTTGGTCATGGCTGTTCTAAAGGTCCCTTCTCTGTCTCAAGCTGTTCCCCATAAAATATGCCCCTTAGAGCACAGAGAATTCATTGAAGTGGATACATTACACTCCACAGGCAGGACCTCATAGGAGTACAGGCAGTTAGATGATGGGTTTTGTTTCTCTATATTTGAATTCAGAAAAATGGTGCCCCAGTGACTCATGTATAGTTTTGTAGTGTGACTGTTTCATGATCCCTTTTTCCTCTGGCTAGGTTGCATTTCCCATTAAATGGCATGGTGTACTCTCATGAAAAACTCATGATACATCACAAGAGTCCAGTGGCCACCTGGCCTGAAGATGAAAGGGAGCATGAGATACTCGAACTGTCACTCGCAGGAAGCTCCACAGTGGCATTTCTGAGTAAGTATTTTCACCTTTCAGCTAAAAGCCTTCACTCTTGGCTTTGGGAAATGGTTTTGATGAAAAGAAAAAAAAAAAAAATATATCAGAGAAACATCACTTTTGTCAAAAGACATCTGGTTTAGTCAGAGTTCCAATCCTCTAGGAGAAGAGAGTGTCAGTGGAAAATGTATATGCTACCCTGCATTGTTATATGAAAACTTTTAATGCGGAATTTTACCTTCTCCTGAAATGGATCTGCAAGAAATGAGAGCTACATATGTATTCTTTTACCAGGTTACACATCTTCAAATTTCTTCCTGTACTTTCAAGCTCTTTTGGACAGCTTGGAGTAGTAATTGCATTGACAAATTGTGAAATAGCTGAAGAACAGAAGCAATTTCAGTGAAGTGGGTTCCTCCTCGGCCTGCTTTCCTCTCTTTTAAAAAAGCAGTGTGATGCTGTTCATTAAGTTAGATCATAATGAGGGCCTTTTAAGTAATGTAGTTTAGCATACCCTTTACGTTATGATTTTTAAGAATTTCTTATTAGCTAAGGACTAATTGGTACTTACTAATTCACTTTTATCTGTAACACTGGAGAACAGAAAGAAATAAAAGTTAACAACTTGTCCCCACCTCAACCCTTGCTTGGCCCCCCTTCAATGTTTGATGGAACCCATGCCAAAAAAGAGATCTTGTTGCAAAAGTTGCATGGGTCCTTGGCATAAGTAAACCCAGGCATTTTTCTCATACATCTGATCCAAATTCCAGTCAAAACAGAAACACACAGTAATTTAATTGATTGGTTGTCAACTTTAAAAAGGTGACTATAATTACTGTTTATCGGTGTATTTTTATCACATTGGCCAGTATCATGCAGCCCTCTGTGTGGGGAGGTTACTTGATCCTGCAGGAACTGCTCTGTGTTTTTTTTTGTTTGTTTGTTTGTTTGTTTGTTTGTTTTGTTTTGTTTTGTTTTTGTTTGTTTGTTTTTGTTTTTGTTTTTCCAGCTAATAGCGTTTAGCATTTCACCAGGCCACATTAAACTCAATGTACAAGCAGTTAAGAAAAGTACTGTATCTGGCACTGTTTAATGTCACTGACATGAAATGTGAGCAGCTGTGCCAGCATTCCTGAACTCTGAAAGTACTTTACCTTTCCTCTGTCTTTTGGCAATTAAACACTTTTTAATACATTTTGGGGATATAAATACCTTTTACTGCTATAATGTTATGAAAGTTGAAGGATTAACTGTGTCTTGTCATTTAGATATTTGAAGAAATTGTGCCCATTTTAATCATAGAGATGCATAGCTCCCTTTTATCTCCTGGTTCACCAGGCTGAGGAGTTACAGTCCTCCGTGAATGGCAGAGCTGCATGTTGATTTAATGAAAATGCCTTCCCCAGTTATTGAGTACACATGCACTAAAAGAGTTATTCTGACTGCTACTTTAGCCTTAGTACATTGTCATTAGACATCTTCAGATTGAGCTTTAATCTTTCAAGAAGTGAGGCCAAAACTAATTAAGATCAACAGAATCTATTTCATTGAACTTAAAAGAAATTAATCTTTATATTTTGTATATAAGTCAGGAATGGGGATATTTTCCTTTCTTTACTTCTTTATGTGTATATATATAAAAGAAAATAAAAAAATATATTTTTTTTTCTGTTCACTTTTTCTGATTTTATAAATATGAGAAGAAAAGGAGCATTTGCCTGCATGCGCAATCAGGGGAGCCCTATCAATAGATAAGTCTTCATATGAATATGGCTACACTGGCCTTTGCACATAGGCTGGATAGCTGACAAGGCTTCTGCTAGTAACTTGTTCCTCCTGGCCACTAATCAAAAAAGACTTACTTTTGAACATCACCTGTAGGGTACCCACTGCAAGCAACCATGCAAGGACTTCTCATGCTCTCAGGCAACCATATGGGTACTCCCCAAGTGCATGGGAAGATCCTGGAGAAGAGATACCAAGAACAAGATCTGCTTAGGAGTGAGAAAAATCTGTCACTATCCATTTGCCTGTTGTTTGATTGAATTCTCTTTTGATGCACTAAAATATCCCTGAGGTAGATCCTCAGACTATATCACTACACATAACTGTCCTGACTTCACCATCTTTTCAGTCTCCTGGGTTATTTATACCTGGTGAAGAGCCATACTAGCTTTCATGGGAAAATAAATGAAGAAAATTAACTGAGGTAGCCTAAGTTTTTTGTTTGTTTGTTTGTTTGTTTTTGTTTTGTTTTGTTTTTAAGGTCAAGTAAAGGTGATATAAGGACAATGGGGTCCTCCAGTGCAGAGAATGGAGTAAAAGAGGTCACAGGTCAGAGTCAGAACTGATGCAAAAATGAAAATCTGCCCTTCAAATAGTTGTTAAAGGATCCTGGCATACAGTTGTAGGTGGGTTCAGTTTTGAACTAGACAACAGATTGACAAGTGTCCATTTTATTTTATTTTATTTTATTTTATTTTATTTTATTTTATTTTATTTTATTTTCAATACAGCAATGTGTAAATCAGGTCAAATTGAAGCCAATCCTACTCACGCCATGGCAGCAGCAGATTCTTTTCCAATTTAAGTAGAGAGAAAAAAAACATTCATTCCAAGGGAGCTGTGCATTCTCAATCCTAACTATATCCCTCCCTTGACATTGGAGGGATCTCAGCTTATGAGGTCCAAAATCCCAAGTGATGATTTATGTCCAGTTTTGCAGGACAAAAGAAAGCCACTTTGAAATGAAAGATTGTCAAAATGTATCTAACAATTGAACTCTAGGACACATAGTCCTGAAGATTCCTGGGAAAAGTACAATAAAAATTTGTAAATACTTTTTCTGTATTTATTCATTCATTTTTAAAGGAAAATTGTACTATAATAGTAATAATAATATTATTATCAAAATAATTATTTACGGTGTCCACCAATTATCTGAAATTAAAGGGCCAAACCTTGTGAGAGGACAAAATTTCACCATCAGATCTTGGAAGGTTACAGGACTCTTTGGGCTGCCAGATACCCATCATCTTCTAACTTGAAGAATAGTTAGCAACAGTCTCTGTTTTAGTGTATGACTTAATCAAACACAGAAAAGGTAAAAAGGTATCAGGATCACTCCTATTGCAGTAAGTACTGGAAGTTAGACAATATAATGTCTCTGATTATCCCCTTAGGCATTTGATTGTCAACATACCAGAGAGGAAAACACTAAGAAGAAAAGAAAAAAGAGAAACACTTTTTGCATGTGAACCCTGCAAGAAATACATTACAAAGCTAACAGACAAATATTCAGCTGACTTAAACCAGCATTGTTACGTTAAAGTCAAAGAAGCTCTGCCAATATACTGTAGCTAAGGATGTGGTGATTAGCTATTTCCATTGCTTGGAAAAACACAGGGGAAAAAAAAAAATTGGAAATCCTTAAAAAAACCCTGAGCAATATTTTAATATAGCTTATGTATGCAGCTCTTAGAAATGGGAAGAAAAGAATTTAAAAATTAAAACTATCAAATTTGTTTGTAAATGTTATATGAAAATACTAAATAGTTTTCATTAATAAACAAAGTTCATTTTAATACCAGATTATCCATTTATGTGAAGCTGAATTGAAAATTCTGCTTTTCTCATTAAAAAAGGGATGTTCCCCTTAGATTAAAGGGAAGGTAAACTATATCAAAACCTCTTCCAATCCAGTTTCAATTCTTCCCTTATGGTCTCGCTATTCTCAGTTCAGACTTATTTCTATATTTATTTAAGAAGTCACTCTTCCAGGATCTCATGATGTCTTTAACACACAGACAAAGTATGGAGTTTGGTGCCAAGAATGTAGTACAAGTCAAAAAAAATAAAAATAAAATAAAATAAATCTGAAAATCAAAACAAAACAAACCCCAAACACAAAAACACACAGAACACAAGCAAAGAAATGGACCAAAACACACTGGGCTTCAAAAATGAGCAACCACCACATAGGATTCCACTCCAATTTCATAACATAATAACCTCTTTTCTTCTACCAGAAGGTAATACAGAGTTGTGAAGTTCAGATATAGTGCAGAGGATGTTACTTGTTATATTGAAAACAAAGTGACAAGCTAGTTATAATGCCAGGACTTTCTGATACATTAGGAAAAATACAGACATGATTTGTTGAGCATCAATTTGAGTTAGTTTTATTTAGTTCTAGAAATAGAAAGGCTTTGCCTCTCTCCTGGGGTGCATACAACAAAGGTTAAGCCCTTCCCATACACAGTTTACATTAGCTGTAAATTATATGCTGGGGTAGAGGAGCATGGCATTTCTACTGTGAGTAAAGTACTGCCAAATTGGTTTGTTCAGGGGAAAGCGGTATTTTCCTTACTATTTTTCATGGATCAAATTCTTTCACCTTCTCACAATATGTGGAGCCTTACTCTTAAGTGCAACCCTTTTACAGGATATGATGTTACTAACTTCGAGGTAGGTTTGTCAACTCTAACCATGCTTTAATCATGGGGGTGGGACCAAGTCAAAAGCTTTGCAGATTTTATTTTTATTGTATTTTAACTATATTTTCTTCAGAGTGAAAGGCATTTTGGATGGGAATTAGAGTAAAAGATAGGGATCAGTACCTACCCACAGAACCAGATTAAAAACTTGGGCAAGTTCTGGTATTTGATATTCAGTATGTGGTTTTGTGTGGATCAATGTTTAATTAATAGCACCCAGGGCATTCTTGAATAAAATTACAAAAGACTATTCAATCATAGTTCATCTCTCAACCGGTCTTGGAATAGGCTCATTTCATAACTGAAGAACTTTGCCAATTCCAGCTTATTTCTACTAACATGCTGGGATTGGGACCATACAATGTAATATAAAGACCTACCAGTAATAGGTAATACCAAAGAACAGAAGTGAGTTTTGCAATGGTTACTCTACCCTTGATTTAAAAGAGACATGAACAAAGAGTTCATAACCAATGATTCTGTTCAAAATCATTCAGATCAACCACCAATTTGTACACGGCTGATTTTCTACTAAAGTAACTGTGCAAGCCAGCTTTCTACAAATGGAGAGTTTAGTACACATATTTCTAAGGTTCTGCTTCTTTTCACTAACATGATGTCTTCCTGGGGACAAACATTTAGGCAATTACTGTAATTATGATAAGAACTCCATTTCCCATACAATGTACTGAAAATGAGTAGCCACAGAGGACCATATAATTACATTTACCCCTACCCTCCAAGAAAATCTTTCAGTCAGACAGTATGAGATTGTTTATTTGATACATCAGTGTTAAAATCATACAAATACACATGGAAGAAAATTAGGAATTAAATTATGTCTTCTCTTTGAGTCCCATTAGGGGAGCTGAAGGGAGCAAAGAGAGGACAAAGCTATGTGAACTCAGTGTGAAGGAATGTATCTAATGTTCCTTATCTGACCTCATGCTGAGCCACAGCACCAGTGTGGAGCAGTTCTTCTATGGCATTATCCTCATACCCCAGCATGCCCTTCAGTATCTCCACTGTATGCTGTCCAACAAGTGGAGGTGGTTTGGGATGTGACACAGCAAATTCACTGTATCTGACACCTGGTCCTGTAAAAAAAAAAAAAAAAAAAAAAAAGAAGGAGGGAAATTATTTACTGTCTATATTAATATTGAAATGTCCATGTTAGTTTAAAGAAAAATATCGCATTTTCACAAGTCTTATCACAGTGTTTATTTATCACAGAAATGTTATATTCTAGAATTATATACTAAACAAATTCCTGCTGACAATAAAGTATTAATAAGCCAGTTTTACGTAGTACAGCCAAATGCAGAATTGCTGCATATTTGCCCAACTTTAAGAAAGTCTTCCCATTGCTTCCAGTTGTATGTATATCAGGTATTCTGAGTCATATTAAATCCCAGATCTACTACTCCCTGCTTGCTGAACAACACATGCCCAACCCACAAAATGGGATGTGCTGCAGAAATCCCCACGCTCTGTATACAACAGGAGGCAGCACAACCATAAGAAGCCAAAGAAGAGTCATATTAAGGCATTGTTACTACTGCCACAGCAGCATAAGATGATGGGCAACACCATTTCTTGTCAGCAACAGCTCAAACACGTCTTCAGTGTTCTCCATTATCCTGCAGTGTTGAAGGACTAACATCATTCACAGAAATGACATTCCCTGGCTTGTTTTATGTCTTCGATCAAAAATGTAGGTAGCATAAGAAACTCAACAATGGTTTATTTACTCTGGCAAGAATCATTTCAAAGGTGGAAACTGCTTAGGGAAGCTGGCAATGGCATGAAGAATTATGTCTACTGCAAATAGTCAGGTCTTACTTTTTAGCAATCCTCTGTAGTGAACCCAACAGAGATTTCAGTGTAGTTCATTGCAGACAAGTAGCTATATCATTACTATCAGTCTCAGAAGAGAGAACAGGCCACAGATTTACTCCAGAATCAAAACTGAGATATACATTCACTGTATGCATAAAAGACTAGCTATTTTATAGAGAAGCAGGGGATAATAATTTCCAGAATTGTCACTTGAAAACTTTCCTTTAATACGATATTCAACAACATCTGATGTTTTGGACAATCGACAAAATGATTCCTTTATTCTTAACTACAGCCTTTATTATGTCATCATAAAGATTTTACAGAAAAAGTTATATGTAGTTATGTCTTTCTGCATGCCACTACAGCTTTATTTAGAAATGCAAATAAATACATAAGAATAGTGTTTGACTTAGTTCCAAAGGAACTATAGACTATCACATGTTAAGGAAAACAAATCACAACAAGAAGTCATCCTATAAGAGCATGAGTAAGGAAGTTGACTACTTGAGTTACTACTTATATGAGCAGAGCTGATAAAAAAGGTCATATCAAAATATTCCATTTTTGCTGTAGTCTTCATTAAAAAGATCACCAGTGATAACATGTTTAACACAGTAAAGGTATTTACCTCAAAATGAGCAAGAATACACTCATGGATACTTAGAAAGATTTTTTTCCAAGCTGATTAGGTGTGTTCCTAATGAGTATGCTCCTGGCAGAGGCGAGGTACTGTTCCAGTGCTTAAAAAGGAAATGAGGGGGAATTGGGAAATTACAGACCAAATCATTTAACTTGAAGGAACGTTAAATATTGGAACTAATAATCACACTGTACTCAGGAGATGAGGAACAGCAAGCACGTATCTATTAAGAAAAAATAATGTTCACTCAATCTCATTTCTGTCTATCAGGAGAAGCACTGAAGGTGAGACACATCACGTCTAACTTTAGATGCAAATAGTCTAGAGGTAGATTTTTAGTTGCTTTGATATTTAGTTGACTCCCTTTTGAGTGATTACAGACAAGAAGACAAACTTACAATGCAGTTCATCTCAGACACTGGTAAATGCCTAAACCTGATCAGATGACTTGTGATCATTTATGTTTTCCATAAAACAAAGGACACAGAATTATCTTAGAAGCAGACCTTTACCATCCAAACATCCAAAATCACATGAAATGACTCCCTCACCCCCCGAGCCACCAGGATGTCAGATCAATATTTGAGTTTCAGAAAGACTTTCAGCTCTGCTGTCTTCCATAATTTCACTTAAGAAATATGGTCTAGGTAAATCCAAAGCCAGGTGGAGTCCTGAGTGGAAAATCATATTCAGAGAATAGATACCTAGGGTCTTCTAAAAGAGGAGGATATTTCAAGTGAGCTCCACAGGAATCTGTTCAGGATGAAGCATTCATCAGTACTTTTTTAGTGGGTCAGCTGATGAAACTCATATTGTACTCACTCAGGTTTCAGAGGAGTTCAAGCTAAAACCGACTGTGAAAAAGATTTTACAATGACTGGGCTAAACTGGAGAAAATAAACGGATAAAACAGGTGAAATTCAATAATGTCAAGGGGAAGGAGCTGCATTTATTAATATAAATACAGGAGAGAGGACAAACAGCAAGGTAGGAAGAGCTAGGGGTTACTCTAGATCACAAAATTAACGTGAGTCAACAACACCATGTTGCAAAAAAGGCAAGCGTCATACAGGGATGTACAAACAAGAGAGGAGCCTGCAGGACACATGAAAGAATCTTTTTGTTCTAGTTAGGGCTGGCAGGTCACAGCTGGAGTAGTGGCTGGTGGGGGCTCCCCACCGCACAACCTTGTGGAGTACCTGAAGAGATTCTACAGGACAGCAACCAAAGCGATCAGAGAAAACATGAAAGGCTGAACAAAGTGGTCATGGTGGTCGTGGGCCAGGAAAATAACACTGTCTTCAAAACTGTTTTCAAAAGAAGAAAAGAAAAAAAAAGGGGGGGGAGGGGAATATGTGACCCTTCTGCAAGAAGAAAGCAAATCCTTTCTCATGCCCATGATTGATGACAAATTAATCGACTCAAGTTAAAAAAAAAAAAAAAAAAAAAAAAAAAAAAGAAAGTAGGCGACTTGAAAATAAACTTAAATCATAGTACAGGTACAGCTAAAACAGGTCATGTGAGGAGGCTGCAGACTTTCTACCAATTAGGACCTTAGGAGCAAGAGTTGTTTTGGTATAGCTGAACCTATGTCTGATCCTTGGGGCTTGCTGATGGATGATCTCACGTAATACCTTCCCCCCACTAATATTCATGAAAACTAAGAAAGGGCTCACATCAGGGGTAATTTTTCTGTTAAATATTCTACTCAGTTTGAATATACTAAGTTAAATTTTGAGACAAACTCTCATGTGAGAGATCAGTAAATTTTAAAGGAACAGGTGACATCACTAGACAATATTTGTATTATCTCCTCTTCCTAGCACTGCCTGAGGGCTGTACTGGCCCTAGTGCAAGCCACAGGAATGATGTATCCGTGCCAACTGGAATGCTTATGAAGACAATTTCAGAGTAAAAATGCCCCTTAGAGATTTATTGGTCTAGAATTTCGAAGTAGCCATAAAACCATTAAGCAATTTCTATTAAAAATATAATAAATAGATATAAAGATTCTTATTTCAGGTGTCTGCATCTGAGACCATGTATATGTTCTCTTTATACAGAGAAATCATCAGACTTTAACAGAAACTAATCTAGTAGATATACATGGGTTTCATTTGCTTGTGCAATTTCTTCCTAGTGTAAAAATTGCCTATCTCAAACCTCAGGAGTTGAAATGATATAAAAAGACATTGAATAAAACCTCTAATGAAAAGAAAACAAAATTGACATTAAGTGTACAATAGGCATACAATGCTTCACACTTCCCAAATAAATTAATCTTACAAACTAGAGCATGCTAGAAATTTGCACAACAATTATAAAACCAGTGTCCTTCTTGAGCCTTTATTGTGTGATGCATCATTCATCATGCTACTTTTCACTTTGATAGAGTTATAAAGTTATCTACATTCATTCAAAGGAGCTACTTGCTAATGATCCATCATTAACGATTCTCTGTTCTTTCCTTGTATAACTTCTACTTGGCTTCTGTGTCAATTAGGAGGGTGCAAAGCTTGCCAGTCAGGCTTCAGCAATCCCACGCTCCTACTGAACAACGCTCGCTCCCGGAGAGCAACCAGCAGAATGCTATCCAAATGCTAATTAAACACAACTGCCTTATGAGGAAACCATCTCTTGAGGCAGAGAGAGGTGAACTGCTTTAATTAAGGTCAGCAGCATTTGCATGTGGGTGAGTTACAGGGAACTTTGCAGATGAAAACAGGCCTTTGCTGGGATAGAAGCAGTTACCAGTTGGAAGAGGTCACCTGCACATCCTGACTGTAAGCAGGACACTATATTCAATTCAGCCCTGAAGGACAGATATAGTCACCTGAAGAAAGCCACAAAGGAATGAGTAGCTGAGATTTGACTTTGTCCTGTTAAATTAAAAGGAGCTTTCTTTTTTTTTTTTAATTTAATTTTATTTTTTTTTTTATTTTAACTGTTGCCAGTAAAGCAAAAAGTTATTTCTTTTACCACATTTAAATTCTAGGGTGATTGTTTATTATAATCATTTTGACTTTGGCACATTGCTAAAATACATGCTGTGCGTAACATACAATGTTCAAGGATTAATAGTGCAACGAGTCAAAATTTGTATCAGTTGCAACTACAATGACAACTCCACCAGGTTACCTTGAATACTTCCCCGGTATTTGAACTCAACACAATCACAATAAATTCCATTTTTTTTGTGCCTATCTGCTACAGCATTGTTAGACATCAAGCAGAGCTATTAAGTAGAGACACATTAAACACACTAAAGCAAAAGATAAAGGTAGATAAAACCACTGAAACAGATCCAGAGGAAGGGCCCAACAATAACAAAATGCCTTTGAACATACACCCTAACCAGGTGAAATACATGGCATGCTTTGGAATGTGTCACTGGATGTTTCTGAGATTCAGGGCTGCAGAAGCAAAGTTAGTTTTGTTCTACTATTCAGTAGTAGAAATTGAAGTTGAATTAGAATATTAAAGGAGCAAAGCACAGTACATAAAAGTGGATAAAGCTAATAAATTTTGCTTTGTCCTGCCAAATAGCAATCCTGCAGCACTGTGCTTGAGTCACCAGATAACACTTCCTCTGTGGCACAGGTTAAATCATATTGAAGTAATCTAATTCTCAAATTATGTAGAGGGAATTAGGCCCAGGGACAGCTAGGCTCAGGAAAAAGACATGAATATTTGTTACAATTCAAGTGGGACAAGGAAAAAGAAAGTGGAAGTTTGAACTAATGTATGTGTATATGCCTTTCTTCCAACATATCACCTACATTTAAAAGAAAAAGCAATGAGAAACCTATCACCCCTTGTTAGCTAGCTCTACCCCAGCTCACAGTGTAGTCTATATACATGAATGAATCACACAAAAAAAAACAAAAAAACAAAAAAACAAAACAAAAAAAAAAAAAAAAACAAGAACTTGTACCTCTTCCAAATAATATGGTGTTGCTACATAACAGTTTTGCAATTCCAATGAAATATCATTAACAGTCAACAGAGATGGCCCAGAACCAAATCATTTGCACCCAGATCCCATATATACTACAGTTCAAGTGTTTGGGGCATTCAATCAGCTAGTTATGAAACCAGCCAAAGAGGAGAATCAGCAGGAAACAAGAAGTAACTTTTAAGGCACTGAAAAGGAAAACAATACGTAATATGTCTGAGAAATGGCCTTAATGGCTCACATGAAGGACACTTAAGAGTTAGAAGTGATGTGTTCAGGGATATGTTACCAGGAGTAGACCTGGGAGACTTCATTTTGAATGTAAGGTCTCTTCCCTTTTGTCCCAGCCATGACTTCTGTTAATTCATCATTCACTGCTGAGAAGTGGATGAGGTGGCTGGGCATACAGTAAAGCCCAGCCTAGCTACACTGCCTTTACACTGAGCTTCTTCCCCTTGATAAAACACAAAGTAAAAGTACACACAGGCAAAAAAAACCTCATTAAAAATTGATGTTAGTACAAGTAGTCCACACAGACTTCAGGAAATCTCCAGAACAAATTATTTGCTCCAGCTTAACTGGGGAATTACAATGAGTTTTCTTTCTTGCTATAGACATGACAGTTCGGGAGCTTGGAGGGCTTTTTATGAATCTTTTTAATCACTGGAAAAATCCTTTCCTTTTGCATTACATTAGAGCTGGTGATTTACCTTTTAAGAACAACTCATAATAGATTCAGAAAAAATAGAGAATAATATTCAAGAACTCACTCCTTCTTTCACTGCAGGTTCCATTTCCTCCCCCACTTAAAGCATAGCCACAGAGAGTGTTCATTTGGCACCCGGCACAGCTGAGAGGGTGGAAGACTTTGGCAGGATGAGTAGGAATGAGTAACTGAGAGAAGAGGGGATGGACAAACCTTTTCAGATGGCAATAAAAAAGGTAAATCTTCTGTTAGGTGCTATACAAACACAGATGTAAATATGTTAGTAAATAGTAAAATCAGTAGTGCAGTGAAAGTAATATCAATACTAAACATATCTATAAGCCATATCTATAAGCTATCTGTTTACCTTTTCTCATCTGGCAAATGTTGACTGCCATGGGAGAGCTATAAGAATTATCACAATCAATGACACAAGAGTCAAGAATGTAAAAGCTGAATCACTGTGAGAGGAAGGAATTGACAGGCAGAGCAGGAAAAAAAAAAATAAATTATTTTTAATAATCATAGATGGGTGTCTAAGAATCAATCACTTTTAAACCCGGACTTAGACGTTCAGGACATCCATTACACAACTCTTAAAATCCTTTGTCAAGTACTTACAAAAGTACTTTTTTTACCCAAAGTTGCACATACAGAAATGCATTTTATGTATTTCCTATCAACCAACATCCTGGATATAATCAGTGTAAAAATAACATTCAGCATTTATATACACTTTACATTTTCAAAGTGTCACCATACTAACCATATCTAATTTATCTTGCATGACTGCTGGGGTAAAAGCAATCATTTATCAGTCACTCTGCTTGCATATTTGATAGTAATCCTGACTAACTGCATCATTCAACACAATTTTGAGAGAGAACTCTTGGCACATAAGAGCTTTAAGAACCTCACAGAAAGGTAGTGTCTACTGCTTCCCATATGTATCACCTCACAACATTGAAAATTTGGCCTTTTTGTGCAGCCTCACACAGTTCCATTCCTTTATGAAACCCCCAAAGACCTAAAGAGAAGGCTGAAAGAAAGGCAGGAAGGAAGATGACAAGTAAGAATACTCAGAGGTAGCAATTTTAAAGAACTGTAAATTCCCTAGGTAATAAACTGTAGCTTCATTTCCTAAGGAAACGTGTTCACATGTCTGTGTTGTCTTTCTAATCATCTGTTTGTCTGCCTTGCCTTACCCATTGGTCCACCCCTAACTTTTGAGCCTGTCAATCTAGACAACAGTGTCAAAATCCTAAGGAAAATTAAGTTCTTACTTAAGAACTTAAGTTCTTACTTAAGGTTTTGCAAAAATTGGTGACTGCTGAAGACAGACACCCAAACTACTGACTTGATGACATTGTATAAATAAATAAAAGGAAGAACTCAGGCATTATATACCCTGTTTGGTTGCAAAGGGCTTACTAATAAGTACAGACACAACTGTGTAACAGTCAGCTAGCATATACTGTGGAGACACAGCATAAAGGACATGAAAAAAGGTCAGGTCATCATAAGTATACATATGGTTTATAAAGGAGAGAAGTCTGAAGGAAAAGAATATTCAATTCCACTGTACATGGAACAACTTCTTCTAGACATCTTTCCTACAGCACTGTGGGAGGTGCATTCAGGCCGTACAAGCCCAAGGTAAGTACACTAGAGACTTCTGGTTTAACATAAATTGGTCTTGCTGGAAAGAGCTAAATAAGTAGAGGGCAAAAATTGGGAGAAGCCTTACAAAACTTTAATAGGAAGAACCTATAAAGGGAAGCCTAAACTAATGAAAATCCAAAATAAAAATGTAATTTTTCTCCAGTTGTAATCTAGTCAATACAAAACTTGATATATAATCCCACCACAGGATGCAGGTTAACCACAGGATGTGTACCTAATGCAGAAATTGTGGGGTAAGGCTGAATAGCTCCTGCTATTCAGGAGGTCAGACTATATGACCATAACAGTTATTCCTGGGCATAAAATACATGGAATTCTGAAATGCTCATAAGCACAACTGTTTCCACAGAACAAAACTGGGTTTAAGATGAACCTGAGCTTCCTCTGATACTTGAGTGGTCAAGCAATATATTGTTTCACTAAGACATTCATGCCTTAATCAATTTCTCTTAAAGAGAGCAATCAGTGAGAAGTGTGTTACAAACATGGAACAAAAAAAAATCAAAATGCCACCTGAAATGAGTCTCTTGAAAGGACAGAGGACTGCTTAGTTGCAACACGCTCACATGATCCTGGAAGCTGAATCATGTCCCCAGCTGTGCAGGCAGGCAAAAAGCTCCTCAGGGACCTCCTACTGAGCCTGGTGAAAACTATTTCCAAGTCCCATGCCTTGTGGTTAGTGTGACCCTGCATGTTGGAATAAGACACGTCAGCCAACCCAGAAAGTGTCTGCATCTCTTCAGTACACCAATCTGTCCTTTCCTGTGTGCTGTCTATAGGTTAGATTCTTTGGCTCTTCAGAGACCCCAAAGGTAATCCTCCTGGCCAGCTGTGCATCATCAGAGTAGGAGGAGATTAACTTTTCCTTGCAGATGAGCTCTTCCTTGCTCTTTAGGCAGCCAGCTGAATCCTGCATACCTGAAGCTGATTCTAGTCTCTTAATTCTGGGATGCAAAACAATCCACACTGAAGAACATACACACTGTGAACCCCAGGCTGGATATAATTTTCTCTCTTATCCCTTACTTGCTAAAGCTGCCCTTTTTTGAGGTAGAAGTCTTTAAGTTTTTCCCCCCAAAATGGTAAAAATAACATAAAATTGAAAACCTTCTCTTAACATAAATTTGAAAGAATTTTCAAAACATTCTCCTAAGAAACGTTTGCCAATGCACTTATCATGCTCAAACATACTGGAAATGCTCACATCACAAGTCTGATCTTTCAGCTCCTAGGCATCATTTTTCTATGTCCTGTCCTCAAAGTCTTTGCCTAGTTGTTTCTGCACCATTTTGAAAGCATGGATGTCAGAATGGGGTGCAGTTCATTGCACAGAAAAAAAAAAAAAAAAAAAAAAAAAAAAAAAAAAAAGATTTTTCTGTATCTCTCTAAAGCTCTTTTAAGTACAGCTTGAAATGAGAGCTGATGTGAAGATGATTATTTGTGATGATACTGATCATCTTTCCTTAAGTCTCTTTTTAAAATATGAGGTCTATCTGGCATTCTGGTCTGACGGTATTAAAACCCACCGTAACAGCTGCTTTGGCAGAGACAGTTGGTAGCCTGGAAAAGAGTGAACTGGGTGGTAAATGGCTTGTGACAGAAGCAGTGTATCACAGAGCTTTGCTTCAGTTCCCTTGCCTCAACACAATCCATCTGTATATTAGTACATGATTTATTCATTAATTTAGGATGATTAATGTCTTAAAGCATCTATCTTAGGCTGTTAAGAAAAATAAATTGAGAAACAAAAACCTTCCACAGTCTACCTGTAGCAGAACTATTTGCAATCACTTCTACACACTTTTACATTGACTAATTTTTCCTTAACAATCAATTCTTTTGGTCAAAGGATTGTCTGAAAAGGGGTGTGTTGTTATAAAAAAAAAAAAAAAAAAAAAAAATCAAAGATCAGACATTCAGTTAGATGTCAAATCATGTGTCTGTCATATGTTGCATGCTTATCGCAATGCAGCATTGTATTCTTCATTGTATTCTTTTGTATTCTACACATCTTCGGACTGTTTCTCTGTGGCTACAATACACAGGCATATAAACCTTCACATTTGGAAAATTCAACAGTCTGATGATATTTTCTTGCCTTGTTAGTGACCCACACCAAGTAAGTATCTGCTGAGTGAGTATTAAAATAATGGAAAAAGTCATCAGCTACAGCACAGCCAAGGAAATTCTGGTGGTTGAAATTCTTCAGAGCAAATGACAGCTAGGTAACTCTATGTTTGAGCACCGTGGAAATATTTGGAACTTGATTCTTGAGCAAGGCATCTGTGATTAAGTAGGGCTGAGTACTTTGCATAGCCTGATCACTCTTCCAAAAGCTCTCCCACTCCACCCTCCCTCCACCCTCCATTTACTTCTGTTGTCCCCTGTGCTGCAGAATGAGGCCAGTTCCACTGCATAGGGACTTTCCCTGGCAAAGGAAGATGGGAAGGGATTTGATACTTTGTTTTGGATTACTTGAAGAACTGCAAATTACATTTTTAGCTCTTTTTGGGTAAGGTGCCCAGACTCCTTGAGACATAGGCTACTAAAAATGCTGGCAGAGTTTTGAAAAGCACTGTGCAATCTGGGACAACTCTCTTTCT
Organism: Aythya marila; assembly: GCF_965140915.1. Taxonomy (NCBI): domain Eukaryota; kingdom Metazoa; phylum Chordata; class Aves; order Anseriformes; family Anatidae; genus Aythya; species Aythya marila. The sequence continues at coordinate 59,226,742 of NC_139043.1, forward strand.
GAGTGTCATACTTGAGACATCTTTACAGGGGCCCAGTTTCCAGAAAAAGCTGAGGACATCTGAAAATCTTTCTCTTTTAGGATGTCTCAATTTGACTGTGCAAAGACATCTGGTATTCAAAATAGACAAGAAGAGCAAATATCCTTTCATTTAGCAGGGGAAAGTAAAACTCTAGATATATAACTATTTCTAGCCCTTCTATTTTCATATTTCCTATTGAAAATTAATTATCAGGTTAATTATAAGTTTTTCAAAGGGAAATTGGACTTTGGGAGTCAGCTAGAGAGGAAGCATACTGAAGATTAGGCTTTTTTTTTTTTTTTTTTTCCACAGATTTGTAAGTGACAATTTGATCAGTACTGTCTCTGTGTGAAGAACTGGGAACAGCTTTTTGGCTTTCCATTGTCTGCTGCCAATCCCTGACATGTGATATTCAGCTCATCGACTTGCAAATATCAAAGCAGTATGGGGCACGAGAAACAGCCATTTCAAACCAAGCAGCCTTCAGTCTGGTTTTTGGTTGTGTGGGCATGCCGATGTGAGCATGTGTATGTTAGTTAAGTATAGGCTGGTTCTGTATCTAAGTTCTTGTGGTTTCTAACATTTGCCAGCCTTTACTCTGTCAGAAGGGTTTTCAGTGTTGTGTTCTACCCTACAACAGTCAAAAGAGTCAGAAATCATCTCTCCTCACCCACAAAGACTAGAGTAGGATTAAGAAACAGAAATTTAAGTCGGACACACCCATGAAGAGGAATGAGGCACAAGGTTAGGAAGACATCCAAAGCTCACTTGCCTATCCCCTTACTAAACTAAACTTAAAAGACTCTTTTTTGCTCAAGAAGACAACTAAAAAGCTGGGAAACAAAAATTAAAATCAGATTGAAACCAGCCATGCCTAAGCAATAACCCATTTTAAATGTGCACAGATCAGTTTCATTAAAATATTTCCCCATTCTCTCTTTTTCCACCTCCTAATATTTTTGCTGTTTTCTTCAGCTCCCCTTTAAACTCCAAAGCAAAATGCTTTTACTGACATGCTTTGTAATTTTGGAGTCCTAATCTTAAGCAGCAGGTGCTTAGTTTTAATGGAATTTTTCCATCTCCGAATGTCTGGGAGCATCAGTAGCACCTCCCTCCTACACAGCCCCTCACCTTTGATCCTTTGCCATTTGCACTTGTGGGTTTTCATTTACTGTATTTCTTCTTCTTTCTACAATCTGCTTTTTCACTGCAAAGCTTTCAATCTCTCCTCTCCTTTCTTTTACCTCATATGATTGGAAAGTGCTGTCTCCTAAAAATCCTTATAAAATATGAAGGGCCTGGCTGTCCCTTTCTTCATTTTCAGCAACACTGTGTCTATTTTACACTGTACTGGCAATTTAAAATGACCTTAGAATGGTTGTAAATATTTGCATTACAAGAACAATTATATTTTAATTGACAGAGGTCCCAGGGCTTATCCACACAAAAACTGGAACCAAAATAACAGTTGGTTTTACTTCACACAATTACTTATTTTGGAGCAAGTCTGTGTGTGGGCACTTTTGTTCCATACTAACAGTTTTTGTTTCCATTTAATTTTAGCTTTTCGGGTAATCTGATTCTACTTAATTTTCTCTTATAATTTCCCATTTTGAGTAAACATAAATGATTTTGTACAGATTTAATCTCAAGGAAAATCCAAGGAAAAAGCATCTATACTCAGTTTACACTAATATATCTAAAAGTTTGGATTAAAAGTAGCTGTGTAAATTCCTGTTTGCATGCAGAAAAAATGGGATTCACATCCTAATGTTAGAATTAGAGATGCTGTAATGAGTGAGTACCTGCCTTCATGCTGGTAGATTTCTCCTGAACACCATATGACTTAACAAAGTTTAATGGTCTGGTGTTTCTTATCTCCAGAAATCTTATATCCCTAGTTTGTGTTTCAGTTAGTCTTCAAAGCATATTTGTATTTGGCTGTTACAGAATAGCTTCTTACACTCATTTGCCTTTCTTTTGCTTATTGTATGCACATCAGAATAGAATTCTTGCTCAAAAAACAATGACTTGTTGCAGAAGTGACCATATCTTTATTCCCTAATAACTCAACAGAAATTTGACTGAAAATTCTGCCTTTTAAAATATGAACCTGCATTATGCTGCAGTAAATCACAAAGGCTTACACAGTTTTAATAACTAAATTTTAATTGAATTTTCCATTCTTAACAGGATGACCCAATTCCAGAAAGTCATATCAGCCACTTCCTTAATCCACAAAGCTCAGAGGCTATCTTCTGCACTTATAGCATGCAAAAATGTTTAAGACTAACACAAATACCTTTCATAGATTATTCTGATTCTCAGGCTGATTTCTAAGCCAGCTGTTCTCTGCCTGATTCAATGTGCAGATTTCATTTTAAAACACAGAATATTCCCTGGTTACCTGCCATATAACTAGATCTTACAGGTGTAGGGCATGTTTGTAATGCTTGTTCATCCAGTTGCAGAAAAAAAAAAAATCATAAAATAAAATACTTTGTCTAGCTTTCCTGTATTCTAATGCTTTCCCCCCAACTTTCAGATACTTTATCAACTGAAGAATGCCAGGAATTACTTCATCCTTTATATATGTACCTGTTACAGATTATATTCATTAATTTCAAAGCCAGCTGCTGTTTTTGCTTGAAGAAATCCTTGATGGTGCACTTTTTATGACATAAATCTTTTAACAAGTGCTGCTTGCTATGATATAGAAACATTTAAACTTACCCTAAATATAGACCTACTACTTTTCTGTTCTTTTTCACATAAGTAGGATAACTAGCATAATGCTCCTCCTTGGACTAACTCTCTCTATAACAAGTTCGACACACAACACCATATACAAAAGAAAACCATGTACATATTAAAAAAAAAAAAAAAAAAAAAAAAAAAAAAAAAACTGTCAGAAGAAACAAATAAACATCTAGTAGATTATTTAGAATTTGTAAGATCAACCATAGAACAGACTGCAGGAGCTGAGAATCTAAACAGAGGCATTTGGCTCCTTGCTCTGTCACCAAACAACCCTGTGATCACAGGCAAATCAGGTTCCTTTGCCATACCCTTCTATTTCCCCTACAGTTTTGTTAGTCTTGCCTATTTAGATTATAAAATGTGAGGGACTGGAGTTGCCTCTTACTATTTGTTTGTCTAGTGTCTGACACAATGGGCCCCATATTGTATTGGAATGAAATACAAATAATAATTTTCTGATATCCTGACTCCCAAAGCTGCTTCAGCAAAGTATGAACCACTGTCCCAAGTTATATCTGATAAATTGTGCATTACTGTGTTGTGGGAGAGATTTCTTTCTAATCTTAAATCCATCTGTCTTGCTGTGCTCCAAGTGATAGTTTCTGGGCAGAGAGCATACTAATTGCAGGATTAAACTCTTAGCTAACTCTTGGGTGGAAACTGTTTCCCATAATGTGGTATAAAACACATGTTGGTTTCTGTCTGCAGATCCTTGAACATCATAGCCCTGATTCTGACTGGGAAATTTAGGTTCTCTATTGAAGCATGTCTCTGCAGTATAATTTAATTAAAATTAAATAATAACTAGCTATCAAAACATATTATTGAGATTTTGGTGGCTCCAGAACTGCTTAGCCTGGTTTAGTTGCTCTTTGAAAGGCAGACACTATTGTGCTGAATGCAATGAATTGAGCACCTCCTCCAAACAAGTAGGACACAAACTTAGAGATGAAAAATGAACTGTAATTTTGGTTTAATGTCTTAGGATCATTTTAATTTTACAAACACACAGAAATTTGAAACGTTTTAAGCACATCTGAAGTACATCTTTGTGTATGACATTTCATTGTAATACATATCATTTATGTGGACATGCACACTGAGGTGAATGACTGACGTCACTGTGACACAGACTCTACTAGCAAGCTGCAAGAAACAGCTGGCCTCCAAAATCTTTTCTTCCCATGGGTACACAAGGGGGAACATACCAGATTGCCATTCACAAACATTTAAATCTTTCAGAAATTATTCTGCTTGCATCTTATCTTCTTAGGGTTCTCCAGTTAAAAGCCATCTTGCTAGCAAAATACTAAACTTTCCATAATATTAAAACATACTGAAAATGTTGAAAACAACCTCACATTTCAAGAAGAGACACATTATTAGGCAAAGCTACTTGTTGTTTTAATCCAATTCTTAAGGTTGTGTTAATGGTTAATTAATCAAGAGACATTACTGGCACTAGCACCCAACCAAGAGCCCTGTACTACATTTTGAAATATTTGAACCAAATCCCCATGCCAGAAAGTATTAGTAAACCTAAGAGCAAAGTTAGGTGGGTGAAGGGATTGAATGGAGCAGGGTGAGATATGCAGAGGGCTGGAGCAACAGGCAATTTTTAAGTTCTGGAGTTTCAAAAAACAGATACGTGTTTGTGAAAACACAGATCTTCTAGAACATAGGATAAAGCTCAGCTGGGATAAGCACTTTCCATCATTAACTTTTGTTCCTACCACTTCCTGATTCTTATCTGCCCTCTTGTTACAGTGGCCTAACCAATCTATTAGCACAGCAAGGCTTAAGCTATATCCATATTTCTCCTATTGGCACTACTCATTTTTCTCCTTTGCCAATAAACCACATCTTGGCAAACATTCACCCTTCCATACAGATTATCAAAGTCAATATAAAGACAGAAAAACACTCATAAAAGTTAAGTACACTAGACCTCCCTCTGGCAAAGGTCAAATGTAGATGTTTTTGGAGGACGGCAAGAATAAGATGAGAGAATCCAATATTTTCTCCTTATACTTTCCTAGCCTCTAACAATTCACCATCTAGCTCCACTATCCCACCCTCCTCTAATGCATACTCCTCTGCTCTTCCCAGTTCTCTCCCTAGTCTCCCATTAACCAACGCCTACTCTAACATCCTGAGGATAATCACCACAAGCAACTTAATACACCATGAGATAATATATCCCATGTAACTCAATTACTCATCAACCTTCAGTGCTCTTTCTTGTTCCCAAAGCCCACAACTCACCACGGCACTTGCCATTGAACCCTAAGCCTTATTTTCCCTCTCTCCTTCTCCCTTTCCTTCTCCAAAACTTTCTACTGACCTTAAGTATTGAATACTGTGAATGCTTCATATTCTTCACTGTTCACATCCTTCCTTCATTAATCCCTCATCTATCCCTCATCTTTCCTTCATTACTCCCTCATCTATTTGTCACAGAAGCTGACTGGTTACACATTGTACATTGAAAGTAATATTTGAGAAACAGAGAAAGATGAAGCAGCACTTCTGACTAAATAGACTCTATTTGCTGAATTCTTCCTCTGGATTTGTTAGATCTCTGCAGCTGGGATTTGTCCTTAATGACAAGCCAAGTAACCCCACTTCGCAGCATGCACTACAACCAACATATTTTAAGCAGGTGTGGGAAAATTCAGCAAAGCACTAATGACTCCTAAAAGTGCTAGCAGAACCTGAATTCATACTGAAAGATGTGATGCCAATTCAACACACAAAGTGATTTTTTGTGATTTCTGTGTCTGGCTTATCCAGTCTTCCTAGAGGCTGACCCAAAAAAAAAAAAAAAAAAAAAAAAAAAAAAAAAAAAAGGTAGAAAAGTAGAAACTGATTAAGAAACAAATAGTAGAAACAAATAAAGAAATCAAAAAGGGTAGGAAAATGGGTCTGCTTTAATACAGAGAATCTCTGTATTAATATCTCTAATATCTTTTTTTTTTAAAATTTGCATTATCTAGAACTCTGTGGAAATATGCTGTTTAGGTAGATGCAACATCAATCTTAGGGTACCACAGCCTTCTGTATTAGATATGAGAAACAAGATTTCTCATTAAAGAAATCCAACTTCTGTTTTTCTGGGTGACTCAGGGGAAAGACATAACCTTGGCATCTTTACTCATTCTCCTAGGTGAACCAAGAGAAGAAGACTCTATACATAAAATGTCTAGATACTCAGTTTGTTAAATATAGCAGTATGACAAGTTAATCCAGGTCAGTATATGCTTCCCCCCATCTCTTTTTCCAACCAGCTTTGACTCATAATGTGACTAGAGAGAAATAGGAAGATAGTTTTCACAAATGACTGAGTAGGAGCTCAGCCTGACTTTGCTTTTGGATCTCAGATGACTGTTGTAGTCCTAATTTGAAGAAAGTACACTCTCTGAAATTCAGTCTTTAATGCAACTTCAGCTGTGTAATCAAATTAAAAGTAGCCCTAACCATTTATCATCTTTGAAAAGTTCATCTTAATTAGTATTTTTGTGCTGTAGCTGTCCTCTTTTGTAAAGCCTTCTGAATCCTTTTAAAGATGTTCTAGAATGTCGGCCTTAATTCTATTAAAATAATTATGTCCTGCTTGGTTCATAGACAAAACATAGACAAATAAAACACGTCTGCTTCATATGGTGTGATTTCTGCAACATGTGGAAACTGCTGTTGAAATCACTGGTAAATGGCAGCATGCAAATAATCTTTACATCTGTGTACAAGCAAACCCACAAGTTTCACAGAAGCTGCTCATATTGGATGTTCTTAGAGTAAGAAAGACTGAAAAGAAAATCATGTTTTTTTCCAATTAGTTTTAATCAAAGCATTGGTTGATCTCCTTATTTCCATTCATACTAAGGTATATTTTACAACTTGAAAAGATTTTAATAGGATTCAGATCCTGTTTTTACATTAAGCTCTGACTCTCCCTATCCATCACATTTAATTTACAGGCCATAAATATTGCCACTTTCAAACAAAAGACTTAGGACCAGATTCAACAAACATTTAGTTCTTGTAAGCACAGTGTAAAATCAATGTAAGTTAGGAAAATAGAAAGTATTTAGGAATATAGATATTTATAATAATGTTGATTTTGGAGAGGGCATAAACTGACAGCATGGGCAAAACAAGCCACTGGTCACTTTAAATCCTTTGGTTTGATATTTCTAAATAAAATTCAGAATAAAAATACTCAAGTACTGTGCTATATTCCAAGCTAGCATCAGGTTAACTATGTCATCTCAGTGAGAAACTGTGGTTATAGAAAAGCTCTTAAGAAATTAGTAAAAAGAAGGGGTAAATAATAGAATGACTGTGAATGTGAGAAAATAAAGGAAGAAAACACTATTAATCTTTTAATAGAACTGCTTATGTTCATCCACATCTACATTCTGATCCAATTACATCAGAATGATAATAGTACTATGATCATGTGGAAAAATTCTTTGACTGCACTATAGCACTATAGCATAGGAATGGGAATACACTGAAATCAACCTTTTTCCAAGATTTGGAAATTATAAATTAATGATAGAAATGGAGGGTATCTGAGGTTTATTAGAAGACTGAACTGTAAGGTGTGATATTTCCCTTAAGTGTAAATCAAATACTCTCTGTAATATGGTTACACATGCTTTAGAATTGTTTAAAAAGGCCGAAATGGAGGGGGAGAGGGGAACAACAACAACAACAACAAACACACACACACACAAAAAAACAACTACAGGATTGTAACATATTATGCATAAAATAATAATAATAATAATAATAAAAAAATAAAAATAAAATTGTAAAAAACAGTATCTCTAATGTGATGAATACTGTTATCAGCTCTTAGACTTACACTTCCAGGATAATTGTATTTCACACTCATTGGTGGTATAAATTTCAATCACGGCTTGAAGAAGAAATAAGTTTCATACGAGAAAATCAAGATTTCTATTTTAACTGCTTACATTTCAATAAGCATCCCATTTATATATAGATGCACTGGTATTATATAAATGCATATGGACTTGCATTCATACAGTGAGATGTCTACATGACATATGTATTTATATAGCACGCTTATAATTACTTCCATTAATACAGCAGAGGTTTTCAGATTATTATTGCCCTCATGGAGAATATAATTAACAAAAACAGGTACATGCTTTTTGATTTCTTCCTTCCAACAAAAGCCTAATCCTTATGAAATGGTATCCTTCATATTCACAATACAAATCTAAAGGAGAATAACCATTGGACACAGAAACATAAAATTCTAGCACCTTCACTAACTTGCTATACAGCTTCATGTCAAGTAGTTACTATGTGTGGATATGAACCAGCAAACTATTTCAGCATGTGTCTAAATGAGTCAGTCTCCCAGCTGTAATACACTGATAACAGTATTTGCTGACTTAACTCAGGTTATTTTGAAGACCTAGGTAACATTTGTTAGGTACGCTGAAATCGTAGAGCAGCAGATGCAGTGCTGCAACCCCTAAGGACTATTAAACTTCCCTCAGAACAATGCTGCAAAACTTTTTCTGTGTTGCATGACAATATGCGTGGCTGCAATAGAACTTTACACTCAGACGATGGGCATATTCCCTCTGTGGCATGTCCCACTCCACAGTCCTTACTGTCTAGTAAGGAAAAAAAAAAAAAAAGGCTTTTAGCAATTCAGATCTCAATGGCAGTATTTTTCTCTTATATGTCGTGGACTCTGCCTTGAAGTGAAAAACAGATCATCTTTATAAACAGTCTAATCATCACGTTTCAGTTAACACCTTTTTTAGCACAACCTACTGTCCTATTCTCAGTTTCCTCTCAACATACAGATGACAGATCCTGAAAAGGATAAAATATTTTAAGGTCTTCCAAAGGACACCTTGTGCAAAGGATGTGATACTGAAAGTAGAGAAAATGAACCTTTCAGTTGAGAAGAGAATGTGCCTTTAATGTATTAACAACAAATGCTAAACACCAAAAGGAAACTTTTCCAAACTGGTAATGATTAGCTGTTCTAATTCTGTACACTGCCCTGAGGAATTTGAACACCCATTGAAACCAAGGATCTTCCTTTACGCAAGGAGACATAAAACATAATCCCATAGAATTTAAGGCAAGTAACTTCCAAGGGATTTGCTACAGCAATTTATTTGCAACAGGTTTGCTGCAGTAATAACTTTTCACTGCAAGTACACAATGTCTGTCTTTTGCAAAATACTTCCACTTAATTTTCTATCACAGGGCCACCAATCCTTCGTGCCAGGATTTCATAAAATTAATAAATCTACTTCCATAATCCCTACTGCCTTTACTGACAAATGTAATAAACTACAGGATGCAAAACTCTGGAAGCCTACTGGGATTTATTTCCTCTTTTTTTTTTTTTTTTTCCTTGACAAGCTTTACAGAGTAGCACTTCTGAGACATGCTCATGTGCTGTAAACCTAATCCTGAGCAATTTCCTCTTTTCTCAAATAACCCAAATATTTTATGAATATTGAAGGATTTCCTATATCAGACAACACTTGCTTTTTTTTTTTTTTTTTTTTTTTTTTTTTTTTTTTCCATATGAGTTATTCTCAAGGAAATGCACTTTTTAGAACAATTGGATGTTCTCAAGTTGACATTCATAGGACACACTCCTAACAAAGCATGTAAAACATAACCAAGAAGAAAGTTTGCTGTAGTTTAAAGGCACTACACAGAAGGTAGAAGAACTGAGACTAAAACATGGGACTTGAGACCAAAACAACCTTGTTTCTTTTTGTCCTCATCATAGTATGTCTTTTGTACTGCTTTTTATTCCCACCAATCTCTGTAGATTTGCATTTCTACTTCAGCAGGTCGTACATGGATGCATTTTTCAGCATTGATGGGACAGTGAAATCACAGTCTTCTGGTACTTTCTTTTCTCAGTCCTCTTTTCCCTAAAATGTGGGTGACACCATTCCATTTATAACAGGTTTCACCATATTGACAGAACAATTACATTTGCTTGCATGTCTTCTTCAGCTAGGCCAGCACTTCTGCAACTCTTCTCTAGATTGAGCTCATCCTTTGGCTGGTGTAGTTTTAGTGGGCAAGTATATTAATGCACACGCACATCTACACTGATAGGAAGTGACTTTCTGGAAACAATTCCTCAATGCAAAGTTTACTACAGCACCAACCCATCTGCTAAAAATTCTTATTTTTTGCTGTAGAAAGAGCAGTGTGTCTGGAATCCAGCTCCTAATGATGAAACCAGTACACTGGTTCCTATCACCTTCCTGCTCTCCTACGTAATGGCTGCAATCACAACTATACCTCATCCTTCTGCTGCTGAGAGACACCCTTGATTTGCCTGGGAAGTGGGGAATAGGGAATGTAAGCACAACGACTCCATTATTTCTTGTTTACTCTAGAAGAACCAATAAAGGGATAAACACAAATCTTGGCTGAAATAACCGTGAGGAAAAATGGTTGAGATTTTTTTTTTTTGACATTTAGTTACCAACAGGAAGTCTTAAGATAGTCTAAAACGCACTCCTCAGAAAGAAGAAGAGCTGCTCAGAAATTCCTTAAATTGACAAGCAACATTTAAGAAATTAATCAAATGGAATTAATTTTCATTTTGCTGCACATCCAGCTCCAAATCAAATATTACAGGAGCACAGAAAATCTCAAGAAAATGCCCCATGAGGCAGGGAAAACAATTAGCGGGCAAAAAAGAGAAGTATTCAGCACAACCCTCACCCTAGAAGTCCAAGCCAATTACAGTAGAAATAGTCAGTGATTCAGCACAAAGGTTCCTTGGCAGACTAGTGAGGAAAAGGCAAGACTCCAGCTGGGTCACTCAGAGAAACAAAAATGCAACAGTACATCATAAGGGCAGGATTTGAGTTTGCAGCCCTTAAAAAAGGGGGCATTTAATGTAGTACATGGCATTCTTAAAAGGTCCTCCTTCACTTATATTTCTTCTTGAAATTGTGAACACAAAGTTTCCATTCAAAGTGGTTTGTTATCATAGGGTCACAAAGTTCTCCAACCATCAAGAGTCTCTGCTGTAGTTCAAATGAAAGAATGATGCATTTTGGGGTGGGTGCAGAGGGGGAGGTGAACTCTAATACTTCTGGGAGAAGACAGAGTGCAAACCAAAATTTCACCATCCTGGATTCCTGGATTCTTTATCAAGTTTTACTAAAAGAGAGAAGAGGGACAAAAACTTCCACATAATTGATGTAATTGTTCTGGGTAACATGTCGAAGTAGTCTGTATCTAAACTGACAGAAGAAATCATCAGAAAGGAAAGCTTTGATTATTGTTTTTACATTTGTTTTTCTGATGGGAGAGCCAAAACTTTGGTTATTGTCAGAGAAAACCCAGAATGAGATACAGACCTTCGAACTGCCCCAGAATGATCACTCTTGGTTTCTTGAGTATGCATGAGCCATCCTTAAAATGAGTTTTGGGAGAGTTAGAGAGTAAAAAAAAAAAATAAAATATGGAGAAGATAAGAATAGAGGAAAAGGCAACCAAAAGCAAGGAAATCAGAGAGCTACAGAGGCAAAGAAAGAAGTTGAAGGATGAGAGCAAAAAATAATAGAGAAAGCAGCAGGAGCAGTGGAGAGTTTGATGTTAAAAGTGATGAAAAGATAACTGAGATGCTTATCAGTGAGATTCAGAAGAAATGCTGGTGGAGCAAGAAGATGGCAGATACAAAGCAGAGTCATCATCACTTGCAACTGAGGAAGTCCATATGATCACAGAAATTTTTCATAATGTGCTCAGCCAGCTGCGGTTGGCTCTGTGAATAATGTAGCTGGGAACAGGGGTGAAAAAATGAGCTAAGAGACAATGTGGAAGGAGCCAAGGAGCCAACAGCTGATTTGACAAAAGGCAGCAAAAAGGGAAAAAAAAAAAAAAAAAAAGAGAAAAAAAGAAAAAAAAAAAAGGAAAGAAAAAAAAAAAACAGATAATTTGAATGGATTACATCTGAAAAAAAGTCAACTGCACTGGCTTGAGCATCACTGACAAAGAGCATCATAAGGACATGGAAAGCAACTTTGAGATAGATTCTCAATTCCCTCTGCAATCAAAAGGTTTCATCCAAGAACAGCTTTTAGCAATGAATTACTCTTAAAGATAAAACTGCAGACAGTAAAAATTATATCCTTCAGGAGTATTTAAAAAGCATATGTGTGTATAATCTTATTAGCTTAAAAATAAAAAGATGTAGTTTAAATAAAAAGTTGTTTGCTTGTTTGTTTATTTTTTAATGTTCATATCTTCTAACCCTTTTTGCCATAATAGAGCCACAACATATCATGGTATAAAAATTGCTCATGCAAAACTATTGTCCTTACCAATGGTGCCAGAAGTGTGAGGTTCATAAATTTTACTGTACAGCTGGAGGAGTATGTGCATGTGTTACTGTTCCACAGCACTCATATAAAACATTTAGAAAATAATCATTTTAAGGTGACACTGTCAATTTTTAAATAATACTAGATGGGTTTTTTTGGCTTTTTTTTTTTTTTTCATTGTATTGTTTCAGATAACACCTGGCAATACCATAATTGAAAGAGAAAAAACGATTTATTTCTCACTGCTCCAACACAGTCTGCCTTCAGACAGCAGGTTTCACAAGAGCTTTTAGAAGAGGTTGTGGAATCTCCATCCCTGGGGCTTTTCAAGCCAAAACCAGTGACCTGGTCTCAATTCAGAGATGAACCCACTCTGACCAGTGTGATTCTTTGAGTCAGATCATCACATATAGACAATTTCAGTATCTCCTTCCTGCTATTCAATCTCACCAGTAGGGCACTATTCAAATATTGTCTTCACTTAAGATTAATGACTATGTAAAGGTAAATATAGTATTTAAATAACTTCATGTCATCAGTGTGGGAGGGAGAGAGGAGAACTCAATACCAAACACAGGGAAAGGGAGAGTAAAATGTAAACTGACAAAAAACTAGGGAAGGAAGCTTCTACAGTGCTATGTCCTCTTTTGTTACTCAGTATTGCACTTGTCTTTCATGTGAAATGTATTGAACATGGTGCTACATAACTTTTAATAGGTTTCTGTTCTGCCCGCAATGTATGAGATTAGCCAGATAGATTTCAAATTGACTGTTTCAATCAAATCTCTTATAATGCTCTCCCCACTTTCATTAGGGAAAAACACAAAACTTCTCAGGGTTTTCAGATGTCTTACAAAGGCATCACCTTGAATCTCAAAAGGTTTATGGTCTGTGGCCTTTTTCCTTTTGCACTGGGAAAATCAGAGTGGATAAAGCATCTTGTTAACAAAAATTTCTGTGGTTCTCAAGACTGCCTGGATGTCCTTGTCTCATCCCTTGTTGTATGGCTTAGGCCTTTTCAATTGTTTACAATCAGACCAGTAAGCAGTTTCTAAAATCATAACCATTTAAGAAGCATGGCATGCAAAAATCATTTCTAAAAAAGCTCGCATGTTTTAAATATACTAATTACTTTTAAACCTGAAAAAAAAAAAAAAAAAGAAAAAGAAAGCTAGAAAAGGAGATAACTTTTCAGAATTTTTGTCTGTCTGTGGATTTACATTGTCCCTGCAATATGCCACAAGCATTAAACTTTCAATTGGAAGCAAATGAGAACAATTCTCAGCCACCTCTTTCATAAAAACCCTTCAATCATTTGTAATGTTTTTTGACCAGTAAATAATAGAGCTGCTTCACTGAGCTATTTAAGTCATATTACTTACAGCTGGAGAAAAATGAGGAACAGTCATTTTCTAGAGAGGCCAAAAAATACGATACACCCATGCAACTAAATTAGATTAGGATTTCTTTGCCATTGGTTTGAGAAGATAAAGGATAACCTTTTCAACTTTTACTTTGCCTGGCATTGTATTTATATTTTCATATGAAAGATCTTGAACATGGAACTTCACAAGTGTTAATAGGTTTCAGTCCTATCACCAATGTGGTGAGACTAAGTACAGATGGAACTACTGAAATATTGTTGTAGTTGAAATGTCCATGCTGAGGCTTCTAGAAAAACAGCATTCAATTTTTCCTTAATTACGTGGTGTCAAATGAAACACGACTGTGCAAAGACTTGTTAAACAGACTCCTGAGAAACCATCTTTACAGATTTCTTTTTCTTTTTTTGGGGGGGATAGGGTGGGGTGGGGTGGGAGGAGATATAGGTATAAAGTTATAGCCTGCGTTTTGACTTGCTGCTTACATGGGATGAAATTTGATCTCTGCACAGCACATCTCAGCAGTGTCCCCAAAGGCAATGGAGACTTGCTAACAAACAAACAGGGCTGCTCTCCAGTAATGGACAATTCCTATGCTGCAATGCTTGCAGAATCACCACCGAGGGGCTTTGGGAAGAAGGAGATGTTAAATTTGGGAAGCACAGTGAATCCATTGTATTCTGAACCTCTCACCATTTTCCATTACTTTCTCATTAAAAAATGGAACATTTGAAGGCATCTTCACAGTACATAGTTGAGTTATTGCTATTGTTTTTAATCTAGACAGAGGCCCAAGCTGAACCAAGAACTGCACAATTAGAAGAAAACAACCCTCAATCTCAAAAGTTTTCGGGCTGAACTTACACTATTGAGCTACATAACAGAAAAAAATCTCAAAAATACAACAACAACAAAAAAAAAAGCATTTACTGAAGTGAGAGGTGGAATAAATAGGTAGAAAATGGAGAGGTTTTCCGCCTAAACCAAGATGGTCTATGCTAAAGAGCAATCAGGCAGAACCTGTTCGTTGCATCTCACACTGTTCACAGACAGAAAGCTTTATGGGAGAGTTACACAATAGGCTGGCAAGTTACCTTGGGTGTAATAGACAGACATACAGCCTTTCTTTCCTGTGTCTTTTAACTTAACTAAGAGAAGCAACTCAGGAGTCTTTCAGAAACCCATTCTTCTACAAGTAATTAGATTATCCACAATAAATTTGACCAAAGAGCTGAGACCACTTCTTCTATGCTGACTAGTGTTATGTTATGTCAGTGCTTCTTTTTGCTTTGTACAGTTTTCTTTCCTCACGTGTTACACCTAGATTACAAACTCCAGAAAGGATTTCCCTTTTCATTCTATTTCATTTATGGCTGTTGCATAATGTATATGGGAATCTGAGCTCCAAACATAAGTTGTGAAAGATCAGTGAAGGACTCCACCACCACAACTAATGTGTCCAGAGTTCAACATTCTAAGTTAACTTCCTCACTGTTTTCATGTCAATAAACCAAACATTTGCCCCATTATACCTTACACCAAAATTTAAGGTGTTTTTCCAAAGTGTAAGAAGCCAAAAGTACAGATAACGGTCCCCTCATTAGAGAGACCATCTTTCTCTCATCAAGTAGCCAAAATGTATACAAGAAACACTTTTGTACATTAAAAACAAACAAAAACAACAACAACAAACAATTACAGTGAGCCTCAGTAATTCTGTTCTCTGCATACGAACAATATATATAACTTAGTTAATAACATACATTGCATATGCAACCTCAATTAATTGTTTGCCTCATAACAATTTGGAGTATCAGGGAAAAATAATATCTCTCAGCTGTGGTGCTGGCTGTGGTTTTAGTTTGTTTTGCTTTTCCATTAGGAATCTGGTATTTGTGGCTGACATTTTTATTGCATTAATGGCAGGAAACAATATGAAAAGAATGCAGACAGAAGTGGAAAGCATTAACAGAAACATTTAGAACCATTGCAGGGACATTCTAATTATGATGGTGAGTAATAGTTATGCAGTGGAAAAGGCCAGGTTCAATGAATGTTCAAGGAACAAGCTTCACACTTTAAAATTTAATTTTAAGTCTAAAAAGCTGAAAATATGGAAAATCTTAGTGAGTGTTCACTCTTCGCAGCTTTGTACTAGGTATGGACCCCTTCACTTCTGCAAACTGCCAAATAAAACACCATAAGACAGAAAGAAAATTATCTGTATCTTCACACAGCTTCTTTGAAAAGTCCAATTATTAAAAAAATACCCTTGGTTAAATCTCTAATTCAAGGTGCTACTCTTTGTTTTAAGTTGTCTTTGCAAACACAGCTTGGGTTTCTGACATTTGAAGATAAAGGCTGAGGCATAATGAAAATTTGTGGTCATTGTGTCATGCTCTATTTGTTATTATAGTAAGAAGCACAGTATATTCTGTACTAATTGCATTTACTCATTGCCATAGTTACTTTTATTAAAAAGCAACAATAAAAATATCACTGTTTAGTTTTGCTCAAAGATACAAAAGATTTTGCCATTTGGTGAGAAACAGAATACATCCACCCCCCATTTTCCCCATCCCCCCCACTCCGTCCCCTAGAAAAAAGATGACTTATCATGGGATTTAGTATAACTGGAGATACATCTAGCTTTGTCTTATTAAATAAGGACCAGATCTAACTGCCAGTGAAGTTAACAGAAGACTTCCCCTTACACTTCAGCAGGCATTGGATTAAAGCATTGTTTTTTGGTGAGTCACAATTTGCTACAGCTGTCATTTTATCAGTGCTACAGACCTTATTTGTGAGTTTCAGTACATGCTTTTCTTTCATTCTGAGCTGGTGTATTTAAAAATCCTTTTTTCAAAGACAACTGAATGTGAACTGTATTGATCTAAATATAATGATCTCCACACCAATAGTTCAGCTGCAAAGGATAACAACTAAGCTCTATACAGTGACTGTACTTGGGCCCTTCAAACTCCTGTACTTGGGAGTAAATGACTAGTTACTATTGACTAGTTCCACAGGTTCAGCGGGACTAATTGCTTCAGTGGTTGCTGATGTACATGGGTGTTAGCAAGAACAAGCACCAGCAGAGAGAAAACATATCCTTGGAGGGAGGTACCAGACAGAAAATATATGAGGGGTGAGGAACAAAGAGCTATTTCAAGATGAGGTACTGCACACAAAATAGATGAGTCATGGAAAAGATGCTAAGTGATCCATTAATACCAGAAGCTTAGCCAATAAAGAATGCCCACGTATAAAACTAATGACCATGCTTTTACAGTACTACCAAACTATTTGCTTTTGTAAATTTAACATGAGAATTATTTTCTTCCATTTTGAAAATTTATTATGCAATTAGTTGTCACTTGAATAAACTGTATGCATGGCTGTGATAACGGTTGCTCAAAATACTGAAGACTTTACAGTTTTTGTTTTAAAAAAGAAAAACACTAGGAACTTCAAGTCCTGCCAATTTTTCCTCTCTGCCAAGTACTATTAGCATAAATGAACGGTTTATTTTAAGAAATGCCTGATAAATTACTCTACACAATCAGTAATGAGGGTACTGTCAGCAAAGGAGAATCATTTCCAAAATTTACTTGGCACAAATGAGTGGTTGACTAGCTCACAATCATGTTACATGGCCTGAGGCCCTGTTTTATTCCATAAATCTGCCTGACCTCTTCAGGGTGAAAGTAAATGGTTTTATAGAAAAGGTAGCTGAGCAAACCTGTTGCTTTTGTTCATTTCCACCTTTTCTATTTGTTATTTTATTTTATTTTATTTTATTTTATTTTATTTATATATATTTTTAAAGAACACATTCCAACTCTCTAGCTGTAGGACTATTCTTCTATCTTAATCTTCAGCAGACTGGAGCTGCATCCTTAAAATAATTGTCATAGGTAGTATAAGATTGCACATATTTTTCCTATTATGAACTACAATAAACAAAAATGTAAAGCCAAGATGAATACAATGTCTTGAGAAAAAATGAGATGCCACGAGTCTCCATCCTGCTTAAGTTAGTCTCTTACCATTAGCATGTTATCTAACAAATCGATTCTCTTTCCTTTTTAGAATATAGTTTCAAAAGTAGAGAGAAATCCCTTGGCAATGATTACTGTGTCAATTAGCAACTGAGGCCAATAATCATTCATCATCTCTTCTAAACATTCCCTGGTATAAGTCCTTAATACTTTACTCATCATTGCTATGGAATTCATTACATTAAAGGAGGGGGAAAACCTTTCAAAGAAATAATTTAAGATTATAAGATTTAAAAAAGGCCTAAAAAATTGCTTACCCTCTCCTCTCCCACTAATGCATCTTATTTCCAGTTGTCATTCTTTTTTTTTTTCAATTCTATTGTTAATTCTTTGTTCAACCTATTTTTACAAGTCCTAACTTATAGTTTTCCAACAGTCCCGCGAAGACCTCTTGACTGGTTAAAAACTTTTTATTAAAATTTTCAGGATATCTCTAATATGGTTGGTTTACTCTAAGTTAGAATACTAGATCAGAACCTTTTGTGTTCCCCAGTAGGATACAAAAGTGTCCAATGTAATTTACACAGCACTTACCTTGTGTATAATGTGCCAAGTTTTTCATATGTAACCATACATTAAATATACGGTTAAACATCCATGTCCAGCTAGAATGTCTAACACAATATGAGTATTCAGGCAGGCTATATAAAGTACAGATGAACAGAAAAGGTCCCACAAGTCTTGTGAAGTTTCATAGTAAAAGGATATGCACCAACTGCCTCCCAAAAGATATGTTGTGAATCCCACTCTGCTTGTCAATGCACAGCTGTGGTATTGTCAGTTAGATGTCACACTATCTTTTTTTCAACTACAAAGAGAAGGCCCTACAGAGCAGTGCAGATTACCCTGAGCTGCAGGCGAGTGCTGAGCAGACTGAATCCTGGAGCTGAACCAAATACACTGACTGATGGGTCCAGAACACAAGTTTCTGTGCCATATCCAAACATATCTGTAACAACTATTAAACCTGGGGTGGAAGAAGAGGCCAACTCAAAGTAGAGTAGACTAGCAGTCATGCCATGTTGAGGCTTTTCAAAAATGTTCAATCCTGAGATGACTGTGAGTGATGAAACCACTCACTAGGAAGGTTTGCAAGGATGGTTTCCCTTCTCTGCAGGAGGGATTTTAGCCACAGTAAACTTCTCAGACCAAGAAATGTATGTGAGTTTAAATGTAGCCTGACGTTTCAGAAAAGTTTATCTCTGCACAACTGTAACTGTGAAACAGCAAGAAAAACCCTATTCAGAGACTCTAAAGTCTCTCAAGCTTTCTCACTTTTCCATATTAAGTTGCTTTCAGGCAGCTGCCTAATGAAATGCTTGTTTCTCCAGAGTAGGGTTCTGAACATGAAACTTAACCCACATGAAGCACATTCTGCATTCTGCTTTTTTTTTTTTTTTTTTTTTTTTTTTTTTTTTCCTGTCAGAAAGAGCACTGAGGACCAACAAAGCAAACCTGCCTGGTCAGACAGCTTCCTGGAAGAAGGCTGCATCTGATCTCTTGGGTCCAAGATTTCACATCAGAAGAGGAAAAGGTTTTTCACTTTTGGGTAGTTATTCTGACATTTCAATGGATACAGTGTGAAAGCAAAAACAAATCTGAAGCATCTCTCAGGATGAGTTTTTATTTACTCTATTTTTCTGTGAGACTTCTTTAAACTGCTTACAGGTACACAGTACAGTAATGGGGGGAAACAGGGAACTTCCACTCCATACAAGTGGTGTGCTCTCCTGCAGGTACAGCTGTGTGCTCACAGATTCTGGCCACAGCACACCTTCAGAACTGCCTGTAGAAACTCAGTCAACCAAGAATGCCTTAGCCACAGAATCACAGAATTTCTAGGTTAGAAGAGACCTCAAGATCATCAAGACCAACCTCTGACCTAACACTAACAGTCCCCACTAAACCATATCCCTAAGCTCTACATCTAAACATCTCTTAAAGACTTCCAGGGATGGTGACTCCACCACTTCCCTGGGCAGCCTGTTCCAATGTCTAACAACCCTTTCTGTAAAGAAGTTCTTCCTAAGATCCAACCTAAAACTCCCCTGGCGCATCTTAAGCCCATTCCCCCTCGTCCTGTCACCAGGCACGTGGGAGAATAGACCAATCCCCACCTTGCTACAGCCTCCTTTAAGGTACCTGTAGAGAGCAATAATGTCGCCCCTGAGCCTCCTTTTCTCCAGGCTGAAAAAGCCCAGCTCCCTCAGCCGCTCCTCGTAGGACTTGTTCTCCAGGGCCCTCACCAGCTTCACAGCCCTTCTCTGGCCTCGCTCAAGCACCTCCATGTCCTTCTTGTAGCAAGGGGCCTAAAACTGAACACAGTACTTGAGGTACGGCCTCACCAGAGCCAAGTACAGGGGGAGAATCACTTCCCTAGCCCTGCTGGTCACACTGTTTCTTATGCAAGCCAGGATGCTGTTGGCCTTCTTGGCCACCTGAGCACACTGCTGGCTCATATTCAGCTGACTATCCACCATCACTCCCAGGTCCTTCTCTGCCTGGCAGCTCTCCAACCACTCATCTCCCAGCCTGTAGCTCTGCTTGGGGTTATCGCATCCCAGGTGGAGGACCCGGCATTTGGCCTTGTTAAACTTCATGCAGTTGACCTCAGCTCATCAGTGCAGCCTATCCAGATCCTCCTGCAGAGCCTTCCTACCCTCAAGCAGATCAACACACGCACCTAGCTTGGTGTCATCTGCAAACTTACTGAGGGTGCACTCAATGCCCTCGTCCAGATCATCGATGAAGATATTAAAGAGGACCGGCCCCAGCACCAAGCCCTGGGGAACGCCACTGGTGACTGGCCTCCAACTGGACTTGACTCCATTTACCACGACTCTTTTGGCCCGGCTATCCAGCCAGTTTCTAACCCAACAAAGCGTGCACCAGTCCAAGCCAAGAGCAATAGCCATATGCACTTTCATGTTAACTTTTCCTTCAAGTGAACTATTACATCTTTTGACACAACTACTTCATTATTTTGCTTCTCTTTGTATTGTTCATTCACTTTGCTTTTGATTTTGCAGGGGTACTATCTTCGGATTTCCCTCTGCTAGTAACCTCAGCCTTCAGTTTTTGCTGTTGTTGCCAGCAGATTTTTGGCAGCTGGGACAGATATGATTGACTACTTAATGGTATCAAATCATTGACTTTTTTCACTGATCTTCTCTAATTCATCGTATGGTCTATTGTTTCCATTTTGCAAGCTCTTTGCCAAATTTGCTTTCCTGATGTTCTCTGAGCATTCAGCCTAACATAGCCTATTTTGTGCTAAATTGTTTGAAATCTACTGCCGGGCATGTTTAGTTTTCAGACACTGTCTTGTAGTCCAGACCTTGCAGAGTACACTTTTAGATATACCTCAACTCCTGTCACAGCCTTTGTTTGAAAGCCCTCCAGCAAGCCTTAAAGCAGCTGAAAAAGTAAGCTTTTCTAACCATCAGATCAGGTTGGCTTTTTTTTTTTTTTTCCTTTGCTTTTTTACCAGGGCTAGCCTTTCACAAAGCTGTTCAACCAAGTGTCAGAATGCTCTTTCTGTGCTTCCACCTTCCACCTTGGTGCTCATGGCTAATAAACCAGCTGGCTCATTTCACGCACATTTATCAGCAGCTCTGAAGTATATTTCAGGCTCACTATATCACCCTGTAAACCTTCCAGGATTACTGTTCAGTCCTCTTTAAACAAAATCCTATTTTGCATGTACAGCTCATCCCTAAAAGAGCAAAATGGAGTAAATTCCTGTGGCAATGGCTCCTTCAGACTGCCATAGTTGGTATAGAAGCTGATTTATTGCCTGCTCATTAGAGGACTGCTTGAAGTCTACCATGGGAGAGGCAGTTTTTGTTCCGTAAAGCCATGTGTATTGTATTCTGGAAGACACATCCTGTTCTGTGCATCTGCCATAGATAGTGATTTTCATGTGAAGCACCTTCTGATAGATTTTGAGCAAACAAGACAGTTGATAACAAGTTATTGGGTGTCAAAAGGTGAAATGAAGGAATAGCATTTCAAAAAGCGCAGCTCTGGTTTTCCTTTTTATTTATGTGTCTGGTTCCTTAAAATATGATCTTAAATTTTCTGAAGATGGTTGAAAAAACACACAGGGGCTATTTTGTCTCCTTTCTCATGTTCAGGAAATAATACTTTTGCACATGAAACATAACTTGATTTTCAGGATTCTTTGCTATAGGCTGCACTTTCTCTTTGACTTCATGTGCCTGCATGTGCATCATGAATACCCGATTCTACTCCTACAGATTAATGTGGACAAAAACCAGCTTGTTAGGATTAGACTGCTGCATGGTTTAACAATCCAACCAGAGTCAACTGATAAAGACCGAATAGTGTAGTGCCAAAAGTGAACAGAATGGTTGGTATCCTTCTGTGGTGCAATGAGTTTCTATGGACCTATGTAAGGCAGCCAGTAGACATCTAGACATATTTCTTTTAAAAATAATATCTGTGTTCTCCATCTCTATTACTGTATGGGGTTTTTATTTGTTTTTCTTCTGAGATAGCTGCAACACACTGGACAGAAAGTGTTGGTATGCTCACTGCTTTATACATGTTTTCCCAGGAGCCAGGCAGTTTTCTTTCTGTCTTCTGAACTGTTTCTCTCAGCGCATACCGTGCATCATGATGCCTGCATTCCTGGTCAGTCTGTCTCTGCCCTGCTTCCCAATTTCCTTCAAATTGACTCTCTGGGCTTGTTCTGCACTAGTGACACTGTTTTGATCCTTTTCCTAGACAATTCAGCCTTTCAGGGAAATTTCTCAAGGCTTAGATCTGTTTCTTTCAACAGCTTCTCCTGTGTGCTGGAATCACTTGCCCCATATACGTTTCTGTCTCTCATTAAGCAACCTTTTATATCTCTAAAAGTACATGTGGATGCCAGAGCATGTGATTGTCAGGCAGGCATCCATTTCCCCTTCTGTTTCTTGGGTTTGGACAAAAACACATTCACATTCTTTCTGGGGTCACAGTATATCAAATACTTCCATCAGCTGGTACAGTGTTTTACGTATTATTATTACCAAAGTCTCATTCAATTCTCTTTTTCACCAGAAGTGACAGTAAAACTTTTATCACAATTTCCTCATCTTTACCTTCCTCAGTCAATGCTTTATTCAGTACATATTTGTACTGCAATGCTTGAGTAAGGGTTTTTTGTATGGAAATTCAATATTCTTAGTGATAGTAGTGTCTCATGGCTGCTTATTGCCAGAACTGCTGGTTTTCTCTCTTTAAGGCTCTTGCTTTATTTGTCTTTCAGTCATGCTTTATTCTTGCTGTCATTCTTGTCCAATTGACTTTTGTATCATTGTTCTTTACAGTATAAAGGATAAAAAGTGAGAGTACCTCCTATTTGTAAAGTCCAATGGTATTGCATTGAGAGAACTACCAACAGAGATTCTTCAACTGCAATTAGCATCTCAGCCACAAGTACACAATCTAGCTTTCTGAGGATTTCTCCAAATCTCTTTTTCTTCTCAAGATCAGCACTTTTCTTGACCAGCTCCATGCCCTGCTCAGAAAGAACAGACTGGAACAAAAAGTCAGAATCTAATGGATTACCCTAGCCCATATATAATACTAGTGAGGCAACAAAAGACTGCATTATGTGGCAGAATGCTCCACAGTGGCTGCTGGGCTGCTGACTGGTCCACAGAGGCTGCCCATTCTCTCAAGTATTCCAACCACTTACTTCAAACTAGTTGCTGAGAAAAAATATTTTCATACTTATACAAAGTACTGAAAGCCAAGCACAAGACAAACTGCAGAAGAACATCACTGTAACAGTGAAGCACAGCCTGTGCTATTTGGGACCTTAAGCACAGCAGCCAGAACCAAGGGGTGAAGCCAAACGCACAATGTTACTAACTGGTGACAGCTCCTAGGACAAGCAGAACAAAAGGAGGGAGGAAAATCCCCAAAAGATGGCTTTCTTTTTCAGCTATTTGTGCATGAGTTATTCTGTACACACTGTAATTTCTGTGACCTTCAAGCCTCCCTAGGATTATGAATACGTATTGTTGACTTAATTGGCAGAATAACAAGAACCATCTGCCAAACAAACCCAGTTTCTTATCCTCTGCTGGTCCTGGACACATTATGACATTAGGGAAAAGAATAATGTGTTTTGTTTCTATGAACCATCACAGAATGGATGCTTTCATGGTTCAAGGAGCCATTTCAAGTGTACATCAGAGAACCAACATCAACAGAGATTTCACAAAGGCCTTCGTAGTATCAGGTACTCATCTGACATGGGCTTTGTAATATGTCCAGAATATTAATGCCAGAATGAAAGGACAGCATTAAAGACTAACAAAAAAAAACTTTGCCCTCGCTAGTAAATCACTCTGGAAGGAGCTGGGTTGACACACAGGTGAACAGAAGATTTAAGGAAGACCTAAACAAAGATGTTGTAGAATTACAGTGCACAATAAAGGAAGCAACTTTCACTAGTGATGTGTATGGACTATATCCCCTTGTGATAAATTAATTTTACCTAATACAAAATGATAGCATATATGGTACTCAGCACTTCCTGTTGCACAAGATCTCCTTTAGTATACAGTATATGGAAGGCATATACCTACACTACATTTGCCTGAAACAAACTGAAAAAAATGTGCCTGAGAAACCTGCATGGATGTGGTGACAATAATCCCCAATACACAAGTATTATGAAACAAAATGTGAAAAAGAATATAGTAATTTAAACTTAACAGCTTCTTTACACAATCAAAATATTATTCAGCATCATGTAGATAACAACTGCAATACACAACATATATGGCTTACATCTATCTTTTAGGCCTGTGAAATAGAATTATAGAAGAAGCACTAGTTCAATATACATTACCATATTTGTCAAACTGATGCAACAGAATTGGAAAATACAATTTTATATCATATCCTGTATGGTAAGTTGTCAGATAAAAGTACCCTGGTAAATGTAGACTGTTGTTATAATTTGACTTTCCTGTTATATTGCTCTCCCACATCTACAGAGATGTAAATCTATCGAATCATTCTGCTTTTTATTTTAGGCTGAATGTTACCACTGGGAGACCACTGCCAGAAAGTGAACCGTACAGCCATTATATCTTAAAGTTCAGATTAAAATTGTTTGCTCTACCAACATGCCTCAGTCATTACATTTCATAGTTGCAGCATTTAGGAAAGACTGCAAATATGAGGCTTGTGGAAGAAGACAGCATATAATCAAAAGTTGTGAGTCTTTCAAAAGCTGTGTGAGTTGTACGCCAATTACATTTGTACCCAGAAATAACTTCTGAATTAAGTATAATTGCATTCCTGCCTAGATTGGTGTCATTGGCCAATAGGTATGCTAGTTAAGTAGCTGAAGGCAGCAGTGAAGTACAAATTAGCTATTATTCCGGTATGACAAGCAAAACAATACACAGTTCTTCCTCCCTAAAGCAA
This sequence comes from Aythya marila, assembly GCF_965140915.1. NCBI lineage: Eukaryota > Metazoa > Chordata > Aves > Anseriformes > Anatidae > Aythya > Aythya marila. The sequence goes on from NC_139043.1 coordinate 59,251,789, forward strand.
TGGCTCAAATACCCTCATCAGTGAGAGTGAGATTTTTATTTATTTATTTATTTATTTATTTATTTATTTATTTATTTTATGGGGTAAGGTGTGGTAATTGCTATACTACTCAAATACAGAAGTAGAATTTGAACTCCTGAAGACTCTTCAGGTAGAGTTACTAAGTACTAGAAGAAAGTGAAATTTCTTAAATTATGATCGAGGTTTTGATCTTAGCTCTCATCTTTTTGAAGAACCTCCAAAAATGGATCCCCTTAATAGTTCTGTATAGTTAGAAGACAGTGTAATCTGAATTGGTATGCTTACATTGTCTTGCATGTATTAGGTTCGATATTACATAATACATTTCAGTTGATTACCAATCATGACCTCTAATTAATTACAGTAAATTTAGAAAATCTATATGACAAAGTTTCTGAAAATAGAACCTAAGTCTTCAGAAAGAACAGAGAACTGTTACTGAGGATTTCATACTTTGGTGTAAATAAAATAACATTTAAGTCATTCATCTTGAGTTTGAAAATTATCCACAACTTTCCAAGGCATATATGTTCAACAGTGTAATCTCCACATCATCAGAGCATGCAAATTCCCTGAAGGTACTCAATATTTGAAATCTTACATATAAATTAGTAAGTAATGACTTTTTCTTCTCTTTTATATCACTTTGATATGAATTACTCTTTAATACCACTCAAATATTATCAGATACAAAAATGCAGTATGATACTACCTTGGTTTAGCTTTCTTTTCACATACAATAATTTCCCTTGTACAATACATTATTGTGTAAAAATATATATATAGTTAATGTTTTAAACACAGAAAAATACCTTTCCTTTTTTTTTTTTTTTTTTTTTTTTTTTTTTAAGGTAAAACTATTAAAATCATCCTTGATAAATTTTATAGATTGATAGTTCCTAATTCTTCTCTCACTACAAATAACTTTCATGGGTTTCAATACTTTCATGTTCTATAATGGCATATAATATACAGTCATATATATTACACAGATGCAATATATAATTATGTTATAGAGGTATAGTGATGAGGGAAAGGCTGTGGATGTGGTCTACCTTGACTTCAGTATGGCTTTTGACGTCGTTTACCACAGCATTCTCCTCAAGAAACTTGCTGCTCTTGGCTTGGAATGGTGTACGCTTTGTTGGGTTAAGAACTGGCTGGATAGCTGGGCCCAAAGAGTCATGGTTAATGGAGTTAAATCCAGTTGGAGGCCGGTCACTAGTGGAGTTCTCCAGGGCTCAGTACTAGGGCAGTTCTCTTTAATACCTTTATCGATGATCTGGATGAGGGCATTGAGTGCACCCTCAGTACCTTTGCAGATGACACCAAGTTAGGTGCATGTGTCGATCTGCTCAAGGGTAGGAAGGCTCTGCAGGACGATTTGGATAGGCTGGACTGATGGGCTGAGGTCAAGTGTATGAACTTCAACAAGGCCAAGTGCCAGGTCCTGCACCTGGGGCACAACAACCCCAAGCAGCACCACAGGCTGGGAGATGAATGATTGGAAAGCTGCCAGGCAGAGAACGACCTGGGAGTATTGGTTGACAGTCGGCTGAATATGAGCCAGCAGTGCGCTCAGGTGGCCAAGAAGGCCAACAGCATCCTGGCTTGCATAAGAAACAGTGTGGCCAGGCATTGTCCCCCTGTACTTGGCTCTGGTGAAGCTGCACCTCAAGTACTGTGTTCAGTTTTGGGCCCCTCACTACAAGAAGGACATCGAGGTGCTCGAGCGAGTCCAGAGAGGGGCGACAAAGCTGGTGAGGGGCCTGGAGAACAAGTCTTACAAGGAGCGGCTGAGGGAGCTGGGGTTGTTTAGCCTAGAGAAGAGGAGGCTCAGGGGCAACCTTATCATGCTCTACAGGTACCTTAAAGGAGGCTGTAGCGAGGTGGGGATTGGTCTATTCTCCTATGTGCCTGGTGACAGGACAAGGGGGAATGGGTTAAAGTTGTGCCAGGGGAGGTTTACGTTGGATATTAGGAAGAACTTCTTTACCAAAAGGGTTCTTAGGCATTGGAATGGGCTGCCCAGGGAAGCGGTTGAGTCACTATCCCTGGAGGTCTTTAAAAGATGTTTAGATGTAGAGCTTAGTGATAGGGTTTAGTGGAGGACTGGTTAGTGTTAGGTCAGAGGTTGGACTCGATGATCTTGGAGGTCTCTTCCAACCTAGATGATTCTGTGAGTATATAATTACATTTTGTTGGAGCAGGTGTCCAGTATACTATTGTTTTCCATGAATCAGATATGACTTAGATTTAGAGTTTCCAAATAGTCTCAATGAGGCATTTGGATTAACTTCTGAATGTACTTGGTGAAAGGAACAGCAATCTGAAAATATTTAAAATTAAAAGTATTTGCTATACAACCTCCTGATGTAATAACTAAACTGGTAACTTCCCATAAAAAAAAAAAAAAAAGACATCTGACAGGAAAATCTTGGAAGTAAATGTAAATTCATGGGAATGTTAACAGTTTGCCACATAGAGATTGGTGGTGGATGATATTGTTCTGGGTGATTTACCATCTAGAAGTATGAATCTAAAAGTCATATTAAAGCAGTAGACATGATATTGCTAGCTTCCTTAAAGTCAACTAGAAGGAAGCTTCTACACTTCTACACTGTATCTCTATACTAGCAAACATTTTGGGAGACTTTAAATAAGTCAGAACAATGACTCTTAGAACGTGAATGGCTTCATAAGAAGACACCAAGGGTTTTCTATTAAATTTTCATTCACTGATGCCTCTGAACTATTCCTACAATTTCTTCTTCTGTGCCTCCCTCCCCTACCAGTAGCTCTATCTACAGTGTCAGTATTACAGAAGAACTTCAAAAATGATGAAAGATAGGTTAAAATATTATCTTCAATCTAATGTTGCTATACAGCTATATGTATACCAAATCTGCACTTCAGCCACAAGTTCTTACAACTCTACTTCAGAGCTGGTGAAAGCTAGAGCATGGTACCTGAACCTCTGAGAACACAAGGACATTTCAACATTTTCTGGTGTTTTCTCAGGAAATCCAAACAAAAATGAGAAGTGTAAGCTATTAAAGTACATATACATTTCTGAAATAAAATTAAAAAAAAAAACAAAACAAAAAAAAAAAAAAACAACTATTAAATCATACAGTGGATTTATTGGGGACATTGATTTGTGAGTATAATCAAAATCAGGAAGGAAATTTGCCCTTTTAGGAATTACAACTCTAATCCTTATCTAGATATCTATGAAGGTAGCAGAGGTAACTACACTACCAATATGTGCCCCACTTTATCTTTTCTATTTCCCTAAGTATGAATAAACATAAAAATGGGAAGGTTGGCCGAAACAGACTCCTTTGTCAAGTAGACTGATCCGTAACATATTCTCCATTAGGAGCTGAAGGCAGGATTTTAAAACATAGGCCCATTTAAAGGAAACAGCAGAATATTTATTTACATAAACATCTGGCTTGCACATACAAAATAGTAAGCAATACATTCATACGATCAAGTATATCATTCACTTATAGAACTCATTAGAAACTGATCACCTTTGCAAAGAGATTTTTTGTTTTCTTAAGTGACATTTTCTAAGCACATCCACAAAAACTTATGTCCCAAGAGACAAACCACTTATGAAACCATGCTGAAAAGTGTATTGCATAGACTGTAAAGCTAGGAAGAAATGGCTTCTTGGCATCACCAGAACTTGACCTGGCTCCAAAGAAAAACCACTATCTCAACACAAAATTTTATTACCCAAGGTAATAAAAGAAAAGAGAAAGGAAAAACAACTCCAAGATATAACTCAGGAATTTAGGGGACTCCAAGAGTTTTCGTCACAGATTTACTCATGCAGAAATCCAAACCAACAGAAATCACTTCAGTGCACCTTAGTTTTTATCATTAATCTTGTCATTTCTTGAGAATACTATTGAGTTGCTAAGAATTGATACAAGCTTGTACAAATCTGTCTATGTTCGTGGGCTGGGAATAACAGATGTATGCATACAGTTGCAATTTCAGTATGTGCAAGTTAGGACTACACAACTGGAAGTGGGTATTTGTACATGCTCAGCTTTGAAATTTTCTTTGCCCCACATGTTTGTTTGTAAATTGTACTGCCTCACTTCACAACTGTGCCTGATTTTATGTTCCCTGTGATGTTTCTAAAAACAGCTTGCAAAGAATATTAAAAAGCTTGTTCTAATCTGTAAGCCTCTGTTTCATTTCATCTCTGCATCCAGTTCAAAACCCATGCAGAACACTCTTATACAAAAATCAATATAAAACTTTTATTGGCCTGCCATAGGCACAATCTCTAAACAACTTTAATTTAAAGCAATAAACTGGCACCAAATTTTAAAATTCATTAAGATATCAATCCCTTTTAATAGAACAATTATCTGCTTTTCATAAGGGTAAACCATTTTTATTACAGCTACATTCAGTCTAGTTTCAGACAGACAAAAAAAAAAAAAAAAAAAAAAAAAAAAAAAGTGGATTCTATGTCTTCTCAGGGGACACTATTCCTTACCTTAACAGACTTTGTGTCAGGAAGATTTTTCAAATAAAGTCTTGACCTGATGCCTCAGGATTTCAATAGCCCTTAAAATAATTGAGTTCACATCTGTTCTGTCTTGGTTTAAACCTTTTACATGCAGTGATGGACAAACCTTTATTTTTATTAAAAAAAAAAAAAAAAAAAAAAAGTTTAGTTTAACAAAACAAGACTTGCAAGTCTACATCACATTAGATGAGTAATTTTATCTAAATAGAAATCTTAAGAAAAAAAAAGATGTTTTCAGAATCTGAATCACAAAGCATTTGTGAAGTCACAAAAAATCAGAAGTCACAAAACATATGCAGAAAGTCTTGGAAGTTTTGACTCTTCTGGAACTCCAAAAAAGCTCCAGAATAGTAAGCAAAACAGCAGATGAAGTGGCAACAATGATTTGTTCTTGATAGCCCCAATGATGAAAGCATCATGTGGAATATTTAAGACAGATCCAAATCACCATGCTTGTTTTGAAGCAGTGATTTTATTCTGGGCAGAATATTACAAGAAAGAGCTGTGGAAAGTACAAGGAAGAGCAGTAAAAATAATTACAAGTTCATGTTGATCACTAGAGCTGTTAAATTTGCCCTACTTCAGGAGTTACAGATAAAAAAGTTAAATATATTTACTAAGCCACGTCAGGTACGTTATATATTGGTGGTAGGCTGTCCACAACTGAACAGTAAAACTACCATTTTAACCCTTATTTTGCCCCTAACTTCTATTCAGTCTCTTCTTGCACAATCTATAAAGAAAGTGCAGCATCAGATTTCACATATTGCCATCACTATAATTTGAGCAAACCTGAGCATATTTACCCTGTAATTACTTGTGAGTTCTATTATCTCCATATTTTGGATGAAGAAGTGAGAAATGTAACTTTGAGAGCTACATGAGGTTAGAGGTTTGTGATACAACTGAATCAAGTTGCTGAGGAACAACTGGGATTCAAAAAACTAAAGAAGAATAAACCAGGGAATACTATTATAGTCCTGCAGTAGTACAAATAAATGTAAGAACAGATCAAGAGGGAAATGAACAGATTAAAGGCTAAAGTTGTTCTTTTTTCCTCTAGAGTACTTCTCTTTTCATCTAAACCTGACAACATAACTCATAAAGACTATAGAGATTGGAACTGTAGGTTAATAAATCAAATTCAGGTATTGATAATGAAATTCAAACCAAAACAAAACAAAAAAAAAAAAAAAAAAAAAAAAGAATGGATTCTGGATCAGATCTGTTCTTTATACCCCTAGGTTAAGCTCACAGGGGCTGAATGCATAGTGCAGGCTGATGCTGCTGCCAAACCTGGTGGTTTCAGGAACCTGGAACACACATAGGATCTATCCATCACAAAGAACAATAAACACAAAAATACCCGTTGACTCCTAAGGAAGCTAACTGATGGGAAATATTTCAACTAGAGTTGGAATTAAATCAAGGCAAGTTATCTTATAAACACACACAAATAAAACAAGTTTTTTTGTCAGTAAACTATATATACATAAAAAGGAAAAAAATATATATATATATAATTATATTCATGCAGATGCACAGGATGCAGGGAAAACATGGTTACTCTACTGTGTATTCCTGGTATTTTCTGCTATTCTGATCAAGTAGACTCCAAAGGTTTTTCATGTATTATGCCTTCCCAAAGTCATCTTCTTCTTGTAGCAAAAAGTATCACTCCATACATCTGTACACCCGCAAATTTTTCCTGTAAATCTGCAGTGTGCAGACTGCAATATAAGAGACAGAGCTGCTGCACTTTGCTTACACAATGTACCTTAAAAGACCTAGAAAAATACCCTACATGGTTTGCCAAAAAGTCATCTAGATGTGACTTCTGTCATGTAAGTACATGACAGTTTCATGGGCAAAAAACAAAAGCAGTTAAATCTGTCACATATGTGAGAAAGACAAGAATAAACCTAATTGCTACACTATAATTCTAAAGTTAGTTTTGGTTTAATATATATATATATTAAATATATATATATTTATATATAATATATAATATATATTTATTTATATATATATTTTATATATTTATATATTTTCCATTTTTTGAGGATTTCTGGATAAGACACATTGTAGTCAAACACATGAAAAGAGTACATTGGTGAAATTCGGTGGCCATACCTGTAGGAAGACAAACTATATAATCTAATGGCCACTGCTGGCCATAAAATGTTTTGGTCTAGGTTTTCATGAAACAGCTTAAGTCTTTCCACTCACAGGAGGCAGGGCTTGGGTCAAAATGACATGGCGGAAACACAGATGAGGATTAGTATACTCAGTATCCTAGGGATTAAGTAAAATTGTCTAAATGTTTAAAACATATTTTTACATTTAATGAAACCAAACTTTTAGCTGACAGTGGATTCCTTTTCATATCCAATAATTATTAAAGATCATAAAGATATACTGACAATTTATGGGTGTTGAAGTAATTTGGCTGTTTTACAATGCACCCGAGGCATGCAAATATATCTTTAACAATCACACACTGAACTCTGTGAGCACCTGGTTGTGCTTGTTACAAAATGAGTACCTAAGAAAGTACTTTCTAAGTTACTGTTACTTATATAAAAAGAAGTGGAAAGTGCATTTAAACAGAAAAAAAAAAAAATCTTTAAACAAAGCTGAATTCTAGGACTATGACCTTCGGTGGGAAATTAATGAGTTTATTTGGATATTCAGGTAATGCTTCAACTTTTCTTTTCCCCGTGTACCAGTGAGGTGACATTTATTGTTTAGTTTACTCTCCATAAGAAACTGGTATGCTCAGTTTAAAGAAAGTCCTAGTACATCTCAGGACATATGGAGCAAAATATAAAGAAATATTCTCCAGTAGAAATGTAATTACCGATCAGCACTCAGCCAAGTTCAACCACAACTGCACTTGACTTAATTACATTATGTACAGAGTAGAGAAATCTCCTCAATTGTCCATTGAAATATTTTTATTTCATATCCCAATACCACAGAATCGGGTCCTGGAAAGAAACATGTGATGCAAGAAAAACAACTTTGATTGCCACATACACACACAACTTAAAGAAAGACTTGAAAAACACTCAGGTCTGCCAACAGAAGAGTCCAACTGAGACACCCTTAATAGCAACCCCAAAGAGCCTGAGCAGCACAGATCACTACTTGTCCCTGTTGGTGCTGTCATGACAGCAAAGCACATAAGCACTTACTCTGAGCCTGGTGGGAAAGACTTTCATTGTTTCTTAATTTCCCTCAATAACTGAAGCCCTAAAAGTAGGTAAGAGACAGGTGGCTTTTCTTCCTTAAAAATTAACTTTAAAAGTATTGGCTGTGGCATTAAGACTACTCCAGGAGGTATAACAAATTTTAAAATATAGTGTAGAAAAATGCTCTGGACACATACAACAAAGGAGAAAAAATATGAAGAGGGTTGATGTTTATGTTTTACTTTAAAGAAACCTTACAGTTTTCAAATAGCTGTACCATACATTAAGATACACTAACCTTTTCTACATAATCCTGAAACTTGTAACATAATCCTCTCCATTCCCAACATGTCTTTTTTTTTTTTTTTTTTCCCTTTTGCAATCTGTATGAATATATTGCCTAGATATTTATTAAGATTTTTTAAAAGTATTTTGAGGATAGCTAAGTTAGCTGTCATACATCATTTCTGCTGTGTTTCTGTAATGGTCCTGAATTCCTCAAAATTGAAATCAGCTCTGTGAATGTAAAAGACATAAACAGTCAGCCCTGATGACTAAAAAAGGCGAATGAGGTAACGGTAATGCCGGTGAAGCTGTTTGTCTCCAATGTACCATAAATAGTGAAGTGAAATTAAAATTTTTCAATCAACATCAGTTATGCATATGCGTGCACATACACACACGCACACACACACACATATGAAAAAGCTGCCTGATGAGAAGCAGACAGGATGAGAAGTTCAAGCAGAGGTTCTTGAAAATAAAATAAAATAAAATAAAATAAAATAAAATAAAATAAAATAAAATAAAATAAAATAAAATAAAATAAAATAAAATAAAATAAAATAAAACAAAACAAAACAAAACAAAACAAAACAAAACAAAACAAAAAAGTTGGGCTTTTTTATGCTGTTATTGTTGTTCCTATATGGTGGGATCTCCTAGCTGCAGGAAATGATGGCTTGTAGTACAGACCTCCTTAATTTCCTGCAATCTCTTCCCAAGCAGAATTTACTTTTCTGTGCCATATATCTAAGTCCTATTTAAGCTTCCTCTACTTCACTTACATTAAATGAACAGAAAAAGATAGTATATATCATTAACAGCCATATCTGCTCCCTGTCTTGAAATGTAATGAGCAAACATACAGAAACCCCACTGTTATTAATGTTAATTAGTATTCCCTCTACATGGAGAAAATAAATATAAATACATACATAATAAATAGTAATACATATTTAAAATAATACATAGCACTGTTACAATAATTTGTTCCCTTAGAATTCAAAGTATTTTTAAGCTATTAAGATCTGAAAAACTGCAAATGATTAATAAGGTGAGATAGAGAGTGATAGATGATTTGTCCAAGGTTAAGAAAGAAATCTGTGGCATAATAAGGAAGTCCTATTAGATTTCTTGCCTCCTAGTCTTATTCCTTAAAACCATTCTTCTAAGAGATTGATAGCAATTAGTCTCCATAGAACCAGGACATCATTTAATGAATCATAAAACAGGAAAAGACTACCTCCCAAAAAAAAAAAAAAAAAAAAAAAAAAAAAGTCTTTCCCATTCCAGTAGTATATTTGTAATGTACAGTGACAGAAGACCGGAAAAAAGGACATTTCTCCTGAGTGGGTTGATTAATTAACATAGATTACCTGAATTCAGTCCAAGAAATCTATGCCAAGGAGGAATCCTGTAGTGCTTTTCCTAACTGAGCCTGGATCAGTCCCCCAAATACATTATCTCAAGAGCACAGAAGGAAGTCATAAAGCCAGGTATGAAACTGCCCTCTCAGAGCAATAAAGACATCCTTGGTGAAGATCATGCGCCAAAGGACAGAAAGAGTGTTTCTCAACTGAGGAAGCTGGGATAAGGAGAACACAGAATATGAACACTATCAAAACTAAGAATAGCTATTTTGTCTGAAATAGGTGCTACAAGATTTCTACAGTTATATTATTTCCTGTTTGATGAGAGATGATTCGAAAGTGTAGGCTTCTATCCAAATCCCCACTTCACTAAGGCTTAGAAGGGATCAGAAATAAGGTTTCTTTCACAGAGTTAATAATGTAATACATTATTAATAATTTTAGTTAATAATGTAAATAGTTAATAATGTAAATTCTGTGAAAGTTGATTTGTTTGTGACAGCTGAATGCATGTTTTTTTCTCCTTTTTTTTTTTTTCTTTGCCATAAGTCAACATTAGCTACTGCATAATGCAAAAGTTGAAAATATTATTATTCGAATTTCCTAAACCATATAAAATATATGATAATGGAGACAGTTTGGGCAAGACTGCATTGCATCCATTAGTGTTTTGTTTTGTTTTGTTTTTTTACAAAATCACTGTGGGTTGGTATCCATTACATTCCACATAGCTACTCAAAATAATTTATACAGTGGCTCCCAGAAACCCACATGCTACTGCTCTTTGGAAAAGTCCTTTACTCTTTGGCAAAGGACCTCAAGACTATTCCAGATGCTAAAGCTTCTTGAAATTTTGTCCCTTCACTTAACTGTATTGCATCTGTGCCATTCAGTATCATCTGCAATCTGGCACTCCATAAAACATATATTCCCTATCATTTTTTGACCTCAAAAGAACTTTGTGCTCTACATTTCTCATTTTCTTAAAAATATGTTATTTGTACAAATGAGAAATCTTCCAAATCTTTATGGAAAGGGCTAAGTCAAGAAGAGCTTTGTGAGGAGATACTGTGGTTAATTACAGAATAAGAACATAGACCAAGTTTGAAAGCACCTCAAGAGGTCTCCAGTTTAAGCTCCTGCATGAACCAAGCTCAGGTCTGAGGTCAGAACAACTTGCTCAGGGCTTTATCTAGTCATTTATTGAAAAACTCCTAGGACAACCTGCACAACCTCTCTAGGCAACCTGCTCCATTGTCTGGTTTCTTGGTGAAAAAGAGTTTCCCGATATCCACTCTGTACTTCCATTGTCTCTTCCTCCCACTGTTCACTGTTGTGAAGAGCCCAGCTCTTCCCTTTGTTAAGCTCCTTGTAGTTTGCTGTGCAGGATCAACCTTTTCCCAAGGCTGATACAGACCTCAGCCTCTCCAGTTGAGGTACTCTAGCCCCTGACTGTGCTGGGGTGTATCCCCTGAACTAAAGATGATCAAGATAACTTTAGAGGTGGAGCCAGAAGAATCTCATCAGTACAGTCCTGCAATCGAATGAATCAGTCCTGCAAAGACTAATGAGTGCAGTACAGTGCCAGGTCTTTGGGACTCGAGCAAGGATCTCTCACAGTATTGCACATTCTGTATAGATGATATACAATAATTCAGTATAAGACAAAAATGCATCTGTATACGACAAGTTAGCTCTTGAATAATTTTACAACATGACTATACTGAATGGAACAAGAAACATTATCCTAATGACATTTTCCAATTAATACTAGAAGAACGAGATATCAAAACACAAGATCTGTATCTCTCCTATCATCAATATGCATTTTTGAAAGCAATTGAACAGAAATATACTATTTATAATGCAACTTCTCCTATTCCAGTTCCATCAGACACAGGCATCTTAGGATGTGTTTATCAGCAAACAGTATATCAAACTGGGAATTATAAAAAAAGGCAAGGGGGAAAGCATTGACTTGGTGTGGAAAGAACCAAATTCAGTAACTATATAAGGAGTATTCAAAACACATTTAAGCACAGGAGGGGTGTGAATCACCAAGTCTGATGTTACAAATGTACCCTGCATTAAAGTCAATGGCAAAATCCCTCAGGATTTCAAAAAACATGAGATCTACAATTGAGAATTCAAATACAGACTGGAAGCCACTCTCAAAGTGAGGATATGCCTGGAGAAGGCCTTTGGAGAAGTCCAAATCAGTATGTTAGATGATAGAGGTCAACCATGATATTCAGAGCTAAAATGTGCCAGTATACTCACGCTCAGTAAATGTATGTCACTGCACTTGCAACTTTCCTTGGCAGCTCAAGTCTGACCTCTGTCAAGGGCCTCAAGAGTGATGTCCAACTCAATTAATACATATCAAAATCTTGCTTATATGGTTAAGAAATAACAGTTATTCACTTTACTTTAGGATCAGAGTCTCTCCAGTCTCTTTAAGGAGAGGTATTTTTACTCTGCTCAGCTCCAACAATCATATTAATATCTTTATTAAGCCACCCTGAGCCAGTAACTGAGAGCTTAGTAAAGCCCTTCTCTGCCTACTATTCAAAGACAATCACATCAAAGAAACAGTTTTTACTAATTTAAACAGTCATCAATAGACCGTTTATCTGCTGGAGGCCTTCTCAAAACACTTTCTCCTCTTCTTCAGATATATCATTGACCAGGACAATTCCAGGATACTTCCATTACCTACCATCAACTGTAGCCAAACTCCGTATGCACTCCAGTTTTGAGACAGAATAATGCGGTGTCTTTCCATTGATATCAATAGGTTCATTCTGCTCACACTGAATGATTGTTCTTCACCCTTCCCTCCCTTGTCTCTCCCTCTCCCCTCCCTGTCCTTTCATGCCAGGAAAGGAAGGAATTCTCTTTTTCCTGCTCAAATATCCAGTAATCATTACAGCCATCTGCTTCAATACAACAAACTCTTCATAGAAGCCCATCTAAATGACAAATCATTAGAGATTAAGATGATTTATTTTAGTTTTGTACAGTGTCACTGGCTTGAGTTTTAATAAAATAAAAAATAACTAAGGATTTGGGAAGTACTATGGCTTACCTATGTGAAAACTCCCTCTCTTGCCAATACTCTCTATCGCTGCTGACAGACATTAGAACATTCCTTTCATCTCCTTCCTCCTCTTGCAGTTCAACCTATCCCCTTAAGGAGTATTTTATTTCTCTAAGATAGATTATACATTGTATGCAACATGAAAACCTTACACACTTTTTGTACCATTTGCAATGCCTTTCTGCCCACTTCTTAAAAAATAATTAAATCAACCCCCATATTACTCTTTCCATTTTGTATAAATAAAACAAGATTACTTTTCTGTTAGAAACTAAAACAAAAGGATTGGTATTTCCAGATATGTGCATCTAAATTAAAGAAGCATTTTTGAATACAGTCAAACAAATTTCCAAGCCTAGGGGGACCAAATGTGGAATGCAAACTGTGATAAAGAGCAAATATGAAGCATACACATACACACACAAAACACCCCCTTCTATTCATGCAGAAAACATGATCTAATATGGGATCAATTTCTTTCAAATAATTCTTTCTGCATCCCAGTATGATTCCAGGATGTGCAAATTAAGATAAATTTTATGGGTCAAATTCTTCTTACCACTATATGTGCTCAAGTCAACTGAAATTGATGACAACTGGGTGCTGTGTCAGAGGGTGGAACTTGGCACAGAAAGTTACAATGTAAGGAGATGATGTTATAAAAATAAAAATGACATGGTGCTCTGAATGAGGGAGGAAACAATTCTCACTGTGGCTTGGGAGAGAGAAAAGCATAGAGAAGCAGGAACAGTTGACCAAATAGCTAGTAGATTGTCAGATAAATCTCAGTCATCAAAACAGAGTCAACTGCAATGATCTAAATGAAGATTTACATAACAGCCCTTAATGAACTTTACCCCATTCCAGAGCTAACTCCAATGGAAGTAAAGCTACAGCAACTCGAAGTCCTGATCCACTCAGAGCTTAAAAGATTCACTCATTTCTTCTGTATTATTTGGAAATCCATAACAGATATTTAAGATTTCATCATTGCATAGCTTTGTGTCTGGTTTCATTAAACAAAATGCTGTGATGAAACCTTCAGTATGAAGGTTTCCTCTTCTTTCTTTCTTCTATTTTTTAAAACAGAAATGTCCCTAAAAGAAGTCTGTGCAACTTGCAAAATAGAACTAAATCAAAAACAGATTCACATATTCATGCAGATGATTTAGCAGTAATATTTCTAGCAGTGGGAGTTTGCAAATATTATCAAATCCGTGTTCATATTTTATGACAACTGACCGATGAAAACCAGAAGCTATTCTGACACGTATTTTAACCCATTTTTCTGCTACCAGGATGAATATGAGCATAAATGTCTTCCTGGTTAAAATTTTGCTCATTTGAATGAAATGTGAAGATGTGTCATGTCCTCAGCTGAGTTCCAGAACTATTCAGGATGTCATGTAGCATTTAATTTCAAGCTCCATTTAGAAAAAAATTAAACATCTAACCTGGAACAACTATCCTCCCAGCTGTTGGATGATTCATTTCCATCAAAAGTCCATTGTGCAGCACCTGTTAAAAAGAAATATATATATATATATATATATGTATATGTGATGAAAATACTATAACTTAACTAGTTCCTAAACTCAAGAGGAAAAAATAAAAAGTACATGTATTATCTTGTTATTTCAAAGAACATCTAAAAATAAAGAGAGCTACAATTCACATAATTTGCTTAATATGTAAAATGGAAGCCCTGATGTTTGACACTACTATCTCTATATGAATCTCAATAAATGCTTTGTAGGACTTTACATGTCTAACATATCTTTAGGCTCCTGTATCCAATATCAAGCAGAAGCAACTGTGCTGCAAGCGTGTCATACTTTCCACCACTGACAGACAAGCTAGCAATGTGGAATGAGAATGAAAACCATCACCCACTTTCCCTTTTACTCTGCAATATATATTAAAGGCATACAAGCATCTTACATTCTCTAGTTTTCTGTTACTCAGCAGGTTTTGAGCTCTTAATTGATCATGCTATGCAACGTTGCCCTAGTAGGACAGTATTTTGATATCTTTAAGGAAAGACATCAAAAGTTCGCTGTTTCTTCTGTTCTTTATGGAGTGTATGCCATAACTCAATCCTGTGTTTCTCTGTGTGTGATGACTGTTCACCACAATTTCCTTGCTATTAACCTCAACCAGAAAAAAAAAAAAAAAAAAAAAAAAAGTATGATACCAAAACCCAAAACTCTCAAATAACAGAGAAAAAGAAATTCATAATAGCAAATTCACTGTTCAATGGAAGTCTACATCCAAAGTCAATGAGTACACCTTTTAGTTTCCTCACCTATTACTCTGACATCCTTTTAACACTGTTAGTTTAGTCATATAATCAGAAATATTAATATTCTCTGTAATTGAAGTATCCTGTACAGATAAGCCTCCCACTAACCAATTGTTTTTATATCCAATGTGACAACAAATCTGATATAAAATAAGAGTGCCTTGCCAAAGATAATGGTTGTAGAAATGAAGGACAGGAAAAGTGATCACCTATCTATCTTTTCACCTTCTATTGTGAATAACATCAGCAACCTTGACTACTAATGATATGTATTGGTCTAATTGAAAATTTCCAGTAAAGAAGATGACAAATTTCTTAATATAGCCTGTACCAGATTCTACTATTCTTGGCATTAGATTTTTTTTTCTCCTAATACAAAATCTAAATATCTTTGTTTTGTATTAAACATCTTCATTCTTATCTTGTCCCCAACTGGATACAGAAAAACAATTACTAGCATCTTTATAACATTCTTTAACATACTGGAAGATTGTAATCACATCCTCCCTCTGTCTGCTCTTTCCTAGACTAAACAAAACTAATCCTTTTAACCATTCTTTCCAGGTCAGATTTTGTGAACTTTTTATCTGGGTAGAATAGCATCCTTAAGAAATTCCCATTCTTGAACAGGTGGAGTCAAAAGGTCAGGTCAGCTTTCTTTTAGCTTGTGGGGTTCATTTATTTAGGTGACATTTAGAAAGGTATTTCTGATAAAAGATGCTGGTAGAAGAAAGTCTGTTCACTGGTCTAATTGTTTGGCGCTGTACCAAATCATTGGTTCTATTTCTCTTTCGGAAGGTTAACACTGATTTTGGTAGGCATTCAAGCGAGACATTCAGATTTATTCTTTTTTCCAAATGACAGAACTGTAAATGCTTGTTTTAGTTCATATTTAGAATCTTTCCAGTTATGCCCTTAATCAAACAGTGTTGAAAGTTTAGTCTTCTTTCTCCATAACTTACATGTATAGGCTTTCTTAATGCATTTTTTGAATTATTTATGAACTGAATGCAAGAAAACTAACTCAACTGAACTTGAAATCAACAGGACATTCAGGTGCACACCCACTTTAGACTGCAAATTAAAAATTACATTATTTGGTTAAAGAACACATTCTCTAGAAACTAACTCAGGGTTCAACAAAATTCATGCCTTTCTGTTCCAGGTCCCTACAATCACATTCTGATTTTGCAGACTTAAAATACTTTTAAAAGATTTCTTTATATTAGTTTCAAATTCCACCTCCTTTTTCTTTACAGAATGAACTAAGGCAAGACTTTTTTATCTTTGAGGATCACTTCTATTCCCCTTTAAAATGGATTAAAGATACGTTCTAAAACTTCCTTTCCACTTTCACGATAAGTTGATTTTCCCTTTCAGATACATTTGATCTAAAACACTGAAATTCTGTAATTCTTGTTACTCTTCTGTTTATTTTCTACAGTTATTACTGATACAGATCAATATACTCAGATCTATCTTTGTTGACGTACTCAATACTTATAACTTAACCTCCACGCAAGGAGTCTGATGCAATGGGTCTGATGCAAAGACTGATTTTTACCCTCATCATACCATTTCAAAGAATTGTGTATTTCTCATTTCAGCTGTTCCACTACTAGAATTCTCAAAAAGAAAGAAGAAAGAAAAAGAAAAAACACACTTTAGTGACTCCTCCTCATGTTCTCATGTGCATTCTAAAAAATTCATAGAAGCATACAAGACTAGAATGCAACGTTCACATCCTTTACCATTAAAGACAAGGGAAGTCTGAGAACAAATTAAGAGACAGAACTTGAAGGTCTTCTCCATTGTCTTGTACCCCTCCTATGGTTATGATCCTTCTTATGTGGTAGAGTCCTCTATCCATTTCATATCCATACACCTTAACTCAGCATAAGGAATTGATTAATTAAGATGATCATATAAAAGGTTATAGCCTTAAGTAGAATTGTTGTTGTTGTTGTTGTTGTTGTTGTTATTATTTATTTTATTACTTTTTTCAATATGGCTTACTTTCCAGGCTAAAAATATTCTATTTCTATATTACCTGTTACCATTTGAGGTTGTGTGAATCAAATTAATGTTTGAGTGGCATTTTAGTCTAAAATCACAGAATCTCTGATCTGTGGTTCTGTGATTTTAGACTGACTATAAAGGATCATTGTAAGCAGTAGATCACTGGAATCAGAAGCATGGTCTGTCCTTCATTAATAACCATTTCATGCCATTTCATTTTATTCTAAATACAGTCATCTAGTAAATTAAAACAGGAACCTCTCTTGTCTGTCTGCTGGTTAATGAACAGAAAATTGATGTCACCATTTTTTAATCTTAGCTCAATGAAAACACTAGCAGTGTTCCACTGTTATCTGTGACACGTCCATGTGGAACTAATTTTTTCTGTTAATACATATTTATGTCTTTCAGCCTGACGCTTGTAACTGCAAAGGCAAAGTCTCTCATATTTGTATGAATATATTATTTTAACATAAAATAATAAAAGAATACTCAGCATCCTACTGATATGAATTGAATATAGTGTTGCTTTGAATTGTGCCATCCTGGTATGTTAGTACGATTCCTACATTAACTTTTGCTAACATTTTTTTTTTTTTCTGAAATTGTGTTTTCTTGCAGACTGAATTTGTAAAATGATATACCTATTATATATATGATGATGCAGAATATATGTAAATTCCTATCATTAGTTGCTGCAATTCTATTTGGGAATTATTTACTGTATATGCAGACAGTATTATATTTGCTCATGTTATAACAGGAAAATATTGTTTAGTGATGGATAATAATAACAGAAGTCATGTTTTAATTTTGTTTAGCTGGCACACATTATTGCATGACTTTATTCAAACTACAGCAAATAGAACATTTAATATGATTGTCTCCTAACCTCAGAAAATAAAAGAATTTAATTTAAAATTATTTCAATATTATTTTCCTAATATTATACGCAAGGAAGTCCACATAGAATCTTTTAAGCACAGATATTAATATTTTACTTGTGTAAAGTAAACCAAAGGTAATTTAATATATTTCATCATGTATATTCTCAGTTATTTCATCATTTCCTCTAAGCTTGTCATGAGAACAAGTATAGAGAATACTTATATCAGCTGTTATGAAGCTCAGATTAATTCAGACATAATAACATTAATGATTAATTTTGCTCTTTTCCCTAATGCTGTTATTAACTGTAAGTTCAGAAGTGGTAAAACATTTTATAACAGAGAAATTCCCTTAGCCATCTGCTTTCACAAGGATTAAATATTAACTCTACTTATTTCTCTATTCACACCTTCTTCAGAACTAATCATTCAACTGACACTACTTTTCTGCATTAATATTTATATTACCATTGGACATGTTCAGTTCAGTAATTTTATTTTGATTGCAGTATTTGAGTCTCTTTTGATTCTCATGCTAGTTAACTGACATGAAAAGCAGAAAATTAGAATAAAAGAAACTTTAAATATATATAATTATGATATAAAAATAAAATATGTCTGAAAAAAAATAAACTTCATGCAAGACTTGTAAGGTTGAAAATCTAGATTCAAATAGGGGCTTTATCTTTGACCACTTGAGAGTTAAACTCATTCTCCACAAGTTCACATATCACAAAAAGTGGTACAGGATTCTTTTTCAACTTTCACAGATCCTTCAAGCAAAAAAAAATGAAACCCTCATTTTTCTAGGACTTCTTTCTTCTTTAAAATAGTAAGACATACAGACACTAACACAGTGGTTTTCTTTGGGACTTATTTGTGAGTATTGATTTATCTAAAGGACAGCTATGTAAATTATCACCATGCAGGATATGTCTTCAGGAGAATTTAAAGAAATCTGGTACTTCTTGAACACTCCACAACTTATGGATGTTGCATCACCAACAGCTTGACATTAATCAGCTTAATCAACAGCAGTTAATCAACAGCTTAACTGCTAAACAAGCTAACTGTACATACAAAAAGCTTTGGGTGGCTTTTATTTCAACAGAAAGATTCTATTAGTGAAGTAACAAAAGCTGTGAAACAAATTAATAATGAATGTATTATTAACAAGCATTCATGTTCCTCTCACCCCTCAAAAACAAATGGCTCTGTTACATGCAAGTAAAATATTTTATTATATTACTCATGTTGCAGCACAAAGGCAGGTAGGAGAGAAACAGAAATAGTTTGTCTTTTCTCACATGGATAATGGGGTGTTTGACCACCTACTTAATATTTGGCAAATTCTTCAATTATTTCAAGGTTCACTTCATATCATATGAGTTCATTTCAGCTGTAATGTAACTGATTATGCATGTAACCAGTCACCTATGAGAATTTCTGAACTACCAGCAAGGTTTCAAACTCATTCTAGTTACTACCTAAGAAACAATTAACTTCCATATTCCAAAAAAAAAAAAAAAAAAAAAAGGATTTAAAAAGTTCTAGTTAATGTACACGTAGGGCCATGAGTTCTTGCATTCTGCATATGCATTTGCACAGATACTACTTTTTCACAGTTTTTACAGTTTAATCTAGAGTTCAGTGGAAAGGATTTCCAGGGACACAAAGGAAATGATGTAAACTTTATATATATATATATACATATTTGAAGCCACAAGATAGCTGGCTGTTGGTAAATGTAATTACAACTCATGCCTCCAAACCACACAAAAATAATAAGACTGTTTTTCCTGTACATGCTGAACATAGTGCCACAGCCATAATCACCCCCTAAAGAAGTAAGAGCACATGTTGTGAACAGAATCTTATATTGGAATGCATCTTAAAAACATCTCCTCCCAAATAATAAAGATTTTAACTCATATGAAATTTGAAAAGGGAATTAAATATGTCTGTATCTGATGTCTAGCTTAACTTGGTGGTGTATTATTTGAATGATGTTAAGAAGTAGAATGTTTTGCATATCACCATATCATGTTCTCCGCAACCCCTTTTTTTTTCAGTGCAATAGTTCCAGTATTTTCAAGACCTGTTGCAACTGAAAATTATATTTCTAATAATTTTATTCTTCTGTTCTGAAACACAGCTTCTACCTTCTAATATATAGTTTACATGTTCTATTGTATTAGCAAAACACTTCTCTCTACCTGCATCTACCTCACATGTTTGAAGCATCCCACCATTTTATAAAGGAACAGTACCTAAGTTATACAAAACTAAAGTTATTAATAATTTTTTTGAATGAGAGAGATCTGGTTGTTTGTTTGTTAGTTTCTGGTTTCTTTTTAATTTATCTCTTTACTCCTGATCCTCTTATTCTGACACACTAAATTCTGTTAATATATCATAGTCCCTTATGTCACTAGCACCATATCTGTGATACTAAATGAATGCAATCAAAAACCATACTTCACTGGAATGCCCTTCCTATCTATATTTGCTTTCTGCTAGGCCACTGTCTTATTTATTACTTGCTCTGGGGATTTTTTTTCCTTTTTTTGTGGGTATGAGGTGATGTTTTTGACAGAGTCTTTCTTATGCTGCAGCTTCGCAACTTTTTATGCACATGCTGTGGGCAAGAGTCCATTTTATTGACATCCCTAGAGATTGGTTGCTGATTCCTAAAGCATATATCTTTGGTTCAAAGAAATCCTGACCCACACAACCACATATTTAAACACTTCTCTAATACCTTCATTGCTGTGTCTCTTTCTTGGTCTATTACAAAATAGTACAACTGGATTCTGTATCAATTCTCAGGATTTAATTTCCTTACTTCTTATTTATTTTCTTTTGGTTGGTTGGTTTTCTCCAGTTTAATGGTGTTTCTATAAACTTATTTCTACAGAAACTTCAATACTGAACTTCAGTTTTACAATGAGCATGACAAAAAAAAAAAAAAAAAAAAAAAAGCCTGCTAAGTCCTGAATTTCTTACCTGCCTTCCTGTGTGTCACTTAAGTCAAGAATTGCCACTCAGTTTGCATGCTCTAGAACTAAATGTTCCAAAATGGCTATCATTCACAGTGATGAGAAATTACTTCCTTTATGCTTTATCCCACTGTGACATTTGACCAGCTGAAGGTAGTTGAAGTCACCCATTATTACTACATCATTAGGCTTAGCTGATTCTTTGATCTCCTTTTGGACTCAATATCCGTTTCCTGATCAGAAGGCTCAACCATATACTGCTCCCCCAGCTCTATGACCTAATCTGTCCTTCCTGTTCAGTTTATAGCCAGGTATTACACTCTCCTATTGATTTTTGTCATTCCAACATTCTTCTGTAATGGCTACTATGTAAAGATCCTCTTTCTTTGCCAAGAATTTCATGTCACCTATTTTTTTCCTTTGCACATCTCACATTGGTATACAGATATGTATAGGTTTTGCATGCATTTGGGAAGCAGGGAGTTGGCCACATAATTTTTTATTTAACTCTAAGGTTTGACACTATATTAGCTTTCCAGAATTTCTCAGTTGTTCCTCCTTCACTTTTATTGTACATTTCATTCTTGTTCCGTATACTTTTTGTGTGACTGACATCATTAACAGATGTCTTTAAAAAGTCTGAACCCTCATTTGTCAGCTTTTCCTCAACTCCTGTATGAGGAACTACACTCATTAATTTCCTAAACCAGCAATCTATTTTTACTACAGTTCAAGGCAACCTGTTCCACAGAGGTTATTCCTCTCTCTTCTGTGTAAGCATCCCGATGGAAATCCTACTTCTCATCCTTCAGCTGCAATGCTGAAAATCTTCTTAAATTATGGAACCTACACATTAGCCTAAAAGCATTTCAGAAATGAAAAAAAAAAAAAAAAAAAAAAAAAGACAGGCACTATTTTAGTAGTTTCTTTTTCTGGCACTGAATACATCCACTACAGTGAATTCCTCTCAGGCATCTTATGAAAGTCTGTTCATCAAGTTCTGGCCTCACCATCTTCCTATCTGAGACTCTACTCAGCAAATTGTTTTAGTTGCCAATCTGAACCAGACAATTAATGTTTTTAGCAATTAGTTTCCCACATCATCTTTCAAATTCAGTACCTGAATTCAGTACATATGACTGATATTTAGATGACGTTAGTGTTTTACTTCCATTGAAACTTATTGCTGCAAAATTAAAATAAAAACAATAATAAAAAAAAAAAATCCTTGCTGCTAAATCAGCCATAACATAATATAAAAAAGAGACATTAAACAATCCAAAAAATATTAAACAATGAAAACTATTTGTGACAAAGCAGAAATGTCTTTGCCATTGTCTAATCATCAAACACATACTCATTCTTGAGAAAAAGTACTAAATTCAATTTATACCTTACAGTCTAGGTAAATGTAAGACAGCTGCTAAATACGTCTATATAAATCTCAAATGTTTTCATCAGACATATTGGAAAATAATGAGAGTAAAAGAAGATACTTTACTGACCTATTCAAGCAAAGAATAAGGTTTTTAACTATTGTGGAGAAGCAAGTATTTCAGGGGGGTTTATTAGCATATGAGATAATTAATGCTTATAATGAATAGCTGAGAGACTAATAGAACAAGGTTTTGTAACTTAGGACGAAATATACAAAAATGCAAGAACACGGGTCTGTAAGTAACTGCATAAATTTTCTGTTTTACATGTTTACAGACAAAATCCTGATTTCATGGGGTTTCCTGGGTGCTCAAAAATCTGTACCTTTCTCTGGTACAGCTCCCTGACAACCTCTTGCGCCATCAGTCTGGAAGTGTGGCAGAGGAGAAAATCTGCCCTTCCTGGTTAAAAAAAGAAATATATATATATATATATATATATATATAAAGAAACAGTACATATACTCTTCAGATTCATTTTTTTTCCCCTGAGAAATGAAATGTGATTGTAAAACCACACTTCTGGTGGGTTTGAATGTGTAAATCCTAAATTCACAGAAAAGCTTAAGCAAAGCTGGTTGGCTGTACTGCTATTTGGATATGAGACCTGGCTCATCCTGAGAGCAAGATGTGCTGTGGTTGTATTCAAAGCACTGGCTCTGGGATCAAAGAGCCTGTCTCCAGCTGTGGCATACTTTTAATGTATAACACTGATAACTCCAGACTGATCACCTGGAAAGTGCTATAAAAACAGATTGATTTTACTTCTGCCACAGACTGAATACTGTTTGTGCTTCTTTCAGTCAGAATTACCAGTAAGTCAATGCTGGCATTAGTGTTACAAATCATTGTTTTTCCAATTTTTTTCTGACATTAGGTTATTTCAAATATTATACTCAACTTTTAAATATTATGTTTACAGTTTCTCTGCTCAAAAAGCATGTTAAAACCTAATTACAAATTGTTTAAATGCGAGTGAATGAAAACAATGAAGAAAAGTATCTCGAATCATTCATGAATATATTATATTTTTATATATTTATATATTATTATATTTTGGTGTCAAGAATGTCATGCAAAAAGCTTTCATTTTATTTCATTATGATTCAGCTTCCATATTAAACAACAACAGATGTTTTCCTTTGTGGAAACTGACTTGTAAATGCAAATGACTGCAAGTGTATTCCTAAAGTAGTAATAAGCAATGAATGCCGGGCCTTCAAGCCCTACATACATGTACCAAGTGGGAGACTGGTGTGGAAGAAATACTAAGAGCCTTTCCACTGCCATTGTTTTCATACTAATCCCGTAAATATTTTGTATGTTCATTACATGGGGGATCATATCTAGACTTGCCTACTGAGCTGGTAATGATGAAAAGAAAATTCTGATGGTTTCTGTGGGTCTTCGTAAAAGTGAAGTTTTACAGAAGTACCTTTTTGCTATGTGGTATAGGAAAAAGTTGCAACTTTGGAATTAAAAATGTACTGAGGTGTTTCTCCAACATATAGGGGAACTTTTATTTAACAATAGTGAAAGAACACTTCTCATAGTTCCGTTATAGAAATCATATCAGTTTTCTCATATACATATGCATATTATGGCAAGAATACATTTATAGAAAGAAAAAACATCTCAGCAGCCAGGAAGCCTCAAATACTCACAAATTTATTGCTGGGGTAATAATAAGCAAAGGAGCCATTAACAACTGTGCTGTACGATCATGCTAATATATCACTTGGTTTCTGACTGTCCTTAGGGACCTCACCTGTTTCTCCCAGTACAAAGTACATAATCAGTATAGGTTTTCCAATCTTGCACGCCACACTGAGTTCCCAAGAGCCTCCTTTTAAGTACTCCATCCATCTTTCACCTGCCATGTAAGTGTTGCAGTTTATTTATACATCATTCATTGTTTTGTTAGAGCTGGTCTGTCAGCTCAGAGTACTTAACCCTTCCCAGGACCACAAAACTTGCTCATCCACAGAGGAATGCCACTTAACATTGGCACCTGCTTAGTGTTGTAAAGTACATCCAGATGGGAGCATCTCCCTGCAGACACTCAGCATGCTGCAGTCAGATATGCATTACACTTCTCATAAGCAGTTTATTCCTGCATACCCTTGCATTGACCTCTGTAGCCCTTCAGAAAGTGAATAGTAATCATGGTTCAAACTATAGCATAGCATATAAGTGTTTTGTATTTTCTCAGTGCTTTATGTCCTCAGCAGTCAGAGAAACATTCATCAACAGGAACTCTGGTGCATAGAGATCTTTTGCGATTTACACTCTGCCCTGTTAACATTGGTCTTCATAACAAAAGCCTTGAAGATGGAGAACTCCTTAACCATGCATACACCGAGGAGTTGGCATTCAAGAACGCTACTTGCAGGACACATAGAAAAGTATACTTAAGTGGAAAATAGCTTCCCATTTTTACAGAATCACATAATCACAGAATTTCTAGCTTAGAAGAGACCTCAAGATCATCGAGTCCAACCTCTGACCTAACACTAACAGTCCCCACTAAACCATATCCCTAAGCTCTACATCTAAACGTCTTTTGAAGACTTCCAGGGATAGTGACTCCACCACTTCCCTGGGCAGCCTGTTCCAATGTCTAACAACCCTTTCTGTAAAGAAGTTCTTCCTAAGATCCAACCTAAAACTCCCCTGGCGCAACTTAAGCCTATTCCCCCTCATTCTGTCACCAGGCACGTGGGAGAATAGACCAACCCCACCTCGCTACAGCCTCCTTTAAGGTACCTGTAGAGAGCGATAAGGTCGCCCCTGAGCCTCCTCTTCTCCAGGCTGAACAAGCCCAGCTCCCTCAGCTGCTCCTCGTAGGACTTGTTCTCCAGGGCCCTCACCAGCTTCACAGCCCTTCTCTGGCCTCGCTCAAGCACCTCCATGTCCTTCTTGTAGCGAGGGGCCCAAAACTGAACACAGTACTCTAGGTGCGGCCTCACCAGAGCTGAGTACAGGGGGACAATCACCTCCCTAGCTCTACTGGTCACACTGTTTCTTATGCAAGCCAGGATGCCGTTGGCCTTCTTGGCCACCTGAGCACACTGCTGGCTCATATTCAGCCGACTATGAACCAATACTCCCAGGTCCTTCTCTGCCTGGCAGCTCTCCAACCACTCATCTCCCAGCCTGTAGCTCTGCTTGGGGTTATTGCATCCCAGGTGGAGGACCCGGCACTTGGCCTTGTTAAACTTCATGCAGTTGACCTCAGCCCATCGGTGCAGCCTATCCAGATCCTCCTGCGTTTTGTATCAGTCTCTTCCATTCTTTTCTAGAAATGCAGTACTCACGTATTTTTGTCTATGTTTCCATTATTAACATTTAATTTCATTAATTTTATTATGCAACCATAAAATTTCTCTACAATCTGAAGTAGGGCAAAAATATTTGAAATCAGGTATTTCAGAGCCATGACTGTACAAATGAAAGAGGTGATTTCTTTCAGAAACAGAACAGAAAGGAATGGAATGGGGAAGGGGAAAGGGAAGAAAGAAAAAAAAAAAAAAAAAAAAAAGGAAGAAGCAGAAAAGAGGGGAAAAAAAAAGAGAGAGTTTTGAAAACACTACATTTCACAGTTATTTGGTCAATAACGTTCATCAGATGATCTGCAAGAATTTAATTGTAAAAAGTGATTAGTATTTGGATGCTATTGATGTAACTGTGGGAGAGGAAAAAAAATGTTTTAAAAGAGACTTTTTATGAATGTGCAGTGCTTCCAGACTTCCCTTGCTTTGAAATTAATGATCCTACACCATTAACCTTAAAAATGAAAATACTGGTGCTAAGTTTACAAAATGTAACAGAAATACCAGTTGTAAGTGCTAATGTATTGAGTAACCAAATAGCCTACAGTAATGTCACCAGCTATTATGCTATACATTTTATTTATGTTCCCTTACCAAAACACAGTTCAGATGGAAAATACACATCAGCTACTTAATAGAAATTTTAGGAAAGCACTGTTCATTTCCTTAAGTCACCAAAATGTTAGAAAATCCGAAAGTTCTAGATATACCAGTTCTAGATACATTTTACTAGGTTAAAGGTTGGACCAGATGATCTTAGAAGTCTTTTCCAACCTAAATGATTCTATGATTCCATACCCCTAACAACACAGAGAATCTGATAAAGCATTAAATGTTGTTTCTGTTCTGATCTTCCACATTATGTTCCCACCTGTGGTCAGACTTGTCATGTAAGAAGTAGCCTGAACTTTGTTTTGCCCTGTAAGATTCCCAGCAAGGACACCTCAGAACAAAGGTACTAGGGATTCTCAATAAACTTAAGAATCAGCAACTCCATGTGGAATTACCATGAAACTAGTAAGTTTTCCTGAAAACTTATCTGCAGCAAACAGGCTGAATATAAGCCATATCAGTCCCTTGTGACACGCTTTCTTCATCTCTGTTCCCAGCACAATCATTATCAGAAATCTGGAGAGTTCAGTGTCTATACAGAGAGAAAATTTCACATGCCCTCCAGAAAAACAGCATCACACCTTTTACAGATCAGCTGTTTTGAAAAAAAAGTGCTGCTGAAACAAGCTGTTCAAGAAGCTATAAGGAATGAGGAAATATATAATTAGGAAAGAAAAAAAAAAAAAAAAAAAAAAAAAGACTGCTTTTTCCAATTGAAGTCTTAAACCAGCTGATATGAATAAAGGTATGAAATAGTTCACCTGGATAAATTCACAGGTTCAAATGTTCTGATTTATTTGTGAATCTGCACTCATCTTTAACTCCACACTCTTGTGATGAGGACTGTCTTCTACCTCAACAGCAGTACCTGTTGTGTATTATTACATAATTCAATATTGTAATTTGATATCATAAAAAGCATAATTGATGATAATCTCTCATGGCAGAGAAGTCTTTTTATTTTTTTTCCTTTCATTTAAATATAAGCATATGTCCAATGTAATTGGAACTGTGATTTGTACTTGTCTACATACTGAAGCATTTCAGAACCTTCATAACACCATCAATTAGCAACATTCACTGTATCTGTATTCACTGTTCCTTTGAAGCAGCGATTAACTTTTGCCAGAAGAAATCTCTCGTGTCAAGCGATAAGCGTTATTCTAAATGTTCTGTTTGTGTAAGACCTTTGACTCTTAAGTAGTACCATTTAAGCAATTAGAATTAAGGAGAATCAAACCATACAAAATGTACAGAGGTGACATGTAATCTTGTAATAAAATATACATTTAAAGAATGTATTTCTGATTAAATGTCTGATTAAAATGCCACTAGCTAATTACACAGTATATAAAAAAGAACAAATATATTTAATAATCTCCAATTCTGCAAAAGGATTCTTCTTCTGGATCCACTTTTGGACCTATAAATCTGTTTGACTCCTTAGAATTTCCTAACGGGAAATCTATTCCCATAAAACTGCTAGCCTAATTTCCACATGAACTGCATAAATTGGTTTCAATTAGACAAGCTTTTTTATTATCAGAACAGGATCTGTGAACCTGGCATGTTTTCTCACTTATCTAATGCCACTAAAAAAAAAGATTCCAACATTTTCCAACCTTTTGCTTCTAACTTATATCTGAAAAAATATTCTTCTGGAAGGACTAAAAAGTTCTAAAAAGTTCTGTCTTCATGTTGATGCCTTCCTTAGCCTCCTGAATATACTGCAGATGAGGATGTCAGTATTTGACCAAAAGCTATTTTTTGAAAGATGATTGCTGTTCACCAGATTCAGCCCACCTTCCACCTTCCTCCAAGCACAGTAAAACAGAAATGATCAAAACATAGTCACCACATAAAAATAATTTACAGTGGCTACTGACATGGACTGTACTCAAATATGTGACTTGGTGAGTTAGTGAAGAAAGTCTAAGGAAAGGATTTCTCATTGAAAAAAAAAACTCACATAGCAGGATCTTTTGCTCTGCTCTGTACGTCTGGAAATTAACCTTTTGATCCACACTCACCTCAACTAATATCAGACGCTTCACTGAGAATCCTAAAGTGGTAACCGAATTTCCATAGTTATAGGCAACAGAGAGAGAGAGACACAGAAAGTGATTATGACTATGAGGTTTGACTATGATTTCCATTACTATGATCATGATATTTCTCCACTAACCACAGAATAATCTCAGAACAAGTGTTTAACTACCTCAGAAATGTCACTTAAAAACTTACAGTTAACATAGATGTATTCAGGGCTGGGTATATCAGCCCCTCATCTGTAAATTATGGAAAATAATATTTTCCCCCTTTTTTTTTTCTTTTTCTTTTTTTTTTTTAAAGAATAAAAGGCACATGGGACACTGAATGATACAGAACGGACATGGTATTGGGGCAATTTCAGACAAAAAGGCCTAAGTCATTTGCCTTCTCATTTACAGCAGCAGAGGTGAGACAAGCTGCCAGAATTAACTTGCACTACATAATAAAATCCTCAGTATTGCTGAACTTTACTGTCACTGCTCCCATATATCCATTGGCACAGATGTTCCTTATCAGTTCTTTCCTTTCTACTCACAACAAAATATTCAAAGGATTAGAGCCCATATGCAGTGGGTTGAAGGAAAAGACAGTAATGCATTCAGAAAACATGATCTGAATGAGTGGTAGGTGAATAAGGTATAAAAGGACAGCTCAGATAATCCAGTTTTCCCTTTCAGCACTGACAAACGCTCTTTCTTCAGTCAGGCCTCTGTGTGTACAGGCAGTTGACAGTTAGGGCATGCCTGCATTCTCCCTTAATCCATCAACATACACTTGAAGAGGAAAGAGATACTCACACCATCTCCAGAAGAAATCTGGAGTTTTTTCAAGTTGGGATCATGGAGATAGCTTACTTATTTGTCCTGCATAAACACATCACTCCAGAAGACAACATCAAAGACAGCAGAACTGTTGTAAGTGTGATGCTTGTTTTTTTGTCATTGTAATTGCTCAGCTATTCAAGGCAATGAAGTATTTGCTAAACTTCATGAAGGTAAACCATGCAAAGCTGGGATGATTTTCAACTTTAAGAAATATGGAACTAAGAAGAAAAATATAAAATAATTCCATTAAATAAGTTCCATATGTAACAGATACCCACATGAAGCTACAAGATATTAATGCTTATATTTACCTTGACTTTGATTAGTAAATTGTAGATGCCTAATTTTGATTGCAGTTTATTATTGGCAAAAAGCAAATGAGGTATGAATCTAATCTGGTCTCTCTGAGATGGCTTCACAATGTGAACCAAAGCATAGTAAACAGAGATTTTCATCAGAACCTCTAAAATACTTAAGTAAATGCACCTACGGTTGCTTAAATGTTCACTGCAAATTAAGTAGGAATAATTTCACAAAGAGAAGTATGCAACTGGGGACCTGTACAAAGAGCTGCATAATGTAATCTAGGGTTGCATGTTGATTAGCTCAGAAGACAACAGATCCTGCTTGCACTGACGTAAACAGGAATCAGAGCAAAACCCGAAACATGCTGGGTTTCTGCTGTTCAGTCAGGTTTTGAATTTTAGCCTGCTAGTGATGAATACCAGATGGACATTCACAGTTGTCCCTTGAAAAAACTGGAGTAGTAAATACATTTTGTGAATTATCATTTATTTATTTAGATAAAAATTCTAAGTGTCAGACTACATACAGCCTTCAGGCATGCAGAATATTTTTCTTTCTACTGCTAGGTAAGTGACGTTAGACTAATGTGATTCTGTCAGTGAAGTTAGCTGCCTGAATATTTCTCCTGAAATACTTACACTTTTCTGTTTGCACAAGCTGTCAGAGCGTGAAACTGGTATTAATGGATCTTTCAAATTCCAATTAAAATAACATGTACGTTTGGAGCTTTAAAGCCAGCTATTTCTGTTTAGAAAATATGTGCAACCACATAGTCATTTGAGACTAAAAACATAGGACACAGAAACCCCTCAAGAACTTCATCTTATGCCAGTTGTCATTCTCATAGCAAATTTCAGAAAAGAAACAACCTAATGAAAAAGAAAGATAAAAAAAAAAAAAGGTTCTTTTCTGTTTACAACAGTAGAAATAGTGAAGTTGTATTTTTCAGATTTAAGAGTATTTTTGATCCAGAAAACTGTTATTGCTCTATTTTGAAATTATATGTTTATGTAGTAAAGCAAACAAAGAAAGAAATCCAGTTCATCAACCTCTTATTACTGTGCAGTACTGAGATGTCTTTAGAAGTGTTATTTTCCTTCTTTTGATAATGGCAAGATTTGTAAATGAATTTGAGAAGAACATGAAAACCATATGTTATAATTTGACAGTGGTGATCAAATGACAACAGAGATCTGTTAGCTCTTCCTTTAACTTTGTAAATATGTGTTAAAATGTTTCCCCAAATCATCACAAGGATTAACAAACTACTCTAACACATGTAAAGACAGAAGTCAAGAGGTTAGCTATCAGAATGGCATTAACAGAGTTATCAAGGAAGAAAAAGAATACAAATAAAGAATTGAAGCTACAACTCAAAAATTCAATAGCATCATGCATGTTTCTTAAAGAAAATGAGTTCCAATAAAGAAAAAACAAAAAAAAATCTCTATTAGCTTTATTCCCTGTTAGCTTTGACTTCCATTTGCTGTGACATTAAATGGACATTTCAGAATCTGATCTATTTTCAATGTTTCTCTTCATCTTTGAATACCACTAGAGAAACCCAAATGCTTCACCATCCTATCTTCTGCTTCTCTGCGCTGGCATCTCAAAGTAAAAATTCTTTTTAGTTTTACTTGATCATGATGCAAGAATCTTTCTCTTAACTATCCCTACAGATCTGACAGCAGATACAGTGTTAGGGGCATGCTTTCATGCCAGGAAGTCCATAGTTAAACTTTTCAATGGAGCCACATTTCAGTTTAAACTCCTGCTATATTGAGAAGACAAACACAAGAGTTGTTTTCTCATCAGGATGTGGTGGCAATCTAAGCAAAAGAGTTCAGTTCCATCTTGTTTGAATATACGAGTTGTTTAATAGATTTTCTGGGGAATGGCAGACATTGAACTGTTTCTGAATGCTCTATTTTTTTTATTTTTTTTTTTATTTCTTAAGACTCTTATATTTATAGTTGTATGTAGTGTTTCAGATACGCAGTTTTATGTACTGTGCATTTTAATGCTGCATTTATGCGTTGAAAAAGGATTAGTAGAGCCATCATTCTAAGAAAAATAGTAGCTGTTCCCTAGGTAATCTGAGGAGTAAATAAAATGTCTGTGTCATTCTGCAGCACTGAAATTAAGAGGTCAGCTGCCAATGGTGGCACTCTCTGAGGGACAGAGCAAGGGTGGAGAGGAAGGGCAGATATCCCCATGACTACTGCTTGCTGGTAGTTAGTTTTATGTGCTAGCATGCTAAGGTCATGAAGGAAATGTATGGTTGTTCCAGAAACATTTTCCTCTCAGAGATGTCTCCAATGACATAAATTAGAAAAAGACAAAAAAAAAATCTGAAATTATTTGGACAATATGCAATGAATACATTATTCTAAAAATGGTGGCACTAAAGTGTTCTATAAGTAAAAGCCCAAAATCAAGGCTTCTCTTCTTGCCCTAGCACAATTTAACTAAAATGAGCACTTAGCAAATCCCAACACTTTGCATATTTGCTCCACTACTTAAACTAATTTCACTATGAAGAAAGAAAATCCTAATGCAATTTTTGAAGCTCCATGAACAGAGAATGTATACTCATGCTTTTTAACACTTTCCATTGCCATACACCCATGTCAATTTGCCCATAATTCAGCTCGTTTAGGAAGGACGGTACTTGGGCTAATGTGGATTAACTAATAGCTGACAATTCTACTATTTTAATTCTATGAATTCTTGTGTCTTCAAAGCTCTGAGGAGATATTTGAATGGGGGACTAGGAAGGGAGTAACAAATGAAACAGACACATGGTTTTCATTTGGGGGGAGGGAATCTGTTATTAAATTTACTTGACTGCTGCAGGCAATATTGGAGGATTAAATGGAAACTGGCTGAACCTTAGGTTCAAGTTTATAAAGAGCATTCACTCTATAAAGTTTCCTTATAGCACCTTTTTACATAATGAGCTTTAACTAAATTCTGTCAGCACGGAAAGTGCTTCATATGTTTTAAGATGTGTCTTACTTCAGGAATTCAGAAGCTTTTCCTTTCAAAGGCAGAGAAGCAGCTTTAAAGGAGAGCTTGAGTCTCTAAGCAGTGGAAGATATTGTACCTTTCCCATGTCTCATGCTTTCAGCTAAAGACTTGAACAAATCTTGCAGGATGTTGATCTTGTCAGCTGCAAGCATCCTTTATCTGATTATTCATATACTGTACTATAACCCTCAGTCTCCAGAAAACATGGTCTCTCCTGGTAGTACTGTAACAGGTAAGAAAAGTAGGAAGGACTTGATATATCCCGGTTTCATTTGTATTTAATTTTAACTTTCAATATGTTTTCTTTATTGTGGTTTTGGGTTCAGACAGCTCAGAAGGCTTACCCTTTCTGATATCTATTTGAATCATCTAGGTGCCTCCCTTTCTTTCCTCTTTGTAGCCCTTCAGGAACTTCCAGCAGGCTCAATCTTGTGTAAGTACCACTGGATGGTATAAGAAGAGGAATAAATGAACATCCAGCATCAAGATTTGTAGTCCTCTACCTATTTTTTTTCCACCTTGAGCTCAATTCAGCTCTTAATTATTACAAATAATAATGATGAATGGTATTTTGTGTAGTTGTGCTTAGAGAAATATCAGCGTGTGTTGTTTCAGGCACTGTATATCCACAAAACCTCTGTTGCCATTTTAAGTAGACACAAAAGCTAAGAGACCTAATACTTCAAATGCTTCTAAGAAGGTAAGTATCTTTAGCAGTGCACAATGTTCCTGGGAACTCATAGTTACACTGCTCATTTGTTCAGCTGTAACTGAGCTTCCATTTGCGGAACAGAAATTTTAAAAGTCAGTTGAGAAACTTTTTTTTTTTTTTCCTAACAAGGAACTGTGGAGATTTTGGAGTCTTCTAGACATAAAGATGTGTTTAAGAAATGTTATCTTTCTTCAAATATTTGATTTTTCAACCCATTGTTCAAGACAAAAGGATTAAAGGAATAAAATCTGGGGTCAAACGAGGTGTTCATTTAAATTAGAAACTAAATACTGATACTTGTATTTTGATAAAGTATAAATGAACTTGGTCTCAAAATGTTACTTTGAGATGAAGGATCAAAGTTCTAAAATTTTACATACTAAGTGCCTGCAAAGATACATTATGCTTATTTTTTCTTAAGATGAATCTATTTAAAGATTTACCAAATAATTTCAGTTGAAAAACACCATTACCTCACAAATCAGCTATTGATTTGAACTTTTCAAATGGCTGTCCTTGTAAGTACTATTCAAACGAAAACACTGGAATTTCTTATAAAGATTAGGTATGCAGCGTAATTTAATTAACAAATTCATGACCATCTTTACAAAAGTAAGGAATAGCTATAATGAGGTAAAAGACAGAAAAATATATAATGCTAAATTTGCTTCATATTCAGTACAGGAGCTAGAATCCAGCAGAAAATAATACTAACAGGTGATAATGAAAACAGAATCATCCAGAGCGTTAGAATGACATGTGTATTCTTCTTTTTTTTGTTTGTTTGTAATTTGGCAGCCAGAATTATTTCCTTGAACTCCATAAGACAATTAAAGTTTCTGGCATACTAACTCAGCAAAGGGGGAAAGAATCAATTTTACAAGTGTAAAATAAAATGTGATATTTATACTCTTTTCCGGTAGTAATCAGCACTGTCTGATGTGCAAGTAATCTGTTGAATGCCAAAGACACTTATGTCTGGCTAACAGTTGTTGGCTGATTTTGCTGAAAGCTGTGTGTCAGACCAGGAATCTGTTTGCGGTAAAACGGTTCGTGCAGGAAGGTAGGCAGCCTGTTTCCACTTTTTGAACTAATGATATCTCTTCCTAGCAACCACATTTTCCATTTTGGACCCCTGCTCTAAGAAGTCCCTAAATTTCCTCTGAGGGAATGCCGGGGGAAGAGGGTATATCCCCTCCTCAAAGACTCAGTTCCAAAATTCATAAATTAACCAAAATGAAAACAAGATGGAAATGACTCTTTTAGATAAATTAATATTTTCTTATTTTAAGCCAAATAATAATTGTATTTTGTCTTTGCTGCCCACAGATCTCAATATTCTTTACATTAGATAAATAGGCCTCATATAATTAAAGTATTAGCTTTTGCAAGCATTTTTATTGGGTTATAAGAGACAGTGAAATGAAGCGATATGATAGAGAAGAATGAGCTGCCATGTATGCTGCTTTTCAGAAACACTGAGAAAGTGCTGTGACAGTAGCTGAATCACAGCCAACCTCTTCCCAGCTCAACTCCACCACCCGATCTTGAGAGACAAGTACCAATTGCAAACCCTCTAATTCCTTCTCTTCCCCTTTCCCCTGATGTCCAACCTGGAACAGGAGTGAAGGGAGCAGTAATATAATTATGCTGGTAGAGGAGCTGCTTTATACCCTACAAGAATGCCCTGGAGCACATTGTAATCCAGCCATGACTGCATGCCAGAGGCCACACAGGAGCTGTGTGGCACAAACTGGGAAAGACCCCAGGTTCCCGGTACAAAGATCTAACTCTCGATCATAAGACTACCCTTTCTTCTTCCTTAATCCTTTATTTTATTTTCAGTAACATGGTAGATTCTATTCTGCTTCATAACCCCATTAGTGCTGCATGCCAGTCCCTGGCCCATCTGCAATCATCCTGAAACCACTTCAGATGGCACTTTTTCAAGCCACGCTAATCAAAATGAAGTATCTCTCAATTAATTATCCCTCTACAACCTGCATTCCAATCCCTCTCCATAATTGACAATTACTTGCCCATTCTTCCTCACAAAGGCCAGAGTAAATTGGATAATTTTAGCATTCGTTTTATTTTGACTGTTCCTAAATTTAACGTGGGAAACTCTTTGCACCTTCTCCTCTTTCTGTTTTGGTAAAACAAGTTAGTTAGAACCTATGTCTTCACAATTAAATTTTCAACAACACATTGGTAAGGTCACTGCCTCAGCTGTTTATTGATCTCATTATTACTAAAAGCATGTGGTTATAGCTATGTCTGGCCTTTTGTCACATTATTTTAAAACATGTATTCAAACCAATGTATTCAAAATATCAGTTTTAATATAAACATTATATATTAAGGCCTCCTCTCCAATTTCTTCCAGACAAACATGTTGCAAAGTATTTCCCAGTTCATATTAAACACACATGAGAAGATTTGCACTCATGATTAGGAATCAGCTCTTGACCTTCTAAACTTGTATTGTTCCCCGATGAATGCTCTGGTTCTAATTCCCCAGAAGGCCATGACCTGCTGAGTACCCAAAGTCAATTAAAATGAAGTCCTTAAAGCTTTCTTATATGAATTCTAACATGCTTTCTAAGAATTAGTGACTCAAATTTAACACTCTCTATTTTAAAAGATTTTTTCTAATATGAGTTTCTGGTTATTCTGAGCAGCTGAGTATGCTGCATATTCTGTGGTTCATTCCCTGCACAAAACAGCCCTTCTGGCTTATCACCTTCCCCTTCATCACTCTCTCCTAGAATCACAAGAATTAGAAGCGTTAGAAATCTGCTCAGCCATCAAGGCCATTGGCTTGCTTGGACAGCCTATTTCTTACAGAGCTATTCATGCTAATGTTTTCCCAATCTCATTTCAATCTCATATGGTTTTGTTCACAGGGTAATGGCTTATATTCAACAGTTTTTCTCTTGGTATTTAGTCTAGATTTTCCCTTTCAAAACTTACTGTCATCAACTATGCCTTGACCATCTCTGATCTCGCTTATGCTGCTTCTGCCCAATGATTGTGTTGCTACTGTGCAACATCCATATTCATGCAACCTAAGATGACAGGTAATACAAAAGACAGTGAAACAAAAGACAAGGCACTGGAAAAAAACTCTGGTTGGGTGACTTCAGATGATATCAAGGGAGTGGAAAAAAAGCATGACCAGAATTCAGAATTCAGACCAGAATCAGGAAGCACAGCCAAGAAGGGACTGCCAGGACTGATGTAAATGGCCCGGCTGGGAAATGCACAGGTGATTAGAAAGGAAACTAGTCAGAAGATTGTGGGAATGAGCTGTGAGGCCTGAAGAAAGGCAGCTGGAGCTGAGAGCTGCAGAAAGAGGGTACATAAGGTAGAGCTAGTGGAGAGATATAGAGGCAATTCCTGTCAAATAGCAGGGTTGTGACATGGTCAAAAAATCTCTTCTGTGCACACAGATGAAACAGCCAGGCAAAGCACAACTGGATATGCTATCAACCACATGTGACAAACCGGGAGACTGGGACAAAAGACATCTCTGGTATCCTAGTGAGATTCAAAGGCAGAAACACTGCCTCCAATTACAATGTGCTCTCAGAATAACAGTAGAGAACATGGAACAGTAATTATTACATGCAACAGGATTTGGGAAGAGAGGCAATATCTTTTATTAGCTCAACTGGTAGAGGCAGAAAAAAAAAAAAGAAAAAAAAAGAAAAAAAAAACACAAAACAAAAAAGAAACAAAGAAACAAAAGACAATCTTGCAAGCACACAAGGCCTTTACTTTACAAAGTAAAATCAAAAGAATAAAGCAGATAAGGAGGAATACTATATATTTCTTAGCTTATACATTTCTTAGCTTATACAATACTGTATTTCAATTGTAGTGCACTTAAAAAACAGGGATTTAATAAACTAGTACTTAATAAAGTAGCATTTAAGGTAATGAGGTTTATGAGCTTTTTTAAAATCTGTTAACCAATAACATGGGAGTAAGCAGAATCTTACAGTGCTATCATGCTGCAAGTTTGTTACAAGTTTGTTACAGGACTTTCAATAACACTCCTGATATTCAGAAATGTCTGTACATACTCAGCTGGCATGCAGGTGTTTGGCTAATAAAACAGAAATAGAAATTTGACAGTTAGGCAGAAAGCTACCAGATGTTCCTAAGGAATAATCAGGAGGAGAAAGGAGAAAGATGCACTGATATATCTTAAACATAAACCACAGCTACTGCCTTTGCTTGCCTGGTATCTTGAAAGTTATCATGGTAAGAAGAATTTCTCTTTATGTTTAGAAAACAGACATAGCACTGCATTTGCAGAGTACTGTATAAAATGTTAGGGAAAGGAACCTAGAAGGCTCTTATAAAACATATAGAAATAGCTGTAGAACTGCATGTCTATAAGGCAAGTAATTTTAAAGACAGGCAACTGAAATGGAGGGATGTTAATTGATCAGTTGGAAATGTGCTTAGTAATGAAGACTTCAGTTTCCTTAGATATTCAGACATGCTAACTACAAGGTCATTACTGAATAATTCAAGTTTTCTTCATAAATCAGGAATAAAGTTTAATAAAACCCAGAGTTGAAATCTGATGCCATTTACACTTGCACAGCACTAGAAGAATAATCCACCTGAACTAATCTCCAAACTTGTCCTATACTAGCAAAAACCTCCAGCTCCACATCCCTAAGTGCCAAATCTGCTCCAAGTACAATTTTCAAAAGCATATTTTTTTATGCAGTAGCTTCATCAAGAAAATCTGTATAGTTTATAACTGTGGTCCCCATGCACTTCTGTTGTTTCAATAACACCGTCTTTATCAGTCTCATCAAAGCTGCTGTCCAGCATGAGGTTGCTGGTAACTATAATGAAGTGATGATGCTGTAGATTTCCTTATAGCTAAAGACTTTCCACTGCTAGGCAGGTGACTGCAATTTCCATCACAGCACAATTACTTTTAAGAACGGAAGGAACCTTCGCCGTCTCTCCTTTCCTCTACCCCTCCCAGCTTAGGTTGCACATCATGATCCACAAACTTTCAGATAATATTTTGCTTGTGATTCTCAGCATAACCAGTACTACAGGAAATTGAACTGCAAGACAGAAAAGTATTTTTTAAAGGAAACTCTATTTGAAAACCTAAGCCTGGGAAACAGATCATGGAAAATACTGAAATAAGCTCTTGATTTTACCTTTTGAACAAGGAGATGATACTATGGGTCTCTGCAGAATAGGTTTTCAGAAATAGCCATTAAAGCATGTAAGAATAAAAAATTGAAATAATAAAAATAAAAGAGAAGTTTTGAATACAAGAAAAAGTTGAAAAACTTATTTTAATTTGTACACACTACAAAACTCCAGAACACCTCCATGTTTTCATTCTTATGGCAAGCTGAAAACATACAGGATTCTCTTTTAAGTTATGACCTCCCTAAGCAAAAAGTTGAAAATCTAAAATACCAAATCCTTAACTGAAATCATTTCCCTCACAAAGTAGAAAACTAAATCCAACTGTGAAGGCATAGGAACCCAAACTCTCTGAGAACAGTTAGAACAAACAAGGCATCATTAATCTGCTGTGTTTTCATATCCTGTTCTAAAGATTATGAATTGCAACAGTTTACCTTAGTGTGGTAAGAGACACGTACATGGCTATGCAGCACTGCAAAAATAGGAACATCACTGCATCTTAATACTACAGAAGCATTTACAGCTTCAGTTAACTGCTATCATGGCCTGACTCTGCATCATTTATTTATACTATATTTTTGCAACAGGCCAAATGCAGAGCACAGTAACCTGGCAAAATAACAACATATATCTTTAGAATCAAGTTTCACTGTTTTTTGTTTTGGTTTGGTTTGGTCTGTTTGTTTTGTTTTCCTAGGGGTGAACAGTAGCACAATTAGCTGACATTTCATTATCAGAATTCACTCCATGTGCTTACGGAAGCATATACCTCCACATATCCACTTGAGTAAATTACTTGCATTGGGTACTTACACAAAATAAACAGGTGTTCTCCCACTTAACTGAGCAGCACACAGGAGCTTCTAAATTTAGGCTAGAATGTGGCTGTAATGCAAGGCAAAGGTGAATGAACAGAAAGTGTCTATCTGGTATTTGGCAAAAGTGATGGTCTCTGATTAATTACCAGTGGGCATCACTGAACTTTAGGAAAATAGGCCATACTAAGAAAATGCTATATAAGTTATCACAGCAGAGATGCTAGGTTCCTGAATAACTATCCTATCCTTGCAAGGGGCATCATTCCCATTTGGAATCAAGTCCCATTGAAAATGTTTGTCTCATCTGACTGCTAAATCACATTTATGTATGTAAATTTGTATTTATGTAAATGTGTATTTATTATGTACGTAAACAGCACACTTTTTATAAGCACTTTATCTTAAGCTCTGAGTTACTTACTCTGAAAAAGGGTTAAATACATGTAGCTTGCAGGGAAATATTAACTGTCCCATTCTCTCTTGCTTTTTAATATAGAACAGGATGGCACAGTTAAAATTAAAAATTGATCAGGCAGCCAGGAATATTACTGGAAATTAGCAGAAAATATATATTTTTTTCAGGTTAACAGCAAGGTTTGAGTGATTCTTTGCAAACTGATTTATCTCAGTGTTTCAGTAAAAGTAACTGGAGAACATGTATACAACTTGCATTTTCAAATCTGAGGTAGAGAGTCGAGATGTCCAAAATGGCATGCCAGAGAGGGGCCTAATTTCTGGAGATCTGTACCTCAGCATTTTCTTAGTCTTTTTAATTAGAGTAGCCTAAAACTGAGATATTCAGCATCCCTATCATAATTCCATCTCTTTCTTTCAAGCATTTTTGTTTACTAAGAACGCTAATCCTTTTTCCTCAATGACACAACTGAGCAGGATGAAATTATAGAGAAATGCCTATACACACTACATATCACATATGGATTTGAAGTAACAAGGTTAAGTCATTTTAGAAAAGAAAAACTCTCAAAGTATATCAAAATCATATAAAATGACAATCTTCAATGGTATTTTCAGGACAAGACTTCTTTTATTTATTTTCTAGATTTATCAAAAATACTCAAGAGAAACTTAGTGTATCTTCCTACCAACCATTGAGTCAATCCTGCTCGTATTTAAACCTGCCACCTCACAAAGTCGGAGTTTTAAAATTGTAAAATTCTGGATCCTTGAAGTCAACAGCAAGATCTCCATCAGCATAAATAAAGTCAGGTTTTCACCTTCATGTTTACTTAATACTATTACATACTGCATTTCTACTGGGCTATACTTGAGATGTATCTACTGAGACCTGCTTTTCAAATGTACTTCATCTATTAATGTAATAATTTGAAGAACACACGATTACTACATTTTGGACTGAAATTCTTGTTCTTCTTTTATGCCTAGTTTTTCGCAAGCGTAGTTAGAAAACGCTTGAGCTATTACTGCTAAACAGAGCATATCAGCTCTTCTGACATTAGAAAGGAATAAAATGTTTCTCCTTTATGTGGCGACTCTGGTTAATCCATTATGAATCTACTTTAAAAATGTCTTGAATCCTGTTTTCCTGGAACATGATCAATCAGACCGTGGCAGATTTTAAAACCACTGCTTACCTACAAGCTGAAATGAAAGCAAAAGACAGAGTAGCCTCGCCTGTACCAAAAGAACACTGAAAAGTATTTTTTGGTTGTTTGTTTGTTTGTTTTATCAGGGTGGTAATGTTTGAACAATGGTTAGAAGACATTAGTAGCATCTTTTTTTTACAATGGAATTTCCACAACTGTGACAATCTTGTGAAGTATATATAAGCAGGGGTGATACAGTAATAAACATTAGAGCTGAAGCCAGTAAAAATATAAAACCTCAAAACTGGGATTCTTTTGACAGATGGGGACATGAATTTTGGTAAATCAGAAATTCACATTCCAACAGTAATCCATTCCCTGAAGCATGCATGTGAGAAAGCAAAACAGAAGGACTCCTAGCAGCATATATTTGAACAAGCAGTTTAGAAGATCCAAACTCTTTTCCTCAGAAAGCAATAAGAAATTTGTTATTGTGTTGAGGTGGATAATGTTTACTGAGCCGTGTTTCCAGATTTAAGTCCTTATTCAAACAAATCTCCATGGAAATCAATTAGAAAGCAGATGTGAGAAAATAACTCAGGTGCTGAGCTCAGATCTAACGTTTTGGAAAAATGAGTCAGGATCCCACCCTCAGTATAATGACAAAACATTACTTGAATGAGATCAGAATCCTATTCTTCATCCTTTCAGTTTTTAAATAAGATAGCATTAAACAAAGAATGTTAATCTTTGAAGATTCTTTTTTTGCATACTGTGACAATAATATTTTATAATGCTGGGGAAAAAATATGGCTTTTGTATTTTCCTTAAGTGGGTTACTCAACAGCATAATAATAGTAGTGCAATAATATCACAATTTTGTTATCATGACTAATGATGTTAATTAAAAACACCTGTGGCCATAAAAATAGAGGACAGATGCAAATTCCCTTGCCTTAAGATGTCACCTCTTCACCTTGCCAAATCTCTTCACACTAGCACACAGGGTTGGTATAGTTGTGACAGTAGTTAACAAAGTTTAAAGTAGTTTAACAAAGTTAAAGCTTTAGTTAATACTTTGTATCAAATAAACAACAATTGTCATACGTTTAGCAGACATAAAGCACCACTAGTATAAAAAACTATAAAAATCAACTTTTATCAGATCAATTTGATTTGGAATATACAAGATGTGAGAGCAAGCTTGCAGTACCAATCCCTTCAGTACAGCTTTTCATGATCACTAAATCCCAGTTGTTAAATGCTCTACTAATTAGAGGAAGATCCTACTGAAAACCTATTGTATTGTTCAATTAATTACTCACTGCTTGTCAAGGTTAAGCAACACTCAAACTTCAAGCTAAACTTCCATACTTGTTGCTGTTAATATGCATATAAATCAAGCACAAAGCACAAGACACAAACAGCTTCCTAAACACTAATGCAAATGTGCAGGCAATGTTATCAGGAATATAGGCTGAAGCAGAAATAAGGCTTTCCCATACCTGGCAGCTAAAACAAAAATTAAAAAAAAAATAATAATAATAATTAAAAAAAAAAAAAAATCAGAACCTGTACTTCAGATGCAAATACTATCAAATACTATCACTTTTTAAACTAAACTAAAGATTCTGTTGTAAGAAGCAAATAAGTGCAAACAAGAGATCTCATTGATACTGAATGAGAGATAACTGCAGAAGTACCAGCCTTCATGAACTTAAAAGTCATCATATATGAATATTACAAGGTCAGCAGAGTGCAGAAATGGCTTGCATAGTTCTTTAACACATGTTTCTTTATAGTAAAGTTATAAGTAGAAATTCATATAAGCAGACAACTAGGTAAGTCAGCTGAAATACTGAAGCTGAAGATGTAGTTATCCATAGGCTGGAAAGTACAAAGAGATTGCGTAGGCATAGTATTGAACCTTTGTAAGAAACCTTTGGTTGCCATAAATGAATTGAGTGCTAGCAGAAGATGCCAAACTCCTAATGCTGGAGACACACATACTCTGTTTATTCACAGAAAGGAAACCCACCCTGGATACACTGGTTCTAGCCAACTACCGCCCAGAATAA
Organism: Aythya marila; assembly: GCF_965140915.1. Taxonomy (NCBI): domain Eukaryota; kingdom Metazoa; phylum Chordata; class Aves; order Anseriformes; family Anatidae; genus Aythya; species Aythya marila. The sequence goes on from NC_139043.1 coordinate 59,294,482, forward strand.
AATTTCCCACGAGCAAGTCCACAGAGAAGCTAGTCAAAGGCCAAGGACATTCTCATGTAATTGAGATTAACCTTTTAGACGCAGCATAATCTGGAATCGATCCAGGACACAGAATTCACACCACCTACAAGACTGATGAATATTCTCCACCCATCAGTGGGCAAAGGACAGACATCCGTTCTCATCATCTTGGACCTCTGCAGTCAGAGTAGTGCTCTAAAATTATTTGAGTCCTTCCTGGAGAGGTACGCCCAGTGAGCAGTGACAGGAAACTGTACCTCTACCACTGGAATCCTCAAACTGTGTGGGCAATTGCAGAAGCCAAGAACTGTGGAAATGACATTTACCCCAAATATCACATTGTTCACACAGCTTTTGTGTGACACCTCTACCCCACCCTACCCCGGCTTTATTTGGACTGTGAGCTCCTTAGCTACTGATGATTGACACCTCTTTGTTTATCCAGAACCCAGCACAATCAAGGACTTTGTTGGCAGTCCTTTGTATAATTTAACAAATACTCTCAGTATTTGTAGAGTTTCAAAAGTATCAATTCTCCTTCAGATTATTTTCAACAGCTATATGGAAAAACTAGCTGAAACAGGACTGAATCTAGTCCCAACAATATGCAGAAAAATAACCACTACAACAGATCAGTTCCTGAATAAGCAACAGCCAACTATATTGGAAGATAAACAGAGAAAAAACATTCAGGAGTTAACTTTCCTATACATGTTAATGGCCATTCAGTGAGTGCTGGAAGAGTATACTTTGGTTAAACTGATCTCTCTCTCTCTTTTGACCAGAATCACTAGCAATGTTTTTTCAACCTGAACCAAGTAGAAGACTACCCCAAATATACTGACAATATTGGGGCATTTTGACACCTCAGCTAGACACTATATCTGGACATGAATATATCAGACCCTTGAAATCCCTCACTAACATAGACCATGGGGCATCTCCTAAGAATCACAGCTGTTACACTGAATTTTCAGACAATCTCAAATCAAATTCAGATCTCATAAATATATATATATATATATATACACATATATATGTATATATACATATATACAAGGGATTTAATGGCCTGGGTCACTTCAATACTTTATGCATACACACACACACATATATAGGCGCATATACATACACAAATAAAGTTCTATTCTATTCTGAATATATACCACTATGCTATTCTGTTTGGATACCATAGGTACTTATTTGTTAGTGCAAGGAATCCATGAAGGGGAAGAACACAGCACACAAAAGAAAAATACTCAAGAGAGAATACAGACAGTGACAAGATTTTTCTCCATAATTCTCTATTAATGCATTGTAAAGTTTCATTTCAGTTTCAGTGCACTAATTTACATGCATTTCTTTAATCTGTATTTCATTCCTATCTTAGATCACACAGGTGTTTCCAAGTAAGATAATACCATGCGTTTTTCAGGTTACTTTTGATTACACCTTTGAATTTTTATAAATCTTTCTACAAGAGTTAATTATGTCTAGACTTGCAACAGACCCTCCTTCATCAGTTATTTGTAGGAAATGTCTCCATTTATAAGCTTGTTTCTAAACTATTTCTCTGTGCTCTTCATGACTGTGTGACCGTGACCATGAAAATATAAGGATCAGAGGGAGAAGTACTGTTTACTTTTCAATATAAACCACAAAAACTAAGGAATATGAGCAATACATTTGTAAGTTCTGAGCTACTCTATGTAAACTTCAACTGAGCCATTTGGAACAGTTGTTGGTGAGAGCTAGAACAATGGAAAGTTTTTGGAGTATTAATATGATACTTAGAAATGCAGCAAAAATAGTATTCAAAGCAAATGGAGATAAAACAAAAGAAATCACTAACATTTCAGGGTCTATGTAGAGACTTTCCATTGCCTGAACACTGAAAAGTTAAGCAGATCACTTTGGCTTTGCTTGTAATGTGTTTATTTTCAGAAGATACTGAAAGATAAATGAACAAATATTGTATATTAGGACTTGTGGTTGAATTTTTTAAACATTATTTACATGTGTCTGTTGTGAGAGCATGACAGTACTCCAAAACACTTCAGGTCAACTTAGCAAAGCTTCCCCACTACCCCACCCCCCCAACCCCTGAAGTGAATGTTTAATTTATTTATTTATACAGGTGACTTCTACACATAAAGCATACATATTGGAATTTTATAACATCTGGAGACACCTCCTGAGAACAATACCTAACAGGAGAAGCTGCAATGCAAAGTGGGCTGGATGAACCTGTATGGGAATGTGGGAATTACTAGAGAACATATCTTACATATTATACGTATAATTATACTGACATCTTGAATATAGCAGAGCTGTGTGTGTTCCTAAGGGATTTGGGCAGGTAGAAAGGTAATCTTCCATTTGACATTATTGGTTTGTAGTTCTCTGGAATTGCAAAGGAAGGAAGAGAAGGGAAGGGCTTTAAATGGACATATTCTCATTATCAGCAATCTATAGATCTCAGCTACAGTTGCTAGGAATAAAGGTAAATACTCCAGACTTTCAGGGAAAAAAAATAAATAAAAAAAAAAAAGACAAGAATCCTGCAGTTGTCTCTTAAAAAGACTCTCTTACAGCCATTTTAAACATCCACAGTGGTGTGTGCAATGATTCCATCAATCAGCGTCTGTGCATAAATTCATAGAATCATCTAGAAGCATAGAATCATAGAATATCCTGAGTTGAAAGGGACCCATAAGGAACATCAAGTCCAACTCCTAAATTGGAGTCCTATTTAGACCTTCAAGATTATCAAGTCCAACCATCAAATTCATAGCTTTTTTTGTCTTAGGCTCCCTAGAGCTTGCAAGCAAAGTAGTAAGTGGTATAAAGTAATATTTTCTTTTATTAGGGTTCTGTATAGGGACAAGCAAGGGGGGAACTTTTGATGTAGCTGTGACTAGAAAGAAAAAACAGAATTTTCAATAGTAAGCTAAAGAATAAAAAATACAACAGATAACTAACTTGTCCGCATCTCGAGTATACATGTGAAGAGGTTTTATGTGAGCCCTACACAGTGAGTGCACAGTCTTTTTCTTTGCCGGACACAACAAGCCAACAAATACACATACATACCAGTGTCACTAGTACAGAAGCAGACAAGGCAAAATTGCATTGCTCTCACTGGCATACTCTATCTTGATCATTTCTGAAACTGTTTCTCTCATTCTGTGCAGATGTGAAGGCAGGTAAATAAAGAAAATACTATCAAGAATCAATAATGGTTGATTACCACATACATTTCAGACAATAAACTGGTTTGGTGGAAAAACTGAAGGGACATGGGAATTGAAAAAGCAAACTGTCAACCAGTCTCTCCAAACATTAAAAAAAAAAAAAAAAAAAAAAAAAAAAAAGTGGTCATGAAAACAAACAATCAGTCAAACAACAACAACAAAATATATCAATAAGCAATAGAGAAATTAGGGAAATTTGGTTTTGATAGCTCTCTAAAACTTGGAATGATCTCAGAAGCTATCCTGGTCCAAGGAAGCCAAAAGACCACATGAGTAACTGTCCCTTGTGAACTCTTCCCCAAGTGAACATCCTCAGGATGAAATACAATTGTTTATTGTGTGTCTTGGTAACAGAAAATTCAATCCATCATTGGCCTCTGACTACCCATCTCATTTCCAGTCTTCGCAATATCTGCTAAGTTATTGGGAAAATTTTCTCCCCACTAAAGAAAATCATCCTTTAAAATTTCAGTGTGATTAATAAGACATTAATAGACCCATGTCAGCACCTTGTCTGCTCAATTGTGACCTTTTGTGGTGTTTGGCAGTTCTCTTTTCCTGAAGTGCATAGAAGGCGACAGTCTTGATCAGACAAGAGGTGCACTTGTTGGCATGTAAACACAGACACTAAGAATTTTAAATTATACAAGTTAACAAAAAGAAACTGGTTTTATCCTCTCTGGAAAAATTTGTAACTCAGACCTATTACTGCTTGTGATGTTGCATTTGGCTGAACACCATTAATTTGAGTTCTTGTACTTGTTGCATGTTGGATGATTTAACATATTTGTGTCAAAACAAATGTCTTGCTATACATGCTGTATGAAGAGGCTTCTTTCTTCCTGCTGAAACCTGATCTTTATTAACCTTTCATATCAGAAGGAGGACTATATATATAAATGGCTGGACAAAGTTTGTGTTATTTTTGACAGCCTGCATAGAGTGAGCCATCAGAGTACCTATGTCTCAACTCTTATATTTGTTATTTAGGAAAATAGGAACTAGCAGTCGTTTCTAGATTAGAAGAGTATGTACACATACAACTCAAAAAAATAATTATTTTAAGGTTTTAGTTCAGAAGTCAGGTTATTTATATCAATAAAACTATAAAACTACAGTTTGTATGGTTTACTGGTATCATTATTTTAATATGCATGATTTTAATTTTAATATGCAAGTCTAGCACCACCAAAGATGAAGACCAAGAATAGTCCAAAATGTTGTTTATATTCTAGTGTGGTATACAGGTCAAGATGAAATGGATCCATTGATCTTTGAGCTTTATCCATATTAATCTGTAATGAGTGGTAAAAATGCATTAAAAGGATAAGTGACAACAGGGAAGCTGATAGCTTAATTTCACAGCAAATTTTGAGGTTTCGTTAAATGCTTTCATTCCGTACTGGAACAAACAACATCTTTTATGCATTTTTGTCAAAATTATCTTGTGCTCCCTTTCTGATTGAAACTGGAGCTTTATATAGAAAAAAAAAAAAAAAAAAAAAAAAAAAAAAAGTATGCTTCTCTCTGTGTGGCCTCAGAGAGGGAACTGTTTTATGGAATAATGTTTTATGTTGATAATGAAGTTGTATGGCCAAAAGAATCCAGATTCTTTTGCGGGAGATCCCTCCCTCCTTGCCTTATTCAAAACATAACTTTCAATCCCCAAAACATAAATCAAGGTTAAAAAGTTAGACTGAGTGCCAATACTGAGAATCAAAGGGCCCAGCTTCAGTGCTCCAATTAAAATGAGGCCTATAATGTAGAACAGACCAAAAAGATTGTGTCTGATTATAGTTGGAACTACTCTAAAAGATTTTAAATTATTTTGCTAATAAGTGGCCCATTTTACATCCATAATGGGATTTCTGAGGAAACTGTAGAAGTTAGAAAAAAACAGCCATGATTGCTCATTGCCTTTCACAAAGCTGCCTCATTTATAACTTTATATGGTTGGAACCACATCTTCTGTGAAGGATGACCATATGTCCTCTGTATACATTACAGTTATGACACTGATCGTCACCTACTGAATAAATGAAAAGAAGCTTAAATTTAAACATAGAAAACCTATATGCAAGAGATATTTTTGGCAAACCAGTGAAGGTTTCCTCTCAACAGCAATAGCGCATGTTTGTAGACTGTTCCGTTAAAATTATTTATAATGCATATTAAATGAGTGCTACACCAATTAAAATAAATAGGTAAATGAAGACAATGAAGAAGGAGGAAAGATGCACTATCAAGTATACTTTTATCCTTCTGTTTGAAAAATCCATATTAAACTGTGGGACCAAAGATAAAGGTGCAAATGGGTCAAATTCATGCCAAATGGAATTTTTCAATTTCTCCATTGTAACTTTGTGTATGTGCAAGAGGCCAGACTGGAAAAAGAATATGTTATAATACAATACTCAGAGAGATGGCCAAAAGGGAATTATTGCTCTGAATTAAACAGATGGATTTCCGTGCCAAGCTATGTTGCTTTTGCCTTTCCTTCACTCAACAGTAAGGGATCAAATGTAACATTTCCTTTTCTTTCTTTTTTTTTTTTTCCTACAGCTTTCCTAAGTGAACAGAAGTATAAAGATATTCATGATACAATTTAAACAGAAAAATTAAATATTGAAACTGCAGTATAGTATGGTGACCATATGCATTAATCCTCAAAAACACAAACCAAAAAAATATTAATTCCCTTATCCTGCTGGAAAAAAATTGATTGCTGACATAAGCACCTATTACTACTAAGTGGTAATTTACAGTGACTATTTTTTAAATGCAGAAAGCTATGGATACAATAAATAACAGATGGAAGAAGATAACTGACATAATCTGGAGATTTACTCCTAATATTGTAAAGGTTTGCTTCTTTGGGGGAGGGTTAGTTTTTATTTTGGTTTTATTTCTTACAGTTCCACAGTCATGTCATAAGAGATTTCAGCGAAGGAGGCTAAATCCTTGTTAGAGAATTTATAGAACAGAAACAAATAATTTCTCATCTCAGTCCAGAGTGTTGGTAATTACTGCCTTGGACAACTGCAATTCTTTGCTAGGCCATGTACTTTTTCTGACACGGGGGAATAGAGTGTTTTTTCATGTGAGGATTTCATCTTCATTATAGGCCAAAAGGTTATGCCAGTAGGAATATTTTTTTTAAGCTAGCTTTTCTGTTGAGATCCTTAAGCAGTATTTTTTTCCTCTCTTTCCTACTTTTCCTCCTCTGCTGACACTTTACATAGAAGCCAATCTTTTATTTCGCAAGAGAGCAGAGTTCTTGGAAAGAGTATATAACTGTTTCACTAGGAAATCTGTATTTCCAAGCTGACTAGAGACATAAAACAGATATAAGGAATTAAGTATTCATCCAACTACCCCAGCCCTTCTCTCCCTTCAGACAGCCTTAGGTTTCCTGGGTACACCACTTGCCATTCAGTGCACATCTAAGGATTCAGACCCAACAATGAAGCCTATGCTAGCTGTAGCTGGATTTTCAATCATTCAGTATGCTGAAGTGAATAAAAACAAAACAAAAAAATGCAGCACAGAGTGATGGAATATGTATTAAGGTAGTTCATGGAGTCCACCAAATACCCCATTTCAATGAGTTTTAAAGAAATCTAGAATTTTGTTCTCAGTGCCATGGAATAAAAATAGCTATATTTTCCACTTCTTGTTGCCAAATGTGAATAAAACAAATCCTACATAAAAATCATATTCCAACACTACTGTTCTTCAGACCAATCCTTTCATGGAGTTTTTTTTGTTTTGTTTTATTTTTCTAAAGAATTTTTGTCACGTATATCATATCATACATGCTCAGACTGTTCAATAACACTGCTCTAAAATTCTGACCTTGGGGTTTTGGTGGTCTTTTTCTTCCTTATCTATGTATAACACCTATCACATATGTATCACTACCAAAATCCCCTAAATTTGGGATTTAATTCAGTTAAAGAATTCAATACTTCCATTATATGAAAAACAAATCATATTTCATTTTATGAAATGAGCTATTTGCAAAACTAAAAAATGCCAGTGGAGGACTGGATGAATCTGTTTTAAAAAATTTGTTTTCTTCAGTGCTAAAAATCATGTTTCTGTTGCCAAGTAAAGGCAGAAAATATTGTTTACATGATGACCATAATGAGAACTTTTTTTCATAATAAAATTATAATTTAAGGATCATAGGAAGAAAACAAAGATTCTTTCTTCTTTTGATAAATTCAATGCCAAGTCACTAACCATTTTTTACTTGATTTAGCTGTCAAGAGGAGAAAGACTATAAATTCAAAGCTTGTCAATATCTGTGTTGGACTGCTTTAAGGACAGACTATCCTTTTAAGGGTTTTCCTTTTTTATTTCTGGATAGCTGAAAAGAGTTTTCCACTGGGTGAGCATAGTTCCCCCAAAAACATAGTTAAAAAAAAAAAAATCTAACCCAGATTCAAAGAAAAAAAGATGTTTTCCTTTTAGAATAAGCTCTGATCTGGTGTTGCACTGTATTGACTAATATTTTGTGTTCACATCCACAAGTCTAATTAATATGTAAAACCTTTTCTCTCTCATATTCATATACATATATACACAAATACACATGTAGATACACACAGACGAATACAAACACACACACACATTAGAACACATACAAAATGCTCAGAATATCTGGCCTCTTACCAAAACCCTCCTCTAAGAAGCTTTATACCTTAGACATTCTAGAAAGTACTTGCTAATGTAATGACTTAAAAACAAAATAGATTTGCATAAATTAATTATAGGAAATTTTATTTTGGGGAGTAGTGTATGATTTACAAACCACATATTATTTCAGGCAGAATATCTTGTTTCCCTCTGTGTTGACAAGATTGGTCATAAAGAGATATCATCTGACACTGTAAATCTGTGTTTTAAATACAAATTGGTCTGTTCACACTGGCCATTTTTTCTAACTACTGGAAAATGCCAACAGCCTCCGCAGAGGCAAGAACTACATTTCTGTGTTTTCAACTTTATTGGATTTGAAAGACAGATTATATTTATGTTAGGGTTTTTTTGCAGTTTAATACACAGAAGACTTAAAATTATTGCTACTGTGAGACCCTTAACTATGAAAAAAACATTGGAATATGACCAAAATCTTTGTTAGCAGCCAGCAATAGCCAATAGTGCAGAAAACTAGTGTTCTCAATATGGCTTATGACAATCTATGCCAATACCAATGTTGTTTATTGTGCCTGCTTCCACCAGTAAAAACTTCCTACAGTGATCTGTCATTACTGCTAGTCATTTCTGCTAGTTATCATCTTTTAGTCACCCAAAATTTTCTTCTACTAAACACGCTGTTTTACGTATTCTATAAAAGAGTATCATGACATAACTGCTGATGACTAAGTATACTAATGAATATCCCATGAACAAACCACCAACAGGTTTCCTCCCTCCATGGAAAGAATATGTGAAATCAGCTCAAAACATAACCTCTGTGCAGTCCACAGTGTGCAATGCATATAATATGTCATTGAGTCTGTAACATCACCTTCTCTTGAGTGTAAAGTTAGCATTAAAATTTCCCTTGCCAAATCCCCCTCCTGACTTAGGTGGGCAATTTTCTCCAGTTATCATTTGGCATTTGCAGTTTTACACATCTAAACTACAAAATACTTGACTGTACTTCAGACCTTTAGAGTGAGACCATACATCTATTCTGTGCTTGTACAGAGCCCTGACTGTGCTTAAGAGCTATGATAAAATTATAGGGATGTTGTTAAGAGACAGCTGCTTTGTCAGAATTACCAAACCAAACTAAAACTCAGTCTTGCAATTAACTTCTCTGCCCCAGAAAGAGCCTACATTTACTGCTGCTGCTGACCAGCAAAGTCTTAGATAGCTTACTGTAATGAAATGAAAAATGAAAAACCACTCCCTACATACAGACGAAGACTGGAAAAAAAAAAAAAAAAGAAAGAAAAAAAAAAAAGATGAAAGGGAAGGGTCATCTTCCTCAAATTTAACAATACTTAAAAAAATTTACATTTATTATTTTATAATGACTGTGTCCTTTTCAGCAACAGCAGACTCCTTTCGATCAGTATAACTTTTTATACCAATTCCCATCGAAACCCAGATCTCCTTCCGATCAATAACAGTTTTCAAAGAAACTGCATCACTAACATGAGACCCAAACCTGAAGGGCAGTCATAACCAAATAACAACTTATTCCAAGGATGTGATATCACCCTTTATCCAAAATTTGCTCTTGCATTTCCTTTGAACAAGAGGGTGTTGCTGAACCTTTTATCTGATATCTTTCATTCCTAGGACATGGATAACAGCTGCATATTCCCTGCTATCTCCATATTGAACGAGTGTTACAGAGAACACAGAATAGCAAGATGAACCAAACAGCTGAACAACTAACATGAGCAGACAAAAGTATCCTCTTTTTCCTCTTTTACTTCAGTTGAAAAATCCACTGTAAACTTAGTTTTAAAAGGTGGGGATATTCTTTTTTTTTTTCTCACTACCTGAATAGTGCTGGACAACAATATTACAAAATGTTAACATCACTCTTCTGCAAAGTCAGGTTTGCTGGACATAAATAAGTTTATTTGAAACACATCCATCGCACACATCTTGTTTTATTAACTGAAGTGATGCAGATTTATTTAAATACTTGAGGTAAAATTTAATTTTTTAATGCTGCTAACTAACCAGAAAGTGTGTGAATGAAAATTTATTATTGTCTACTGGTTAGTTTTACCAGATGGCTGTATCAAACAAAATATAATTTTTATGTTCAGATAAAAGCCTGCATTTTTGGTCACTTATTTCATGAGGGTACAAGTGGCAAAATAGGCTCTATATTACTCATTCTCAAACTTAAACTGAAGGCAAATCCTATGATTTGATAGAATCTCCTACTGCACATGTACATGTACATGGATGTGTGTGTGCACTGAGCGTGCATGTGCGTACATGAACGACACAACCACCATCCAGTTTTACTCTGTTTCATAACATTGCAATCCACAGGAGTAAAGTGGCACAGCAAAGGTGTTCAATGACAGAGGTGTGTGGAGAACTTGGGAAAGACAAAAATTAGTTTGTGCAATAGCAATGTCAGAGGTGAATTAATACTAGGTTCTCCTTCCTCAAATTATGGAAATTAGGCCCAACATAACTTTTATGCTAGTCTGTAAATCCACTTAGTCCTGTATCTGTTGCAAATACTCTCCTGTACCTCCTTCAAGAAGGTAATAGAGTATTGGCAATAAACACTGGTTCTCAGGTGGCTCCACTTCACCTGTGGCTGACAAAGTAATCTTGATGAAGAAATGTGAAATAGAAAAATCTGACTTCTCTTCCGACCTTGTACTGTTTTCCCATGGCCTGCTCAAAGCTCATAGAGTCACTTTGTGCCCCAGTTTCTCAAATTGTATTTTAATTATGAAATCTGCAACATACACCAAGGGTAGTAAGTGAATTAAAACAATATTAGATTAGGAAGTATAACTGTAGTGTAGAACAGTTGAAAATAAAAATAGCCTCCTATAGCTAGAAAATGTATTAAAACACGAAATAAAATGTCCCATAATGTTTTAATCATTATTAGATTAAGACCTGTAACTTAAACTGAATACCCCCTGGTTTCTGGGTACATAAACCAGTACACAGATCACAATTTTGGACTCTTAAAATCATTTTATGAATAGCTGACAACTTGTTTCTCTGCAACTCCTGTACCAAAACCTATTAATTTCTTCTGTTAGCATATGCCTTTTAAAGATATCTGCGAATGTTTAAAGCCTTTGAGAGAGTTTGTGCATGCATGTGCACACACGTGAACTTTCAGTATTTTCTGTAACATTTGGCCTGCACATGGAGAAACCTGTGATTTAAAACTAGCTAAAGATTACCAGACAGGCCCCTAAGCAATACACACAGATGAATGTGCCAGGGGACAGTTATTAGAAAAGGAGAAGGAGATTTCTACAACTCTGTAAGAGGGATGCAGTTTATCACTAAAATAAGCATACATTCAATTTAAGTGCCTCATTTGTGTGTGTGTGACTTGAAGCAAACAATTTGTTTAGTTCTATTTTGCAAACAGTTTGTGTAGTTCTATTTTCTCAATGATCAAGACAAATACATTAAGACTGCATTTTTCATAAGTAACCGGTTACTTTGAATGCTTCCATTTTAAAGTGCCTAATCTAGGGATATCTAAGAATACATGCCTAGCACTTCGAACAATTAAAAGAGGCAGAAAACTGCAAAAAGTTATTTTCATTCACGGTACTTCATATTCAGACTGTGATATAGTGCAAGCTGGCACTCTTTTCTTGACTATGAACAAACTGAACTCCCAAATGACACAGGTATTTGGCATGCAATAGCAAAACTCCAGGTTGGATCCAATGCCACTTGGATGAAATTATATCTACAGGATTTAAAAACAATTATGTTTTGCACACAGCTTTTTCTTCTGTAAGAGTCCCAAATACATTTCATGATTTATACAGCTAGATAGCACTTCACATAGTGAATGATGTGCGATTTTTGAGCCCAAGTGAAAATGATTTATAAGTTCAGGTTGAAATCAGCAGTAGTTTTGTAGAAAAAAAAAAAAAAAAAAAAAAAAAAAAAAGGCTACTAACCTAAGACAAACTATTTAAAAACCTAATTAATTCTTTCTAAATTATGTTTCTATTTCAAAATTCACTTTTAAATAAAATGAAAAAGAAAAAAAATATTTTAAAACTCAACAAAATATTTTGATTTGTGATGACAGGGTTATACCTTTTTGTGTTGTGTTTTTTTGGTTTTTTGTTGTTTTTTTTTTTCACTGAAAATAACGCAAGAATAAAAAATAAAAATTAAAAATTAAAATTCAGGTCCACAAAACAATCCTCTCACTCTGGGAAGCAGTCCTCATTCACTTTCACTGGGATCTTGTTCATCCCCAAATCCAGTTGCCTCTCTCCTTTTCTGAAATGGTAAAAGGATCAGCTCCACTCTACATTTCTAACCACATTTTTTTTCATCCACTCACAATTCTTCTTCCTCCTTGGCTTCCTTCTCCAACCATTTGTCTGCAGCTGGATGTCATTCTTGTGCTGGGGTTTCTCGATCGATCTCAAGGCTCCTGTATCCCTGAGTCACATCCTCTCCCTGAATCTCTCCTTCCTTCTTCTCTTTGGCTTATCTGTTTCATGGCTTTTTCACACAAAGAGGACACTACATAAAATTCACATAATTCTGCAGCCATTTATTTCGAGATAAGGCACCATATTTAAACCCAGGCAATGAATTCACAAACATCATCTGCAATTCTCTTATTCTTATAAGGCACTGTTCTATGAGGGTGGTACTAGCTTGCCAATTAAAATCACTAACTGCAGTTGGCAAAAATGCATGCATTTCAGAAAGACTTTAGCTTATATCCACAAACTCACTGCCGGCATTGTTTTTCCTCATAGTATGAGAGCTGAAAAAAAAAATAAAAATGGAGCAATAAATACAGAAGGGTGCTTCAAAGTTGAAAAATGAGCTCTCAAAACACATATGTATTTTTATAAACAAAGATTAAACCAGATTAAGCAGGACCTACATTTAAAAGCCTTCCTGTAGGTGTATGGGTGTATGTCTTTTCTTTTTTTTTTTGAGGAGCAAGTTTGTAATTATCTGTCAAAGAACAAAATAGCAAGTGTGTCTGGAAATAATGCATTATTTAGAGAGAGTGACTACTTAAGAAAGAGGCTTTCATCACAGGATGCCTTCTGCTGAGACATACAGTTTACCTTGTACCATGAGCTATTTTACTGTAACTTAACTCCTGTCTTGACACTCAGTTTTCAATGAAAACAACGAATGGCTACTTACTAAGCCAGCCTACACTAAGAAACAACCCCTACCCCAAAACCTCCCCGCACCCCAAAAAAAAAAAAACACCTCCAAATCTCTAAAAAGAAATACTGAAAAAATGGAAATACTGAATCTAGTAAAAAAAAAAAAATATTAAAACTACTTTTTTATTCTTTTTTTTTTTTTTTTTTTAATTTGTCGTGAGACTGAACTCAATTTCAGTGCAGTTGCTGAAGTATATTAGGTCATTCTAATTCTAAGGCATTTTAGTTCCTGCAATGAGAAGCAAGAAATATTTCAAGGCCAAATCTGTTGCTTTTGTGAATGCTACCAGGCCAGACGCTCTCCTATGAAATTTTACATGGAAAAGGCAAGCTAGGAAACACTGTTAGGAAGCCATTTATAGCTCCCTAATTCTGTAAGCCCCTGGTTGAGACAGCAGAACACAGCTGCAGTATGCCCTGACACACATATACACACACCCTTCTTGCCCCCATGCAATCAAGGGCTGGTGGGACAACTGGGTACAGTGACAAGGGGCTTCATGCACCATGGGAGTTCTTCAGTGGGCAGGTGGGAGCATGTTCCAAGTCCTTTCATTTGCACGCACACTGCAAAGGTGGCTATCGTGGCCTTTATGAATTCAGATTATCTGACTAGGTGGAAAAGGGATCAAATGCAATAGGAATATAAGGCCTCTTAAGGAGACTTTTTTTTGATGTTGCTGTTACAAATACTGCATGTGAAGTAATTAATCCTCGTACATTTCCATGGTACTGTTGCAAACATGAAGCTTCCATCCTGAGGACTATATGTGGAATACCATTTTCCCCTTGCATTTGAAAATCAGGTATTTACACCATGTTAATAGCCATCTGTCTTATACATTTTTTTTTCTCTGCACTGTATACCACAATGTACCTTTTTCCTAATGCCATAAACACACCTTCATATCGCTTTTTTTTTTTTTTTTTTTTTTTTAAAAAGAGAGAGACACACACCAAAAACAAACAAACAAAAACTTCCTCAAAAGAATACAACAAAACAATTCCACAGCAGGTGGACTCAGAAAAAAAAAAAAAAAAAAAAAAAGAAAAGAAAAGTGAAAAGTGATTTCAGGCTTTTTATTCACTCTGCAATATTCCCCCAACACAAACATCAAATTGCAGGTGCATGCAAAATACTTCTGTTATGACAAGAGCTGCATATCTTCATAACCAGCAGTTCTTATAACGACGTGTGAACTAAATGCTAACTGGAATAAAATGGACAAAGGCCAGCAAAGTCCCAAGTGGCAGTCATGTACAGAAGAGGGACTAAACCACATGAGAACAAATGCTCACGTGGCTGATGGTCCAAAGGGAATCACCATTTCCTTGTGTTTCTTAAAATTCTAGGGTTACAGGAATAGTGACTGCACTGTAATGTGATTTGAGCTCACAACACTGAGGGATGCTGAGTGGCATCATAAACATCACAGTGAATCATCACATAAAGTAAGGGACAACAGACAGGGTTAAAGGTTGAAACAGAGAAATTGGCTGATTCTTAAAGACTGTAGCTGGCGAAGTTTACACCTTTGTTACTTCCATTTAATAAAAACTGCATGCCACAAGCTATCAAAAAAGCACATATTTGGACCAAGAATTTAGAAGACTGAGACTTCTTGGAAAAAGCAAACACTATATTCACTTCCACCTGTCCAGTTCTGGGCCTTTGTACTTCAAAACCATAATCTTCTCTGTAAACTCCTTCTTAAACCTATCAAACTCCATCGCAGTTTCAACGTTTGCTTCCATTATTGCAATGGGAATGTTGTACCTTATTCTGTCAGCTTAATTCTAGTTATGAACGGACTCTCTATGCCTTTACTTGAACAAGTGTGTCTTTCCTTTTGAAATTTTTACCTTTAATTTATTTACAGGGAGCAAAAATAATCTCTATAACTACTTTTTTGGTAATTTAAGCAAGTCATGCTCTTTATAAAGAGCACATAAATAGCTAGGAAAATGTTAGACTGACTGCTGCTCAAGTTGGAAAATCTTATGGAATTAGCTAACAGAAAGAAAAGCAGATGACTGCATACAGGTACAAGCTTACTCGGGACCTTAAGACAGGTTGTCTGGTTTCTAACACGCTGAAGAGAGTGCTACTGTTCTTTCTTCGCTTGGTACTTGCTTTAGAGAGAGTAAAGCAGGCAAGGCTATACCTTTCTATCTGATGGTCACACAGCTCTTGCAAAGAGGATGTGAAAAAGGTTTAGGATATAGGCTCACAGTGTATTTCCTTGGATACTAATATTTCGCCTGTGACAACACAGAACTAAGAATAAGATTTGGAAGGGACTGTGGAAAAATTTCAGATAGGCCACTAACAGTATTTTAAGTGTACAGTAGCCTGTGGAGAAGTGCCCAGGGTACCGTGAGGACAAGAACTCAAAATATCCTAATCACAATGTCTATAAGCAGAAATCACCTGTATATTCTACATCGGTAACCTTTTAAAAACATACTTTAACATGACATTTTTCATGAAGAATAAATTCTCACCTCTTTTCCCCACTTGTCTAAAAAGAAGTCAATACAAATCCTCTAGTGTAACCTTCTGCCTGTAGCTAGATGTCTTATCTTAAGATTGGCCGTACATTTACAGTGCATTGACGAAAGAGGCAACTTCACTGAGTAATGGTTTCCAGTACTTTTCTTCATTTCTTTCTTATATAGACCATAAGGAAATTTCTATCCTGTTGACTTCAAGGACCTAAGGATGCAAGTCTTACTTTAAATTCATTAGATTGTGAAGCTTTTTCCTCTAGGTCAACTAGTAAAGGTGAAATTCATCCCCTCTAAATTCGGACAGATGAAAAGTAAGCACCTCGACTCACCTAGACAGGCGGGATGAACTGCCATCTAGAGGTGCCCCTGCTCCATTTCTCTTCACTGAAAACTGACTATAAAACCTGTTTAGACTATATTAGTAACTTGAAAGCTAAAACGAGGCAAAATGAACACCTCCCCTCCACCTCCAGCTATTTAAAAAGACCCCAATGCTTTCGGATTTTTCTGTAAAGATTCTGCAGCTACTTTTAGATTTTTAAATCTGTATCTTTATTCACTTTCTCAAGGTAAAGCATCCTATTAACTGGATGCTACAACAGACTGAGATGAACTTTGATGAACAATGTTAAAGTGCCCTGGTTACGGACCAATGCTACACAGGAATGACCTTACCCATTGCCACCTCGGTTCCTTCATCTGCCACCTTCAAGCACAAACCAAAAAGTTCACTAACTTGCTAGCTGTGCAGGAATTACATTTGATTTACAAATCAAACTTTGGACACATATCAGTACTTACAAGTGGGGGTACAGTCTTTCATTCTTGAGAAACTGCTTTATGACCTTTTTAACAAAACCTAATGTCAAGACTGTTATATCAAGTTTATGCTAAGAACTATGTCATCTCTTCTGCAAGAATCATTTAGAAACGCGTTTCCACTGAATAAACCCAGTATTTCATTCATCGTCCTCATGAAAACAGCTCTATATATTCGTGTTGCACCATGTCACTGACTTGACTTTCTTGTTAATTTGAGACATAACTCAAACCTATACAGACACAACTCGTTAGCTCTGTTTTGCAAGACTTTCCACACATTTCTCTAGAAATTAAAGTTTCTTGTTATGCTGGGGTTAAGGTGCAGTGGGAAGGGTGTGGGCAAACAGGGAAGGGAGATGACATTTAAAAATGCTTTATAAAACACCAGATGTTGGAGAACCAACGGAGTGGAACAATGTATTTGCAATTATCAAAAGAAGAGAGTTGTTTGTCCGCATTTTTAAAAACTCATGGGATACTTTTAAGTCACTTAGTTGTGGTCTTTGTGTGTGTGAAGAACATAGCAAACGCCCTTATAGATTTGATATTTAAATGACACGCACGACAAGGGAACTGCTTGATGTGGTTCAGCATTTGCTCTTGTTACACTCTGTACTATGCTGTAAACATTCCAGCTGTGTGAATAATAAAAAAACTATGTAAAAGTATTTTGCCCTTCTTCGTGTATCTTCTTAGTGCATATTTCAGTTCTACAGTGTTGTCATGGGCATATTGCAACATGATCCTGGAAACACCCTACTGTATAGTTCCAATAAGCTAACAAGAAGATTGTACTTCCTAAATTATGCTTACAGCTTCAGTTTCAGGAAAAAAAAAAAAAAAAAAAAAAAAAAAAAAAGACAGAAGCCTGAGCTATGTAGATTTCCTATTCCCTGGCAATGAGCAGAGTCATTTATATATATATATATATATATATGTACACATATATTGTCAGTAGGAGAAGAGAACATTTTAACACTCAAGCATCTCTTCCTTCTAAAAATTACAGAAAAGGACACATTCACTTAAAATCAATCCATTCTCACACATTTAAAGAGCTGTTGCTGATATTTTACACAACCTGACAGATATTTTTGTTTGGAAACAATTCTGCTTGCATATTACATCATTTCTATATTGCTCTAGAAATGTTCTGCAGAGGCTAGGAGACAGAAATCTTGAGCTCTGTGTTCACTCTGCCATTAACTGACTGTGCTCTTTTAGACCATTTAATCTCCCTGTGCCTTGGTTTTCCCATCTATAAAAAGCAACAGTTATAAATATTCAGCTCTCTGACAGAGGTGTTGTCAATGCCAAAATATAGTACAACTCTGAAAAGTGACCATGCAAAAAGGCATCTTCTGACTCAAAGAGACTCTCCTTGGTGAAATCCACACATGAATTCACATGGCCTATACACCACATAAGCCCCATTTTGTGTGCTTAAGGAGAACATTGCTATACAGTGGGCTTGTGTAGAGTGATGGATTTCATTCCCCAGAGGATATTCAGGCACATGTGCTGACTTTGGTGGCAAAAAAAAAATAAAATTATTTTTATTGATTTTACTCCTGATGGTCATGCAGAACATAGCTGAGATTGATGCAGCTGCAGATTCCATTCCATCCTGTTCCCCTTCAATACAATCATTTACTGTTCTTTCACATAGAGCAGCAACAGTGAGGCAACACTATTGAAAGTGTTGGAATTGCCTACAAATCTCCAAGGGAAAGAATCTGAAGGCAGAGTGATAAAATGAGCCTTGAAGCAAATTGGACTGCACAGGTGTAAATAACTTGGTCAGCAGAATCTTTATAACCAGTGATGATGAATACATTGGGAAGAATCCAATCAGCTTTCAGAGCAACAGCTCTGAAATAAGGATAAGGAAAAGCTTATTTTTAGTGGCAAGCAGCAATGACTTGATCATGAGTTTCTGAGGACAACTAATATTGAAGGTTTCAACACCATTTCTGCATCAGCTTTTCAAAAAAATCTTTAATGTATTAATACTTGAGAAGAACTGTAAAATCCTGAGATGAAAGGCAATGCAGAACATACTCAAATGCCTCTCCTTTGGGTTTTTGTTCATTTACAGGAAAACAAATCTTTGCTTCTTAAGAATTCATCTGTTCATTATATTCCCATTGTTTGTGTTTATGATAATCATTTCCACAGCAACTAATTAGGAGAAATCAAGAATTATGGTCTGAGATGAGGCCTGTAAGGAGCAAATGAAATCATACAAAACACATAGGAGGTATTTTAGTGGTCCTCTGTTCAGCTAAAGCAATGAAGTAGGGAAGCCACAATTTACTATGCAAAAGTTAATTTCTTAAAGTTGAAGAAATTCAGGCAAAGCTGTGTCTTTTATTCACTGGCCCATTTTCTTCTTGCACATATAGTACACGTTCAAAAATAGGAATGACTGTACCAAGTCAGATCAAAAGTCCAGGCAGTTCAATGACTAGGGAAAGAATATAAGCAAATATGTGGAGATACTTTTCCAGAATACTGTCACAGTAAATTTCAGCCCAAGACTTCCATATGGATGTTATTCAGTGTCAGAGAATCAATCCTCCTTCACATAATGCCCCTATACAAAACCACATTAGAGTCTTCCTCTGCAAATGGCTGACTCTCTTACTGTCTTGGGACAAAGTGTGAGGAAAGGGTTAATTAATCCCTCATGTTCTTTGGCATGTTGTATTGCTCTTCAGCTATTGTTATAGAAAACTGCTAAATATCAAAATCATGAGCATCTGAGCAAGGCTTGGGTCAAAGCTATTGATTCTATGGTTGGGTAGAATATGGCCAAGGGCGGGCTTGTGGAAGTGAAAGTGGATGGAGCATTCAGGCAGCTGCAGCGCACATCAGTTCACTTATATCTAAGGATGTTTGTCATAGCGATTTTGGCCATCCAATGGCCAGCCTACCTATTTAGCAAAAGACCAAAGAGGGATAATGACTTATATCACTAAGGTGGAATTCGGACTAATACACTTTGCCACATTCCCTCAAAACCATTTTAGCTTACCTAAAGTACTTTCCTCCAGAGGTGCTAAGTAGCTCCCCTTATCAGAGCCTCTGAGTCTTAGAGAAGTCACTTTGTTTGCTACACTGCTTTACATCATCGAGAAGCTTCAAGATGCTCAGAGATATCAAAGAAGATTTCTTCTTTCTCAAAGAGACAACTTGAATAACCAGCAAAGAGAAGGCAGTATAGAAGATTAAGCAGGGAACAAACCACCTTCTAGGGACAATCAGTTCGTAATATACTAGTCTATTCTTCTTCCTCCTGTCACCAAAACCCTCCTTTGAGGGGGACATTGGGAAGTGAAACAAAGAGGTCAGCAATGCCAACTGGCCTCCATGTTATGGGAATTCAAGGAATGATCTTTATTTTCCTCATTAGATGTGAACACACACAGCACAAGGAAAAGGCATAACAAAATGGAAATAGGCTCCTTGCCATTTATTATGTAGTGTTTGGCCCTTAGACTGAGAAGGGTGAACATAATTGTGAGAGACAAAACTTTATTGTACAGTCTCCACTTCTGAGGTTAAAAGGAGTTTTTATTAAAGTGAATTAAAAGTTTTGCTTATTCACTATAAACATTTCAAGGATACACTGTGTCAAACAGCTCCTTATGTTAAATACAATATATGACACTGATGTTTTCCATAGTTTATCATCAATAGAACTGGAAGCGTAACAGCAATGGTTTTTAACTTTATGGGCAGACAAAGCGGTGGCCACCAGAGACAGGATGAAGCCTAAACATTCTTGATCTTTGGGGTGAGTGGGAAATCAGATGAATGTGGAGGGACCACACATGGTCTCTTGGGAGAAGGCTGCTGGCAGCCTTGTGTAACAGTCCTTTTTTTGGCTCACACACAAAGGAATGGGAGAATCAGCTCTAAGAAAGTCACACTTCTGGACAGATGCAAGTCATTCCAACTGCATGTACCATATGCGAGGAATGGTAAGAAAAGGACTGAATATAAAAAAGCAAGAGAGGGAAAGTGACAGAGCCTTGGAAACTGGGTTCCTCCTGAAGTAGCAAGGGACTTAAAAAACACTTCCCATGCCAAGTAAGCCCAGAGAACTTTTCCTGCTGCCAGCTGAGCTCTCAGGCAGATTAAACAAAGAAAAGAAAATGAACAAAATGGCATTAACAATAAAAAGACAGGAGTCAGCGTAAGATCCAGTGAAATGAAGCCATTTGTATGTCCGTCTGCTCTTGTTAACCTAACTTGAACTCCCCACGTGACTACTTTGGGTCAAGAAATGGAGTGATTACAAGCAAAGAGCTACTGCTCTTTGTCCACATGAGGTAAGTAGTTTTAATCCTTGCAGCAATGCTCCATGCAAATGGGAACATGGTTTTGAAAATGCACCAAAGAGTTTCACATTAATGTGCAGATCTACCACTGTGAAAGTTGCCTGCTTTCAGGCAGGTAGAGTGGTTTATTCTGCTACCAAAACAGACAGGGAAACAGACAAGAAATTGCTGTTAAAATGTGCCATAACTTCAGATGTAACCAAAAGGCTGAAATACTCCAATTTGTCTAGAGACTGCCTTTGCCAGCCTACATCTATGCTCTATCAGAAAGGATAAGGAAGAACAAAAAGCTCACCTCTGACTTAGCCTTACTAGCAAAAGTACATGCAGTTAAGCTGTGAAATAAAATTCTGCCTTTTTTTTTTTTTTTTTTTTTTTTTTTTTTTTTTTTTTAGGGAAAAACAGTATGACTTAGAGCAACAAAACCCATAAACTATGTTTCTCTAGGAGACCTTGCCAGTACAGTTTAGCCAGGAAATACATTTTAGTGTTAATAAACTTAAGAAATGTCATAAGATATTGCACAAACAATGTTAACAGAAATTGGAAAACAGGGAGTTGAATCCTCCTTATTGGTTGAAGTTTTGTCACCAACTTCATTTGGGGTAGATTTTCACCCATAAATCCACAATTGATTGCTTTTATGATCTAGGTAGTTAGACTCAGGTATCCAGAACTATCAACACACAATTGCACCTGAAAAAAATTAATTGGTAGTCTCCATTCTACATATACACAGACCTAGTATTTGTACAATGCTTAACATACAATTCAAGCTACATACTTTGATGCTGTGATGACTTGTTTCATAAGGCCCCCCAGAGACTTTGATTTTCAATCATATAACCAATGTTGTTAAATAAAAAGTTCCTGGATGTGAGTTTCGTGACTGTGCAACAGCTGTTATGAACTAAGGTTTCTGTTTCTTTCCTCTGTGATATACTGGCAAGATGCAATCCTTCTCCCAGTGAAATCAATATCATCTTTGTTACTGATTGCCAAAAGGGACATATTCTTAGGTTTGTGTACTGTCATTAATGGGCTAGTGACTCCATCTTACATCCCAGATTACCTCAAACTCACCAGGTCCTTACAAAAAAAGACCTGAAACATACTGAAATAATAAAAATATCAGCTTGGTGAGGACTGTTAACAATCGAATAAAAGGTTAACAATGGTTTAAAAACAGCTGAAGTTTTCAAAATTTTCAACACAGTGTCCTAGAAAACCAAAATATCATTAAACTTGCCTTAGAAAAGAAGCCTTTAACATCAAACAGTACTAGGTATTTATCTTCAGAGCAGTACATTACAGGTGACCTCTATAGATTGGAAATAGGATTACATCAACAAACCTTTCACTTTAAAGTGGTGGATGGTGTGAGATGAAAGGGTGCTCTCCCTAACATTTTACAGTGCTAGTGGCTCAGGTTTAAAGGAAGTATGCAACCAGGTATTCCCTGTCACATTCTAATCTGCAATACTGACATGGATGTGAAAAGCAAAAGCCTTTGAAAATGATACTTTCAGACGATGAAAAAAAACTGGAGAACTGTGCACAAATGGGTGTGAGAAACGTGAGGAGGAATACAGATAAGGAGATAAAGAGAAACCTTTACAATGAACATAGCCACATATGCCATCAGCAATAACTTATGTCTGTAGCAGTGTGGATTAGCTTCAGATGAAATGATATTAGAGTTTGAGGTTTAAGCCTAATACCCACATTTGGTGTCTCCTTGTTTCTGTAAAGGTGTCAAATATGTAGCCTGTTTTTCACAGCAGGCAAGCCATAAAGTTACTTTCCTGAATGGTATTTTACAAACAAAATAGCTACTTTTATTCAAAGATTTAGCAAACAAACAACCAAACAAAAAATGTAAAGCAACTTCAGTCCTGCTATTCCCTTTCATGATTTGCCTGGTGTCCTAGGCACACTGAGCTGGTTTGAACCACCCTTGTTTAGTGCAATAAGAAATTCCTATTTACTTCTTATTTGATGGTGTTTTTTTTTCCATCACACACACACAAAAAAAATATCAACAGATGCCCAATTATACTATATCTTGATGACTCCATTATAACAATTCACATCATATCCAAAGGACTCCATGTGAAACTGATGAGAGGATTCAACTTCCCAGCACTACTCGTTTTAGGGATCAGTGCTTTTTCTGATGAACTGTTCTGATTCAATAGACCTGAGCTGGGTCTACAGAGCCTACAGCGGACTTTGTATGTCATACATCATATTAAACTTAAAATAATCATTATCTGGAAAATAAATAGAAATTATGAGAGGAGAATCTTGAGTCTCAAGTCTTCAGGGACTGATTTAGCACTGTAAAGTTTAAGCAGGCGTATACAAAGAAAGCCTGAACACTAAATGATTCATTGAAGCATCTGAATAAAGAAATACAATCCAAGTAATTATTTAACTCACTGCAGCAAAACTACAGTTTGAAAAAGTGGCTTACATTATCTCATCAATCTCATTGTTCAAAAGAGTGACTGTAACAAAGTAATCATAGAATATCCTGAGTTGGAAGGGACCTATAAGGATCATCGAGTCCTACTCCTGGTACCACACAGGTCTCCCCAAAAATTCAGACCACATGACTAAGTGCACAGTCCAAACACCTCTTAAACTCAGACAGGCTTGGTGCCATGACTCCTTCCCTGGGGAGCCTATTCCAGTGCACTACCACCCTGTCAGTGAAGAACCTCTTCCTGATATCCAGCCTGAACCTCCCCTGTTGCAGCTTGACTCTATTCCTGTGGGTCCTATCACTGGTCACTAAAAGGAACAGATAAACGCCTTCCCCTCCACTCCCCCTCATGAGGAAGCTGTAGACTGCAATAAGGTCTCCCCTCAGCCTCCTCTTTTCCAGGCTGAACAGGACAAGTGACCTCAGCCGCTCTTCATAAGTCTTCCCCTCTAGGCCCTTCACCATCTTTGTAGCCCTCCTCCAGACACTCTCCAACAGTTTCATGTCCTTTTTGTACTGTGGTGCACAAAACTGCACACAGTACTACTCAAGGTGAGGCCACATCAGCGCAGAGTAGAGCGGGACAATCACTTCCATCAACCGACTAGCAATGCCGTACTTGATGCACCCCAAGATATGGTTGGCCCTCCTGTCTGCCAGGGCACACTGCTGGCTCATATTCAGCTTGCTCCAGCAATGCTTCATCCAGAATTTGTCTCTAACTCTATATCCTACTGGTACAAAGTGAGTTAAATACATACTCATAAAATCTGTATATGTTCCTCACTATTACTTAGTGACATGAAAACTATTTCTTAACAGTATTCTACAATAGTGTCCAACATTTTTAAAAGCTTTACAACGCCCCCTGAGCTCCATGTTTGGTGGTACACTGACTGCAAGCCAGTTGCTAGTTCTGTATAAAGAAGAATATAGCCCTCTGTTGCCAGACACTTCCTTTATTCTTCATAGTTTGAATTTTGCTGGAAGAGATTTCAAATCTGACCACAACAGTTAAGGAAAAAAGAATGCATTCTAATATAAAATATACAAATCAGAAAATATACACAACTAACAAAAACAGACTCAGTACTACTTGATGAGAGGTATTTGTTTTCCCCTCCAACATTCCAGTAATGTAAAACCAGTGTATAAGGTAGAAAATCATTTTTCAATTTCAGGAAACATCATTACTAGCTGCCAAAAGTCTATCCATATAATAAGAACTATTTGCTAAAGCTGAACACCTGCAGTTTTATAGAAGGCCTCCGAGGACAGCTGTAAGTAAGTATTCCAGTCTACTGATACAGCAGCCAATCAAAACCTGAAGGTTTTGTCTCTGAAAACAACACGTTTTGCTAGCCAGGGCTACATTTGCATGTACAAACATTCTATTTAGACAGATAGATAGACAGACAGACAGATAAATACACCGATCTCCTGAACATGATATAATGCCTCATATGCAAAAGCCAAGGCTAATGAAGGAGGTCCTAGCTGCATCCTAAAAGTACAGTTTCCTGCTTCCAAAACACTCTTGGAAGCACTCCAGAGTGCTGGAAGTTTGCATTGTAGCAAACTGTCATACAAATATGTGTGTGTTAGTTGCCTTCCCAAATACAAGTCAATAGTTTTGAATAGTTCATAGAAAATGATCAGTACAAATGAAACATCTTTCTCATAATATATATAAACAATCCATGCACTCCACTAACTCTGCTGGCTTCAGTCCTACCACCATTTCAGGTATTAATAAGATATACTTTTTATTATTTGGTCAATGACCTCATTAACAAAGTTCTGCTATTCTTATTTAATAACAGCCATACACTGTTACTAAAAGGTTATGCTTCTTTACAGAAATTTTACCTACAAAAAAATCAGTCCTTATATTTAAAAGTCCGTGCATATTTATGAACTACCAAAGCGCTCTTATTAAATTCACATGGACAAGGTGAATATGACAGAAAATAGCCAGACTTTAAATGTGGAGAAATAGCACAGCAAGAAAGAGGACTCTCCCTTCTCACTGCACTGCGATAAAAAGTATTTCCCACTACTCTATTGCCATCCTCCTTGGCTGGTGCAGATTCTGTCTCAGATCTCCAGCTGCATTAACCATCTCATACCACAGGTTTTGTGCACACATGGTATATTTGACTCCAGTAATTAACCCACAAATGACCAATATGTCCAGAAATGTTACAGTAAACAGGTATCCAGATAGAGGACACTTCTTTACCCTTAACTTTTTGTCCATCTGTTTGAAGATGAGCTGAAATGCTAGATGCTGCTTAACCTGGTATCTGCTTCTCACCTCTTCCACAGGCAGAGGTCATGAGCATAGACATGCACAATGAAGAACTTTTTCCCTCCTCCTCTGAGCAGAGAAAGGAGCCTATCTTCCAAAACATTTTTCTGAGCACGCACAGTTTTGCTAACTGCCAACCAGGTTCCATGTCATGCAAACTGTGTGCTGAATTTCAGCCTTTTATAATCCACTAAGTAGAATCTTCTGCAAAGAGAAGGATCTGGAAGACATATAATTTGAGATACAAATAAACTTAAAAAAAAAAAAAAAAAAAAAAAAAAAAAAAAAAAAAAAAAAAAAAAGCATGAAACTCTCAATTTCAACAGGTGTTTGTAAAGCCAGAAGTAGCATTGTTCTTGAAGTGAAACCATAAACTCTTTTCAATGTACTTCTATGTAAATGAGACAAGCTCAGCTCTTATCTAAAGGTAAACAAAATGAACATTATGCACCATCTTCCAAACTTAAAGGAAGAAATTAACGCTGTTAACTGAGGGAGGGGAGGGCAGGGCAGGGCAGGGCAGGGCAGGGCAGGGCAGGGCAGGGAAGGGCAGGGCAGGGAAGGGAAGGGAAGGGAAGGGAAGGGTCTACTCTTGTCTTGGCTCTACCAGCTTTCCATGTACCATGGGGTCACTTCACATATTATACACAATGGAAAAATGTGAATGTGGGAATGGTTTTAAGGAAAGTTTCAATAACTAGACTCTAACAGAACCTCTGTGTATGCTCAGACTTGTCTCCTCCTCAGTCATGAGTGCAACCAAATGACAGCAGGTCCGTGGCTTACCAGAAGAGTTTATCTTCATCTCAGAAAGACTTTTTTTTTTTTTTAAATGACTTGATTTAAAAAAAAAAAAAAGGGGGGGGGGTCTATGCCAGACATACTCGTGGTGCCTCAAGTAAGGTTCAACCCATAGTGAAGATGAAGGTCTAAAAGCAATTAAGTAACTTTAAAAGAACACTTACTCAAGCAGTATCTATTCGCTGTGGCCCAATAACCACATGCTTATCTATAATATCAAATAATGTAACATTGCACAATCTGAATTTTCAATTCTTCTGGCTGACGCTCTAGTCACACCAAAGTCAGTCTCTACTGACTACTTTCCTGAGGCCAGATTTCATCCTTGTTATTTGGAGAATTGGCATTCTGCACTGAATATCTGGATATAAAAGCACAACAGAACACAGGACACAGAATACAGTCTGCATTACATAAAAATATTTTTTTCATAGAATCATTAAATGCTTTATGTTGTAAGGGATCTTTAAAAGGTCATCTAGTCCAAACCCCCTGCCATGGGCAGAAACATCTTTCAGGTTGCCCAAAGCCTCATCCAGCCTGTTCTTGAACACTTCAAGGGATGGGGCATCCACTACTTCTCTGGACAACCTGTGCCAGTGCCTTGCCACCCTCATAATGAAGAATTTCTTACTTATATATAATCTAAATCTACCTTCTTATAGTTGAAAATCATTACCTCCTGTCCTAACACTACAGGCCCTATTAAAAAGTCTCTCCCCCCCTTTTTATTTTTTTATTTTTTTAAGTAACGAAAGGCTGTAATAAGGCCTCCCTGGAGCCTTCTCTTCTCTAGGCTAAATAACCTCAGTTCTCTCACCTTTTCTTCATAGGACAAGTGCTTCAGACCTCTGATCATTTTTGTGGCCTTTCTCTGGACGTGCTGTAACAGGTCCATGTCTTTCTTTTGCTGGGGGCCCCAGAGCTGAACACATACTCCAGGTGTGTGTGTGCGTGCTTTGTTTTTTCACTTGTATGCTTCCAGTATGGTGCATTTTCTACACGAAAATTCTTGTTCCCTCTTCATTATGTTGTAATTTTATGCATATCTCTTATCAAAGTAAATATATTTTCTTTGGATTAAGAGAAATATCCCACTGTCCAGGTAAGCACTACACAAACACAAAAATGACATCCAAAGAAACTGAAATGGTCATCACTAGACATCTTTTCTGAGAAAAATTAATTTCTGAGAAATTTTTTATTTCTAACAAGGAAATCTAAAAATTATATCCTTAGCATACAATCTTATACATTGTTTAAAATATATGTTAGTAAACCTACTGAAAGGATAGTTTTCCACAACAACCTATAGCTCCTTTTATCTTGTAACTGTGTAATTGTAAATATATATATATGGCTCATAGACATTCATTAATTTTGTTATTGCTGACCATCAACTTTCTACAGCAGAAGTAATAACTTAATTCTTGGTTCAAGTTCAGTAAGAGCTCAGAATGATGTTTTAGTTAGAAAGAAAATCCCTTAGACTCTACACAGGCAAAAGCTGGCTATTGCAGAGGTACCTGTGTTTAAAGGGTTACATTTAACAAATTATTCATAATTACTTTTTTTTTTTTTAATTAAAAACTGATCATTAGTGAAATATTTAATTCCCTAATTTGATCACAGCAAAAGCAGGAAATTCACAGTTGACATTCCTACAGAAACTTTAACTCCGTCCCACTGTGTATATTCATTTCAACTGAGCCTTTTTTTTATGACCTCATAACACATGTGAAATTAAGGAAGGTGCTAGGAAAAAATCCTAAAATTCATGTAAATCAGACATATGTCATTAAGTTCCACTATCACAGCAGTAGCATTTGAGCATGGAGATTGTATTCTTAATAAAAATTATACATGTTGACTATTCCATGTATTTATTGAATATTATTGCCTGTGAATGCACACGTTCTACCAATATATCTGGTTGCTCACCTTTCACATTAGAATGGTTACTTTATCCACACCTGGATGCAAGAAACCTGGCACTTGAAAGAGTCTGTTAGGTATCAGTCTCCAGGTAAGTGCTACTAAACTGAATCCAAATTTGGCTCCTGGAGGTCTACAGTCATTTGCGTTCCAACTAAAATCTAATAACCTACCAATCCCAATCTGTCTCCATACATAGAAAACTCAAATGCTCTTGGCAGTGTTTTTCCAGAACCAGAGCACTAGAATAGTGAGGGCATCAACTCTCCTGTGCTCCTACATGGAATTGGGACAGGCTCATCTAAGATTATGAGCTCTGGGTCTGCTGTATACAGACTTATTCCATTCCACTTTGCTCTAAATTTCACATTAGAATGGATGCAGAGTGGCACAGAAACATGAACCTATCACAAACCTGGTATGTACATCCTAATAAGACCATTTGCTGTAGTGAAGGTAAATGTGATGCAGTTCCTTCCCTTGTGGGTTTTCAGGAATTGGCCCAAGCCCAACAAATTCAACACTGTGTTGCACCTCACAAATGAAAAAGATTTGTTGCTGCTCCCCTCAGGATGTTCATCATCTTGGGTTTACCAGCAGACCGAAACAGGTTCCATGTATTTGTGGCCCAAATTGGCCTGCACTGGGTGACACTGTGAAGTCTCTGTACTCTACAGGATCTGGATAGGCTGCACCGATGGGCTGAGGTCAACTGCATGAAGTTCAACAAGGCCAAGTACCGGGTCCTGCACCTGGGGCGCAATAACCCCAAGCAGAGCTACAGGCTGGGAGATGAGTGGTTGGAGAGCTGCCAGGCAGAGAAGGACCTGGGAGTATTGGTTCATAGTCGGCTGAATATGAGCCAGCAGTGTGCTCAGGTGGCCAAGAAGGCCAACGGCATCCTGGCTTGCATAAGAAACAGTGTGACCAGTAGAGCTAGGGAGGTGATTGTCCCCCTGTACTCAGCTCTGGTGAGGCCGCACCTAGAGTACTGTGTTCAGTTTTGGGCCCCTCGCTACAAGAAGGACATGGAGGTGCTTGAGCGGGTCCAGAGAAGGGCGACGAAGCTGGTGAGGGGCCTGGAGAACAAGTCCTACGAGGAGCGGCTGAGGGAGCTGGGCTTGTTCAGCCTGGAGAAAAGGAGGCTCAGGGGTGAACTTATTGCTCTTTACAGATACCTTAAAGGAGGCTGTAGCGAGGTGGGGGTTGGTCTGTTCTCCCATGTGCCTGGTGACAGGACAAGGGGGAATGGGCTTAAGTTGCGCCAGGGGAGTTTTAGGTTGGATGTTAGGAAGAACTTCTTTACTGAAAGGGTTGTTAGACATTGGAACAGGCTGCCCAGGGAAGTGGTGGGGTCACCATCCCTGGAAGTCTTCAAAAGACGTTTAGATGTAGAGCTTA
This sequence comes from Aythya marila, assembly GCF_965140915.1. Classification (NCBI taxonomy): domain Eukaryota; kingdom Metazoa; phylum Chordata; class Aves; order Anseriformes; family Anatidae; genus Aythya; species Aythya marila. Next base: position 59,324,280 of record NC_139043.1, read on the forward strand.
GGGATATGGTTTAATGGGGACTGTTAGTGTTAGGTCAGAGGTTGGACTCGATGATCTTGAGGTCTCTTCCAACCTAGAAATTCTGTGATTCTGTGATTATTTACAAAATGAGTACAGCTGAACAATAACCTCCAACTGTCCCTGAGGAAAACAAATGGACAAAAAAAAACAAGTGTTAAATCAGTTTCTTTGAATTCGATAGAATTACTGGGGCTCATGTCATTAGAAATGACACAAATACATTTGTTTTTCTCTTTCCATTCCAATGGAAATGTTTGTAGTTGGTTTCCAAAATGCTGAGTAACAGCCAATAGAATACTAACAGTTCACATAAGAGCATTTTGATAAGACCTCATTGGGCACCTTCATTACCCATTCCTCTATGTTGAAATGATTTTTGCTACTGTCCTGTAAAAAGTAGTGCAAAAAAAACCTTGAAATAACATTTTGATAAAGATCTTATTTATTTATTTATTTTAATAAAAAGCCAGTTAGACAATTCCTCTTAGGAAACAGTATGTACAAAAGCAGTACCAACAGATTGCATTGGTAGATAAATAAAGGGATTTAGGCTCTGAAAACTTGCTCAAAGTTACACCAGATAATATGACTGTAATAGCTTTTTTTTTTTTTTGGCAAAAGCATAGAAGTTATGGCATTTAATAATAATGTATTATCAATGTATTAATAATAATGTATTAAAATGGTCATTCTTTAATATCTACTCACACTTTAAATCATCTCATAACTTTCCTATTACAATGCAGAATAATATACCAACTCCCTGGTTCATCCTTGCTTTGAAATTCTGTGGTGGCACTTGGTAACCACTTCAGTCCTGACTAACAGCTTCAGTGGTCATTGGATTGGATTTTAATATTGCAGGAAATTCAAGCAAACCCAGAGAAAATTCTACCAGTTAGCATTGCAGATGATATGTGGGTTAAGCAGTAGGTTAAAGGCTAATAAGCTGAAAGATGTGAGTGTATGGCTGTAAACCATCACGGACTACTTTGGATAGGCCATTTCCACAAGAATTTACAAACTCTCCAGGAAACCAGTGTCTTCAGAAGCAATCATGTGCCCAACCAGCACTGTGGAACTGGGTTTATTTTTTTTCTGTGACTTCCACCTTAAAATAAGGAAAACAGATTTTTCTCAGATTTTTAGGAGGATAAGTTCACTAAGGGCTTAGAGACAATGCAAGAGAGAGAACACCGGGAGTCAAAGAACTTTTTGATTCCCAGTCCCCATATTAAAGGCAATTTAATAGTCTTCTGATGAAGAATTAGCTTATTCAAATATATTTACTAACAGAATATAACACTGACAATTTTATTTTATTGAGTGCTTTTCAGTAGTCAAAAATGAACAGTTGAATGAATTTGAATACTTCTATAAAAGAGAGAGAGAAAATTACAGATATATTGCTTTTCCTTCAAGTATAAAAGAAAAATATCCAAGATTGTAATTCAATAAGAAAAGCCAAAATAAGTGACTATTTTTGAGTATTTTACTGCAAAATCCTTTCCAGAATAATCATTTCAGCTACAAAATTTTCTACCTTATTAGTTTTCTGTATTTTTGGATATCCACAACGAAATGGTAGAAGTTCAAACTACAACTTTTTTTTTTTTTCCCCACTACATAATTCAGAAAGAACAAGACGAAAACAGTTGTTTCCCCGATTATCAGGTAGTAAGCAAAGGTATGCCAATAGGAAATTAGCTTACGCAATTAACTTTGTGCAGCATCAGTGTCAGAAAGTGAGGATTTGCAGCTGAATGTTATAATACCATTTACAGTAGATGTATTTGAGCAATGCTTCAATATCCTTAGTATACCTACAGTATCATACTCAGCTATGAACAAGTGCAAAAAGAATACAAATCCCTGTTCTAATAGAGTCAAAGCCTAAAGGCAGAAAAAAGGGGATAATGTGCACAACTTTTCCAGCCTTCTACTAGGAAAGCCCATATCCTAGAAATACCCACTTACGGTGGCAACAAAAAGTTAGAATCTATGAACTACACAACACCCCATTAACACAAGAAGTCTGTCTTTATGACAAGCGTTAGGAATTCCTTAACAACTAGAAATGTTCAGAAAAATCCAGGACCTTTTACCTTTAAAAAGTAGAAGGGCTTCTTCAGTCCAGTAATGAACCTTAGCACATGAAAAAGCATTAATACAGAACTGAATCAAATTAAAGGGTTTAAATACTTAAGTAATTTTAGTATCAGTTTCTAGTGTCATCTTGTTGTCATCTTGTTGTCCTAGCAATGACCCAAGTCAGACTTGTACAGCAGCATAAAGGAAAAGCAAAATTTTACACAGATGAAGAACACTTACTGTGCTTGGTCTGGCATTGAGTCTTCTTACAGGAAAAAGAAATAACACCTTGTCCTGTCACTTTTGGACTACGTTGCACAAGTTTGCAACAACTGTTCTAGAAGAGTGTGTACCTGGGCTCTATACAATTTATTACAATCCTGTGTTACAAAAAAGGAGATCTCAAGACTGTCTTACTCTCAAACTATGATTTTTTGATAGTTATTTGAAGCACTGTGATAAGTTACAACATGCATACCTTCTGTTTTGCCCAGAGAAGGGAATGAAATAAAAAATAAAAATAAAAATAATAATAATAACTAAATAAATAAATAAACCGTGCCTTTTAAAGAAAGTAAGAACTAAACAAGAATGCAGGTGCTGCAGCATCAAATAATTTTTGAGGACATAATTTAAAAATAAATAAATATTACAGATATAGGAATAAAATGCAATGTTAACAGAAGAGAAAAATATTTTTAAAAAGCAGCAGCAAATGAATTCAGCAAATGAGAACTTCAGACAAAAAGAAGGCTAACCACAATAGGAAATCATGTTTACATACATGTTAACAAATTTAAGTGACTATTTGGAACTTAATTATATGTTAGGCTTGGAAAATGTATGAGCAAAAGTAAGTAGGACTATGCATATGTAAGTGTATATGCCATCCATATATGCTCCTCAGACATTACAGTTTACTGTCTGAAATTTCTTATTATTACTGTAATATGAAAATGAAAAAAAAAAAAAAAAGTTGAACTCATTTGTTTAGTCAATTTTCAAAATATTCATTCACAATGTTTCAGTCAGCTATGGCTACAATAAAATTGAGAAAGACTAGGTATATGCTCTTGAAATGCAAAGAAATCACTTGAAACATAGAAAAAAAAGTAATATTTTATTTATTTTCTAAGCTTTTTGTCAAATGATACCTATGGTACCTATCTTCATCAACTCAGAATGTGGCTGGTTGCATCTTCTGCTTGTCAAATACTCATGGGGAATGTGCTATCTGTGTATCTGAGCATCAGAAAGCACAGACACCCTTGTTATTCTCTGGAGGCAACACCAGAGTAATTAAAGAGGGTGCAAAATAAGATTTAAAAAAAAAAAAAAAAAAAAAAAAAAAAAAAACATCACAGAAAGAGTAGGATGAACTGAGTGAGGGCTTCCACATCAGCCAGGTAGAGCCATCAGAAGCAACAGGAAAAGCTACAGCTGGGTAGGATTTTTGAAAAGCGAGACCACCTGTATTTGGAAAGAACACCAATGTCTACAAGAAAGATTTACATGTGTGTAGGTGTGAGATAAAACAGATCCTATTAAAGGAAGCAATGCAAACTAACTGAGTCTATATGTATTTATAGGGGAGAGAAGGAACAAAAATCAATGGCAACAGACACAGGATATGAATTTGGAAGGTAATTCTACTACAACTTCTTCCTACATCTGCCCAAATAGGATCTGGGGCAGATTCTGACCTCTGTGAGCAGTAGAACAGGGATGACAAAGAACTAATCCATTGCACTCCTACCAGGGCTGCTCAGAATTTGCTACAAGGAAGTGATGCAAAGCAGAGCAGACAATTCCAAACTGAGGGAACTTACAGGGGAAAACCTGAAGTAAATAACAGAGCACATGGTTCAAGGTAACACAGTGCCATTCTTAGTCAAAATTATTTAAAAGCTAGACAAAATAAATAGGAATATGTCTGCCCTAGTAAATGGGTCTGGTTGTAACATAAATAAATAAATAAAACACTACAGGAATAAAAAGGGAATTTAGTTAGAACTCCAATACAATATATCACTCAAAGTACTGAGCACATGGAGAGAGTTGCCAAGTGAAATCATCAAAGTAAATGATATAGATGAGCTTAAAAGATACTTAGACATTTTTATGGCGAGAGAGAAAGAGAAAAAGGGATTGAAGGATACAGTAGATACAAACCAGGCAGTAAGGATTGCAATAAACTTAAAGGAGAACCTTCTTGGTTCAAAAGTACTTTTCCGGTCCAGAAATTCCTTTTGCCCATACTGGTGATTAAATGAAACTAACTCCTTATATGTTAAGTATCTGCTAAGCACCATAATCATTACTCCAGAAGTTATGATAGACAGCTGCATGCAGAAAATCCTCATGATTTTGCTTTCCTTCTGGCCACAAAAAGCTACTGTGTTCACTGACCAACTCTGTAACATATATCACTAAGAACAGAACTCATAAAATTCAGATCCTTCCATTTGGCTTGTGAAGAAATGCTCAGGCAAGTTGGGAGTATTTTTCAGCATTGATCAATCTAACCTCACATATTCCAGCCCAGTAACATGACAGAAGTGCACAGACAGACCAGCAAATATAGTATGACAAAGACCTTGATTTAATCTTTTTTTGTAGCAGTTTTAACTAAGAAAAAATGACAGAATGGATACAAAATTGGGAAAAGATAAAAAGTCAAATTTAGGTGCTTTAACCAGTACAAATTAACATCTATTGCACAGAAGCTCTATTATCATGATCACATAGAAATAAGAAAAGCTGCTGAGAGTGCTGTTACATAGATAATCAAATACTGTTTTGTTGTGTTTTTTGTTTGTTTGTTTTTCTTTTTTTTTTGTTTGGTTTGGTTTGTGTTGTTGTTTTTCTTTTAAGGACACATACACACTAAAATTTGGCTTATCTTTTCATTCTCACACCTCCTGCATTTAACTCTCTTGCTCCATCTTTCCTAAATGACTTCACAGATCTCACAGTATTCCTAATCACACCATCCTAAGGTTCAGTAGTGTTTTTTGCACTCTAACAGCAGGCCTGACATGTAGGATTCTCCATGTCTTTTAAGTATTTTGAAACTAAAAGCAAAGTAAGTCCTTTTCATGCTAATGGGCTAGATGGAAGAGCAACACTTGCATCTCTTCCACCTCTTTGCCACAACACACTACACTTCTCACCATTTCTGCTTTAACAATGGTTGACAGCTCAGAAAATGATGAAATACAAAGACTCCCCTATTTTGTGATCCATTCTGACAATTCAGTCATTTACTGTCTGCATACACAACAAAGTTTCTTCTTGTTTCTGTTGGAAATATATTAAGGAGAGCAAAAGACTAAGTACAAAATGAGATATGCATCTTTCCTGTTGCTAATAGAATTTCTATTACTAGCAGATAACTTTAATTTTTCTTTTATATTTAAATATTGACACAAGAGGCCAAAGTGAATTCAGAATTTTGTTTTAGTTAAGCAAGGAAATAGTCACATGTAGATATATTTTTGTTCTATCAAAAACTATATGGTCCTATTTTCCTGAACACAGGACATATCAGATAAAAGTCATCCTCTCTGTATTGATAAACCAATAAGTTTGTCATCTTATCATCTGACTGCAAGCCATTTCTTCTCAGACTGACTAATTCTCTGGTCTGCAACTGAGGATTTCATTTTTAGCTCCTCTTGTATCTTTCTCAATCTTCTTTTTTCTCTTCATCTATTTCCTACCAGACTCATACTACCCAGAAAAGCCCAAGTCCAACAGTTCTTAATTCCTAAGGGTATACATGTACACTTCTTTTTCAGGACAGTGACATGTTTCTGAGTTTTAGCTCATGGCCCCCCAAATGTTCTTCTTTTTTCACTCAGTGGCAGTATTTCCAATTGACAGAATTGCAAAAACCATCCTGATTCAGAGTGAACTATTTTCCAGACGTTTCACAGCTGTAATAATCTGTCCTTGCCTCATGTGTCCACAGGAATTAAGTTGCTCAAAAATAAAAATACCAGGAAAAAAAAATACTGCTAGGTTGGCAAAATGAAGCATATGACTAAGACTGATTTTATTCTCCGTCCCCTTTGTTTCAAGGTGGTTCTCATTATGCAGATGTCTAGTTGGAGATGACCAGCAATGGTCACTAAGTCAATACTCAAAACGTACGCAGCTTTCATAAAATGGCCTGCTTTTCAGAAACTAGAACCAAGCTTGCCTTCACCAGGGTTCCAAGACTACGCTGCTACTCCTGCAGTGACAATTGCCAGTAAGAGATTTTATTTATTTATTTATCTATCTACAAGGAATGTTTTTTTAAACTTGCACTGCTACCTTCCCACATAAAAAGTCTTGAAGAATAACCATGCCTCCAGGAGATTGTATTACTATTTCATTACAGGAGATGTTATGATGTAACAGGGTTTGGATCATTCTCTATATGTCTGCTATTTTTATTTCCTGTCTCAATGATCTCCCACTCATGAAAACAGAATATTCACTTAGATAAGTCTTTAGTCTAATCTAGTTTTGTCTCATGTTCTCAATCAGATTTTGTGTGCCACCCTGAAACACAGAGTTAAAAAATGTCCAATGACTTATCAGTATAACTCGTAAAATAACTAAAAAGATAATCTATAGGGTAACTATATAACAACACACAAAAGAGGCCTTTAAAAGGGCTGTTCAAGCAATACCTAGAGCAAATCATTGGAATTCATGAAGATTTTGTTACCCTCCTGCCTTCTTGTAAAAGCAAGGTGATGCTTTTTCTCTCTGTTCTCTGAAGTATACTGATAGGCAGAAAACCTCAGGACATTCAAGTGAAAACCAAATTATACATTGAGTGCAAAAATTTTATCTTCAGCTAGGCAGCTTTTTACTAGCTGCTACATAACACTTCTGCCATCACCATTTCTCAAACAAATGTGTTCACATTTGGCAAAGCACATACAGGATTTCAACCTGCAAGCTGTGGTGGATATGATTAACTTCACTAATATGGAGACCTACTGACTTCAGTGACCCACCCATGTGAGTATCCAATCGATGCTCACTCCCTTGTACCAATGCTTCAGTAATCACACCAGTCCCAAGGAGGCTCTCAAAAAAAGGAACAAGAGGAAGACCTCTGAATGGAGAAATGACACAACTGCACAGTGAATATTTATCTTATCTTGCATCTGAATTCTCAGACTACTTTTAGCTTTCCAAACATTTAATTTCAGACATGATTACTTTTTCACTGTCTATTCCTCTTCACCACTATCACCCCACCTCACTATCCAAAGAGACTCTCTTCCAGCCACATGTGGAAGCTCTCACTGGACATCTTCAAGGAGGTGAGCTAAAAAGCAGCTTCCCTCTTCCCATATTGTGGTGCAAAGTCTGCTCACAAAAACTTGTCCTCAGAAATGCAAGACCTTTCTGGTTCACAACCCCAGGAATTTGAAGAAAGAGAAAGGAGACCTAGATCCTCCCCACCCTCTGCATTACCATGTAGAACATGGAAAATAATTTGATAATATACTGTACATGTACTTCCCTCACCCACTTGTACCTACAGCATCATTGAAAGGCTTGATCCCTGTTTTCACCAGTTTATTCTCTAAATGTTTATTATTAGAATAAACATTCCTGCCAGCCAAGTCATTTTGTTGAATCTCCTACAAACATAAGCATTACAGGGCCAAAAGTATTTGGTGTTTTTCATTTAGGAGATTCATTCCTCCTATCTTTCTCTTCACCTGAAAGAGTTGAATGAAACAAGTGAAATACCTGAGTGATTTCATTGCCAGCAGTAGAAGTAGGTGCCAAAAAAAAAAAAAAAAAAGAGGAAGGCAAAGGAGAGTAGACGGAAGAATGCAAAAATCTCAATTTTAAACCTGTTCCAGATCATGTAAAACTGGCAGTGCATTTGGTTAATCCCTCTAGTGCTTCAGTGGAAAAATCACAGCAGGCAGCTGGATACAACAGTCAAGGCTGCCCTTTCTTGTGTTTTTCCCTTTTCTGGCAGCATACTGTCACACATGCAGCATCTGTCCATTTCCACAGACTGTGGCTGTACATTCCATTGACCTAAAACAGTTAAAGGAAAAAGCAAAAGCATAGGTTCAGAGGGCAATGAATAGCTGGGGCTCATGGAATTCTGCAGGTGTGGGATTCCAGATCTCAGCTAGTTACCCCAGCAGCACAAATCACTACAATCACTTGCAGTTTTCATGTCTGCCTTCTTCCACCCAACCAGCATCCAAATTTCAAAAGCTTGATAATGCTGCCTTCAAAAATTAATAACAACAAAACCAAAAAATATAATAATTAAAAATAATAATAATTTATAACCTGGTCTCTGACCTTGAATTTTTAACGTGGAAGGACAAGAGGGGCAACCGTAATTCAGGAAAAAGCATTTTTATTAATCCAGAAGTAAAAGTATCAGTAATGTAGATGCATAATGCAGTCTTTAGGATGCCTTTGTACAGATAAAGCACAATTTTCCTTCTTCAACAGCTGCTACATGTAATATTTATTATTATTATGTTTTTGAGAAACAAGCGTCAACTCAGTCAGAAGCTTTTTTTTTTCACATGATAGATTTCTGATGCACTTATAGATGTAACTCAGTCTCTTTTAAAGACATTGTATAGAAGGATGCTGCACAAATGCATAAAATCTTACCCACTACTACGTGGACTCTACATTTATGCTCTTTTTTTATTTAACTTATATCTGGTGACTTCTACCAAAAGTGTACTTGAGCTTGGCACAGTTAAAATACTTACAAACACAAAATTAAGCACTGATCCAAAGAGCTCTCAATCTCAATAAATAAAATGGACAAAAAGTAAAAAAGGAAGTTGGATTATTCAGTTTTACATAGTTAGAATTAAAACCATAGCTCTACAGTCTTTAATACTAGGTTACCAAAACAAATAAACAGAAATAAGATCAGGATTAGGCACAAGAAAAGAAATAAATAAATAAAATCATTTATTCTCAAGCTAACCCCAGATGTGATACAGATATAGCACTGGCTGTAGAACGACCACTTAAGTCTGATTTAACAAATATTTGCCCGAACACAGCTTAAGAAGGATGGGTGCCTTCCAGGTCCTGTTTCAGACATGGTGCCACACAGCCACAAGATCTAGCTAATGGCTAATGCTTGTGCACTTTTTGTTATTTCTTAGTGCTGCTGCAAATAAAAGTATTCGGATGATGTTGAAGTAACCATTCATTCTATCTTAACAAAACAAAACGGTAATTTTTACTATTGTAATTGTAGCACTGAAAAAGTCGGGAAAAAATAAAGCAAGTGTTATGGGGAAAAAATAAAGCGAGTGTTGTGTGAACATGGACAGCATAAAGATTAGCACTGTGTTTCATTGTTAGTAGGTGTTAGGATGTCTTTTACACTATAAACACATCTCTGGAGTTACTCTAATAGATAAGTATAACTGACAGGAAAATAAAAACAATTAAAAAACATACTACAAGTTTTAAAGTGCTGACTGTAAACATTCATAAGATTGGTGGAGTGTTTACATAAAAGAGTAAATTAGCTTAGATTAAAAGATAAAAGTGTTTTAACATACTCTTGGTCAGCTGCAATATTGACAACCAACAGATATATAAACCAAAGAGAGTCAGAAAAGGAAAAACATCTTGCTTTTTCTATACAAAGCTATTGAGTGAAGGTGATTCTACAAATACAAAACCTTAATCATTATTGTAAATTAGAAGAAAAACAATACTTTTATTAAATGTTTATCTGCCAATGGCATTTGAGGAGTTTCCTACAAAATAACACACAGATTAGAGACAAAAATAGTGACAAAAAATAGCACGTGATTAAAAACAGAAAGCCCCTTAAAAAGGTTCAATCACCATGTAATGCTGAAGGACTCAAAACAGTTTCTGAGGTCAGAAAGTGCATGAGTTGAGTGAAATTGTTTGTGATTAAGAAGCAATAGAGAAGAACATAGCTTGCCATTAGATCCTATTTCTTACCAACAAGTTTCTCAAAAAAAAAAAATACTCCTTTTACTTGTAAACATATGTCATAATACAAATAAATGTAATGGAATTTAATAAATTTATGTAATTTCTTTAATTTTCAAGTAAGAGCCACAGTACTGATACCGTTCAAAGCAAAATCTAGGACCAGTCAGCAACTAGCTAAATGAACAAATACCTTTTTACATAGAAATGTTTTGCTTATAGTGTATAAGAAATTAGAGTCCCCTACTGAATTAAACACTCCTTCAAAACAAGTGAAAATTTTCAATCATACTTCAACACCATATCCAATTTGCACACAACATTCAGTATATTTTATTAAAAGCTGCCCTGATCACCATTCTTTAAAGCTTCCCTGTGTTTCCTTCAACATGGAATATTTACATTTCTGAATCAGCATCTGAAACCTCAAGGCTTGTTCATATATATATATATATATATATATATATATATATATATATATATGTTCATATATATATATATATATATGAACAAGCCTTATATATATATATATATATATATATATATATATATATGTGTGTGTGTGTGTATATGTATATATATATATATATGTAATGTGTGACTCACTCCACACTTCAAGAGCAATAACAATCCATGGATTAGTTGATATATCAGTTTAGGTAGAAAATCATCAAATTTTACTCAGAAATAACCCTGGATACTTCCTTGACTAACCTAAGGCCTGCAAAGTGCTATCTTTCCTATGCTTGCAAAGCAACATAATTTGTTTTAACTGTTCAAAGTAAAACAAATCTCACCCTTCAGTCCAAGCAAAACATGCGACACTTTCATAAACCGGGAAATTCTTTCTGGTGTTTGGTGTATTTTTGCTTGCCTTCATGGTGTTTTCAGTCTAGAAATATTAAAGTATTAATATTTCTAGTGGAGTAGACAGAATTTTTAAAATTAATTTGAAAATATTTTTTTCTAGTTAGAAAAAGAAAACTAATTTAAATCACACCAAAGTTTGAAAATGAAATAACTCTTTCTGTATGTGCTGACTTCCACCAAGATCTCTATGGAGTCAAGAAAATGTGTTCTAAATATCTATAAAACAGGAAAAAAACAAATAAAGAAAGGAAGAACAAGATGTAAGTGAAGCATATTAATTTACTGGATAGCAGATGTATATTAGCCAAAACTGGGAATGAACCAGCTATTCTTGTCTACTGCTATTGTGTACTGGAAATGTGTTGATTTAAAAGGTTCTGGACCAAAAAAGGAGCAGATCCTGGGCACCCTTCAAAAATCCAGAAAAAATCCTCACTCCAAACACCTTCACCAGGTTGCTGTAATAGGCCTACACTTGTTAACTTCCCCAGCAGAGCCAGGGCATCTCACCTCTTCCTGATCATCCCTTTGACAGAAGCCCAATACAGAAACTGGTATTTCACTTCTCAGCAGAGGGACAGACAGGTTAAAGTCATAAATAACAAAGTTGAAATATATACCTTTCCTGCTCTTACTGTCTCCTGTATACACTTCACAAGAACTGTTTCTGTATGTAAAACCAGGATAGTTCATCCACTAGGCATCCATGACTTCATCTGTAGCCCATTTTTTTCAGGACTGAACAAGACTTCATTATAAGTAGGGAAAAAATTCTGTTAATTTTATAGAACTATCAGCTGCATATATGCCATTAAGAATGTGTCCCTTTTTTAATTGCTAAAGCCTTCAAAAAGTAATAAACCAACTCACATGTATGCTCTTTTTTGATAAATAGTTTTGAAATAAACATGCCTATCACATGTGATAAATTACGTGCACATATACATACTCTGTTTAGAGGATATTCCACTGTATAAAAGTATAGTAGCCCAAAGCAGAATTGAAGGGAAGGGAAAAAGAAAGGATTTCAGTCCTAGGGTACAATCCACATTTCATTCAAGCAAATTGAAATTTTTACATTGATTTGAAGTTGCATTCTACCCATCACGAGTTATAGATCCTGATTCTTAAGCACAGCAATTCAGAAATTTTTCAGGAAAGTCTATCATGTAAGTTACAGTTGGCCACTTTCGAGTCCATCTTATATTCCATGACATGTTTCAGTTGCACATGAGCACTACTAGTTTATTGCAAATATATTATATAAACCTAAGGGAATAATTTTTATTTAAATTTTGACTGGGTTACTTTCTACATACGTTCAGCCTGGAGAAAAGGAGGCTCAGGGGTGAACTTATCGCTCTTTATAAGTACATTAAAGGAGGCTGTAGCGAGGTGGGGATTGGTCTATTCTCCCACATGCCTGTTGACAGGATGAGGGGGAATGGGCTACAGTTGCACCAGGAGTGTTTTAGGTTGGATATTAGGAAGAACTTCTTTACCGAGAGTGTTGTGAGGCATTGGAATGGGCTGCCTGGGGAAGTGGTGGAGTCACCATCCCTGGAGGTCTTTAAAAGACGTTTAGATGTTGAACTTAGCAATATGGTTTAGTGGAAGACTTGTTAGTGTTAGGTCACACATTGGACTCGATGATCTTGAGGTCTCTTCCAACCTAGACAATTCTGTGATTCTGTGATTTTACAATGAACAGTGTAAACAGCACCTGATGCATACATTCACGCATTTCCTTCACTAGAAACAGCATTAGGTATTTGCAATTACTGGAGTATTGCACTGTATACTTCTACATTTTAACCATTATTCTTAGTGCTGCAGTTGGAGGAACCTATCAGCTTTATAATCAGTGGGTAAATTTGGAAATGCACATGTTTGGGAATGTGCCTGTATAAAACTGTATATGCATAGGTTCCATATTTTGAAAATCAGACCCATAAATCATGTTCCAAGTGCTAAACCAATGATACCCATCAAATGATCAGCAGTAATTACAGATGTTTCACTGTTTCTACCCTACCCCTGCAATCTACAATAGTAAACATAGCACAAATTACTCTGAAAAGTTCTGGCACACTGAACTGCAAGACATGATACTCAGTAAAACAGATTGGTGCAGTAAGAAACAATGGATACTGGTGAAACATAACTCACTCTGCTTTCGTTCACACTGGCATACATGAACTTAGAGCAGCATAACAACTATTGCAAAACATATATCAGGACATTTCTTCGTAAGTAAGTGAAAATAGTTCATCTATTCACTGGAGGAAGAAATACTATAAGCCAAGGAGTGGACAGAAATCAGGATGCCCCAAAGCCTTCCTGGAGTCATACCAAGGAAACTTTGGTGTTGGGAAATTGGCCTTCCACGAACCAACCTTTTCCAGTCCCTCTGGATTTGAAAAAGCAACCTTAAACAAAATCTTAAAGTGCTTTGTTTTTTAAAAGAGGGTGTTGGACTGAAATTCTTAACCATAAAGACCAGCTCCTCTTTTTTTTAAATCAGCAGTCATGCCCACTTAAGAGGCACCAGAGGAGCACTGTGGTTTTCATTTAAAAATTAAAAAAGAGAAGCAGAGAAAGAAATATATCCCTTTATTTCCTTAAAATTGCTAGTACTTGCTAGGAGCTTCTAGAGCACTAGGCTTTTTTATTAAATTGCCTCTTGGTAGTATTCTAGCATTGCCAAAAAGGACTTCTCACTGCCATGATTAAAAAGTTATGCTTTTTCTTAGGAAAGCTTTGAATTGTTTAGTCTGACCCTCCCAACAGTAGCAAGTGGGCAAAGGGTATGCTTTTAAAAAATAAATTAAGACAAATAAAACGCTTAGCACAATGGAATTGGATCACTGTCTTCCCCCAGTAAATATATCTAATATCACATGCCTATTCAGAGTGGGAATATGGGATTTCCCCTCAGTAACTTCTGTGAGGGAAGCAGAGAAGAGAATGCAATTGTTCCCCATCTCGTTGTATTTGTTACTAAGCCCTGATGCCAGACACATGCTGATTATCTCTTGTGTTACATGAAGCGCTCTCCTGCAGTGCCAATTGCCTGCCCTGTTGTCTGTATCCTGTTACATAAAGCGTTATCCTGTACCGCTGTGCATGGTGCCAAAACACTGTTTTTTGCCACTATGCTCCCCATCTTCTGAGCTCAAATGCCCTTTGTTTCCATGCCCAATTCTGCCCACATCTTAAAAGCCACTTAATAATTAAAACAAAACAAGAATAATACTCAATAAACAGCAATTTTTCAGTTACACTGTAAAATAAGAAAGAACACAAAATTGCTCAGGGATACTAGGGGAATATGAGACGATCGTAGGAAAAGATCCTAGGAAAGACAGAATCACTGCATGGTCTTCTGCAACTTGGATGTTGCACCTACACATTTTTATCATTTAAGGGTCATTCTCAAGATAGTATTTCATCCACCTCAATATTTCACTAAGGCAGTCAGCTGCAGTGAAAATAATCGGCTGCAATGCTGAAGATGAAAGCATCCTTGGAGTAAAATCCACTCAGAGTAGCTGTCTCTCATGATGCATTGCAATAACAAACGGTCAAAGGGCTCCGTTGCCCCAGTGATGTGTAAACAGGCTGCATAATCAAAATGCTGCAGGAACAATGATGTGTTACTGGAAGGATGGCAGCAGTATAGGAAGAGCACATCTAGAAGCAGAGTTCACCTGACTGTAGGCTGACAGACAATTCACACAGTACAGTATAACAGAAAATGAGCTTTTGGGTGGCCTACAGGGAACAAAACTGCTAAATCAGCGCTCTGGCACTACTGCTTCTAGCAACTGAAAATGGCAAGTCTTACATACACAATGATAAAGGTTAGGCAAATGGTTTCCCAATTGAGAAGAAAGAGAAATTGAATTATCAAATTTCTGTGAGGCCACACAAAGCAGAATCATCTCCTGCAGCTTGTGGCCTTTTCTGCAATGCTTTGTAGAGAAGGATGACAGACAGCAGTATTATATATTTTCCCTTGAATCACTGTACAACTGTACAAAGCCAAGAGGGATTTTAGAATAAATCTTTCATTTTGTTATTTTCTGGTTTTTGTTTGTTTTTAATATTTTTCAGATTTCAAATAACCCTATTTTGTGTCTGATAACATATTAATTAAATATCAATACAATCCATCCTCAAGAGCAAAGAGCCCTCTCCCGTCCCCCCGCAGCAAGAGAAAAATAGCTGTGCTTGGTCAGCCTCACTTATCAGAGGGCCAAGATTAACTTGAGGGATGTTTCAATTTTGCTGCATCACACAGCTTCACTCCCATTCACATGATGAAGGCTAGGGAAGGAAGAAGCATAGCCTCTTCATTTAAATTAATGCCTCTAGTTATGAACATGCAGGGCAAAGTCCTGATACCAGACGTAAAATATGCAAATATATGTGTAAGTAACAGTTTCCCTCCAGTTCTCCACTGGAGCCCATACAACAGGAGGCAAATATTAAAAAAGACACAGAGTAGGGTTAGAAAATGTTAGTAGATTCAGTTTTTGTGAAAACATGAGGAGTCTTATAAAAACTTATTTCTGCTGTCATTCAAAGCTCACGGTGGAGATTTTCCATTTGTTACTACTATCTTTGAATTGGGATTAAATTGCTCAATTTTGGGGGCTACAATGACCCTCTCCTAGAATCACAAAAGAAAATTCAGTGTCTTTGAAGATAACTTAGCAGAAGAAGCAATTGATAACAGATAGTAGTCTTATGGTGCATAAAGTCTGTGGAAGTGATGTTTTTTAATTTAATTTTATTTTTTAAACTGAATTAATGCAATCAGTGTGTCTTTCCCAGATAACCTTTCTGGTGTACCATTAATTTCTTGCACTACACATTGTGTCATACTGCACCGTATATTCTTTCCCCCCCCCCCACTACATCCCTAGGGTCAAAGGTAGAAGACAGAAAAATTCCTGGAATAATATCCCCAATAAATTACTGTTAACTATTATAATTCAACATGGGCATATAAACGGCACTTTAAAGAAAATTGAATTTGTTGAAAATTAAAGCAAACCTGGTGTTACTTTGAACAAGAGGCTCACTGATTGTTTTCAGATTTCCATTATAAAATAGGCTTTTTTGTTTTATGTGTTATATACCCTCTGAGGAAAGGAATTGTACCTCAAAACATATGGGTGTTAAGAATTTTTATTTTTAAACACAATGCTCCATGCCCATAAAACTTTGCTTGGAAGCCAAGGAATTTATAACAAGGTGCATAACAGCAAATCTGAAATAAGGCTAAAGATGAAGAAAAACATAGCTTGTACTCGCTAATTAAAATAAATAAGAAAAGAACATAGAAGCAAAGGCAAACTTAATTTGGGGACAAATATCTGTGGTTTAATTTAGTGCTGTCATCTCGTTACCTGTGGTTGTACAGACACTGGAATATGCAAGAAGACAGACTAGTAAACAGCCATGTATTTTGTGGAACGGGCATATTGTTTTCAGTCTACAACATGGTGCTTTCATTTTACTGCTGTCCTACGTTACACTAAGAGCATGAAGAGGGGACTCTTGCTATCTAGATTTTAAGGATTTTTTTCATGCACAGCTTTCATTTTAAAACATGTTCTGTTAGTTTAAAATAAGATGTGTAAGCTTGTTGTTCTAAGTGCTATATAAACAGGAATGCTGTTAAATATTCTCTCATAGTATAAGCCATGACTGAGTGTGCCTTGCTAGGATTCAATGTGTCTTGGGTGTGTTTCAGCCTTGTGTATTCAACCACCTGTGAAGAGTGCTTATAACCCACTAATGCACACCCAGGAGAAGCTTTTTACTATTAGGAGAATGGCTCATTAATTTTACATTACGAAAAAATGTAAACACTCATTTTTGGTTGGGTTTATGCAACATATCTTTTTATTATAGAAAGTCATTTCCAGTGAGAGATAAGAGCATGGGAAGGGGAAGGTTGTCATTGTTTTTTATCTAGGTTGTCCAAAACCTTGCTTTTTCTGTTACCTAATGGACTTACTTTCCCTTTCTCTGCCCTTAGCTACATAAGCTTTACTATTCATGTATGGCTGTGTTCTGCATTCTTCCTTTCACTAAAAGCTGACACCAATATGCCAATAGGGCCACAAAGTTGTAGCTAGAAAGGAAAACTTGACAAGAAACAACAATTAAAAATATAGTGCCTAACAATGGATACTTTCTGCCTCCAATCCTTGCTCTACACTTATTCCATTCTCATACTTTAATGAATTGTTTCAACCCACCAGGCACAAATTTGGTTTGATAGTGACATGAAACCACCATCTGCATGACCGAGGTGAAAGCACTCATGTAATTTTTCTTAAAAGATTCACCCAGCCAATCAGAGTGTAGTTTTGAGTAGTCAAAATCTACATCCAGAATCTGATAGTTTATTCACTTTCAGATGCTATCTGATATTTCCAATTCATCATTTCCCTCCTGATGATCCCTCTGAGCCTGGTCACTGTCATTTTCTCACAGGTGGAGAAAAGGAACCGAAATTTGCTTCAAGGATATTCAACGATACAAAGAGATCAGCAACCAGTAATCTGCAGGCACGCACAGCTAGTTTGTCTACGCAATTGAAGTTGCACAGTTAAATTGTACGCACAACAGTTTTATGAACAATACTGGACTTCACAAGTTTGGGAAATCAGGCTCTGCAACTATAAAATTATACACTTGACGTATATTAGTAGTACAGTAAATAGAGTATAATTAGAACAGAATACAATGTACTATTTTTCACTGCTTTTTATTTTTACTTCCCTAGAGCTACAAAATGAGCTTCTAATGAGCTTTGGGTAGTCACATAAATAGAAAACCTAACCTTGTAATGCCTGATAGTGATCTAAACTGCTTAGATATGTTTTGTATTATACCACAAAACAGTGGTTTGTTCATGGAATGGAACAAAATTTCATGTGTTACTCATACTTTGGCCCTAGGCATGCATGTGTTGAAACCATAATCCCCAGCGTATTTCAGAATATGTTTGGACAACCTAAGTTGCTCTGTGAAAATGACCCAGAAGGAAACCCCCCTATCCATTAAAAACACAAATTACCAAGACCTCAATGGTTAAGTGTAGCCTACAGCATATAAAGAAAAATTTCCAATACACTGCTTATTTTCTCAGTTAAAAAGAAGGAAGAAAGAAGATGACAAGGATTCATTCAGGAACCATACAGGAAAACTGTAAACTAGCTTTATATGGATACACTACATAAATATTATAACATTCTGTCCAAAAGAAACAAAATATTCTATGCCAGGACAGGAAATTTCCCTATTAAAATGTCTTTGAATGTGACTGCACAGATCTGTCCAGATTTCATATAGATGGGTTCTCCCCTAAGATTTCCAACAGTCATTTGTTCTTTCTCTTGCAGGGTAAATAACATGAGAAGCGATGAACTTTCCTGACAATATCAGAAATTGTTTTTTCCCCACTCTAAGAGTTCCTTGCAGCTATTAGGCAGACTCTTGTATGGGAAGTATAATTGTCATTATTCTCACAACTCCTCTGTGATGCAGACAGATACAAACAGGTAAACAGACAGGCTGACAGGTCAACAGGTAGGTATACAGAGGTAGGTATATAGGTATACAGAGACTAAGAATTACCAAGAGCCAAACAAGGAATTTGCTGCACTTGAGAAATGGATCCAAATCCCCAAATTTCTTTCTGGTGTTTTAAATATAAGGTGACCTGCATACAGTAATACCAGTAATACTTCTTTTTACCAGGTAGAAGATAATACCTTTAGGCTACTTCTAGGTGTTTATTGTTTAATTAGCAGAAGCTGAAGCTTCATAAGTTGGTTTCTGTAGCCTCATAAGTGTCCATTTTATGCAGACGGACCAGAGCTGGAGCTTAAAACCAAAGAGCAAACAGATTTGAGAAGCTTCAGACATAAAAGTCCACTTCTACATTCTATATATGCAAACTATAGTTTAGAATAGGGAGATAAAGTATGTTTCTATGCATTATCTTCCTGTTCCAACCCATGGACCCAAGCAAGACAGCTTCCAATTGACATTATATATTTGTCTTAATACTTTTTGCTTTTACTTCTTCAGAGTAATTCAAGGAATAAGCTGTGTTTAAATGAGCTAGGAAAAAAAAAATAAAAGGTAATAAGTGCTAAATTTTGATTTGAATCTCTTGGGGATAAAAAAGATCAACTGTTCATTATAAAAGATTTACTGTAAGATGATATAATATACACTAAAAGTAAGCAAAAATTTACGTTGATTAATTACATTATATTTTTACAACAGGAAAACAAAAAAATGTGAAAATATTGCCATGAAATTAAAATATCCCTTTTGTGAAGGGCTGCATTTTGGTTTACGTGCAGCACCGTTTTACACAATTTTGGCTATGAAAAGGGATTTTCACTGGGCCTTTAGTGGAATTTATGCTAGCTGTAAGGGTAGTTGAATAGCCAGAGGATTGTAAGGAGCCTTCATGTAAATGAAAATCTGTTCTTTAATGTGCACACTCCTCAAAGTAATAAAGATTTTATTATTTTGAAAGTTATGTACACCCACTGCGGAATATCAAATATGCATGTTGTAAACACAGTGGACCAACTTCAGACATGATGTAAGCATGTGTAACTTGACTGACTTCAAAGGGACCACTTGTGAAACAGAACTCTACTTCACATGGCTATGGTCTGCAGGATCCACGCTAAGTAGTCATGTTATTTTAAATAGAATTTTTTGAGTAGCATAGTGTTACACAACATCAGAAAGTATAGCAGAACTGGGCTGTCAGTGATCTATAGGGTCGGGTATCAAAAGAATTAATTCTGGCTTAGTACAAGGCACAACAAACACTTCAAGCACACTGAAAAGAATAGATATTAAGAATGCTGAGATGTCATTTCAGAGCAAGAACGGCCACCACTGCTTTAAACAAGATAAGGTTAGTAGTTTCTGTACCCTGGTGCTGTATTTGAGAAAACCAATGACTGTGTAGGCAATGTACAGAGAAAATAAAAAGGACAAGGACTGGGAAGAAAGGACCATTAGCAACAAAACGACAAGAAAGATTGGCCAGGACTCTGGCACATGTATTATAATGCAGACAGCAGTAGACTAGAAAGGAGGTGGCACAGATCTCAAGTAACTTCCTATAGAACTATGTTCTCCCTTAAACTTTTCAATTCCCATCATTGCACTTATTAGCTGTTTTCTTACCAAAGTGCTTTTGGAAAATAGAAAATGAAGTTGTACTTTGTAAGATGACAGACACTTTCTCTTTTTCTATTTTTAAGAAAAACTAGGGCATTGGATGATTCACGACACTGAAGATGTTTCATCATGGATCATCAGTTGTAGACTATGAGCTTGAAATCAAATGGAAAGGAAACTCAGAGAAACCACAAAAAAAAAAAATCTTCAAGAATAAAGACAGTCAAAAAGAAAAGGCATTTCTGAAACAAATGCATGCAACAGAGCTTCTGACTTTCTGTGCAGATAAGCCCCAGTCCCAGGTGTTGTCTCCCTAACAGTATGAACCAGTGAAGACTTCAAGTAGCAAAGCTACTCCAATATTTGGGAGGTTCTGAACCAATATTAGGTTCTGACTTAGAGGACAAATACACATGGACTTTTTCTTGTGAAAGTTAAACCATTTACTGCATCCTTTCAAAATCCTCCCAAAGTCACTGTTTTGCTCAGAAAAACTCTAGAGGCATTTTATTTTGTAAATCTAAAAGTTGCAAAAGCCGTAAGATCTCATGAAACAAAAGAAGAATTTATTAATTTCAGCAGCAAGAGAAACACTGGAAGTGTTCTTTTCTCCCAATATAAGTAAGTGGCTGACTTACTGTTCCTCTTCTGTCAAAAGATATAGTGACAGGAATAATCTGAGATCTGGGTAAGAATGTGGAGAGAAAAAAATAAATAAATAAAAAAGCATTTGCAGCCGTTTTGCAACTCAGTTTGAAAATATCATCTAAAATGGCTTCCTAATTTAATATCAGACATGAATCTCAAAGTAATGTGAAAAAGAACTGCTAATAAATACCCATATGAATATGAAAGCTATTTTTCAAATACCAAGTGTATTCATACATGAGAATAGCCCTAAACAGTCACACTGCATTGGAATATACTCAGAGAGAGGACAAGTCCCCAAAGCATCAAATACCAATTCATTTTTAAGTAACATTTATTGGTCTCAAGAGAAATACAGTTGATGTAGTATTTGAATTTTGCCCAGGGTACAACTCTTCTTGTTTCAACATTCATTTGGTTTTCCCCATGCTTTGATGATATCCTGAAGTTTGTACAACTTGCTTACTTAACTGATATTTTTGCCCAGTCAAGGACTGATAGAGCATACAGTGTACAAGAGAGTAATGAAGCACTGCTTTTAAATGCTGATTCTAGGGACTCAGCAAATAAATGAAGATAGTTTTGACATGTTTCATGCTTTGGCAGCATGCCAGAGAGCACCTTCCATTCAAAATGAATATATGTATTATTCATGAAAATTTGACACTGCTCAAATATCCCCCATATGAATAGTTCCCCAAAGACTAATGTAGCGATGAGTGCATTAGTAAGTCTTTCACAGAAGTAGCAATATTAAAAGTTTGTCTTGAAAAACATTAGCCACCTCTTGGAAACACTAAAGACTTTATCCAATAACTGACCTCAGGAAAAAGGTCTGTAACTACACGTAAATACTTGCCCCTTACAAAACCAACACGGAAATGAACGTTTAATGTTTTTTATATCTGCATACCCACATGACAACAGGTTTTCAGTGTTTTCCTGTTATAGACAATATAAAAGGCCAACCTGGAAGCTGCCACAGCCTTATGGCTTCAGACACCTCCAGTATGACAGCACATGCATCAGTATATTTAATACATCATAGCCTGAAAGGTGAGCACAGTTTCAAAATTATTCTACATAAGCAGCTTTGGGGTCACCCTACAGAAAATAAATAAATAAATAAAAATGTGAACACAAATCTGTTGATAATTACAAAGCTGAAAGAGACCAACAAAGTTTTGAAAATGTGGAGAATTTTCAGCTCAGACCAGTATTACAACACAAAGAAAAACACAGCTGTAATTTGAACCCTTGATAATACAATACAATACCTACCAGTAAACATTAATATTAAAAACTCTAAATGTTTTTGAATGACAAATTCTTCCCTCTGTGTAATCTTTCACCTATTTGCCATTATACAATCATTTTTACAGTATTCTCATGCCAGTACGAATGACTGCTTGTGTATTTAAATGTCTTTGAAATATCATATTTTTGAACCCTACAAGCTACTAAAAAAAAAAAAAAAAAAAAAAAGAAGCCTGTAAAAAGAGAGATTTTTTTTTTCTAAATTTTGTTACAAATTCACAACATCGGATGTTTACCTTGATCCTTTATTTTTCCTGTGATCTTGCTTGAAATAAAGGTGGCAAAGCTGTTCCTAGCTATTGAATAGGGCACCACTGCTTGTGGTTTTACTTAGTAACAAGAAACAAAAGAAAACCTAGCTTATGCTGGAGGGGAAAATTCCCTGGGACTTTAAAGATTGACTTTAAGAATAATTCAGATGAGATGTTGTTTTCACCCTGACCACTCTACAAAGGAGATGGAGGAGGAAGGTGGATAATTCGTGTTCCTGGACTATCTGCAGCAGCCTTGGAGACCCCAACCCCGGAGGCAGAGCTGCGGCAGTGCAAAGCAAGGGGCAGGTGTGGTCAGGACTGCCTGCCCAGGGCTGCCTAGAAGGCCAGAAGGAGGAAGAAGAGGAGAAGGAAGAGAGGGGAGGAGGAACCTGCTGAGGCAGCTGACAGTCTCATCCTCCTGGCTGCAACACACTCAGCCCTGCTGAGCCCTGTTTGAGCCCCAATATGTAATGTGCCAGAACTGGTGCAGAGGTGCCTTTCAGCCTCCTCCTTGCAACAGGAATCATGCAGTCTCTTTCAAGCATGCACACAAACAGCTAAGCACAAGTCGGAAGGAGGTTTCAAGTCCTGGGACAGTGCAGCTCAAACTGTGAAACCATATTGCATAAAAATATTCCTTAAATTAGATACAGCCATCAGGCATAGAACAGAATGGTGTTTCCTACCAGATGCCTGACTTACTTGTCCTCTATCAGATTCTGGAAAAATATCCTGAAAAGTTGCAATACCTATTAGTATGTCTATTTATTTATTATTATTATTTAGATCAATTTATTGCTCATTTTCAACCACATCTAATCTGTGTTAGTTTGCAAAAGCAAATGCCAGTTTCAGAAGCTCCCCCAAAAAATCACGTCTGAACAGCTTACATGTGTCCCTATTAGCCTTGAAGTAAACGAAATGCCTCTAAGTGTACAATAATGACTTATTTGGATATAATGACTTCTTTGGATTCAGTTCTGTCATTCACTGCATTTCAACTCAGCATTTTTCTTTTCTTTACTAAAACTGGGATAAAACCCCACTGCCTCCATATACAGTAATCAGAAGTAGAATAATGGAAAGAAGAGCAAAACAATTATCACACTTGACAGACTAAAGGAGACAATAAAATCCATGTATTACACAAACAGGGCAACCTTAAGAGATGGGAACATTTGAAAAATTCAGGTCGAGAATTTGTTTCTATATAAAAACACAAGGGTAGGAGATGCTGGGATCTACAACTTTGATTTGGGTCTCTCTCTGTTTAAAAAGAAAGTAAGTATTGTTCCATGAAGAAACAAAGGAAACTTCATCCCAGGTTATACTGCAGGGGACTGAAAAGCATAAATACTCTAAGGCGTAACAAATCCTGCCACAACAAAAAGCTAACATTTGACTTAATTCTTTTACATCTCTTTTTGCAAGTTTGTATTTCTCAAAATCTTGTAGAAACTAATCATAGCCACTCAGATTATCTTTATGACAAGAATAGCATTCCCAACAGCTGGAAACCAAGTGTTCCTCAAAGAGGTAAACAATAGCTACAAAAAAAATTTCAGCCCACTGTTTGAAATAAATAATCCAGAAAAGTTTCCCTATGGAGTATCTTGGGGAATACTGGGAGACATACCTCTGCCTCCAATCAATTGGAGGCAGCAAGCCCCTACATTCTGAACACACTGGGTATTCAGTCACCTGAGGCTACCCATCAGCAGCATACCCATCTAGGAGACCACTTCTTCATTTCCCAGAAAAATATCAACACCCACCAGTGGGCACGGGAGTTTTGTGGTCAAAAACCTGCATCTGGGAAGGGGTCCTCAGGAATCCAGTCACCCACTGTGAGACATAAGCACAAACATAGCACATCCAAAGAAGGTTGGATGATGTAACATGCATAGAGTCCACTACAGCATGTAAAAGCAATAAATATTGCATTAGATAAGTATGTTATATAAAGCAAAATAGTTTTCTCAGCATGTCACTACCTTACAAAAAAATGGATGTTCAATGGAACTCAGGAAAGGGGCTTCTACACACTTAAATCCAATTTCTGCTATGATAAGCAACCACAGTATGTTATCCTTTTTGTAATAGATTAAATGGAGACTGTAGATTGACTGATATTTCTTGCATAAAGGGGAATAGGGGAACATGGTAAATACTTCCCTCTGAAGGAGTATGCATGAGCTGCAAGGTGCAAATTTACAGCTGGATCCCATTGACAGTGCTAAAAAGAAACAAAATTCTCTCTACCAGCCCTCCCTTCATTTTCTTCCTGCTGTAAATGCCAGTCACAGCCTGGCCTGTAATACATGTACACATAGGAGAGGAAAGAAAAAAAAAAAAAAAGAAAAAAAAAAAAAAAAGAAAGAAAAGAAAAAAAAGATGTTAACTCTTCTAAATACAAATCAACAGATTTGCAGCTGAAATGAGAAATAAATCAGGTCTGCATGTTCTACTTTGCATGAGGAAATGGTTTTCCTGCAAGTAAAAGCTGGATGTTCTTAAAAACACATCATAACAAAATGACAGGAGAATAATGAGAAATGAGGTAAACTGTTGCCAGATTGGTATCTCAAAATCTGCTCAGTGATGGCTCATTCCCTAACCTATATGTGAATTAAAACAGAGCAAATGTTTGGCTGTAATGGACCTCAAGAGAAAGTTGTAAGATGAATCCTGATCCTTCTGGGAGACAAAAGAAAGATCATGACTCTATGATAATATCACCTCATGATAAGGTTTAGGAAAAAATCTGAGATATTCTATCCTTATGCTAATACTGACAAAAAAAAAAAAAAAAAAAAAAAAAATCAACATGACTTGACTGTTACTCCACAGAATCACAAAGCATTTCAGAAGTTTTGGGTGGTTTTTGTCCTGCTTTCAGCTGGGTAGATACATTTGGTTTGTATCATGGGTACATCTTATCTCTTACTTCACAAACAGTACTACTAGATCATTGATAAGAATTCAGTGTGTATGTATGAATTCATCCCAGTTTAAGATCTGTTTGTGTTGATAGGCTGAACTGTGGAACAAGACAAATAATTTATTTTCCACCTTTGGTTCTGATTCAGTAACAAAACAGAGTTGTACTTTGTTCCTGGTACTGAAGGGTAATATTTATTTTAGGCAGGTGCTTTACTTAACAGTATTTTAAAATGATGCAAACTTCAAGTGGCTAAAAATAAGTTCTATTGAGTAAAAAGTCAATAGAAATTCTGCCTCTCCCATCAACAGGGTTAGAAGCTAATCCCTGATGTCTGTCCCTGAAATTGGTTGCTTCAAAAAAACAATTTAAGATTACATAGAATCATAGAATTGTTTGTATTCAAAAGGACATTTAAAGAGCATCTAGTCTAACCCCTTCACTACGGCAAGGATCTTTAATTACACCTAATTCAAATTGTCTTAAGTGAAGAGAAAGACTCTACATTGTCTTAATTTCTCCATAATCTGAAATTGTCAGGCATGATAATGAGTCTTCAAGTGTTCAGGTCTCTAGTAATTGTTGAGTTAAAGTGCCCAAACACTTAACGAGGTGAAAACCTCTAAAATTTGTGTTTTCAAAATCTCTGCCCAAGCTAACAGCCTACTTTAAGGTCTGCCACCTGCCAAAAGGGTGAAAACCTATTAAAGAGTCTATTTTAATACTGTATTATAACCAGAGAGTAGAAATCCCAAATCCTCTCAACTGGAGAAACCAGCATTTTGAATTGCAGGAGTAGAGCTCTTTCAAAGGAGGTGCTGGGTTCCTGTCACTACTGGAAATTTATCATCAATTTCTTGAGGAGACCACATAATTTTAGTAGCAATGCTCAAACAGATTTGTTTATTTTCCCCAAATACTCTGAAGTATACTGTACTATGCAGTTCTTTCAGGAGACTCACTGTGGAGTGATCTTTTAAAATTATCTTAAGTAAAATGTTTAACTCTCCCATGATTCAAAAGAGAGAGGGGGGAAAATAAGTGTGGATCATATTAACTTGTCAGAGAAATGATGTAAAACCTCCAGGGATTACACAGATGCATGAAGGTTCTCTCATATAGTCCCAAAACAGATGATTTGTGCTAACAAGACTGAATTTCATACCTTGGGATTTTTAAGAGTTGATTTTGTATGCCTTTATTGATATAACTGGTCTCCTTGACTTCAGTGGGTTGAACTGTAAGAGCAACGATGACCAGTGAGCTTGATTATGTAAAAGTGTATTTGTAGGGCAAAATAAAATATACCCAACTCTAACATATATTTAACAAGAGCCCTTGAGGAAATTTAGATGAGGAAAAATAATACAGCAACTAAACAGCTACAGGAATGAACCACAAAGTACAAAAAATTGCAAGTAGAAATGTAGAAGACAAAAAGATGGCTCATGTCTGAAAGAGGCAACATAAACATGAAAATAATGACATGCAAAGGGAGGGCTGACTGCTATTTGATAAGCCTAAATTATTTCCATTCTGCATGCAGGACATTTTGGAAATAAAAAAACACGCATTTAACAAATAATTATAATCCTGGGTTTAACACCTCAGCATGAATGCTGACCATATCATCCTTCAAAAAGTACCTAAAAATGTCTTAAATGGTGATTTGATTTGGAAACAAACAAACCAACAACAAAAGCAACCAAAAAACTCCCTTAGTGAAGTCTTTCACAGCACTTCTCTTTTTCATTAAAATGTTTTTTGTTTTTTTGTTTTGTTTTTGTTTGTTTTGCTTTACCATAACACAGGTAAGCCTCTCTGAGTTTTCAGTGTGCAAAATAAAATTGTTTTAAAATGTATGCATATATAGCAGGAAGCAGATAAAGTCATCTAATGCACTAGCATTAACAATATAGAAAAAGCAGCTGCATTTACTTCAGTGGCTAGCCCTATTTGCAGCCTAAATTCTGACTGAATAATTCCAAACTACTTCTACCCATCTGAATGGAGTTAAGACTAGATATGCACCTCTATAACCACAGAAAGAATCTAGTCTGGAATTACTAAGATATTTTAAAGTCATTAGAATGCATATATATTATCATTAATTAATAACATTTTAATGAAAATACATTATATCTAACTCCCGGTGCAAGCCTGAATTGTACAGCATCATTTTTGGGGAGTTCAGATGTTCTGGGAAAGCCTTGATAGCAAAGATGCCAAAAAAGATACTGCCCAAAATACTGCCCAAAAGAATGAGTTTGCGTTGTACTACTCCCTTGCACAGGCTGCACATGCATTATGCATTTAGACCTGTCAAATGCTGAAAACAAAACTAGCAATAAGAACTTGAACATTTTTATCTAATCTGGGATTTATTTAATTTCTGTCACCTCATGGTATATTTGTTCAAAGAGAATTAAGGTACTACTGAGGATGAGTTGCCATCAACTACTCTTTCTAAAGCAGAGACTGAGCATTAGACGAGATGGGAAAAACGATGGGTATAAACAATGAGGGCATTGGCAAGAAACGTACATTTCTCCAAAATTGGCTAAACTACTGCATGCTTAGCAATGATGGAATGCTGCCTTCTCTGAAGCTGGCATAGATGATTTCAGTTATTATGAAGGCCAGATGGTCTTCAGTACTTTTCATCATCTATGTGGTAGGCCAGAACTTCCTCAAGGCTTCAAATGCTTTCTCTGTGACTGGCCCAAACCATGTTAACAGAGATAGGCATTGGATGCTTATTTTCAGGGTTTAGTTCTTGCATCCTTGGTCACAGCAAGATATTCAAAGGGTCTGTTGATCTGATCAGAAATTCCAATTCTGAAGGCAGCTGGAGGTGTTCCAAGAAAGTCTGCTTTTTGTAAGGAACACTTTCAGATATTGTGATCTGGTGGTTATAATTATGGCTGAATATGTCGGGTTCAGTGCAAGTTTCTGAATAAAGCGTTTGCAGTTATTTCAGGACTGGTTACATGCAGGTTCACAAGTCATAGGAACAAACAAATTAACTGAAATCCAGCCTGTAAGCACAATTTCAAGACCTTCAGACAAACACTGCCCACTCAGTAGACTTCCATTTAATAGCACCCCAGTGACAAGCTTTGAAGCAAATGTTCAAGTGATCTCCTTTCTTCCTCATTATAGAATGAAACTTTTTGAATTTTATTCAGCTTTCCATTCAATGAAGTCTCTAGGCTATTTCAAGATGAAGAACAGAAAAAAAAGGAGTTGTATTTGAAGTAATCCTAATAGATTTTCTACTAAATACCATGACCATTGCTAAATAGATTGATGAGTCATGCCTGGTAGTGATCACTTGTTTTCTATCCGCTGATGAAAACTTTCAACTATAGCAGATTTTTTGAAGATGATCTTTTTTTGTATATTTGCATACAGAACAGCATACACATTTGTTTGTATTATAACAAGACATTCAAGCCAGAAACAGTTTTAGCTTTCTTATGCCAGTATAGAAGTGTAGTGAATTGGTAAGAATTATTTTAACACGAGAAATAAAACTGTGACAGAGTATTCCAGTTAGATCCTTCTCATGATGAAACAGAAAGGTGTACAGAGAAATACATGCCAATATAATGATCTTATAAATTCATAATAATTGGTATATATCCCTTGATATCATCCAAATCAACTTAAGTAATTAAATATATATATATAAGCAACTCTTACACAGACCAGTATAAGTACTGCTAGTTACTTCTGAAACTCCTGCCTAGCCAATCTGAATTGAACTTGTTTATGCTGAAAGGATTTTGCCAGATTAAACACATGAGTCAATGCAAAAATCTTAGTTACTGAAGAAAAAGATTCAGTACATTTATTATTTATATGGATTCCTTTGACTGCTCTCCCAGGGGCATATACCTAAATCAGACTGTGAAGGATGGCAAACTATCTCAAATTAAAGCATCAGACTTTAGATGTTTCTGATTATTTTCTAAAGTCCAAGGAACTGGCTTCCCTTCATAGATGAAGCTCTTTATGTTATTAGCTAAATTTCACTCACGCCTAAAGACTTGCCTATTTGGCACTGGATTTTCATATCCTGTTTTTTTTTTTTTTTTTTTTTTTTTTTCCCCCTCAAAGTACTACAAGATGTTTGTAGAAAGGGCACAGTAAAAGTGAATGTATTGAAAGGATGTACTGCATACGGACTACACGCACACACTTTTTGTAGAATGCACCCCATATGCTAATTCACATCTACATACTCATATACACATATTTAAGTAACATCAATGCAGACAAACATTACTGCTAGGAAAAGTTACCAATCAAACTATAAATAACTATTCCAATGCCTAGCTGTTTCTCAGCTGTAAAATCCTTAATCCTCCCAGATGGATAGAGGGGTTGAGAGGGAAAAGGGGGAGGGGAAGAGGAAATGATAGGGAAATGGAGTCCCTCTAAAGAAACCAGCTCCACAAAGTCATAAACAGAGAAGATAAAAGTGTTTAATTCAACACAGACAACTTTTTCAAGTGGAAAAAAAAAAAAAAAAAAAAGTCCCGGCAAGAAGCAAGTCCCTAGTGCTTAAATTTCTCCCTAGAGAATAACCATCAGATCCTGAGCTACTTCTTATGAGCACAATTTCCTCATTGTTAGCAGCTGTTCATTGGTTAGCATTGCACAACTGGCCAGGTGCATTATGAAGGAATGAAGGAGAAGAGGGGATTCTCTTCCTCTAAAGCATCAGATGGACTAATAGTATTCTGCAATACAGCAGTAACTGGCCCACATCCTAGGTTACATCTGAGTTTTACTGAATGTAAATAAATAGCAGAGGGAAAAGGACACCCACAGTCCTAGACAAAGCTGAAGTCATCTTCAGGTATGTGGGCTTTTTTTCCCCCCCCACTGGAAGCTGGGAACTGCAAGAAGATGACGGTTTTTGTTTTGTTTTGTTTTGTTTTTCTGCTAGCCTCCGGAGAATTCCTGGGAAGACCTCAGGGATTGGACCGGTCCTTCACCAGCTGCTTTGGGCCCAGCATCTGGCTGGTTCTTGGTCGGACCTGTCATGTTTGCATTGTATTTACTATGGCTGTTGATATTAAAACAGACAAATACAAGTTATTTTGAAAGCTCTCAACTGATTGCTGTCAATTTATATTTCTATCTTTTCCATGTATTACTGAGCAGAATTTTTGACATGAGTACTTATTTTCAGCAGTTCTCCCATATCAACTCAAAACCTAATTACTTCTGTGCTGCTACAGTTGCATACTATTAAGAGAAAGATCCTGCCATAACCTTGTGCAGAAAGGATTAATGGATGCAGGTTCAGACACATCTATAACAATTACAGCTACTGAAATGCTTCAACTTAAAACATTTATCAATATTCTTGATATACTATCTGAAATGCATCAAAAATATGACTTACACCCAAGAGAAGACCAATATCAAGGATTGAGATACTAATGGTATATGTACACATGAACATGTTAAATCTAAAAGCTTTTCTATAATAATTGACATTTTAAAACAGGTCTCAAAGTAGTCTTTTTCTTTTATTAATATTATGATATGGGAAGGATATAAAAAAAAGACTGAAGCAGAGAACATCTTCAGAAAAAGGTGTTTAAAACAAATTATTTTTCCAAAGTTCTTGGATCTAACATGTAAACCATAACACTGATGAAACCAGAACACGAAAAACCTATTTAAACTCTCTCTCTCTTTTTTTTTTTTTTTTTTTTTTTAATTGTATCCTGGAGGATCATTTGTGCAAGCAGGGATACAAATGTATAGCAAAAATCATTGAATTGTTTTCTGGGTGGCATACAACCTGCCCAGACACCCTACTTCATACCAAGCTCTAAGGAAGGCAGTGAGGGAAAGAATACATGGAGTACCACTTGCCATACATGCTGTGCCATGAATGTATTGTTGATATCTAACTATAGATTCAGATAATAAATTCATGATATGTTGAGATTATACATACACAGCATTAGATTGGCTTTATTGCTTTTATCACTATGGAAAATAGAGAAGCATAAATACCTACAAACCATTATATAGCAATATCAAGCAAAAGTTTGAGAACATCTCTATAAAAAGCTACCGTCTTTTTCTTCTCCCAAATCAAGTACAAAAATACCTAAAAAGACTATCTAAACAAACTTCTCCCAAAGAAAAAGAAATTGGAAAGAATAGATTTTTTCACCTGGCTTTGTGATTGCACATGATTTTTGTTTATGACTCCAAAGATGTTCTCTTGCTCAGTTTTCATCCATTGTGTTCTGATTGTTTCCCTTTATTATTATGGACATATTTAAACTATATTCCACTGCTTTAACTGAATGATGAACGTTGGCTCCACAATTTCAGAAATCCCAAATAAAGTTGCACTTGTAATGGTAACCAATAAACATCTGTTAAAAAAGAATTATTTTTAAGTAGCTAAATGTCTGACAGCTACTCCCTTGAGAGGTACAAAAAGAGTTACCCATTGTAGAGCTTGACTCAGACTGGGCCAGATTTGTCACCAAGTACAAGAGAATCACAATAAATAGTTTGGCCTATTTTCTTTAATATCTTTAATATAGTGGACTGGGATTTTCATACTTGATTATTTAAATGAGTACTTTAAATATCTCAGTTCATGTTTATGCCTAATTGGCTCTTCTAGAAAAAGCAGACAAATCACAACACTGATGTTAGCGGGTGCTAAAATGTAAAATGACACAAGCTTATGAAGTCCATTAATAAAAATTATTCAGCTTAATGTTAGATCTTTGGCCTCAAAAATCTTGTACCTCAAGGCATAATGAATCTGAATTTGATTTAACAGTACCTTACTAAAACAAACCTTAACATGGTTGATTTCACCTAGCTGTAATTTAAATAAGATCCATCAAATCTTTTCTGTCAGATCATTTAATGAGTAGAGAGATTTATCACAGCCTGACTTATTTCTCCTAGTGGCCAAAGTGACTATATCCAGCTTCTTGGGCTGGATGGTGACTAAACACTTCCCTTAATCTCTAGATTTCTCTAGAGAACTTTCACTTGACAGGGTTTTCCCTTCCAGTAGGATGCTGTCATCCAGCTGCTCTGGATCTTGATATTATTGCTTCTTTTGAGTTCATAAAGATTTCTGTCAAGTTCCACTTCAGGCTCTCAGATGGCTAGGAGAAAATATGGAAAGCAATCAAAGACTACCAGCTTAGCAACAGAGTGTGCATTAACCATTGACATGTCTTGGCAAAGGTATTCAGAGCCACAGATGACTTAAAGAAATAAAAGGTCTTGATCTTGCCTCTACCCCATTCAGAAATTTTTTCACTGGACTTCATCAAAGAAGGATCAAGAAGTCCAGTGAAGGACCACTAAGAAGATTAAAGGACTGGAGCATCTATCACATAAG
Source organism: Aythya marila (assembly GCF_965140915.1). Taxonomy (NCBI): domain Eukaryota; kingdom Metazoa; phylum Chordata; class Aves; order Anseriformes; family Anatidae; genus Aythya; species Aythya marila. The sequence continues at coordinate 59,357,053 of NC_139043.1, forward strand.
GAAGGGCTGAGAGACCTGGGACTCTTCAGCCCCAGCAGAAGGGAAGATACAGGAAGCAATCTCATCAAATGTATATTGGAGTATTTGAAGGGATGGTGCAAAGAGTTCTCTCTCTTTTTCAGTCATGTTCAACAACAGGACAAGAGGGAACATCAGAAAACATTTTTCTTACTGTAAGGGTGGCCAGGAGATGGAACAGGTTGCCCGGAGAGGTGGTAGAGTACCACCCTTAGAAGGAGGCATTCAGAAGCCTGAACATTATCCTGGGCAACCTACCCTAGGTGACCCTGTGTGAGCAGGGGGGGTTAGACTAGATGACTATCAGAGATCCCTTTCAACTTCCATCATTCAGTGATTCTGTAACAAAATAACACTCTCAAATGGAGGTTACAGCACAAAGCAAAATAAAGTGAAATTAAAAAAAAAAAAAAAAAAAAAAAAAACTGCTGATACAGGCACATACTTGGCTCTGGCACAGATTTCTTTATGCTATTGTTGCTATACAGTCCCTTTTTTGCTTCCTCAAGAAATCTGATTTGTTAGTTACATATCTTTGACTACAAGAAGCTCAGGCATGAAAAAGTAAACCCTTAATTTTTTTTTAAGAAGAGGAGCAAATGAATTGAAGATTTTTAATACTTCTCTTATAACCAGATAAAATCTAGTTTACATCTAAAATATTTTGAAAGCCATATATTGATGGCTGTTCTGTTACCTGCTATGAATCTGGCTTTAACAATTATATGTAAACAGATGATCTATCCTTCATAGGAAACAATTACATGACTTTTTAATAAAATTGTGATTTTTCCCACAATTTATATAAAATACTATCTTCATCCTGTGCTTTCCACAGTGTTTCCAATGAAAACAACTTGTGACACCAAAATATTACATTACTCTTTATCTAAATGGAATATAAATGTGAGCAAGGCCAAAGCTGAATACGAGAAAGGAAATGCTAAATAGTTATTACCTTGATCCTGAATATATGCAAGAAATAATGATAAATGGAACATCCTTGAAATATCCTTTTAAAGTCTGAACAGGTTCAAAAACATTTAATCTGCACTAGTGGAATCTTTAAAACAGGATGTTATACTTAAGGTATAATGTAATGTGTTTGTCTTTCATGAAGCAATTAATCACTGGATGGAGGAGTTAAGACCCAATCAAAACGGAAAGGTGTTTATTGCTGCAGCTGGTCATTAAATTATTTCTATAAAGCTTAAACACTGGATTTTATTGTTTTTATTACAGATCCGCTCCTATAAAAAATACATTTAAACTTCCCTTTTTAGATTTTGTGGTTTAGTTTCTTGTGCTTCTGTTAACCAAACATTTCTAGTGAAACACAAATATGTTTCCCCACCCAAAGAAACGGCATGCTATTATGTTATCAGTGGAATTATCACTATAGTACAAATCAGAACAAAAGAAAAAGATCCCACTATGCATTCCGAGGCATGAGCCTTGCATCTATGGAAGAAGCTTTAAATGATAGCTGAATCATAAAATAATCATGATGTGAGATTATTTTTGCTTGAGTAGGTAGTTAATTAAGAAGTAACAATAATAACTAATATACGGATATACTTAAGATTTTCATTAATCTGAAGATACTGACTTTTGCAGCCAATCAATCTAACAAAGCATTTATCATTTTGGATTGACTCCTTGACTTGTAGAGAAGGAATGAAAGGAACTTATTTGCTATGTTTAACACTTTGCATGACAATACTAAAGGATATATGACTGTGGAAAGGGATATCCACCTTCCTTACCTCACATCAAAAGACTTGTTGCCTTGTTTGCTTCAGTAAAGTATTATTACAGGTACAGATGCCTTGTTGAATAACATGTTCATACTGAGACAACAGGTGGAAGTTCATGTCTTTGGTCTGTAGCAAAACCTATAGACTGCCCTGACTTCTCCTAAGAGGAAATTTGAATTGCAAATGGTGTTACCTTTGGATCAACTGCAACAATGAATGCTACAGCATTGACACACTATGGCAAATAAAACCACAGCATGAGTTTGGGTGACATTTCAGAGAAGCCAACCTGAAACCAGAATAATTTCTGCAGAAAATGAATGTCTTACAAAGGGCATTTTGAACTAATATTAAAAAGAGAAAAATACCAAGCTCATACAAATTTTATTGAAAAAAACTTACTTAAATAGCAGAACTGACACTTTCTGGCAATAAGACACAGACAAAATTATGTTTTGCGGAATGAGTCAGAAATACTGAGGCAAAAGCTGGCATCCTTCTCCTGGAGCAAAGCACAGAACTCCCATGATATATGTACAAGGATTTTGCTAGCCAAAAATGTTACAGTTTAACTATGTGGCTGTAAACAGATCGAGATCAGAACATGTACACACTCTCTAAGATGAAGCAGAAAATGCTACAAAGATTTATAAAAAATCCTTTTAATGTCCTACATGCTTCCACTTAATACATCAATCAAGAGGAATGAATTCCTGATAAATTCATTTGTAATTAGTTCAATACCTTTATTATGGTATTAAATACTTGATTCCATTCTTTGGAATGTAAATGCAATTTGTTCATATCATCACAGCTAGAATTTAGAAAAATGATCTTTTAATATAAACTCTGTATCTTTTTTTAAGGGTAGGGACCACACACAATACAAAAATCAGTATAGTTCATAATAGGAATTTTTGAGGGAAAAGTACTTATTGTCAAGTAATCAAATTTGCAGGGTGGAAATGGATAGTAATCTAGCATCAGGAAAAGAGAAATCAGTAAAATCTCTTCTGTGTTGCAAAAAGCATGACTTAAACTTTTTGGAAACATTCTTTGCAGTATGAGGGGAAAGTTATATATTGGCCATCACATTGCTTATGGGAAAAATAGACTGGATTAAGCCACACCTGGCTGGCTGAAGATGGAAAAACTGTATTTGAAATGTCTGCAGACCTCATTAGTACCTTGATACCAAATGATTCAAAGCTACCTTTGGCTTTAACTCAAGCTGTTGTCCTAAGCATGGCAACACAATGACAATTCAAAAAGCTCCACAGATGTATAGAAAATAATAGTATTTCTTCAATTACCGAAGTAAAAGTTTGCTAAATGAGCTCTTAGATACCAGAGCATTTTGGAAAATGAAAAATAAGGAGACTGCTAAAAACAGATGGAAAATTGACTATATAGGCCTATACCTTTATATTTACAACTGATAATAAGTATTACTAGAATAGTTTGTTAATTTCTATACAAACATCCATGTTTGTATTACTGCAATCAGTTTTACTCAAAGTTCATTGTACTACCTGGACCATTAAGCTGATTAAAAAAAGATAAATCATAAAACTTAAAATCGATAAGGTGTCCCAAGCAGAGTGAAATTGAGAATAACCTAGGCCAACTTTGGTTAGAATTGTAGTAAGATAACAATGAATATTTGAAGCATATGAGGAACGTGTAACTCCACACAGCTAATTGAACATCTGTTCATTGCAAAATATAATGATAAAAGCTTTACAATAAGCTTTACAGTAGCAATGCTTCTTCATTTTATACTCGTAAGAATCACATTCAAAGTCTGAACATTTTTTGGCCCATAGTGCAACTCAGAGTAACGTAAAATGTCTGTCCACATGCTGTGCTCAACACAAAGACGTCCACTACATAAAGAATGCAGAAGAAAATACACAACTGGCACAGACCTGGAAACAGAAAATTTTACAACCCAATAATTTCCCACTGAAAAAAGGAGGGATCTTTAGCCTCTTGGTGTAGCTATGGGAACAATAACAGCCATAAGAATTATAAGAATTATGCCCTGAGTTTTTTATGTTGACTTACTCTCTGATAACTACTCCATTACATTTGTTACCTTGAAAAACCCTGACTACTTTAAAATCTTTAAAATCACTTTTTCTAGTTTCTTTCTTCACACTGAGCATGCCTCTATTTTTAGCAGAGGGAATTTAAAAACAGAAAAATTCTGATTTGACTAAAGGGTCTTTTTACCTCTAGAATCGTATTTGGAGATTGAAAATCTCTGTTAATTTTCCTTTGTACTGTTATTTTTTAATTCAAAATATTTATATATTTTCATTAATTTATTCCTATATTTTTGAAAGAAGAATACACTTTGAACCTAAGCCCTCTCTCCTGCATCTCCAAGGTCTTCCAGATTCAGTTTTCACTCATTTGGCTGCCGAGAATCACACACTTCCTCTAGAAAAGATTTTTCTACAGACAGAAAATACTGCCATGAACCTCAATAAACTTATATCAAATATCTGATAGTACCTGAACCTCAATAAACTTATATCAAATATCTGATAGTACCTGAAAAGATATTGCCCAACCTATATTTAGCACCAGCTGTTGAGACCAGAAGGTGTATGTGGGATATTTGTTCCAAGTAATCTGAGACACCACTTGTTCTTCTTGATACATCTATATTCTTAAAACACTGTCATTAATTTATCACACAGCTTTTTCTGTATACATCCATGCTCCAATTTAGGGTGTGATAGGGCATAACAGAGAAAATACATCCTCCCATTTCCCCTAAAAACGGGTTCTAAAATTGACGACTTTATCCATAGATTTTCTTCTTTGTGGAAAAAAAAAAATGGTTTCATGGGAAAATACAATAATACATATATATTCTTCGTCCAATATATGCAATTGCACAATTTTTGTGTTTTCCCTATGAAAAAAATGAATTTAATGATACTAAGACATTTCATCCAGATTTACTCCTGGGAAGCCACATATTTAACAAAGATAGTAAGTTGGCCAAGCTACAGTCTTGTGTAATGTTAAACAGACTTAATTAACCAATTTCTGCCAAAACTAATTTTGAATGCTTTTTTCTAAACCTCATTGTGGTTTATCCTTGCAGACTCTGGTCATTCCCATGAATTTAGCCAGAACTACTGTACTGGCCCAAATATAAGGTGACTTCAAATATAAGACCATCATTTTTCAAAGGATGGAGAGAAAAATAGAAAATATATATTTAAAACATAGTCTAAACTCCCTGACATTCCTCAGCCCATCTCCTCCAGCCCCAGTCTCCAAAGCCCTTTCTCCTCAGGGTCGACTTGCCAGGCCTGCTGCTGTCTGTCAGCACAGCTGTTAACTCCATGGCTATTTAACTACAGGGCCTGGACCAATCACAGCAGTTGTACATGTCCCACTGTTGGATCTGGACTTCAGCAGAACAAACAGGGGTTGGGGGACAGGGACATGAAACTACTTTCCTGTAAACCCTCTAAGCCCTGTGGCAGACTATCAACTATATCCCTTTCTTCAAAACCCTATAATGAGCGGGCCTGGGCTGCTTCCTGCCCTACACTCGCACCTGCTTCCTGTGTCAGGCCAGCATGTTCAGAAAGCTCACATCTTAAATGAAGTTTTAAAGGAGGCAAACACAGCTAATCTGTGCCTTAAAAATACAGAAATAAGTTGGTTTGGGTGCTTTTTACCTTTTGTGGCCTTTCAACCACACTTCACTGAAATGTGAATTGAAAGTAGAGGCCTACTGTAGTATGTATACATTTTACAATGCAGTATGGATGACAATTACCCTTTTTTTGTCCCCCCACACCTCCACTCCAGCAACCTATCTAAGCACATATGGCTTCATGCCAATTTATATCACTATATGAATCTGTATCTTATGGATTCATACAAAGATGGTGAAGGGTCTGGAGGGGAAGTCTTGTGAGGAGCAGCTGAGGTCCCTTGGTTTGCTCAGCCCAAAACAGAGCAGGCTGAGAGGAGGCCTCATGGTGGCCTGCAGCTTCCTCACGAGGGGAGCAAAGGGGCAGGCACTGAGCTCTGCTCTCTGGGGACAGCAATAGGACCCGAGGGAATGGCATGGAGCTGGGACAGGGAAGGGTCAGGCTGGGAGTTAGGGAAAGGTTCTTCACTGGGAGGGTGGTCATGCACTGGGACAGGCTCCCCAAGGCAGCGGTCATGGCACCGAGCCTGTTGGAGTTCAAGAAGCGTTTGGACAATGCTCTCAGACAGATGGTCTGGTTTTGGGGTGGTCTTGTGTGGGGCCAGGAGTTGGAGTCAGTGATCCTTGTGGGTCCCTTCCAACTCAAGATATGCTATGCTATGATTCAAGTCTGAGATACTTCTTTTAGCTACCAACTTGTTGTTTCCCTCATTTCCCTTCAACGGTATAAGTTTTCCTTAAAGTTTCATAAGGCTGTGATCCTATCCTAGCTGAGGGAGTAAGGGAAAAATTCTGCACTTGCTATCCAAATGTAATTGCTACCAAGATTAATAGACCTGCACAGAATAAGTACCTGTGAGATTAAATTTTGTAGATAACAAAAAGATAGCATGTAAATAAAGAAGCAGCATGTACTTACGAACACACATCAAGACCTCCTTATACTGAAATATCTACCTTGCTATTTGTTATTATAATTATTATTTCACTATTGCAGGTGCCAAGTAAATTCAAGGGTTTGGAAATGATCCTCCACATGTTGAAAATTTCCAGCCTGGCTGCCAGGTATCTTTCAGGCTATTGCCCCTGCTTCACTACTGGTTATTTTACTATTTCATACTAATCATCATGTTTCCTAGAGTAAATCCAGTACTCCTTCTTTAAATCAAAATTTGCTGGGATACCCTCAATCAGAAGCAATACAAGTTTGCCTTTGGGATATAAAGATCGGCTACTCTGAGTGACATCTGTGATTCAGAGGATGCAATTTAAATGTTAGTTAATGCTATTTACAGATAAAGAGGAAACTCCTTTTGGCAAAAAGAGAGGGCATCAGAGGTCCAACACTATTTGTTCATGACCTTATATAAAGGTTCTGGTCATGCCAAAGTTGTTTCCCTTTACAGACAGGTGGGCTAATATATGGCAAACAGCACAGTGGGAAAAATATTATGGTCATAGGGTATGAATAGTGTCAATAAATTCTCAGATACTATCTCAGAAATTTAATGATTACGGTATGACCTGGAAATGAGCACTAATTAATAGTGTTGAATCAGTTCATCTTTAAATGTAGCAAGAACAAAGTTTATTTGTTATCCACAGCAGCTTAAAATCAGAAAACCACAAATGGATTTACCATTCAAAATGCAGGGAAAAGGCTAAGAAAACTTGCAGCCAAATGCCGAAAGAGTTAGTTTAGGTCTTTAAGTGTCAGAATCCTGCTGGATTCAGAGGTTTCTGGCTCAAGTAGATGGCAGAAAAGCCAACATGCTTTTATCAGACGTTAGTGTTTATAGAAGCAATACAAAACAGGATTTTTTTTAAATGTATATATTACGCCAGATCAAAATATAAATTGAAACATCTGTGCCCAAGTTAATCTCAGATGCAGCAAGGAGATTATTTGAATTGTGTGTTTCCTTTTGTGACCCTTTTAGATGTGGCTTTGTTTGAAAGGGGGAAGGGATAATTTTCTTAAGTTTTTATTCCTAAGCAACAATGCCAATAGTCCAATATAACAGCAATATCTTTTAAAATCACCCAACTGAATAGCAAGAACAACCAAAAAAAAAAAAAAAAAAAAAAAAACTTTAGTAATTTCCCAGTATTGTCATACAAGGAGCTCTAAAAAATAAACCATAGTCATATAAATAGAGCCATGTAGTTTTAAGCATGCTACAAGCCATTCATGACATAAGCATTCAATTAAAGCTACTTTTATGAGCAATAATCACGTTCTGAAAAGGCAAACATGGACAGTTTGCGGATATAGCCATAATGCCTACAAAATTAAATTAAAAACAAACAAACAAACAGGTAAACATAGTTCTGTCTCTATACTACTTAAATAAAGGATCATTAAAACTTAAATAAAGGATCTTGTTCCTGCCTCCAGGCCACAAGGGATAGGAAGAATCAAGGATTAATATATTTTTTTTTCATTAAAAACTATGGTAATTAGTTGTATTTATGCAGTCATATTACCATAAACCAATCTTAGTTTAATTGAAACAATGATTTCAATACTGAAATTTGAGTTTAGGAAGTAATAGAATGAAACAGCTGATGTTTCTAATAGTATAAATTAGACTAACTGGCAACAGCATAGCAGTTTAAATCAGAAAAACTTAGCTTTATAGGCCACTCATGGTCATCTCTTTTCTAGAAGCATATACCCACCCTTAAACCCCTAGAAGCCACTGTTATTGCACTGAGACAATATTTACAAAAGAGATAATTAAGTTTGCAGGGAATACCTCTTCCCATTCCCCTGACTCTCCCTTTCGGTCTCTTTAGTCTCCTTCTTCTGAATGTTCCTTCCTCCTCAGCTCCTAACCCACTGCCTGTCATGCACGTTACATCCACTACCTGGTCAGAGCAGAGTCAGGGCTGAGAAGCCTTTGTTTTCATATAAAACAAAGCAGAAGATCACTGTTTTATAGGATGGATGAGGGTGTTGATATTTGGTACTACAGAGAAGAACTTTTCTGGACCACAATATAAATACATACAGTATGTATACAGTATACAGTGTAAAATAGAAACAAGGCCTTTGAAATTCAGCTGCTCAAGAAGGGCACGAAGGATCATCTCCTCACCTGTTCAAAGCACTTTCTAGTTTTTCCACACTGTAGACTGTGGCATCACACCCACCAGCAGAACTACATGTGTATTACTGCTCTATTAAATAAGTTATTTTAAGCCCACCAACTGTTCACACTCCATACCATACTGCATAGCTTTGAACAAGATGGTAACAAAATTTTATTTTATCCCTAACATTAATTGGTAAATTCTTTCCCTTTTAGAGAACTACTGATACAGAAATCTAGTCTAAGGCACATGATAGCATAAACAGATCAATGAGAACTTCAATGTTGACTTGGACAAAGTGGGATAGAAATATATTGCATTTCCTTTCACTGATCTACTGTTAACTGATGTAGGAGTGATAATATGCAGCCTATCAGGGCTCTTTCAAGAGATGCTTCACTTCTTGCACATTTTGCTGAGGGAACAGCACACTGGAACATATATTCTCTGATATACAACTCTTTAGATTTTCATGTATTGGGGGCAAATTTTTATAATTTCCAAATGCTCAGAAAATTTACTTGGAAAAAATGATGGTTCAAAACCTTCTGGTTGTTTCTCATATTGATGATGTATCTCATTAGAACAACTAAAAATTGATCAAACAATCATAGGGTTTTCACTGATTGTACTGATTTCAGTCAAAACCTAAAAGCAGGCTCTAAGACCAGCCAATGTCCTCAGGTCAATGGTCCCAACCACCAGGTGAAAAGAGTTTCCAGAGGTTTCTTTCAACAGGACTCTGCTAAAGTTATGTCTGAAATAGAAGGCAAGTGTGAAATCTAGGTATAGAACTCAAAATACCACTTCAGAAGAAAGTCAAAACGCTCAGTATAATGAACAAGAAGAAAAAAAGGAAAGAGAACTGTGAGGTAATAGTGGCCTCTGAATTAGATCCAATTTTACCCTTTCAAAATGACAGTCTGAAGTGTAGCTGCCTGTTTCTCTAACTCATAGCCAGTTATAAAGTCGATGAGTGCCTTGGCATGACTAAAGTCAAATGAATCTGCAAGTCTACAAATACTGGGAAAATCTCTTGGAGAAGAAGTTGTACTTAGCTTTACCTTTTTTTTTTTTTTTTTTTGAAGAAGAAGAAGAAGAAAGTATTATCTTCATGTCACAGCAATGCAGAAAAAGAGTGTGATCAACCTAATATACAAATCGATAATTGAAAAAAAAAAAAAAAAAAATCCGTTAAGAATTCTGTACTAGTTTGGAACCGAAGAGATTCTGGCAAGAGTGGAAAGAACAGCAGGGCAATAACAACTCAGGAGAAAAATAGCTCTGTGATCCACTCCCTAGTTGTGAAGAGGCCTCTCACATGGTGGTTAGTTATTCTAAACTAACTAACGGGAAGGCTGGAAGGGTGAGGAGAGAAGGGTAATTCTACAATCCCTTTCTCCTGTCCTAGTTAAGGCAGTAGAGATGTTTGCAGCATAACATACCAGGCACAAAAATGTTCCCAGAAGTTTCTATATGATGTTAGCAGAAGTGTTACAGACCCGCTGTGACCACTTAAAAAGCAGATCGGACACATTGTCACATATTATGTGCAGGCTGCTGTATAAAACTGTACTGGCATTTAGAGAAGTAGAACCAGCTCCAGACAACCAGCTGTTGAACCAGCTCCACAATTCATACAAATTTCAGTCGATCTGAGGAGGTATCTAAATAAGAATTTGAAGAGTTTGAAGTATATTTATGCCACTTTTCCTCATCTTGCATTTGGAATAGAAAAGGTGCAGGTTTCCATTGCTCTTGATTGTTCCTAGATCTTATTACCTGCACAGATTTCTTGTGAAAGGTAGCATATGGAGCTTGGAATTAATGGGTACACAAGACATGGAGAATAGGACTTAAGACTAAGGTTTGCAAGAGTGTAAAACTGTGGAAGCTAAATAGTTTGCAGGAACTAAACGCCCCAGCCATTTTCACATCCATTGGAAAGTGGTGAAATGAAATTTCTCTGACCTTACCTAAAATAAACCTAAAGTAACATAAACATGTCCAAAAGCAAAACCATGAAATCATGCATTATTAAGGTACCAATCTCCTCAACAAAGCATAAGATAAAGAACAAACATATGGGAGATGCTAGTCACATTGCTTAATGTTCTATGGGATGGTCCTTGGATTTACAAAAAAATAAATAAATAAGTAAATAAAGTAGAAGATTCTGAATACAGTAGAAGAAAAAATAAAAACCTGCCAGTATAGCATAGAGCCCAGCAGCCAACCAAGTAAGTGTTGATAACAGCATTCTCCAAAGCCACCTGTAAAGAAAATATTCTCTCACATTTTAACAAATAATATTTCTGTTTGTGTGACTGATGCACTTTTCCTCCAAATTCAAGAAAAAATAAAATGGCTAACGGACTGCTAAAATGCCTCAGTTCCAAGTCTGTATTCAGAAGACCATATATTACAACTAATTTATCAGGATTTGCAGTTTTTCCTAGAAGCATTGAGGCTTTAACAAAAGCTTATTATTTATGTGCACAGAGTTCAGACAGTTGAGCTGGGGCTTTTCTGAGGCATGGGATCTCTTTCAAACTTTTTTTCTCATTTTCTGTTCAACAGTGATAGTCTATATCTGTGAATCCATCTTTCCTATGCAATTTTAAACCACAAAACAAAAAATGGTTTCTTGATTTATCACTGAGTCCTTCCACACACAGAGGAGAATCTTGGAGAATACAAAATTGCTGAAAACCATTAGAAAAAAAATAAAAGAAAAAAAAAACCTTTTCTTTCCTTTTTTTTTCCAAGCAAGCAAGGACAAGTCCCCTGATTTGCCTTTTGACCAAAAATAAAGAAAACATCAATTCTCCTGGGAACACATGAACACATCAGATATTTCACTGTTATCTGTCCTGTTGTTTCCTTACCATAAACCTCATCTTTAGTATTACAGCTTGCAAGAATAGTACAAAGTCTT